>NC_064931.1:450999875-451658804 GCF_023897955.1 Schistocerca gregaria | reverse complement strand
CGTTGCGTCGGCACAAACAATTTTATGTTAACGGTAGATGAAGCATTAAAATGCGCTATCCTCTTTGGGTCAGTTTATATAACATGTGAAAGAACTTTTTAATAATGAAAATTAATAAATCAAAAATAGGATAAATGGAGTCCATTTTCTACTGAGGGTAGCAGCCCGCGGTACTATCAGATCTGTATGCCCCTGGTCTAAAGGAACTGGAACAGCACCTATTATCAAGTTACGAAGATCATCTCAGATGAACAGCAAACATTGGACGACGAGATAGGAGCACGGAAATATTGGAGAAAAAGGTGCTTACATACATGTGTCTCCTGTGTAAACAGGAATGGAGTTACAGCTGGCTGAAGTGGAATGTACTGTTATGCAATGTGGGTGTTGTGTGATGTCCTTAGGTTAGTTAGGTGATTGGGAGTGATTACCACATCCACAGGAAAACCTAAATCGGGCAAGGTAGAAGAATCTTTTTACCTATTCGCTAAGTGTACAAGTTATGTGGGTCGGCAACATATTCCTGTCATGTGACGCATATACCGTCACCAGTGTCGTATAGAATATATCAAACGTGTTTTCCTGTGGAGGAATCTGTTTACCTATGACCTTGCGATCAAATGTTTTCGGTTTCCATTGGAGAGGCACGTCCTTTCGTCTACTAATCGCACGGTTTTGCGGTGCGGTTGCAAAACACAGGCACTAAACTTATTACAGTGAACAGAGACGTCAATGAACGAACTGACATAACTTTGCAAAAATAAAGAAAGTAAAATTGTCAGTCGAGGGAGCAATTGAGCCAAGGACCTCATGTTCCGCAGCTGCTCACGCTAACCACGGAACCACGGCGCTCCTGAGCTCTCATGCTCCTTGATGTTGCTTATGTTGCGCATGGACCACTCAGTTTGTATACTTTGCTTATTTTTTTCATAGTTCCACACAACTTCTTCCTGTTTTCTCGATTGATCTGTGTTCAGTTTTTCAAGGCCTATCCACTGTGCCAACTTAAATCTGAGGGGGTTGCGATGGGGGAGGTTCCCTTGTTAGTGTCTCATCTTTTTATTCATAGACAGATATAATCACTTTAAGCGGAGAATTAAGCCAGACCCAATCTTTCAGAAATCACGCACAAAAAATGTATTGCACTGGCAACTGATATCCCACAGAAACTTCGAGATGCTAGGTCACTGGTCGAACGATATATAATGTTTCTTACTGTTAGGAATAATTTTCCTTAATTACAATTAGGCTAGATGAGTAGCTAGGTAAGCAGTGCAGCGAGTAAGATACTTTATTCCTACGGGGCGGTTGAATCAGGAGCTGTGCTAGGCTACCTTGATTCCCCCACACCTTTCTAAAATGGGTTCATCCAAATACCAAAGAGATTCTCTGATATATAGATAATTACTCCCACCGTTTTCCTCCTGGCGCACAGGTCAGCGTATAATCAATGTAACGACACACCCATCCCCTCAGTCTAATGAGGAGAAGACGTACGAGTAAGTTATCGATGATTCAGACACACTAATCCTCTTCTGGCCCATAGCGAATTATAATCGCCCTCCCCATCTCCCCTTCCTTCAATAGAACAGCCGCGCGGGATTAGCCGAGCGGTCTTGGGCGCTGCAGTCATGGACTGTGCGGCTGGTCCTGGCGGAGGTTCAAGTCCTCCCTCGGGCATGGATTTGTGTGTTTGTCCTTAGGATAATTTAGGTTATGTAGTGCGTAAGCTTAGGGACTGATGAACTTAGCAGTTAAGTTCCATAAGATTTCACGCACATTTGAACATTTCAGTAGAACAGCCGTGAACTACAAAAAGGAAGCAGCTACGCGAATAGCAGATTATGCGTGACATTAATCCTTTCTCTTTTGGTGGAAACACTTCGAAGCGTCCAAGCTGAGGTTACAGTCCCCACTTAGTATTCGGAGCAGAAAGTTGCCTAACCGGAAGCCTTAACACAGATCCGAATATACATCGCAAGGAGAGGCTAGTCGCCAATACTAGCAGCATTTTTACTGCTATAAAAAGTCTATAATATTAGTAATGTTATTACAGATTCCGAAAGGGAAAATCTGGATGAATTTACACATGAAAGTTAGCTCGAATATGGTAATCGCATGCTTTTATACACCCGCTGTCCCCAAGGCCTAGCGGCAGAGCTACTTGAGAATGTCGTGGGTGAATTTCCACATAATATTGTCACTGAGGGAAGACTCGAATTTGCCAGCTAAGAACGGGACGGCGGTTCCCGGCTATTGAAACTTCTGACAGAGAGAGGGATTCGTGTGAGAATCTAAATTCGAGGACAGCGTCTTAGACCACCAAGCAACTAACAGAGCCGAACTTTTCGAATCACTTAACGTAAAGAAGGACGTCAGTAATGGTAAGGCTGTTATAGCATCAATGATTACGCGTTTTAGGAAGAATTTAGGGAAGACAGTTTTGCTTAGGAAGTGTGACAGGAAATAAAGTGCTGAGTATCTGAGCAGTCAACAAAAAATACTCAGCTGTGGAGACGAAGATGTGGATTACAAATGGATAAAATTAAAAGAACATTGCACAAAATGCCTGAGGCCAGTAAGATTATACTGCTACGGTCGCAGGTTCGACTCCTGCCTCGGGTATGGATGTGTGAGATGTCCTTAGGTTAGTTAGGTTTAAGTAGTTCTAAGTTCTAGGGGACTGATGACCTGATAAGTCCCATACCGCTCAGAGCCTTTCAGTAAGATTATACGAATTTCCGGGGCGCCGTAGAAAAATGTGGTCAGATCGATGTAATGTATTAATTGAGGAAGGCATGTGACATTTCTCCACTGCAATTTAGTGAACAAATCACAAGCTTACATAGTATCGAATTTGCGACTGTTTCTGTTCTTCCTATCAGACAGTACTCAACACTTTTTTTCAAAATTACGCACCAAAAGGTGCAACATAAAATATTCTGTAACACCCCGCTACACTCTCTCACTCGCACTCACACTTTCCCACTGAAGTACGTGTGCATTAAATAATTTTAGTGTTAGAATATACAAACCATAACTACGTAATAGCTGAACAGGTAACCATGCCTGGTTGATCAATGAGGAAATAAATGCACTGTCACCCCGAAAATCTTCCAATTACGAGACTACGTAGACATCGCATAGAATCATAAAGCACTTAACCACATTCAGCTCATCGTCTTCTAAAATAGAAGGCGAGTTAGCTGTAAGTCTGGAGCCGCCCTCATATCTTGATATAAAACGCCTTCTGCCACCCTAAACACTGCATACTGGTGAATCTTCTCGCCGGAGGAGGAATCCATGCGTCAGAGGATAGTGTCCTATTCGGAAGCGAGTTAAGAGTATTTTCTCCTGTCGCGGCGACCGGAAGGAGGAATGCCACGGCCGTGTCCGTTTCACCAACGGCAGCTCCTTTTTTCTCAATACTAAGCACCTCCCTCGCCAACGCCCCAGACGCCTGATGTTGTGGTTCAACAGCGATGTAAAAATGCATGTACAGGGGCAGCGCATTGGGGAATTGTGTTTTTCAGGCGAGTATCCGTAGGTGCTTCATTACCCCGAATTCCCATGTGACCTGAAACCCAGAAGAATGACACTTCCTTGCCTTGCCCCTTTAAGTGGAAAACGGTGTCATGGATCATTTAAATATATGTGATTGATAGCCTTGAAGGGCACCTGGGGATTCGGTACATAAGAGGAATCTGTAAACATGGTTACAGATCATCTGCTTCTGTGCCCCAGATCGCATTCTGCGTCTGGGGGTTAGTGTGTACGGATCGGTCTTGAAGTAACATGTTGGAGAGCTGATAATGTGGTTACGAGCTTGTATATGTGACATATGTTGGGCGGAAAGCGGCCACGCAAATACGTATTCGTCCGTATTTTGAAAAATTCCAAGCCGAGCGGGGGCAAAATGGTTCAAATGGCTCTGAGCACTATGGAACTTAACATCTGAAGTCATCAGTCCCCTAGAACTTAGAACTACTTAAACCTAACTAACCTAAGGACATAACACACATCCATGCCCGAGGCAGGATTCGAATCTGCGGCCGTAGCGGTCTCGCGGTTCTAGACCGACGCGCCTAGAACCGCACGGCCACACTGGCCGGCTATTCTTGAAGTGTGGTAACCATGTCAGCCTTTCATCAAATGTGACAACCATAAACCTCACTGAAACTTTAATATTAAGAACAGTGCCCCTCATTTTAAAAATGGGCAGATTAAACAGGTGCCAGGAATTATTAAAATTAAAAACAAAAATATCAAGAAAATTTAAAGTCTGCGACATCTACCCATTGCTCCAATCGTCTTACTGTTAGCTGGAGCGGACTGACGTGACGAACACGACATATTTCACTAATTCTGGTGGTATTCCAACACAGTGTTTTAGCGCTGCTATTGTTCTACAATACATATAAGCGATGTAGTGGGTAACATCAGAAGCTCCGTACGGGTGACTGCGGATGATGCTGTTGTCTATACGAAGGTTAGAACGCCAGAATACTGTAGCGAAATGCAGGAAGACCTGCAGAGGTGCGACGATTGGAGCAGGTCCTGGCAGTTGACCCTGAACGTAAATGGGGCTTGCGGAGTGACCACATAAATGCAGAGCAAAGATCTCACCTCATCACAGCGTTGTGAAGAAGCATCCGTAATTCATATTCGTAATAGTGTGGGAGGCTTTATCAACGATTTCCCCCGCAAACACACTGAAGATTAACCAGTCAACGACGGAAGAGAGAGGTTCATCCTTTCATACTCCTAATGCTTTTTGACGATTCGGAGGCTTCGCAGAACAAGAATCTTTGTTCATACTACGTAGAGACTTTGGGATGGGTGAAGTTTTATGGAAACGTACAGTTATGCTGAATGAGACACCTAGAGCTCACGGTGGCCTAAAGGGCATTCACGCGAGTATGCTTGTTTCTTCCACAGACCGTTACGGCACCAAACTATTGTTTACGAAGAAGCAATGTTCACCAGAGAACATAGTGCGTTATCATTCCTGCTTCAGTTTGTAGCGTTCCATGCAGTAATCATTACATGCCACAGGACGCTGTGGAGAGTGGGTAAACAGCCCGGAGAACATTCGTTAAGATTAGTATCCCATGATCAACGGAGCACGGGTGTTCTGGAGGTTATAATGTGTCTGTAAGCTCCGCTGGCAGCAGCAACGCACTGGATTAAGGCACAACTGTTCACAAGGTACAGTCGAAGCCACTGATATTCCGATCTTCCATCTTTAGCTTGTATGTGGTGTGGGTTGACGTGTCATTAGGAAGAGGAATACGGACGCCCATACCTGATCAGTTGTGTCCATTATTCCTGTATTGCTGTACAAATTATTTTCTTATTAAAAATGATTGCGCAGACTACTTGTAGCAGAGGACAGATCATATATACACTGTCCGATCAAAAGTATCCGGACACGCCTATTTAACGCGGAATTGACCACAAGATGTTAAACGAGACGGGCCCTACTGTATACAAGGAGACGTGGAATATCGCGTTTTGAGTAAAGAAGTAACAGCAGAACGGGTCTGTCAGAAGAACGCCTTCGAACATTAGTCATTGGATGTAAGCTGGGTAACAAGTCAATCAGCGACATTTCAACCCTTCGAAATCTGACCAAGTCGATTGTTGGTGATGTGAAGTGGAAACGTGAAGGAACATCCACAGCTAAACGAAGACCACGCAGACGTCATGTACTGACGGACAGGAACGGTAAAATATTGCAGACGGTGGATGCAAAAATAGCATGAAATCGGTGTAAACAAACACCCGCGAAAAAGAAGGAAGGAAGGAATATGAGTTTAACAGCGCGGTTATTAGAGAGGGAATGGAGCTCTGGTTACGAAAACATGGAAAAGTAAATCGACGTGCCGTTTTCAAAGGAAGCACCCAAGCATTCGCCTGGAATCATTTAGGGGAATTACACGAAAGCTAAATCTGGGAGGCCGGAGAGGAATTTGAACCTTTGTCCTCTCGAATGCGAACCCTTCAATTAACCACTGTGCCACCTCGTTTGGTATCCCGCGAGCGTACACGATGTAGCAAGCAAACCAGCTAGCACAATGAGTGTGCGTACGGATTTAAAGTGTGGGGTAAGATGTCGAGGAGCTCCTCATAAACCACACATTTTTATAGTCAGTGTCAAGCCGCAACTGAAGCGGTGGAAAGCGCGACGCCTCTAGACAGCGTGTGCCTACAAACGATTGACTGCAGTGATGAATCACGCTAAATGCTATGGGAATTCGATGGAAAGGTTTGGGAATTTATTGGAGAATTCCTGGAGAACGTTACCTGCCAACACACGTAGTGCTAACAATGAGGCAGAGAGATGATGTTCCAGTACGAAGAAGGTTTTCGTGGTTAGGGTGTGGTCCTCCTATTTCGCTTCAGAAAACGGTAAATGTGGAAGGAAATAAACACATTTTGTAGCACTGCTTACAGTAGAGGAACAATTCGGAGACGATTGTTCAGCATGACACTGAATACTCTGATACAAAAGACCTGAACCCAATCGAACATATTCGGGATGACTGTGTGTGTGTGTGTGTGTGTGTGTGTGTGTGTGTGTGTGTGTGTGTGTGTGTGTGTGTGTGATGCACCCCCCCCCCCCCCCCCCTCTGTCCCCTGCATTCATGTTTTCCATTCGCAGATCGCAAGAAGGAAAAGACTTGCAGTAGCTCTTTATTCCCAAATTTATTTAACATCACCCTTCTTTTGATTAGGTGTTAAGTTCACCGAAAGAAGAAGCTTGGGCCCTAAAATTTGGGAACTGAATATATTCCGCGATGTACACCGTCTTTCTTGTTGCATATTATCGTGCACTTTGTCACTGACAGTCACGGTAAAACAAGAGGCACGAGACGAATCGTGTACCTTTTTCTTGAATCCTGTCTACCTGCTATGTTATTAGAACTTAATAAGGGCCCTATATCGACGAGCAGTATCCAAGAATTCATCGAAAGAGGGTCCTGTAAGTGACCTCTCGTTTGTGAATTACACTTTTGATTGTTCACAGACGAACTTGAGTCAGCCATCTGCCACCTTAAGTCGGCCGAACAGGTAATTCCTAGATACTTGAGGCTCGTGACACATTACAGTTTCTGACTGCATTCATGTAAATCGTGCAATCAATTACATTACATATAATGTATGTGCAGTGCCTTCATAGACAGGATTCGCACCGAGCGCTGACTATCTTCAATTCTCAATCTTTAATATCGTGACCTCGTGTGCAGAACTGCGTCATCCACGTCAACGAAACTTACTTAGACGTTCCTCAGCCGAACTATGCTAGTAGCTATCTAACGATTCTATACCACTGCCCTACATATTCAAGTGTGACTATCCTTTTCGTATTAGGTGAGGCATTTGCAACCGTGTATCGGCAGATCCCTAACATTCTACAATAATATTTAATTATCGACTCGCTAGAGTCCGACGAGTTATTGAGAGCACACTGGTTAAGCGTACTGGACTCGCTTTGTGGGTGACGATTGATCGAATCCTTATCCGGTCATCCAGATATAGGTTTTCCGCGGTTTTCTTGAACAGCTTAACGCAAATGCCGAGATGGTTCCTTTGAAAGGCAGATTTTCTTCTTCAATCCAAGCTTGTGCTCCATCCTGAAGGCCTGGTCAAGCCCTAATATTTCTCGTTTCCTTTTACTAACTACGGTAGTATCCCAGCTCGAACAACGAGAAATGAACAAAATTTATTTTAAAATACAAAGATGTGCCTCTGTCAACGCCCAACAATATCATGTATCTACAAAACTCGGCATCAATGTACAATCTATGTTTAAAGGTTTACGAATCTGAATATTGCATAAGAACAAATTGCTGCATAAACAGTATCAATGTAAGAGACAACTCTAACAGCTTCACGTGGGTTCACTTTGAAAAATGTTAGACATTTGCTTCAAACAATATACAATGAGTTGACAGTCATGGGATAGCCACATGCACATATGCAGAGCGGGGTAGTATCGCGCACACATGGTATACAAGGGCAGCCCAATGGCGGAGCTGTCATTTGTAATCACGTGATTCATGTGAAAAGGTTTCTGAAGTGATTATGTCCGCACGACGGGAATTAACAGAATTTGAACGCAGAATGGCAGTTGGAGCTAGACGCATGCGGTATTCCATTTCGGAAATCGTTAGGGAATCCAGTATTCCGAGATCCAGTGTCAAAAGTGTGCTGAGAATACCAAATTTCAGGCGTACCTATCGCCAAGGACAACTCTGTGGCCGACGGCCATCGCTTAACGATCGAGAGCAGCGGCTTTTGCGTGGAGTTGTCAGTGCTAACAGACAAGCAACACTGCGTGACATAACCGTAGATATTAATGTTGGACGTACGATGAACGTATCCGTTAGGGCATTGCGGAGAAATTCGACGTTCGTGGGCTATGGCGGCAAACCAGCGACGCGGTGGCCTGAACAGCTTGACATCGGCTGCAGTGCCTCCCCTAGGCTAGTGACCATATCATTTAGACTCTAAATGACTGAAAAACCATGGCTCAGGCAAAGGAGTCCTGATTTCAGCTGGTAAGAGCTGATAGTGGGGGTTCGAGTGTTGCGCAGGTTCCACGAAGCCATGAACCCATGCTGTCAACAAATCACTGTGCATGCTGGTGGTGGTTCCACAATGGTGTGGGCTGTGTTTACATTGAATGGACAGGGTCCTCTGGTCCAACTGAACCCACCACTGACTGAGAAGGATTATGTTCGGCTACTTGGAGACAAATTGCAACCAGTGATGGACTTCATTTTTTGAATGGCACTGCGCCATGTCACCGTACCACAATTGTTCGCGGTTGGTTTGAAGAACATTTTGGACATTTAGAGCGAATGATTTAGCCAGCCAGATCGCCCTACATGGCGAGCGAATGTTTTAGCAACCCAGATCGCCCGACAGCGATTCCACCGAAAATTAATGGGAAATAATCGACAGGTCAGTTCGTGCACAAAATCCTGCACCGGCAACACTTTCGCAATTATGACAACTATAAGACACCGTGGCCCATTAGTTCTACAAGGGACTAACAACGACTTGTCGAGTCTGTGCTGCGTCGAGATGCTGCACTACGCCGGGCAGAAGGTGGTCCGACACGATATTAGGAGGTATCCTATGATTTGTCACCTCAGTGTATAATGTGTTTCACGTTCTAGCATACGCTGCGGGCCCTCCTTCTGAATTGGCTACTGATGTACCGGTTTTAACGAAACAAAGCAGGCTAGTAACAGCTTTGGAAAGAAGTCCGAGAGAATCATTGCTCCATGTAGTACTTCCGACTGGTGTGTCAACAGCATTTGCTCACAGAGCCGTACAAAAACTCAAAACAACTGAAATCTTACAAAATCACGACAGTGTATCGTCGAACCAGTTCCAATGCTAGTGCTCGACGCAAGTACAACTGGGTACTGCAGTATGTACCGGTGGACTGGTAACTATTGCTATACCAACACGTCACTTTCAAATTTGTTTAATACCAGCATTGTGACTATGTATCATTTATTCCTGTTTTTAGGAGTGTTTTGCTCATAAATACCACCACTCTCTAATGCGAGAGCAAAGCATATTCAAATTTCTCTAACAATTCGTGTTTGGCTCTGAAAACGTGCAATGGTGACGTAGTAGGTGTGCTAAACAAGGTCGATTGGTTGGTTGGTTAGTGTGTGTTACGTACTAAACAGCGAGGATCAAAATGGTTCAAATGGCTCTGAGAACTATGGGACTTAACATCTGAGGTCATCAGTCCCCTAGAACTTAGAACTGCTTAAAAGCTAACTAACCTAAGGACATCACACACATCCATGCCCGAGGCTGGATTCGAACCTGCGACCGTAGCAGTCGCGCGGTTGCACACAAGCGCCTAGAACCGCTCGGCCACAACGGCCGGCAAAAACAGCGAGGTCATCAGTCCCTCAGTCAAGGGTTAGTTCATCCAAAGGTAGCGTAACATCCACGAGGGATGTGGTTGGATGAGGAAGGTACGTAATAGTGGTAAAACTGAGGCACTGAATGCAATACCGATGCCAGAGATGAAAAAAAAAATTCAAGGAGAAGTGAAAACATGTGTACTGGATCGGCACATAAGTTAGACCACTCAAGCAGTTTCTCCCACAGCTCAGTCGTGCCGAGACAAACACCTCGGACAGACAACTACAGATTAAAGAACGCCTCGTTACGAGGTCCAGAACAGTGGAAGGGAAAAGGCTAAAAATGTAATGGATGTCAGCTGGACCATCAATAACAAAACAAGTTGAGAGAAACAGCCTCACATGGGCGTCCACTAGACTGAATGCGAAGTGGGCAGGCCGTCCTACAGCCATCTCTCCCCTGATCCATCACAAAGTGCTGAAGACCAGAATAGCACCCACCAGTCAGCAGAGTGCTACTCCTAAAACAGGGTGTGGTAGAAAAAGTGGCAAACCACCTGAAAGCAATTGATACACAGAAAAGGAAGTTTGTTAAGGAAGCAGGCAAAGGAGGCAGGGTCAAGCCCCCTCCCCCCTCCCGACTCAGCAAATGGCAGGAGACGTCCCCAACGCCAACCAGCAGCCCCACTCTGAAAGTAGTTTAAAACGTTATGTCTGAGAATTAAAAACCAGGTGCTGGGAAAAGTACAATAGTCCACGACTCGCGCGCCAACACAAGAAGGAAAGGATTCTGAAGACCATGCTCAGAATGGAGAGCCAGGAGAAGGCGGCATTCCACCAGAATGTGAGCAGGGCTCCGTAACCACAATGCAGGGGTGGCTCGTTAGGTAAAATAAAAACATGGGTCAGTCTGGTATTATCGATGCACATGCGACATACGACAGTGGATTCAGTTCAGGAGGTACGAAAGGAGGAATTCCACACAGCGGTAGTCTCCTCGATAGTGCGGAGTTTATGGAGGGTGCAGTAGCCCACCATATCTTCCATCTCCGAGAAAACACGGAGGCCTTAGTTGCACCCACAAATCCGCATCTGGGATCACCTAAGCAAACGACTTGGTATCCATACAACCGAACAGGCAGTATGAATTTGTTCAAAGAGTTAGTACGAACAGCAGATACTTCAGGGTGACGAGCTTAACATCGGCGAATGTCTGAAGACTGCTCACTGAGCCACTAAATATTAGAACACACTCAACGGAGGCCCGTTCAATAAAACGGAGGGTTCTGTTAATGGCCGTCAGCTCCACTGTAAAAACACTACATGTTCCAGGTAATAAATGGTGTCCTCGACCGGCGAGATATAATCCTATCCATGGAATTAGAGCCGTCAGTGTAGAAAGGGTAGCACTCTTAACACGCCTGAAGAAGTGAAAAGAACGGACGCCAAAAGCTCCTGCGGGGTGACAGACTTATGGTCCTTCAAATTGATCGGTCCTAATTCGTGGCCTGCCTACCAACCGGACGAGAGGGGTGGTGGCGGCGAGCAAACACGGAATACACTACAGAGGATACGCGGAGGACATGGCAGAGAGCTGCGAGGCGCATATTAGCTGGTAATCCCACCTGAGGGCGGGCGTCACGGGGCCGGTGCTCCTTATATGCAAAAAAATTAGGATATGTCGGGTGGTCAGGAAATTGTGGAATGGCTGTTGTGTAGGTGAGAAAGAGCGGGTACCGTCGCAACTGAAGAGGTAAGTCTAATTCCACGAAGATGGAGTGGGTCCATTAATATCTAAGCCAAAGGTACTGTGGAGCCTTAAACCTGTCAACCACAGTGCAAGTAGGATTGGTCCAGAGCGCATTAGACACAAAGGAGAGGTGTGCGATTTGCAGCCAAAAATTGGGACTGTGCAACGACGACTTACACAAGGAGAAACGATCACCACGATAAAATAAGGGAAATTAGAGCTTTTACAGAAAGATATAGGTGTTCGTTCTTTCCGCGCGCTATACGAGATTAGAATAATAGAGAATTGTGAAGGTGGTTCGATGAACACACTGCCAGGCACTTAAATGTGTTTTGCAAAGTATCCATGTAGATGTAGAACGTCTAAGTACTGGGTACCCAAGTACAGTTTTGGGTCAGGATGGACCATAGTACAATGACAAAAATGCAGAATCTGCTTTTTCGCAGGCGATAAACAGAAACCATGGGACATGGTCCATGCAAAGACCTGGTGGATGGCGCCTTGGCGCTGGAGTTTAGGCACGGACTCCAACTCAAAACTGACGAATAAAAATTGGTGGGGAGCCTTGAAAGCCCCGGTCTTGGAAGTTAAGTAAAATGTGAGGGCACCAGACAAAGTCGTATGCCTCATGTAAATCAAATAAGACTGCAATGAGGTGTAGGCATTTAGAAACACCCTATCTGGTTGCTTTTTTTCAATCTAACCAGCTGGTCGCTTGTGGATCGTCCTTTCCAGAAACCACATTGATACGGCAGACAAAAGGCCCCGAGATTCGAGAACCCAGCATAATCGGCAGGCAACCATCTTTTCAAGCAGTTTGTAGTGCATACTGCTGTGTCTAATCGGCCGGTAACAGTCTATGGATGCTGGGTTTTTATCCTGTTTAAAAAATGGAACGATTATTCGAGCATTAGCACAAAGTAGTTTAATAAATGTGATAAGGTTGGTCTGAGAAGGATGTCGCTTGAATCACTACAAGGCTCTTCGGCGAACTTGAACAGTCGTTGCTATGTATTTAGTCCACTACGGCACTGGCCAGTGGTGGAGGCTACCTGCAGAAAGGGGAACAGCAATTAAACAGTGGTGTGGGTGATCGTGTCGGAGAGATCTTGCCCAACATCGACGGGTCCATGAAACAGAGTGCAAAGGTAACGGCAAAAGTGGACAGCTGCCAGTTAGCTCTTCAAAGCACCCACTGTGGTAGTTGGTCCATCTGGCAGTGGCAAGTAACAGGATTATGGTCACTGTCACAAAGATCGTCATCTACTGACCAACGTAGCGAAGCCACAAGACTTGAGGAAGAGATGGTTAGATTGATAGCTGAAGAGGTGCCACTGAAGTGGATGGAAGTACCATCGTTGAGAAGAAACAGATCATAGTCGACAAAAAGGTGGTCAAGTAAAAGGCACCTACCAGACGAAGTGGTACTCCCACCACAAAGTGTGGTGCATACGACAGTCACGAAGAAGGAGAAAAGAAGATGGAAGTAATTGGATTAAGGTGTGTATACGTTGCAAATGCAAATGATGATCTCTAAGGTCGTATGCAGCTGCACTGCTATTGCTTCCACAGTGGTACAAATGGGAACCCACTCGCTGATGGAATCCGAAACAATGTACAGACCCCTCCATTCTCCCTCTTGGGGCCAGCCTGGTTGCGACACAATGAACGATAATCACACTGCATTGGGGGATGGTCATCAGTCTAGTGCGTTTATTGTAGAGCAACGCAAATTGAACACGAGGAGAAAACAAGATTGTGTAGTTCTGACAGCCGTTCCACTGAATGATCACTTACAGGTGTCCAGGTTAGACATGAAAACGCCAGGACAAATTGTCATGCCTTAGGACCACTGAAGGTGTTGGAACCAGATCAATGAGCATTCGTCCGATAGCGTGGGGAGAGGGTGGCGGGTTGGCGCCTCAGGAGTCACCAGAGTAGCCTTGTTACGATTCTTTTTCTTCCTCTTCTCCTTCGCAGCCTTTGGTGGCCGGGATTCTTCCGTCGAGTGTGGGGAATATGAGGAACGAGTAGCCTTTGTACTCATAGGCCGTGATCTTTCAGCCTTTGGCTGGTGTTGGGCCTCTTATTTGTGGGCATCCTGGGAGAGGGGTCCCAAGAGGGCCTCGTCCCCAGTACACGCCAAGTGAGGAAGCTACTCATTCAGCTGGGTGCGTGAATGCGAATGGCTTTCACTTCCATATAATTGGTCGTTGTATCAACAGGATGTAAACGCTGTTTCGTGTGTGTGTGTGTGTGTGTGTGTGTGTGTGTGTGTGTGTGTGTGTGTGTGAGAGAGAGAGAGAGAGAGAGAGAGAATACGGCAATCTCAACAGGTTTAGAGTCCCTGAATTTTCTTTCTTGAAAACTGTGCGCGCCAGTGAATGTGCTTTGTGCAGCTGACACACGAAAATCGTCGTTCACAAGGACTACCTTCATGTCGTCATCGTCCACAGTTATCGCATTTTGGGTCCACCATGCAGCAGGATGACGTATGACCAAAGCTTGAGCATGTGAAGCACCTCACGGGTGGTGAGACCGAAGGTTTCACGTCACACCTGTCCACCATGGTAACTTTTCCTGCAGTACATTTCCTTTAAATTCTATGATAGGGGTTGTTTTGCGAGGCGACAAGTCACGCCAACGTCGCTCACCGATCATCATACAAGATGAAATATGTGCAGCTGGCGCGCTGTAAAATGATGCACAGTTTTGCACACTTATGGTTGAAGACATGGGTTTCCCATTGATCTGCAATACAAACTTACTTTTAATTGGGACAAAGCCGCAATATGTCATCAACCAATATCGGTGAAAGGGGTTACTTCGTAAAATGCGTTGAGTCCGTGTGGAATGTGGTGTTTCCTTGTGGACGCACTTATTTCTCTTATCTGTTGGAACTAGAAATAGCGTTCTTCTGTATACATCAAATCCTTAAGACGTATACAGGGTTAACACGAACTTCGATGAAATTTCTCTGGTTGTTGAGACACGTTATCTTGGTATTTTGTGTATCAGAGGTCCGACCCCGTCGTCTCCTGTGGCTTGTTACAGACTAATAGCATTGCATTTGATTTCTTACCCTCATTTATCTTAGAACCTCTATTGCACTGAAAATATATGCACTATAGTGTAAACATCAAAAAACGTGATTTGTATCTAGCTTGGAAACAATCTTATTCACTCACGGTTGTTGCTGCTGAAAACAGTGATGCCCACTTCACTCTTTGTCCTCAAGCACCCTTTCACCCCTGTTCGCTTCTGTATTGCCTTTTCTTATGGCATTGTTTGTTGTGCGTTAATAATTATACACAAGAGTATGGATAGATTCACTGATCGAGAGCTGACCGATATGCAGCTCGTGTTTGTGTTCACTGAATGCAGTCTAAGGGCGCCACTATGAAGCAATGCTGAGGTGTTCCGGCAGCGACGGCAACCTCATCATAGTACTTCATTATGTAAACATTTCCCTTTGTACGGCAGCCGACTATACGGCACCGCATAAACAGCCGTGGTATCGAGAGCCGCTTTCACATCTACGCGACCCAGGCCTGTTACCGTCCAAACGGCACACTGCAACCGTGGAACTGCCGCACACTCCCACAGCGGTGGACGGCTGCCATGCCGTTAAAACGGTGACGTTTGGGGTTAGTGGAGGCTTTGTCAAAAATGGGTGCGTTCACATCTGTCATCTTTCAGGCGAGGCAGTCTTAGAGGCAACAACAGCGTATGAATCAGTTAATTCGTTCGAAGGTTATGTGCCTTACTTTTTGATTCCGTACCTACTTCTACGCCTTTAGACGGCTTTGGAAAAAGGCATTCAGCAGTCACTTTTAGTGGAAGAATGACCACTTTTTTGGGGCAAAACTAGACATACTCTGAGGGCAGGATTCATACAAAAATGCGTGGGTCGATGTATGCAGGAAATTGAGTTTTTGTTCTACCGTTTTCAAATACTGTAGTTACACTGAATGGAGTAATACCAATCTCCCCAAAGAAATTGTTTTTTAAAATATTGCCAGACTACAGAACCACTTGAAATCTAAAGTTATCCATTATGTTCCTGACATTTATGAAAGTCAACCATATACCAGCACTCAAAGTCCAATTATAGATAATATATATTCCGTTTCAAAGCCACCTCTGTCACGCACAAAGTTATGCGCAACGACACAGGCTTTTACAGTATCTACAAAAAAAACTGCGTTTAGGTTCAAAGATATTTATTCATTTCTAGCTCTATGTCAATTGCATACAAATAAATGACCAAACTGCTTCTGAAACTTCTGATTAGTATATTTAGTTATTCCTCTGTGTTTGCAGTAGTTAGTTGCACAATGAAATATGATGCGCCGAATATAAATTCTGAAGACTTTGCCATATACTGAAATAGTACTTCTTTGCATTTACCTGATGGTAGCAGCCAATATTTGTATAGGCTGAATAGATTCGTCTTGTGCTGTAACGTAGCCTTAAGTTACGCAAGTAGTTACTGAATGTTGATACCCTCATTCAAACGTACTGAAAGAACTTCTCAGGTCCGCTATGAAGTTCTTGAAATATGGGACTGAACTCCAGAATGCATTCCTTTTTAAATTAAATTGATGGCTTCACTCTGTTCTGTTGCTCCTTCCTTTTAAACGACGATAATATAACGTCTCTGTTAGCATTTGTTCTAGTTGCATTGCGCAGTGACTCCGCTCAGAGACTAGGAAGCAAAAAATGACTAGAACTACCATGCCGTGGACACAGCAACAAGATAATGTGAGACCACCGCGGCGACATGCTGTGTACGCGGTCCCGTTTAGACAGCTGCCGGCAAGTGTCAAATGGGCCAGTACAGTACGGTGAGTCGCTGTACGCACTGCCGTAATCATGGCGGTGGACTTTCTGGATTGTACACATAAGCAACAGTTCGAACACGTCGTGATGGAAGCGTACGTTTTTCGCTGTTTCGTCTGAGTGTTGTAGCATTACTGTGCGTTTTCTGTTTGTTTGGTGACAACGTGTACCAAGCTTTTTCGATGTTGTGAAGGTATATTTTACAGAAACCCAAAAGTAACTGATATAACAAATGGCATTATCACAGTCGGCATTTTAGCCGCGGCTTTGCCCGGGCATGTGCCTGTCACACTGTCACGCATATCCTCTTCCCCACTCCGTCCGTCTGTCTCCTCTATCTCTTATTCCCCTTCCTCTGTGCCCATCTCGTTGTCCACGTCTGCTCAACCATGCCCATTCACACATTTAGCTACTGGAACACATACCAACCCACCAGCATAACACGACTGAAGTGCAGGACAGCCTAGATGTCAGGGAATATAAATCGTTTTCAACCCCACCAGTACTGGAAAAAGGTATTTCTCACCCCCACAGTACTTATTTTCCAACTATAGGACGTTTGTATATGAAGTTTGGTTGAAATTGAGCCAGTGGTTTAGGAGGAGGAGGTGCAACTCGCTCTGTCTGGAGACCACACCTCTTATAACAAAATATTCAGAAAATATCCCTGAAAAACCTCTGAAACTGTTGGCAGAGAGTGTCTTCAACTTGCATACATCCTACAATACAGTGTACCACAGAGAACTCTTGTTGAAGAGTTCCTGTGATAATAGTACTCCAGTGCACAGACACCACCTTGATCCAATTTGAATCACATAGACCTTCATCTCAAATACTACCAGGCAATGGCCGGGCAGTGTCGCCCATAGTTGAGTGCAGTCCTGGTGCACTACGAGAATCTTATAAGGAAGATGTTCACTTCCTAAGGAGCTCATACTAGCACTAGCATTACTTTGCTTCTTCTGGTGTCACTTCTGCTTATTGAGTGTATTTACTAATGGATGTTTATGGACGTACTTGTCAACAGCACCTCTTTTCTACAGTATGTATCACTCACACTCTTTCTTTGAATTCATCAACTGCCTCTATGTATCTGCTGAAAGAATCTTTATTTTTTGTTTGACAAGATACTTCCTAAATACAATCTCTCTCTCTCTCTCTCTCTCTCTCTCTCTCTCTCTCTCTCTTATATTGGATAGTTTGCAGTCTCTGCTTGTAAAGTTATGGAGTACTTCATCTTGCCATTCTCGCCATCCACAGTGTCTCTGTACTCCATGCCATATCCATTATCTACAGATATTCTGTTGATGGTGTCTTAAAGCCCAACCTTATGCAATGTAAATAAACATCGACCAAATGCATTTTCAGTACATATCAAAATACAAACATATTGAGCTTGTTCAATGCAGCATTTTATTTTATTGTTAGATAATGTTAGTTCTTCAGATAGGTCTATGTTTAGATGTTCTAACTTCGTGAATTTCTCCTTTTTAAGTATTTGAAATACTATGTTAACAGTTCAGGTGACGACGAGTTTTATACTTTTATTGTCAATATTACTTCCCACTGTTGTTCTAGGAAGTTAACGTGGAACCTATCACTTGTATTATCAGCAATTACAACCCTGTTGTCAGCTTGGAGGATAACACACATCCACTCTAAGCTTATGTTAACTCTTTTCTCCAGCACTTCCAAAGACTCTTTGAAAACTGCTCCTGAATAAAGGTTTTGTAAAAGTGGAGAGATTACACATCCCCTTCTTCCAACTCTATTAAGTTGGAAAAATCATTACCAGCACAATGTAATTCCAAAAACTGTTTGATACATTGCATATACTTTTGGTCTGTATGGAGCTGCATTAGATTATTATGTGATATATGACTAAAATTATTACAAGTTTTTCCTTCACCTATAAAGCAGTGCATTCAGTTTTCCTTGATCATAATTCTAAACAAGTACTTGCATTGCTAATGTGTCCAATAACCACATACCCCATTGTTTGTACTGTAAGAAATTGATATTAATTTTCTACATTTCAAATGTGTCCTAAGTTCTAAAAGATGTGTCATTACAACTGGGCACTTATGTTTTATTTTTGATGTGTGGTATTTCTAAACTTTGTCTTGCATAATAATTAAACTTCTAAAAGTAATTTCTACTCACTAGTGTAATATCTGAGGACACTGCTGTATGGCAGGTGATATTAGGACCAATGTCTTCAAGAATAGCCCTTATTACTGAAGTATCAAAGATCCTCATGGATCAAAAAGAAATGTCAGGAAGTCAGATATGAATTTTACGGCGTTCTCCTTAAATCATGGTATGGAGTATGGAACAGAGGACATATTGCTCCGTTTTCCCCTTCCACCATTCTAACTTTTTAGTATACTGAACAATCATTTCACTGTGGATTTACCTCAGCTAATGATAAATTTAGCAGGTGCACACTTGCCATTTATGCTGCGCGATGAGCTGCTGTCTTATCAGCTGTGAATTTTCTGTTTTTCCTTGTGATTTCTTTATTCGATGGTCAAAACTGATGAGAGATTTGTTCCTTCCACTATTCCTTTGTGATAATTCTACGCAACACATAGAAAAGTGGACATCACAACAAGGAATTGAAGTAAACGGTTGGCGTATATACAGCCTCTGTAATACAAAAAACCTCCTACTCTGTAACATTAATCCTCTTCCCTGTAAGACTGCAATATGTGGCAGACAGCAAAATTACTGCAGAATCGGAACCAGTTCAGTTCTGAACAGGAAGTAAGGAGCGGAGTACGTGAAGGGGGTAGGGATGAAGGGCAGATGGCAGAAAAATTAGGCTGTAGATGCCTGGAGGAAACCATCCTCACCAAGACTGATTTGACAAAAAACAAAACCTGAACGTAGATGGATGTATGGAAGAAATGGAGCATGCAGATGGTTAACTGTCTACTCCAGCTACCTCTACTTCATCTTATCTATCAAGTCAACTACTGCCAACAAGCAAGTTTTATTCTTCTCATGCTCAAAGGACTTTGATGAAAAAAAGTTAATGAAATTATCTCAACTAAATTTTGACCACTGTCATATAACCCCCCCCCCCCCCCCACACACACACACACACACACACACACACACGTCTTTTTGAACTATTTCTGCAAGCATTAAGAAATAAGGACAAAGAACTAATAACTGAAGAAGAAAACAGGTTTTTCTGCATACCATCTTGTTCCGTCAGTATACCGAAAATGTTGACATCATAGCCAGGTTAAAATAACAGGGCTGGTTATATTACATAGGTGAACTAGTGACCTACAACTTGGATGTGTCATGAGTAAATTTTATGATTAATGGTACTTAACGATTTTCTCTTGTTTACTCAATGTTACAACAAAGTATTAGCATATTTGGACATGTTCAAAAGAACAGACCCCATTCTGATCCTCCAGGCAGCATAAATCAGGAACAGAGGAATTAAAGACATCAGCTTTCAGTGGGCATTGATTTATAATAATGGGGAAAGTGGCAGATATGTTCTGGGCTGGGATTTGAGCCCAGGTCTCCTGCTTACTAGGCAGACACATTGACGACTACCCCATATGCACACAATGGTCACCCTAACCATATTAACTACCTTAGCACACCTCCCATAAAACCCAAATCCTCAGCCTATCCACACACTACTTATTAGTCTTATTACTTGTGGCATCTTGCCCATTCCCATAAGAGTTTGAGCTTCATGTGCATCTGCACTGAAGGGATCATTGGCCACCATTGTCATAATTATATGTGGTCTTTGTTCTTCCAGACATGCCTGAAAGAACAGACACCACATACATAATTAAGGTGACAACGGCCAATTATACCTTCAGTGCAGATGGTCACTAAGCTTGAACTCTTACAGTAATGAGCGAGATGCCAAGAGTAGTGAGATTAACGAGAAAGGGCACTACATCAGTAGTGTGTGCACTGGACTTGCATTCGGGAGGGCGACTGTTCAATCCTGGGTCCAGGCATCCTGATTTAGGTTTTCAGTGATCTCCCTAAATCGCTCCAGGCAAATGCTGGGTTGGTTCTTTTCAAACGGCACGGCATACTTCCTTCCCCGTCCTTCCCTAATCCTATGAGACCAATGACCTCGCTGTCTGGTCTCTTTCCCCAAACAACCCAACCCCTCAGTAGTGTGTGGCATAAGCTGAGAATTGGGGTCTGGTGGGAGATGTGCTAGGGTAGTACACATGAAGTGATCAGTGCATCTGCCTAGTAACCAGGACAGTTGGGTTCGAATACCGGGCCTGCACTAATTTTCAACTTGCCCCATTGATATAAATCAATGCCCATAGGCAGCTAATGTCTAATTCCTTTGTGAAAATGTTAGTAGTTTTCAGTAGCTTATTCAGGTAAAGTAGAATATATTCTGGGATTTTTTTTAGAAGGGTTATGTTAAGATGTGTCACCCTTTGAAACACACTAAGAAAAAAAAATGCACTACAAAGGAATTATTCAAATGGGTGGAAATCTGTAGATGTGATGTACATGTGCAGGCAGACAGATTATTACAATTTTAGAAAAATTGTATCATTTATTCAAGAGACAGCTTTATAAATTGATTAAGTCAGTAACACAATCGTCTGCCTCTGGCCCTTATGCAAACAGTTACTCAATTTGGCATCTTTTGATATGCCCATTGGATGTCCTGAGAGATATTGTGCCAAATTATGTCCAATTGTCACATTAGATCATCAGAATCCCGAGTTTATTGTACAACCCTGCTCATAATGCTCCAGACATTCTCAATTAGGGTAAGATCAAGACACCTTGCAGGCCAACCTGTACCTCAGCAATCCTGAAGAAAACAGAAACTCTAGCCATGTAGAAAACGATGTTATCTTCCTTGAAAGTAAACCCAGAATGGCTTACCATGAAGGACACCTAAACTGGGTGTAGAATATTGTTGACATACCACTGTGTTTCAAGGGTGCTGCTATGAAATCAAATGGTTCCCTAGACTCTCACTCATGCCTGTCATGTCATAAAGCAGGTGGTAGTCAGGTCGATATCCCACCACTGTCAAGAGCTTCTGCAGACATCTTCGGCCTGGAATCTCATTGACTGCAGTGGAAATGTCTTCAGTGACAAGGACCATTATAAACTGAGCCCTGATGACCAGCTAAGACGATTCTGGAAACACTCCGGACAATGGTGGGATACCAATCTGGCTTGACATCCCCTTCGGTTGTCATCCATGACGACAATATTCTAGGTGTGTTTTGCTGCCATTCACTGCAAGCCATCCTGGGCTCACATTTTGGCATGTTAATGCCCATCTGCCCAAGGCTGTAGTTTTCTACTGCTTGTCTTCGTGCTTGCCAAACCTTACCTTGACCAGATAGGTCGCCATATTTCCCATATTGAGAACTTTTGGAGCATTATGGGCGGGGCCCTCCAACCAAATCGGGATTTTGATGAACTAATGTGCCAACTGGGTAGAATTTTCCACAGTATCCCTCCAGAGGGTATCCAACAACTATCAATGCCAACAGCTTGTACCAACACATTGACTTGCTGAATTTGTGTAGCCCTTTCTCTTGAATAAATGATCCAATTTTTCAAATACTGAAATCATTTTGTTTGTCTGTACATCAAGTCTACAGATTTCTGTCCCATTCGGTAATTCCTTAGTGGCGCAGCTTTTTTTCCTCTCTCCTTAAGAATATATTTCGATGAGAATGCTGGTTATTTGCGGATTCAACCAACACATATAGGGGAGGGGGCCAGTGCTCCCAACTATGTGAAAGAGCCACAGTGCCCATGAGCTGTAAAATTTACTGATATTGAGGTTAGACATCTCACACAATAAATTAAATATTAATGATATGTTTCTATTAACTTTTTATTGTAAAGGCATAATAAAATAAGTCAAAGAATATTTTCAGGGATTCAGAAATGATTGAAAAATTGCCATGACTATTATAAATAACAGCATTCTACCTTCTGGAAGATACATATTAACAGAAATTTGAAATGTGTGACTTTACAAGTCGACTAGAGACATGGACTTGTAAAAAATCGTGTTGAAATGCATGAAAGCAAGCAGAGGTTCATTTATTGTTATTACATTTGGTAAACTGTTTCATTGAACCTCTCCTGTACACTTCAATATTTTAACTTCTCGTATCATAATGTACAGTTTCATGTGGTTGTCAGTTAATGGCTATTACCAGAATTGGAGAGGGGAGGGGAATGTCTAAAATATTACTCGTCTAGGGCGCCACAATATTTATATTCGTGGATTGTATGCCACATTTTGACACGGACGTCTGTATCAGATGAATGGACAGCAAAATAAACTGAGAACTGACCTGGAGTGTTTTGTGTTTACCAGTTTTCAAAACTAAGCTTTCAATGTGTCCGAAACTAAACTGTGTGGAAAATCGGTTGTCCCTTATGGCAGTGATACATAGGCTTTACATGCGGGAAAAAATACTTCAGAATTCTTCAGCGAGCAATTGAGAGATGTAAGTTGGTAATTATTAAGAGCGACCGGAAAACAGACGGATCGGGGAACAGAAGAGCAGAAGACCGTAAGAACCACAATGGAAGGAAACTGTACTTAGGGCTAGTAGGACGGGCAATACCATTCAGATGGTAATAAATGAACTAAGGAAAGTTCTCTGCTGGATTCCAAGAGAAAGAACAGACGACGAATATATCCCAGCAATCCTGTCTTCCGCGAAGTTACAAGTGAACAATCCACAGAGGCGTCCAGATTCGGCGCGCGCTCCAAAACACAAACACACACACACATTATATATATATATATAAACCCACTATAGCTTTTATTCCATCACTATTTTCCATCCAGTCTTTCGGTCTAGCATGTAACTGCCACAATTATTCTTACAATAAATATAAAAACTGCTTACAGCATCAAAACCGACCTACCAAGAAAAGCAATCGTTACTTATTTTCTTTTACAGCTGTGGGAGTTGCTCGTGCAGACAAAAAATTTGCTGTAAGTGGTAAAATAATTCCTTTCCATTACCGCATCGTATATGACAATTTAAACTCCCAGCAATCTCCTGTAACTACCAGGTTATTAATTACCTCTTCCGTGTAATGGTAATTGTAATCCTTATCACGCCTTGTCATTTAGCAATTAAATTGACAGCATAACTGAATGGACAGAACACCAAAGAGTGCCCATCACAGTAAAACAAGCGTTTCGTTTTATTTAAAACTTCTGATGAGCAAATTTACTCCTCTCAGAAATTTACCTTTTAACAGATAGCAGCTGTCTTTATGTCATTCGTTTACCTGACGGTGATCCGTAAACTTCGTTCAGTGAATTTTTCTGTCAAAAATTTCGCAGCTTAAAATACTCTTGAGACAAAAATCTAATACATTTTAACCGAACACTCAGAGGTCTTGATTTTTTATAAAATTTATTTCCGTAAGTAGAACTCTAGCCGAGGATCAAATCATACAATAATTATCAATAACTGAGAATACGTAAACAAATTTTTTTACCCCAAACAAAGTGATTATTTGAAATGTCAGAAGTTTTCAGATTTTTTTATTTTTTTTAGACCGGACAGACCTCATTAATTTGTTTGACATTAACTAGGATGCAAAGCTTAGATGTCACTTTTTTTTTAACATAACATTATCCACAACATGATATACATACGGTACTGTTTACAAACACGACACATAGTGTAGACACCAATACTGGACCTCAAAACACTGCCAGTCATATTTTCCTACAAAAAATATTAAATTTTGCGTTTATTCCTAACAACAATCTGATGTATCATTTTAAACACTTGTTAAATTACATGATGCCGATGTAAACAACACGACTTAAGAAACTGTTCGTATCATTCCTGCAATATGCATTCACCTCTACTTCTACACTCAAATACAATTTCACACACCGCTAGCTACGAATGTCTAGCTTGTTATAGTTAAATAAAAATAGACTAGTCAAGTTAGTAAACAGTCGAAAGACATAACAGTACTTACTTTTCACGAGCCTGTGCGTCTGACGGTACTGTCGAGCCCTTCCCTTTCGCGTACATATTGCAGACTTCAACTGTCACGCACCTGTCAGACTACGAGGGCCTGCAGTGACCCGGTGACCATGGCAACGTCAAAAGACCTGTCAACTCTGAACCCCTGATTGGCTCTGCTGCACATTTGGCAGGAGGAGCTTCGCCACTACGCTTTGCGTAAGAAGAGGGAGACAGAGAATGCGTTCCTATTGGTCCGAGCTGTGCCCTCCCCCTCGGCTGTTGGGACTGCAGAGCCTACCCCCCAGTAACCTTCTGCGCGCATTCTGAGAACTACTCTTTTTCAGTATTTACACTGCTATTACTTATTTTTCAGATGCTTATATACATAAATGTATATAATAAAGATATCGTGACTTTTGTAGTCTTGCGTATTTCTCCGTTATGTCTCTCAAGATCATGTATATCGTAAAAGGTGGGGGGGAACACTGCTCAACAGCGGAACACCAGCGCGAGCGGCAGCCTACTACGGTTTCCGCCAAAGACTTGTCAATATCGCAGGGACGCTGCAACCGACAAAAAATTTCCGTTTTTGAATATTTTCAGTGCCGTTTCAGTGTTGCATATGTACTTTCGGTAATTGAAAATTTTATTTATTGGCTTATTTATCTCATCAGAACGCTATTATGCAGTTTTACGTCAAGTTGGCGTTCAATTCATATTCAGCATCCACTGCCCGATGAATGCCGCATCTTTGCGACCTGGCGCATAGTGTCTTTGGAGTAGCAACCTATGGTTGATCATTATTCAAACTGATGGCGGTGTGTTCGCATTGACTGTATACATTCCGACCATTTTTCTTTTTATACCTAGTTAATAATATGTACTATGATTTACAAAAGTTACCATATCTTTATTTCATTTTATCATACACACCTATCTCCTCCCAAAATTAGTAGTGTTCCGAAAAGAGTTCTTAACGAAACTATGATGTAGTACCAGTAAAAGTAGTAACAACACCTTTCGATCTATTCCAATAAATATTTATGTTACAGTTTCTTGGAGTCAATAATTTAACAATTATTTGATAAACTTTAATGGTCACAAATTGTTCTTACCGTCATCCAGTGTTCACAAGTTCTTCGTAGTTGAACCAGCAATTGTACTGCCGGGATGAATGCGGTTGTTTGTGATTGAACGATATTTGTCGGTGCTAGATTTGTGTGTCGTATCCGATTAATTCTCTAAGTTATTTAGAAGTTAATTGATTCATTAATGCTTCCGGCATTGTAGAGCTCGTAGCGGACCAGTGAACGAAAATTTAATAAACTACCAGGAGACGTATTACATACATTTCACTGTACAGTAAATTTGTGAAAAATTGTAGCTGTGCTATTGTAAAACTTGATTGCTAAACAGGTTTAGAGGTGTATCAAGTACTCGAGTTTTCAGAAGGACCTTATGTTTATTAAGAGGGAAATAAAAGTAACACAGTTTGGTTTCTTCCTCAGTAATCGGTAACTAGTGAAGGGAATTTCTGAATTTTAGTGGAAATGTCCGGCATTAGTGCGTATTCGTCTGCGAGGTCGTTGACATCTTGCGCCTGCGCATCCTAGGTCAAAACTGCCTGAAGCATCGATGAGATTGTTGGGTTGCCTACGCGCAAGCGCAAGCGGGCCAAGAGCAAATCGCGTAACTCCGTTACGTTATCTGTCCCTTTAACTTGGTTTTTACTGGTTTATAGAGTACATTTTAAAATCTTTGTCCGTGGTTTTTGGTTCAAGTTTATAGAAAAAGTTACTAAACGAACAACACATTCATTAAATACATTTTGTTTCATCTACACGTACATAAATGTTCTACAAGCAGTAGTACACCTTACGAAGAAGTATACTTGGCATCAGTGTGATTTCCCACCTTCAAATGTAGTTACGAATGTTACGCGGGCAAATTTCTTCCAGCTAGTTTCCGTATTTGTCACTCCTCCATAAATTTCATTACTACGTTCTTACACTGTAATTGTATTACAGGGAAGGATCGAACATTTTTCTGTAAATACTAGCTACTGTATTTTAAAAGTGGGCATTGCGTAGAGCCCGGGCCGTCCCTTGCAATTTCCTCCAATTCTATTTTATTCGTCTGTAGTACACTATTACCTGTCAGCTAAACTCATCACGAATTACGCACCTCATCTCTGAATATTTACAATTTATTCAGTTAGTCTAACTTCACACTAACCTGAAAAAAAAACACAGTCTTAAAGGGTAAATGGCACAAGTGTCTTCCAAACCACTTCATTCTCGGTCAATTTACACACGCCAGAATTTTCACAGGTTCGGCGTCAATGATTACAGGTTATAAAATCTACCACAAGATTATCTGAATCCATTAATATAAAATAGAATTTAAATAAATTATATGCACACACACACACAAACAATCACCTTAATTATCAACACGCTCTCATCCATGATGGAACATTAATGTGGTTCTAAATTCACGGCCATCGAAGCAACAGATTTACCATAAGACATAGTAACGGATTATGACAGACGTGAAACCATTTAATGTATATGGAAAACATTAAACTATATGCCCCAACAGAAACAAAGATGATAACAACCTCTTATGAATAGTAGAATTATTTTATAAAAACATAAGCACGTCATCTAACCTAGGCAAATCCAGGAGAACGAATACAAGGAAGTCCATCTCTTTCTTCCCTCCCCCCCTCTCTCTCTCTGTCTATCACTGCCACCCCCCTCCCTCTGACCAACTCCACCACCCCCACTCTCAGTCCATCACCTCCTCCCCCTCTCTCGGTCCATCTCCTCCTTCCCCTCTCTTAGTCAATCTCCTCTTACCCATCTCTTCGTCGATCTCCTCTTCCTGTCTCTCTGTCCAACTCCTCCTCCACATTTCTCTGTCAATCTCCTCCTCCTCCTCCTCCTCCTCCTCCTCCTCCTCTTCCTGTCCATTTCCTCCTCCCCTATTTCTGTCCACCTCTTCTTACTGCTATCTGTGTCCATCTCCTCTTTCCCCCTCATTCTCTGCCTCGTGATGACTGGGTGTTGTGTGCTGTCCTTAGGTTAGTTAGGTTTAAGGAGTTCTAAGTTCTAGGGGACTGATGACCATAGATGTTAAGTCCCATAGTGCTCAGAGCCATTTGAACCATTTTTCCCCCCTCGATGTCTGACCATCTCCTCGTCCTCCCTTCTCTCCCCACGTTTTCACACTAGTCACAACGGGGTGCTGGTGGTTCTTAGCCCTACAGTATTTTTTTCCATATTGTACCTAACATGTGTGCCAAATTTTATTGGTGTCGTTTCAGGGGATTAGGACGAGTGTTTGACCCATGGCTTTGCCCACATGCTCTGTCAGATACATTTCATACAAATTTAACATAGTCCACGAGTATTGGTACACATATTTTACCTATATCTCTAGCGCATTTCAGCCTGCAGTTTCATTTTCACGCAGCTCAACGTTTATGACGTTGGATCTCCTGAAGTGTGTGTTGTACAATGATACACACTACTGGCCATTGAAATTGCTACCCTAAGAAGAAATGCAGATGATAAACGGGTATTCATTGGACAAATATATTATACTAGAACTGACATGAGATTACATTTTCACGCAATTTGGGTGCATAGAGCCTGAGAAATCAGTACCCACAACAACCACCTCTGGTCGTAATAACGGCCTTGATACGCCAGGGCATTGAGTCAAACAGAGCTTGGATGCACAGGTACAGCTGCCCATGCAGCTTCAATACGATACCACAGTTCATCGAGAGTAGTGACTGGCGTATTGTGACGAGCCAGTTGATCGGCCACCATTGACCAGACGTTTTCAGTTTGTGAGAGATCTGGAGAATGTGCTGGCCAGGGCAGCACTAGAACATTTTCTGTATTCAGAAAGGCCCGTGCAGGACCTGCAACACGCGGTCGAGCATTATCCTGCTAAAATGTAGGGTTTTTCAGGGATCGAATGAAGGGTAGAGCCACGAATCGTAACACATCTGAAACATAACGTCCACTGTTCAAAATGCCGTCAATACGAACAAGAGGTGACCGAGACATATAGCCAATGGCACCCCATACCATCACGCCTGGTGATACGTCAGTATGGCGATGGCGAATACACGCTTGCGTTCACCGCGATGTGGCCAAATACGGATGCAACCATCATGATGCTGTAAACAGAACCTGGATTCACCCGAAAAAATGACGTCTTGCCATTCGTGCACCCAGGTTCGTCGTTGAGTACACCATCGCAGGCGCTCCTGTCTGTGATGCAGCGTCAAGGGTAACCGCCGTCATGGTCTCCATGCTGCTGCAAACGTCGTCGAACTGTTCGTGCAGATGGTTGTTGTCTTGCAAACGTCCACATCTGTTGACTCAAGGATCGAGACGTGGCTGCACGATCTGTAACAGCCATGTGGATAAGATGCCTGTCATCTCGACTGCTAGTGAGTGATACGAGGCCGTCGGGATCCAGCTCGGCGTTCCGTATTACCCTCCTGAACCCACCGATTCCATATTCTGCTAACAGTCACTGGGCCTCGACCAAGGCGAGCAGCAATGTCGCGATACGATAAACCGCAATCGCGATAGGCTACAATCCGACCTTTATCAAAGTCGGAAACGGGATGGTACGCATTTCACCTCCTTACATGAGGCATCACAACAACGTTTCACCAGGCAACGCCTGTCAACTGCTGTTTGTGTATGAGAAATATGTTGGAAACTTTCCTCATGTCAGCACGTTGTAGGTGTCGCCACCTGCGCCAACCTTGTGTAAATGCCCTGAAAAGCTAATCATTTGCATATCACAGCATCTTTTTCCTGTCGGTTAAATTTCGCGTCTGTAGCACGTCATCTTCGTGGTGTAGCAATTTTAATGGCCAGTTGTGCATATCTGGTGTCTGTTTTCTCGCATATGATACCGTGACTAATTAGGTTAATGAGCAGGGGCACTACATCAGTAGTGTGTGCTAGAAGTTCAGAATTATGGCTTGGCGGGAGGTGTGCTAGGGTAATCCATGCGGCTGTGTTGTCCACTTGTCAGGATTGTGTAGCAGTCAGTGCATCTGCCTACAAAGTAGAAGACCCAGGTTTGAATCCTGTTCCGGCACATGTTTTGGATTTGTCTCTTTGATATAATTTGATGCCCACTGGTTGTTAATGTCTTCAATTCCTCTGTCTTGATTCTCACTTACGATGTGACACTGAGTAATTATATTTAATGCTTTCAGTAAAGGATGATTGTTCCGCCTAGAAGCCTCAACTACTCTCGACACCTGCTTTTAAAACTACCTAGATTAATGATCAAATTTGACACTGAGAAAATATTTAACAAAGCAACGACTCGATACGTTAGTAAGCCCATGGTTGTCTTACGAAGGAGTGGCAGCTTTAATAGTCAGTTCAAATCTAGCTGGAGACCAGTAGACTTTGTCAAACGATGTGATCCATCTATAACAGTACCGAAAAAGAAATTCAGTAAAGAAATCTTAAGTAAACTTTCTGTCTTCTCGGAAATTCGATTAAGTGCCACGTACGAGAGGTCATACATGGTTCTGGAATATGGAATAACAGACTGAACTGGGATGTAAAATGAATGAAGTTGCAGACACGCACAGTTCTTCTTATTTACATTTTTATTCTTGTATCAACTTCCATATTTTCAGTTTATTATAACGGTCATTTTGATTGATTACTTTGTGACATTGTATAATTTCTCAGTAGGAAAGCTGGCCACTGTGGCCGAGCGGTTATAGGCGCTTCAGTCTAGGACCACGCTGCTGCTGCGGTCGCAGGTTCGAATCCTGCCGCTGGCATGGATGTGTGTGATGTCCTTAGGTTAGTTAGGTTTAAGTAGTTCTAAGTCTAGGGGACTGATGACCTCAGAAGTCCCATAGTGCTTAGAGCCATTTGAACCATTTTTTCAGTAACATTTCCTTATGCATATGCTCACAGCACTATATTGTCACATTTGCTTGTTAGTCTTGACACGTTTGTTGTATATTGTAAAAAGCCGTAGGTAGAGACAGTCTTATTCATCGCCAAAAAGTTCCTCTTAATCTTAGTCCTTCTTAACACTTCGAGAGTTCTTACTGCAGTTATTTTTTGTCTCATTAAGATAAATTGTCGTCATAAACTAGTCGGGATAAGTAGATAATTAATTTGTAAATGGAGGTTACTTTGAATTGCAGTGGTAGATTATTACAGTATTCAAACGATCTTCAGCACATGCGATGCATGAGAAATTGCCTGATAGCGAACTTAGCCAACTCTGTGAAGAAATTTTCTGATAGTGCTCTCAGCAGCAACAAAAGTTTTCTGACAGGGAGCTTCACAACTAGAAAGTTTTGGATAAAGTCTGGCTGAATACTTGTTGTATCACTTTTGATCAGCTTGTGTCCTACAAGACCGCGTTAATAGAACAGCTGGTCAGCGGATCCTGTTAATGTTCAAATGTGTGTGAAATATTATGGGACTTAACTGCTAAGGTTATCAGTCCCTAAGCTGACACACTACTTAACCGAAATTATCCTAAGGACAAACACACACACACATTGCGAGTACCTCAATATTCTGCGTAGTGTGGTGCTGCTCTCGTATTTCCGGTGTTATCATTTGAACCGACGACCACTAGAAGCTCTGTCGTGGCAAACGGGAGGAGCGGTTAAGGAAGGCAATTATTTGAGCGGAGTATAGCTAGTTAACGGCTCGGATTAATTGCCAAGTAAATCCGAGCTTCCGATTACAGCAGTTCCTCTGGTTATCTACAGCGCTGACATCGGAGACGGTGAGGAAACGAAAGAAACGGTAATTGGTACTCTCTGTTCTAACACTAAGCTTCATACACAGTAGACGACAAGTTTAAGTTGATATAGATTCGCTGCCTCTTGCAAAAATGCTTCATTTGAGAATATTATTACGTTTGTAGTCAGAAAATAAATATGTTTTAAATAAATCAAAACGGAGACTGGCTGACGGGCAGTTTTTTGAAGAGTGGAGAATCAAAAGCGAGCTACACTGAAGAGCCAAAAAACCTGGTACACCTGCCTAATATCGTGTAGGGCCCCCGCGAGCACGCAGAAGTGTCGCAATAAGACGTGGCATGGACGCGACTAATGTTTGAAGTAGTGCTGCAGAACTGTACATAAATCCGAGGGGGTGGAGACCTCTTCTGAACAGCACCTTGAAGGCATCGCAGATTTGCTCCATAATGTTCATATCTGGGGAGTTTGGTGGCCTGCGGAAGCGTTTAAACTCAGAAGAGTTTTCCGGGAGACACACTGTAGCAATTCGGGACGTGTGGGGTGTAGCATCGTCCTGCTGGAATTGCCCAAGTTCGTCGGAATCCACAGTGGACATGAATCGCTGCAGGTGATCAGACAGGATGCTTATGTACGTGTCACCTGTCAGAGTCGCATCTAGACTATCAGTGGTCCCACAGCACTCCAACTGCACACGCCCCACCAACTTGAACAGTCCCCTGCTGACATGCAGCGTCCATGGATTCGTGAGGTTGTCTCCATACCCGTACACGTCCATCCGCCCGATACCATTTGAAACGAGACTCGTCCGACCAGGTAACATGTTTGCAGTCATCAACCGTCCTGTGTCGGTGTTGACGGGCCCAAACGAGGCGTAAAGCTTTGTGTCGTGCAGTCATCAAGGGTACACGAGTGGGCCTTCGACCCCAAAAGCCCACATCGATGATGTTTCGTTGAATGGTTCGCACGCTGACACTTGTTTACGGTCCAGTATTGAAACCTGTAGCAATTTGCAGAAGGGTTCCACTTCTGTTACATGAAACTATTCTCTTCAGTAGACGTTGATCCCGTTCTTGCAAGTTTTTTTTTTTTTTTTTTTCCGGCCGCAGCGATGTCGGAGAGTTGATGTTTTACCGGTTTCCTGATATCCATGGTACACTCGTGAAATAGTCGTACGGGAAAATCCGCACTTCACCGCTACCTCGAAGATGCTGTGTCCCACCGCTCGTGCGCCGACTCTAATACCACGTTCAAAACTCACTTAAATCTTAATAACCTGCGATTGTAGCAGCAGTGACAGGCTTATTGTCCTATATAGGCGTTGCCGACAGCGACGCCGTATTCCGTCTGTTTACATATCTCTGTACTTGAATAAAAAAATGGTTGGTTGGTTGGTTGGTTTGGGGAAGGAGACCAGACAGCGTGGTCATCGCCCTCATCGGATTAGGGAAGGATGGGGAAGGAAACCGGCCGTGCCCTTTCAGAGGAACCATCCCGGCATTTGCCTGGAGTGATTTAGGGAAATCACGCAAAACCTAAATCAGGCACGCGGGATTGAACCGCCGTCCTCCCGAATAAAAAATGGTTCAAATGGCTCTGAGCCCTATGGGACTTAACTTCTGAGGTCATCAGTCCCCTAGACTTAGAACTACTTAAACCTAACTAACCTAAGGACATCACACACATCCATGCCCGAGGCAGGATTCGAACCTGCGACCGTAGCGGTCGCGCGGTTCCAGACTGGAGCACCTAGAATCGCTCGGTCACTCCGGCTAGCTGTACTTAAATACGCATGCCTATAACAGTTTCTTTGGCGCTTCAGTGTATATGTAAATTGTGTGTGGAGTCCTATGCCACAGACAGAGTAACAGTCATCTGAAACTAGATCACAGATTTTATTATAATGACATGCGGACAAAATATTACGTTGTTTTAAGTACGAAAGAGAACGCCTGAACGAGAAAATTTCTGAAGATAATTGTGTGTCTATATGTATGTGTTTATCAGACGTATAATAATTTGTAGTGAAAACTAACTCGGGTGTAAGTATACGATAGCAGAAACCAAAAAGTTCCACTAAAAATACGGGAACCATAAACGTGGCGTTTTAGGGATGATTACCAATGTGTGGCTAAGAACCAACACTAACGGCAATATGGTGTATCGCTCTAGTTAGCACGAATATATCTGAAAGGCAAACATTTCGATTAAGTCTACATCTAAATCTGTTTTCGGACTCAGTGTTAATGAAATATTTTTGTTCTATTATCGTATACTTTCACCCGCGTCTGGTTGTGCTATCAGTTACGAGAGTGAGCTGAAAAGTAATGCCTCCTAATTTATGTGAAACCTGTTAAAGCTTTTTAAATAAAGCAAATGTTATTAAAATTCTACATCTGTATTCTTCATGTCTACGTATTTGCAGCCCTCTGCCGCTGGGTGGCTCCAAATTATAGAGCGTAACCTGGTGGTGTGTAACGTAACTATGTTGGAGAGCGAGAAACAGCGTGCTGTAATCGAGTTTGGAATTCGGAGAGTTCGTCCACACATAACAATACCAGACCACACACAACTGTTGCGAAATATGCAACAATCCCATACCTTTGGTTCACTGTCATAGATTATACTCCATACAGTCCCGACTGGCCTCATCCGATTCTCACGTTTCCAAAGTTTAAGAACACCTTCGAGGACTTCACTTTCGTAGTGATGAAGCGGCGCAAGCAGAGGTGAGGTTGTGGCTCCAGTGACAAAATCAGACATGGAGAATAAAGCCGTAAAGTGTAAATAAAGTTTGTTTTATTTAAAAAGCTGTAATAGTTTCCATATTGAAAATTCGGAGGCTTTACTTTTAAACACGCCCTCGAATGATACATGCTGTACAATAGACAATTAATCACCTGTTTCCTATCTCAGGAAAACCTTTTTATTATTGACAGAAGCATAAAATTGTGGGTTGAATTCAACCTGCCCAAGATCACTAGGAAAACCGTAGTTTTCAATAAATTTTTGTATGAGTTATACATACTGCTGCTTAGAACGACGTCAAATTTTAATGGAATACTATCGAAGAAGGGGGGAATGTTATGGAAACAAAACAAAAAAAATAACGAAAATTCTCCACTAGATGGCCCTGTAAGCGCCGTAACATAAATGAGCACGTAAATGACTGATGAATTTCAGCACGACGTAGTTAGGGTGAGTCGCATATTAAACCACACTGTCCAATATGCATTACTGCACAGGTTTGGCTTTCTACAGTTGTGGCACTTCTAGTTGTGTAAGCCATCCACCATGGCAAGGTCGTACCACACCGGATGCCGAAATAGGTTATTTACTGTCCTGGGCCCAAAACCGCCACGAAAAGCAACAATGACATTGGATTTTTAATTCTCCTGAGTCAAAAAACCGCATAAAAAGCAACACTGCAAACGGTTTTCAGTTGTCGTGAGACTGGCGTAAGACACGTTCAATATACTGTCCATAGTTTTCTGCCACAAGATGAAATCGAGAAACAGCATGTTCCATAACAGATGGGAATGTCTCGGTTATCACGCTCAGAATGTATTGCACAATGTGCCTTCAATTCAGTTATGTCTGTAATCGGAGCCTTGAACACAACATCTTTCAGATAAGCCCACAACCAGAATTCACAAGGATTAAGAGCAGGCGATCTGGACGGCCACGCTGTAGGCAAATGACGACTGTTAATTTTAGCATTTCTAAATTGCCTGTGTAGCAACTGCTTCACTGGCTGTGCAATATGTGGAGGAGAGCTACCCACATAAAAATGATCCTACCGACACATTCACGCTGTTGAAGGATTGGAATGACGTTGGTGCGCGAAAGACTCTGCGTTTACCAGTGGCGGTACAGGTTACGGCACTCACATGATCCGACTCATCAAAAAATTATGGCCCTACGACGAATGATGCTCTCAACCCGTACCACACAGTTACCTTTGCAGAATGGAGCTGTACCGATTGATGTGCGAACGGATATTCGTTGCCCACATTATCCAATTCTGTGAATTGATATGTCCTTGGAGATGGAAATGGGCTTCGTCTCTCTACAGAATATTCGATGACTATTTATTGTCCACGTCCATGCGAGTAAGAAATTCTAGAGCACACTTTTGCCTTACTGGCAGGTCAGCATGAAGTATTTCCTGAACGTGGATAATCTCACAGGCATGTCCAAAGTTCGGGCAGTTCCCCGTGCAATCTATGTTTGCCCACCACCGCTCTATCCCTCTTGCAATGCTCTGGCCACATCTTCTACTGACATCGGATCAATTGTTTTACTCCCTCTGCCACATTACCCTTGAAAAGAACCTGTCTTTTCGAATTTCGAAATCAGTTTCTCCAGACCCTTGGCAGACATCGGTCCAGCGCCTTTTTTCGTACCGCTCAGCGTCCGGAACTTCTGCAGAGCTACTGGAGCACAGCAACCGGTCTTGTAAAAAAGCTTTACCAGTAGCACCCGATCTGCATTGAGACAGTCAAGCTCAGCGTCTCAGACGCAAACTCAGGAGCAACCGTGTACCTAGTGTCTTTAATTATGTATATTCTGGCGCTTACAGCGCCGTCTAATGGTAAAATTTACGTTAAATATTTTTGTTTCCATAAGGTTCCCTCCTCCTTTGATAACATTAATTCAGATTTGACGTCATTGGAGCAGTGGTTATTTTTTTACAGCATTTCACCCTTTTGGGAATGGAACTTTAATTATATAATCACTCTGTGTATCCATATATATTATAAAAATGGGAGATGGATGTTCATATGTATGTATACATGTATGTACAAATGTATGTTCCGCATTTCTTCCTAAGCCACTGGACCAGTTTTAACTAAACTTGGTACACAAATCATTTATTGTCTAGAAATAATAGCTGTGGGTTAAGAACCACCAAACTATGAGAGGGATACGGATGAAAAAGCAGTGCAGCATACGCATACTTTATTCATCCAGTATTAAAGAATGGGAGCACTTAATGTCTTGCAGCAAACATTACACATAATTTCAAACCCTTGTGAAACTTTTTATCGCTGACAAACGGGCGACAAATGGATGAAAGGTGAAAAGTTTATAGCTTACTACATTCTCGCTGTTCATGCAGTAAAACTGCCGCGCAGCCATGAAATTTTAATTTATTACTTCTTTAGTACTAACTGTACTTACGACACATTTTTCAAAGAGTATTCACATACACCACTGCATGTGTTTGCGAAATTATATCATTCTACGAAACATAGTTCAGGAGATATGACGTTATAAACTCTAGGATGAGTGAACAGCCGGTCGCGGTGGTCGTGTGGTTCTGGGCGCTGCAGTCCGGAGCCGCGGGACTGCTACGGTCGCAGATTCGAATCCTGCCTTAGGCATGGATGTGTGTGATGTCCTTAGGTTAGTTAGGTTTAAGTAGTTCTAAGTTCTAGGGGACTGATGACCTAAGATGTTAAGTCCCGTAGTGCTCAGAGCCATTCCATGAGTGAACAACTGCTGCATCATCCATGACGCTTAATTTTTATACTTCTTTGTTACTACTCTATTCATACATTTAGCGGATATTATGCTACTGAATGTACCTGCAAAATTATATCATCATACGACACATAATTTATCAGATTTGACGTCATACACACTGAGCTGCGTGAGATCGAAACTACAGGGTGAAATTCACTAGATTTACATTTGAACTGTGTATACGAATATGTGTGAAATACGTTCAATATATGTGAAATGTATGTGACATGGGCCTATTCAGGCAAAGCCACCGATGGACTGCTTCTCCTAAATCGCTGAATCGATTTCAGCCAAATTTGGTACACATACAACTTGCTTTCTGGAAACAGATACTGTAAGGGTAAGAATCAGCAGTCTCCTGTTGGGATAGTTGTATTACGTTACAGAGACAAAGGGGGAGGAGGAGATGGACAGAAAGGGGAAATGGATATAAAGGGAAGACGAAGAAATAGGCAGAGATTAGGAGTAGATTTATTTTAAGTAACTGCGTATCTGCAGTTTATGAAGTGTGCATTCTGTGTTGTTTGAATTCTCTGATGTATGGCGAGAAAATCACAGTTTTGTAATGTATATATGAAAAAAACAAAAGAATATGTTGAAATTGTAATTTATTATAATATGAATATGTTTATGGAAGAAGTTAAAAAAATGGCTCTGAGCACTATGGGACTCAACTGCTGAGGTCATTAGTCCCCTAGAACTTAGAACTACTTAAACCTAACTAACCTAAGGACATCTCACACATCCATACCAGAGGCAGGATTCGAACCTGCGACCGTAGCGGTCGCGCGGTTCCAGACTGTAGCGCCTAGAACCGCTCGGTCACTTCGGCCGGCTATGGGAGAAGCATGTATGTCTAAGGCGCTGCAGTCATTGACTGTGCGGCTGGTCCCGGCGGAGGTTCGAGTCCCCCCTCGGGCATGGGTGTGTGTGTGTTTATCCTTAGGATAATTTAGGTTAAATAGTGTGTAAGCTTAGGGACTAATGAAAATGGCTCTGAGCACTATGGGACTTAACATCTCTGGTCATCAGTCGCCTAGAACTTAGAACTAATTAAACCTAACTAACCGAAGGACATGACACACATCCATGCCCGAGGCAGGATTCGAACCTGCGACCGTGGCGGTGATCCGGTTCCAGACTGAAGCGCCTTTAACCGCACGGCCACATCGGCCGGCAGGGACTAATGACCTTAGCAGTTAAGTCCCATAAGATTTCACACGCATTTGAACAAAGAAGTATGTATGTTAGAAGCTGGTTCATGCTTAGGGCACCTGTACTTGTAAACGCTGTAGGGAGGTCCCTCCGCAACGAAAGTGATATGGCTCGATGTAAAAAAGGTGGATTTGGAGGTTCGAACTGAGCGGATCCTTTGTGTGAACGGCACGCAGTGTGTGGGTAGCCTTAGCACGGTACACATCAACGATTCTAAGAGAGGCAATTGAAAGCTGCATTAGAAGGAATTTGCCTCAGATGTGGACCTGGCTATTATTTACTGTTCACGGAATAATGGAATGGCTCTAATATGTTGAAAATCCGACTCCAAGAAGAGATTTATGAAGCATTCGCACATCTAGAGCCGCCATTTCGCTTGCCACTAATCTTTGCCGCTGCTTCACAGAGTTCATGCATTCAGTTACGTAATATATATTGGTATGGGCCAGTTAATTTGTGTGTTGTTTCAAGAATAATCACACAAAATGTCAATTCGTGTTCGAAACAATAACTTCAAACCTGATCACAAACCTACAACCGAGCGAGGTGGCGTGGTGGTTAACACACTGGACTCGCATTCGAGAGGACGACGGTTCAATCCCGCGTCCGGCCATCCTGATTTAGGTTTTCTGTGATTTTCCTAAATCGCTTCAGGCAAATGCTGGAATGGTTCCTTTGAAAGGGCACGGCCGACTTTCATCCCCATCCTTCCCAAATCCGATGAGACTGATGACCTCACTATTTGGTTTCTGCCCCCGAATCAACCCAACTCCAACGAACCTACGCAGGGTTCTCACCTAAGTGCAACTAAAACAGAGTATCCTGACTTAAATGAACAATTCCTGCATTCATGTGTTTAAAAGTGATTTTTTTGTCTAAAGTAAAAGGAGTAGCAAAAGTTAAAGTAAGAGTAAAATGCTTTGTTTATGGACTACTCCAAGTGAAATTGTTAAGGTAGGAAGTGTAAGTACAAATATTTAAAGATCAATCATTACGAAAGTGAAAACCTTAATTATTTAAAAGGCTAAAATCATAAAAGTGAAGTTGGATAGGCTTTTGCTAAAGTATCCTTAGTTTTTTTTTTATAAAATACAGTTTTTTAGGATTACAGTTCAAGATTGTGTAAGTATTATTGCCAAGAATACCTGCTTCACAGGTGATTGAAGTAAAAGTACATATAAATCTTTAAAGAAGCGATTTGCGGTAGTACTATTAGAAGTGAAGTTACGCACATTTTCAAAAATAGTGTAGGTTTGGTACATATCATGAATGGTTCTCTTTGAAGTTAATTAAGCCCAGTGTTGCATTTTATTACCTTGCAAAGTAATTTAAGTGGATGATTAGCTTTTAGAGTTAGTTTTTAGCTTTGCAATAATTAAAGAACCTTGGCTAGTGAAACTATACCAGTTTATGGGTCCCCATCATATTCCCCTCCTATTAAAAAAAGTGGACTATTACTGTTATGAACAAAGATTGCTATATGCAGAGGAGCTTAAACAGTGTACTTAAGATATTATTTATCTTCATTTGTGTTACTCATGCCAATCAATATAGAAGCCTCTCATGTCCAAAATTAGTTCTGCACTTCATGCAGTGACGTTTTAGTACTTTGATTAAGTAATGCTATTGATTGTGGCCGTCATTAGTATGAGCTCGGTGCAATTTTGCTCCCCATAATTTACTGGTGTGTGTTATTGGTAACTACTACCACACACAGAGGATACAAACTGACACACGTCAGTTTGTATCCTGTTTGCTATTGAAAATGAAGTCTCAAACGGTTTAAATGGCTCTAAACACTATGGGATCTAACATCTGAGGTCATCATTCCCCTAGACTTAGAACTACTTAAACCTAACTAACATAAGGACATTAAACACATGATTCTCTGTTAAGGGGTTGCGATACATGTGCGTATTCAGTGTTCCGTCAATGAAAACCAGGCCTATGAGCAGACGGTTTACCATCGCACACCACACGTCTACACTCCGTGAACGCTGACGTTCCATCTGATGAAGTCAACGGGAATTGCCAACTGACCAGTAATGCATGTTTCGGCAGTTCACCTGGCCATGACTAGTAAATAGATCTTCATCACTAAACAAGATACGTAATACATTTGGAGTATCCTGTCATAATGCCCATGTACAGAAGTTAACACGATTATCATAATCGTTTCTATGCAGCTCTTGATGCAGAGAGATGTGACAGGAATGGAACCTTTGGCAATAGAGAATGCGTAGGACACTTGACTAACTCATGTTACTTCCCTGTGCGATTGTGTGGGAGCTAACGGGCAGAGCAACTGCAACCGTAGCAAGAACGTCGTCACTTGTTTCCTTCTGTTATGTTGTCTAGGTGTTGCACCACCACTTTCACGTAACTTGTTGATGACTTTGATTAATAAGGGCCAGTACTGAGATATCTTGCCACATACATACAGCATTCTTCCTACACTCTCCATACACAATGAGCATGTCGGCTTTTTCTGCATTGGTAAATGCCATCGTCCATTCACGACCTACTGGTTGGACTGACACACACTGACTAGCAAGTCGTAATCGACTCAAGGAACACACAAGCACACTGTAGGCCAACATAGCAACAACATACCTAGCAACTACGCAGTTTGAATGGCACAAACGAGTATCGTTGTCTAAAATTTTCAAAATAAGATATCTCTTAAATGACTCGTACTAGAATCCTGCAAAAAGGACCACTGACATTCTAATTCGCCCTACTTTTAGTTTGCTAATATTAACAGTCATTGTTCCATTTAAAAAGTGCATGTTTTCGCTAAAATACAGTTTCTAAGTAATATTACAAGCTGTTTATTGGCTAATGATACCAGCCCCTGGCTACCAATCCATTCTGTGAAAACTGCACATCAGCAGTACTTTTCATTACTGCAATATTTACGGTGCACTTTTCAGGGGATTCAGCCTGTGTATGTACACTGACGGAAAAAATCGCAGCACCAAAAAACAATTAACATAGAGTAATCAGATTTCGAGAATACATCTGTTGCCCGCATCTCATGGTCGTGCGGTAGCGTTCTCGCTTCCCACGCCCGGGTTCCCGGGTTCGATTCCAGGTGGGGTCAAGGATTTTCTCTGCCTCGTGATGGCTGGCTGTTGTGTGATGTCCTTAGGTTAGTTAGGTTTAAGTAGTTCTGATGACCACAGATGTTGTCCCATAGTGCTCAGAGCCATTTGAACCAATACATTTGTCTGGCTAACGTATTTAAATGATTAACATTGCAGAATCACAGGTTAACGTAAGCGCGAGATGAGCCACTGAAAATGTGAAATGTTGGTACATTAATAATCGATGTAACAACCAGAACGCCTGTTGCAGCTGTCGGTCAATACAGGGACGGTTAATGCTGGTTATGGATGACGCTGGAGTTGTCGTCTGATGATATCCCATATGTGCTGGATTGGGAACAGATCTTGTGATCGAGCAGGCCAAGGCAACATATTGACACTTTAGAGCAAGTTGGGTTAAACAGTTGTATGTGGACGAGCGTTATCTTGTTGGAGGACACCCACTGGAATGCTGTTCATGAATGTTAGCACAACAGGTCGAATCACTAGACTGACGTACAAATTTGCAGTCGGGGTGCACGGGATAACCACGAGAGTGCTCCTGCTGTCCTAAAAAATCACAACCCCAGAGCATAACTCCAGATGTAGGTCCAGTGTGTCTAGCACGCATACGGGGTGGTTGCTGGCCCTCACCTGGCCTCCTAACCAACACACGGCAATCACCTTCGCAGCACCAGCTTTCTTCAGAAAACACAACAGACCTCCACCCAGTCCTCCAATAAGCTCTCGCTCGAGATGGCGGTGGTTTGGGGTCAGGGCGTCTGGTTCGGAACTGTCCTTGAAGTAACCGATCTTTGACAGCATTGTGTGACCGTGGTGACAACTGCTACTGAAATTGCGGTGGTTTGGTGTCAGGGAGTCTGGTTCGGAACTGTCCTTGAAGTAACCGATCTTTAACTGCATTGTGTGACTGTGGTGACAACTGCTACTGAAATTGCTGTCGCAGATGCAGTACGACGCGCCAGAGCCGTTCGCCGAACACGATGGTCTTCCCTTTCGGTAGTGCCACGTGGCCCTCCGGCGATCTGCCTTCTTGCGACCATACATTCCGGTGACCACCACTGCCGCTAGCGACCGTTACAGCGTGTAATTAAGCAAACCTGATTTGCATCCTCATAGTGGTGCTACGAGCGCCTATTACGTGACTGGCGCTAAATCTGAATAGACATCATCTTCAAGATGTTGGAATACGCCTACCAACTTTCGTTCGTGTTGCAAACTCCTCCTTGGTGTTGCGTTCTTTTTTTCCACCAGTGTATTTACATCTTGTGTCACGTACTGAAACAAGTACGAGTTTCTACATAGAATGATACAGTTCAGCCGGCCGGAGTGGCCGAGCGGTTCTTGGCGCTTCCGTCTGGACCCGCGCGACCGCTGCGGTCGCAGGTTCGAATCCTGCCTCGGGCATGGATGTGTGTGATGTCCTTAGGTTAGTTAGATTTAAGTAGTTCTAAGTTCTAGGGGACTGATGACCTCAGAAGTTAAGTCTCATAGTGCTCAGAGCCATTTGAACCATTTGAAACATCTCCGCCAACGCGAGCAGCAATGTCGCGATACGATAAACCGCAATCGCGATAGGCTACAATCCGATCTTTATCAAAGTCGGAAACGTGATGGTACACATTTCTCCTCCTTACTCGAGGCATCACAACAACGTTTCACCAGGCAACGCCGGTCAAGTCCTGTTTGTGTATGAACAATCGGTTGGAAACTTTCCTCATGTCAGCACGTTGTAGGTGTCGCCACCGGCGCCAACCTTGTGTGAATGCTGTGAAAAGCCATTCATTTGCATATCACAGCATCTTCTTCCTGTCGGTTAAATTTCGCGTCTGTAGTACGCCATCTTCGTGGAGTAGCAATTTTAATGGCCAGTAGTATAATTAACAAAAACAATGAAGCATGTAGAAGACATGATCGGATTTCAGTGTAACTTCGTACACGTAAACATTATCGTGGGTATGTAAATGATTAGAGTTACAATTCTCTGTGACAAGGAGAAGTGCCTTACCGTTGCCAGTGTTTAATGTTTTTCCTAGGCCTGAAAAGCTATATAACGAGTTAGAACAGAGTCAGAGTTTGAGGAAGTTTGAGGGATTTGAAGGACAAAGAGATGCCACGTACTCGTGCGAGACAGAGTTATCAGGTCCGAAAGGGGTCTCATTATGGATCTCCATTTGTCCGTTGCTCGAATAGTTCAACATCCAGATCTGTGGGGGATTCGGATATGGCAGTGGCCCAGTGTTGATCTGCATGGGGAACGTGATGGCAGGCGTACTCGTGCTCAAGGTTCTCGTCGACCACGTCCGGCTGCCACAAGGGAGGATCGCTGTATTGTGCGTCAAGCACACTGTAACACCTTCATATCTGCACCTGCCATCTGAGAACAATAATGAGCTCCCTGCTACATTCTGTGTCATCCGTCACCATTGGTCGGAGATGAGCTGCAGCTGGACAAGAGAATTACCTTCCTGTGCATAGGAGATGTTAACACTACAAGATAAACGGGTGAATTTCGAGTGGTGCTGTGTCCAGGGAGAATGGACTGTTAATGAATGGCGTCGCATTGTGTTTAAAGATGAATTGTGGTTCTGCACTACCCTGGATGACCATCGTCGGCTAGAGTGGCAGCTCACTGTACAGAGGACCTATTCTTCTAATGTTTTTGCAGAGGCACAACTGTTTTACTCCTGGTTCCATGGTCTGGGCAGGAGATATGACTTCAGGTCATAGCTGGTAGTGACTGAAGAAACTCTGGCGGCACATCATAGACAGCCTGAATCCTCAGGTGTTATTTCTCATGCGACAGTTTCTTGATGTCATTTCAAAATAGGACAATGCTCGATAATACCTGGAACGTGTCTCTGTGAACTGATTTGACGTTGAGGTACTCCCGTGGCCAGCAAGATCTCCAGATCTGTCCCCGATACAACGTATCTGGAACCGGCCAGTACGTCACCCTTCCCACCCGAATCAGTGCATGTATCGAGGCCAGAGGGGGTACAATCGTCATACTCATAAGTGGGCTAGTGCTTCCAAGTTCTTTGTAAATTTCACTATGCTTTGTAAACACTGAAATAGCATTATACAGGGTGGTCCATTGATAGTGACCGGACCAAATATCTCACGAAATAAGCACCAAACGAAAAAAACTACAAAGAACGAAACTCGTCTATCTTGAAAGGGGAAACCAGATGGCGCTATGGTCGGCCCGCTAGATGGCACTGCCATAGGTCAAACGGATATCAACTGCGTTATTTTAAATAGGAACCCCTATTTTTATTACATATTCGTGTAGTACGTAAAGAAATATGAATGTTTTAGTTGGAACACTTTTTTCGTTTCGTGCTAGATGGCGCTGTAATAATCACAAACATTAGTACGTGGTATCACGTAACATTCCGCCAGTGCGGACGGTGTTTGCTTCGTGATACATTATCCGTGTTAAAATGGACCGTTTACCAATTGCGGAAAAGGTCGATATAGTGTTGATGTATGGCTATTGTGATCAAAATGCCCAACGGGCGTGTGCTATGTATGCTGCTCTGTATCCTGGACGACATGATCCAAGTGTCCGGATCGTTTGCCGGATAGTTACGTTGTTTAAGGAAACAGCAAGTGTTCACCCACATGTGAAACGTCAACCACGACCTGCAACAAATGATGATGCCCAAGTAGGTGTTTTAGCTGAGGTCGTGGCTAATCCGCGCATTATTAGCATACAAATTGCGCCAGAATCGGGAATCTCAAAAACGTCGGTGTTGAGAATGCTACACCAACATCGATTGCAACCGTACCATATTTCTATGCACCAGGAATTGCATGGTGACGACTTTGAACGTCGTGTACAGTTCTGCCACTGGGCACGAGAGAAATTACGGGACGATGACAGACTTTTTGCACGCGTTCTATTTAGTGACTAATCGTCATTCACCAACAGCGGTAACGTAAACCAGCATAATATGCACTATTGGGCAACGGAAAATCCACGATGGCTACGCCAAGTGGAACATCAGCGACCTTGGCGGGTTAATGTATGGTGCGACATTATGGGAGGAAGGATAATAGACCCCCATTTTATCGGTGGCAATCTAAATGGTGCAACGTATGCTGATTTCCTACGTAGTGTTTTACCGATGTTACTACATCATGTTTCACTCCATGACAGAATGGCGATGTACTTCCTACATCATGGATGTCCGGCACATAGCTCGCGTGCGGTTGAAGCGGTATTGAAAAGCATATTTCATGACAGATGGATTGGTCGTCGAAGCACCATACCATGGCCCGCACGTTCACCGGATCTGACGTCCCCGGATTTCATTATGTGGGGAAATTTGAAGGCTATTTGCTATCGTGATCCACCGACCACGCCTGCAACATGTGTCAGCGTATTGTCAATGCATTACGGAAGGCGAACTACTCGCTGTTGAGAGGAATGTTGTTACACGTATTGCCAAATGCATCGAGGTTGACGGACATCATTTTGAGCATTTATTGCATTAATGTGGTATCTGCAGGTAATCACGCTGTAACAGCATGCGTTCTCAGAAATGATAAGCTCACAAAGGTACATGTATCACGTTGGAACAAACGAAATAAAATGTTCAAATGTACCTACTTCTGTATTTTAATTTAAAAACCGACCTGTTACGAGCTGTTCGTCTAAAATTGTGAGCCATATATTTGTGACTATTACAGCGCCATCTATCACAAAGCGAAAAAAGAGGTCCGATTGAAACATTCATATTTCTTTACGTACTACACGAATATGTAATAAAAATGGGGTTTCCTATTTAAAGAAAAACGCAATTGATATCCGTTTGACCTATGGCACTGCCATCTAGCGGGCCAACTATAGCGCCATCTGGTTTCCCCCTTCAAGCCAGACAAGTTTCGTTCTTTGTATTTTTTTCGTATGACGCTTATTTCGTGAGATATTTGGCCCGGTCTCAGTCAATGGACCACCCTGTATATCCTCTCAACAAGTAAAGTTTCAATTCAGTATACCCAGAATATTTGGCTTCTCTCAACAATAAAATACTTTGATGAGATAGGAGATAAACGATTTATTTATTGCCTACTGCTCTCCTGAGGATTCGAAGTACAGTGGAATCAAAGTCATCGCAGTTCACGAGTACTGAGCAATATGCCGAAGTCCTTTGATTTGTGCGCTGCTTATAAAATATTTAGTGTCGTAGTGTTGTAAAAGTTTGTAGTTGTACAACCGTTTTTATTAATGAAGTACCAGATGACGATGTACTACCTTACAGGGAATGCATGAAGTGAGGGATTCGAAAATCTGAAACCACCCCAAGATGATGGATACCCTCGCTCTCTATCAATCAGAGCAACTCGAAGACTCCGTGGCCAGCTCTGATTAACAGCAGTCAAACTCAGATACCCTCTCTACAATGCCATTTAACATACGCTCCAGGGCATTCAGTTAATTTATCGTGGACATTTTTGAGTAAACTTACATAACAACAAAAAAACAACTTTATGTTTGTATAACTGATAACCGTTGCAGGGGTCGTAGACGTTCGTTGCTAGTGAACACGTAACACTGGACAGCTGCCGCCGCTCGCTGCATCGAACGCACGCTCTGCAGCGCGAGATATTGGTACGAAAATATTTTTAGAGAGATCTGATATTACTGGCGCCTCAGAGAGTGAAATAAATTGTCACTGTTCTTTCAGTAAAAGGACGAAATGCGGAACACAAATTACACAACGAGTGGCCTTCAACGCCACATTTGACTTTCAATACTGCAGCCGCTTAGCACTGTATCACGGGCACGTACCGCAACGGATAGCTTGAAAGAAAGAGAACTTTTTTGTCTTTCATAAGCTGCTGCAGCGTTAGCAGCTTTTGTAAATTGCCGGACTTAAAATTCTGTGGCAGACAAGTTTATTCTCTTCCTGCCCAGTGGCCAATTCTTTTATGAAAGAGTGTGCGCCATATAACCATACTCGGGAATACATAGCCCAAGGACAATGCCACATTAATCCGATAACTTTTATTAGTTTATTAATGTACCTTTATTTTTGTACGTCTATGAATGTTAATACTTGTGGATCTCAAACGAAGCCACTTAGAGCTTGAAATTTTTTTTCCCGGAATTGTACATGAGCTCACTGGACAAAATTTAATCGCCTGACATACAAGAACACACTGGTTGTTTTGAACGCTGTTTATGATGTAGAACTGGTACCGAGAAGTCATATCACCCTCCACCGCTGACATTGTCATGGAAGTGAAGTGGTGTATGTGCGATAGTCCATTGTACGGAATTAGCGCAATAAGATGAGTCGACAGAGAGATGCGAAAGAATTGCAGAAAGGAGGTGTAGTGTTTGGACGTACCAATGATCACACCGTGAGTGAAGTTGCCCAATTTGGTTGTGCATCAGTACGGTCTGTCCAAGGTGTCTTCAAGGAATGATGTACAGTTTAGGGTAAATAAAAGTGGCCGCAGAACAGAATTCCAGTGTACTAAGAAACACGGTAGAGAAAAGGAAATACAGTACTAACCTGACTATAGCAGATGTTGAAAGTGACCGCAGTTCATCTCTTCAAACTTCTGGGCCCTGCTCAAAAAAGCTGCTGAAGGCGGATGGAAGCTGGACTGCTGGAATTGCTGCAATCTCATCCGAAATGTTCTGCCACAGTTCTCGAACACTGTGAGGCTGTTGCGATACACCTTAGACTTGATGTCTCCTAAAAAGAATCGCATATTGACACATCAGATTACCTAGCTGGCCAGCTAGGGCCGCGACCAGACTGACCTCTACTAAAAACTGTGTCAGGTGTAAAGATTGTGTAAATGTGCTCCAAGGTTCGGCGGGCTGTATGGGCAGTTACTCTAGCTTGTTTTCCTCCTCCCTTAATGCTGCCGTAAATGGTTTCAGAATGTTGGCAATGTAACACCCTGAAGTCAGCGTCTGATGAAAGAAGATGGGAGTAATAATGCGGCGTGCAGACACTGCATACCAAACCCCGACCTTCTGATAGTGAAATGGCGTTTCATAGAAGTTATGCGGATGCACCGTTGTCCAGAACCTGTGATTTTGTGATTGACACAACCACTCAGGTGAAACCAAGCTTCACCAAAAATAAAGAACAGGTTCATGCCCAAGCCATTCATTGTTATCTCAATGAACAGGCGCTCACAAAACTAGAGGCGCTGAAGAGCATCTGCTGGTTTTAATGCATGAACAACAAATACTCGGTAGGGATGCATGAGCAGGTTCAGGTGGAGTATTCATTCGTCTGCATGATCGACGTGATATGCCGGTCTCTTGCGGCAGGCGTCGGGTTCATTTCGTAGGACTCTGAAGCATTTTCTGGTGAACTGCTGCCCCCTTTGCACGGCTCCACTCACACTGACACAGCCCGCACTACGCTCTGAACCGGTGTGGATTACGTCATGGGTGTACACGGGGTGTGCGCGTCACGGGTGTGGTTAAATGGTTCAAATGGCTCTGAGCACTATGAGACTTAACTTCTGAGGTCATCAGCCCCCTAGACTTAGATCTATTTAAACCTAACAAACCTAAGGACATCATACACATCCATGCCCGAGGCAGGATTCGAACCTGTGACCGTAGCGGTAACGCGGTTCCAGATTGAAGCGCCTAGAACCGCTCGGCCACCCCGGCCGGCGGGTGCGGTTATATGCATACATTCACGTCCAGTCGCACGCACTACGGCGGGCCACTGTTATTTTCTCCACCCTGTACCTTTCTGGGCCATGTGGCATGGCGTAAGAACAGTGGCCATAAAAGACCCTAAACGACAGGGGTCGGAGAATGCTTTCACATCCTGTCAGTGACGATAGGATTCAAACCCAACAGGAATTGCCGCTTCAGTGAATGGAGGCCCACCTGAACCAGTTTTATAGCGAACATTACGAAGGGAACTGTGTAAAATAGACATCTGGAATCGGGTGCCTCGCAAAAGGCCATTTCTCAAAGCTGCACATAAAACTGCACTTCTTCAGTGGGCCAAAGTACACAGGAACTGGCAGTAGCTTACTGGAGGTGTTTAGTGTGCTCCAACGAGTCACGATTTTGCTCCTTTTCAAATGATGCAAGGCGTCGTCTGCAACGATGACCCAACGAACCGTTTAATTCGCTGTGTGTGAAGGTGTAGTTCATGCCAGAGGTATTTCTGTGATGATGTCTGCTGTGGCGTGCCCACCGCGGAACGCCTTCCGCACAATTCAAACGCTCGCTGCTCCATTCCAGCTGTGACAGCTCCAAGAAGTCAGCAAGCAGACCATTAGAAGGCGACGCCGGCGGTCGCGCCAAAATCTCAATCGTCGCACGCAGCTAGCATCGCCGTGCCCCAGTCAAACTTAGAAGGTAATCAAAAATGTGTAGTACTCCACACATCGAGGATTTAAGCTCGCGCTGGGCCAGAAGAAGGCCACAAGTCAGTCAGGTTGGAGCCCTGACAAGTGTTTTCTTGCGAGTATGTGCGCGCCTTTCGTTACGGTCACGAGTTCTGCTCAGCGGTGTTTAGTAGTAGTGTCTGAGTCGACGTGGATTTGTCGATCACTTTCTAAGGCACCGTTGTGTTTCGTACGTGTCCCGTTCTACCGGGGGTTTATAGGAGTTAGTGTATTTTGTCTGCAAGGGCCCTGACTTCGTCAGCTGGGACGAGGCTAACTATAAATAGGGCCAAAGACAGGAATCCGCGGCTAGGCCACTCTTCTGCCGCCCCTTTGGGCAGCAATGTGACAGCGGCCGATCGACGTCCATCCTGCCAAGCTTTCGGATGCGCCGATACTGACTCCACCCAACAGGCTAAGGACTGGGCACACTGTGTCTCCCGCCACAAGTCATCTGTGATCACTGACCGATCTTCCTCTTCGTCATCCGACGATACTCGTGGCCTCCTATTGATAGACCACTCGCCCAGTGATAGTCACGCCATGTCGGCCCCCAATATTGATACAACCGACCACCATGTAGACCCTATGTCGGGTGTTGTTTCATCTACACCATCTCTTCGGCCTAATGGACCTTCTGGAGACTGCGATGCTGTCGGTCCCCCCTCCCCCCGTGGTCGAAAATCTAAACTGCCATCCGCTCGCACCCATCGAAGCCGTCGTGATTCAGATTCAGATGCCTCCACACCTGGAGCAGCTGCACTTGTTGGTGCCATGGACCAGGACATGGGACCCCCTCTCAACCCCACTCCTCAGAATGCGTCGCCACCACCACCAAAGAAGGAAAAGATCCCTCCTATCGTGGTTTAAAACCCACGAACTACATTAAAGTGAACACCGAACTTCAATGACTTATTGCAGACAAACAGCAGGCAGTTTAGCCGGCCACGGTGGCAGAGCGGTGCCAGGCGCTTCAGTCCGGAAACGCGCGACTGCTACAGTCGCAAGTTCAAATCCTGCCTCGGGCATGGATGTGTGTGGTGTCCTTAGGTTAGTTAAGTTTAAGTAGTTCTAAGTTCTAGGGGACTGATGACCTCAGATGTTAAGTCCCATAGTGCTCAGAGCAATTTTGCAGGCAGTTTACCACAAAGACCATGTCAAGTACCTGCTTGACACAATGGACGATTATCTCCAAGTCCTCAACTTTGTGAGATCAACCAGGGCTATGGACTACTACACTCATCATGCTTCTGGTGACACACTAACTAAAATCGTCATCAAACATTTTCCTTGCGAATTTACAGAAACAGACGTCAGGGATGAATTACTCCGTCTCAAGTTTCTGAACCCTCTGGTATACCAATACAAGAGGGGCCCTGAGATCAGGTAGTTAATCCCTACACCCACCCACCCACCCATGTTGTCTCCCTTACTAGGAGAGAGGACATCGAAAGCATTTACCAAACCAGGTATCTCCTGTGCACCAAGGTGCGCATTCAATTATATGATGGCTGCAACGGCCCCTCCATCTGCTGCAGGTGTCAATGATTGTGACATACCGGCAATTACTGCTCACTGCATTTCCAATGCGTCAAGTGTGCTGGCTCGCATGTGTCGGAGAAATGCAAACTCCTGGCTTCAGAAAAACCCACTTTGGCCCGCTGTTTGGACACCATTCATGGTCCTCATCATCTGGATTCCCCAAAGGGCTGTCCTGTATACCAAAAAGCCTTGAAGTCTTCCAGCCCTCCATGAAGGAAACCAAGGGCTAATCGGCCACCCCCGCCATCGGGGGACTGCACCCCATAAACCTGACAACCATCATACCACAGATGCTCAGGCACCTGACGCATCTGATCCAGGAACCCCCTCCAGCTCCATCCCCTGTAACCATCTTCGCTGCTGCAGCTCAGTCTACTTCTGCTCATCTGCCTCCTGTGATGAATACCAACACTCACCAAACAGAAATACTGTCTGCAGCCTCCTCACGATGACCTGTAGAAGTGCCCTAGACCTCCATTGCAGCACCTTCTCCACCACTCACCACACCCACCCCTTCCCGCCGAAGGGTCAAGCAGCCCATCCAGAATATTCACCCAGTGGCGGAGACAGATGCTTCTTTTCAGGATGACATGAGAGAGATCCTCCAGGTCATCTCTCTGTTCATGCAGCCCCACATCAGGGCTGTTATTCGTGAAACAGCCCAAAAGATCAGTCAATTGGAGGACAGAGTCAAAAAGGTCGTTACCCTTGTTGACGGGTCAGCCAGATATTATTATAATGGCGAATCACCCACTGCACAACCATCAGCCCCCTCAGGATCTAGTTGTCTGTATTTTTAATGCTAATGGCATTAAGCATATGAAGACTGAACTGAACTTCTTCCTTTAGAGCCACAATGTAGACATTTTATTTGTCTCTGAAACCCACCTCAGACCTGCAGACGATTTTCGTCTCTGTAACATGATTTGCTATATCACTGACCAACTCCATTGCTGAGGCGGTGGAGTGGCAATATTCGTACATAAGACACTCATCTACAATCACGAGGCTCTCCAATCACTAGAACATATAGAGGCCACGGCGGTCACTGTTCCTACCCGGCTTGGTGCTGTTACTTTTGCTGTGGCGTATTTGAGCAGTAACCTACCACTTCTTGAAGCAGACCACCATATATTGACGTCATTGCCAAACTCATTGTTGAGGCAGATCTCGACACCAAGCACCTGGCTTGGCATTCTCACGTTGCTAATTCCAAGGAGAACTCCTCCTTGAACTGGAAGATCCTCTGGCACTCTTGCTCTATGGCCCTCACACTCCCACCCATATAGCAGTTCACTCTGATTGCCATCTGGACGTTCTGGATGTGGCCATTTTCGAGAACATTGCAATGCAGTTTCCGTTGGAAACACTCCACGAATTGGCCTCTGACCACAACCTAGTGCTCCTGCACCTTGCTGATGTCATTATGCCTTTAGACATCCGTTCTACCTTGATCATCATGGATTGAGACATTTTTTACAGGATTGTCAACAACACCACCAGGTAAAACCTAGACCTGACGACATCTGCCAATCTGGTTAGCGCAGTTGATTATCTAACCACGAAAATCCAGAAGGCAATGAAGCCTCTACTTCCATTGTCCCAAGGGCTCTAACCTCTGTCTCTCCTACTGCATGAACTGAAAATCCAGAAGAAAAGCTACTGCTTATCCCTCAGGATAAGCATCACATGAGGCATCTCCAACGCGAATTCTGCCACCACCTAGGCGATTGGACAATGGAACAATGGGAGGACAAGATGTCTGCTTTTCTCCTCCAACATAAATGAGAATGGGCTGTCATCCGACCGCTATGGTGCTCCACAGTGAGGACCAAGCATCCCATCTGCACAGTGAATGATTTAACTTATGATGCCCTCCATGTGGTAGAAGCTCTGGCTGATGCATTTGAGGCCCAAAACCAATTGCTCGTCCAGGACCTTATGGCAGATGAACTCCAGGATGAATGCGATATTATGGTGTCCATCACTGCTTTCAGACAAAGACCATCTCTTTCTGCCACTCACTTTATGTCCCTGGCAGAAGTCCATCGGATTATACGGCAAAAGCATGGGCAGTCGGCACCAGGTTTGGATGGCATTTTACATGAACACCTTCATTGGCTCCCACGCACGCCACTGGTCTTATTTACCGACATCCTGAACTGCTGTCTCACAACCAGCCTTTTCCCCCACAGTGGAAACAGGCCAAACTGTTTACAATCCCCAAGACCTTGAAGGATCTTACGGACCCATTAGCCTTCTGAATACCATGGCACCGGTCCTAGAATCTTCGATCTTCCACTGCATTTCCTAACTTCTGGCAGTGGCTGGGACAGTCTGCCCAGAACAGTTCAGATTCTCTTCCAACTTGTCACTCGAACTCAAAGTTCTTAGGATCAAAGAACATATCAGCAAGCGCTTTAGCTCCACCATGTTGATGCCAGCAGTTCTCCTGGACCTGCAAAACGCGTACAACAAGATTTGGCAGGACAATCTCGTGTACAACATGCCCAAACAAATGACCATCCCAGACATCTATATCAAGATCGTGGATGATTTCCTCCATGATAGTACATTTTTGGTAACTCGGCAAGGAAAACGCTCAAGCTTGCATCACATGTCAATGGGTAACCCTCAAGTCTCTGTGTTGTCTCTCATCCTCTTTAACATTTATGTTAATGATATGCCAGCCATCCTGCACTGCCACCTGGGGTAATACCCCAATGACACACAGCACTCTATATGACCAGCCACAACATGGACCAGCTCACTGCTCGTCTCCAGAGGCAGGTGGACGCAACAACCACCTGGTGTCATTCAAACAAGATTGCCCTCAATGCCACCAAAACTACGGCGGTCTGTTTCACCAAACAGCGTCCAGTCCTCCATCACAACATCACTATTGCGGGTGTCCAGGTCCCATCGTCCCCGATACCAAACGTCGAGGTGCCCAGATGGATAAAAAACTGCTTTTCCATTGACAATCAGAAACGTCACCCAAAGAGGACAGACGCTGATAAAATAACTGTACCTGCACCTTAACAGCAGAGACTGACCTCAGACACCAAGCTCTGACTGTGCCGATTGGTTATCCAACCTTCCCTCACTTATGGCTCCTCTGCGTGGGCTATGATTAGTGTCTCCCAGAGCAGACCCCTCCAGCACCTGCAGAATAAGGTGCTTTGGTGGAGCCAGTGTGCCTCTCCACTCGTGAGGGTTGTTACTCTATATGAGAAGACAAGCATAGTAACTCTAAGGACGTCTATTTGAGATAAGGCAAGGCGTTTCTGTGACAAAGTGGATGCCCTGTGTGACACAGTCACTGGCTTACACCACATTCGCACCACTACTCCCTGGCACTGGCATCACCACTCTGTTCCTCTCACCATCCTCAAGGAATCAAGTTCAGATCGTGGCAAACGATAGCCCTGTTTTGGCCACTAATAATCTGTCAGTCTTGATATAACAAATCAATATGTGACATAAATGATATGACCATTAGTATCACTACCTATGTAGTTGTGTTCCCTCTCGCCCACTACCTTGACTTCCATCATCAGAAGGCGGTAGAGGATTCAAGTCCCACCATCACACTTTAAATGTGCACTCTCATGAGATCATTGTACTTTAGAAAGATTTACCCTTACATCCAGACAGTAAGACTGCCATCTACCAGTGATGCAATGATAGTGTACCCCCTCCACAAAAAAAGGAAAAAAAGAAGAAAATTAAAAACAGAAGGCAGTTACCACGAAAGCCCAGGGCCAATGAATTTTAACAGAGCTGCCGCAGCTCACGCAAGACATCATGTGCCCATGGACTGGCTTCTACTAGTTTAGTGCATCTGGACCTTATTATCGTTTTGGTGATTGTAGGTAGTAATGATAAATTTTCATTACTTGTGCTCAGCATGGACTTAGCATCCACAATGAGTAGGCTCCATAGCAGGTTGTCAGATCTTTAACTTTTATTGTACCAGTTATATCCTACAGTAAGGGGGCTTGATTATTTGTTTCCCAGTTATAGACATTTTTCAAGACTGAGTTGTTTACTACAGTTTTCATGAATAGCTCTTCTTGCCACTGTAAATGTTCTGAAGTATTTAATTTCTATGGTTTTAAAAGATTAGTTTTGGAAGCCAGATCAAGAAACATTTTTAGTGTTGTTAATATTCAACTAAAGGCCCAGAACTGTGTGCATTCAACATAATTGTGTCCATAAATATTTTACAGTTTAGGTTCTGCATATCAGTTATGTCAGACATAATATTTTGGGTATGTTTTTGTGCAATGAATTAGATGCACTCATTGACATTTAGTAGAACTTGAAAAAAGATGTTTATTTCAGTATTCTCAGCAACAAAGTGTTGTCTTTTTTTCTAAAAATTCATGATCAGAGTGCTGTGGACACATCAACAGAGTTCACAGGGCTGCATATACATTTCTGGTTCAATGAAGTTTCAGGTATAACCTATTGCAACTTGAATTGCCTACCAATTACCAAATCTTAATACCATAGAAACTGTGTGCAGCTGTTTGGAGCAGTGGCTGAACATCATTGCGATTTAGTTGCTCTTCAGGATCTAATTGTCAACAAGTGGCTTCAGCGGGATATGACACCTAACAAATTTATAGACTCACTTCCTCACCAAATTGAGGTCATAATGTAGGTTAGCAGCAGTTCTATACGGTATAAGTGTGATGTCTTCAGGGAGTGACTATTTTTTTATCCTGTGTTATAATAACAATGAGTTTTATTAGCAAAGTATCATGCCTGGAAGACACCATGTATTTGTAGAAATGTGATATAGTGAAAGAGGAGACTGGTAGAACCAGAAAGGAACAGGAGCAAATAGCATTAAGGTGTAGATGAGACATTAGTAACCGATGGGCACAGTGTGGCAAGTCTATTTAACAAGTACTTTATATGTGTTACTGGTAGAATGGGATTGTCAGGATCAGTAAATAATGCCCTTGAGTATCTGAAACTAGCTTTTACAAATAGCTTCAGGTACATGAATATGTCACTCACTTCACCAAAAGACATAACTTCCATAATAAAATCTTTATAAACAAAGCATTCTAGTGGTTACGATGAAATATCAACAAAGTTAATTAAGGTATGTTCTTTTGAGTTTAGTATGATTCTAAGTTAATTGTGTAACCAGTCAATTATAACGGTGACATTTCCTGATTGGCTAAAATATGCAGATGATAAGCCTCTATTCAAGAAAGGGGATAAAGGCAATGGCAACAGTCATCCATCCATTCCCATGTTGAAAAGTGTCATCTTTCGTAAATGTGAAATTAAGATCACAACCACAAAAGACAGATGGGCCCTGTAAAAAAGTCTGAGCTCCAAGAGGATTAATAGCAACTTGAATGTTATCAATAGCCCTATACACAGTCGGGCGTGATCGCCTCACTCTTCTACAAGCCAGCATTCTCAAAAATTTTAGAAAAAGTAATGTACAGGCAGCTTCTCAACCATCTGATCACAAATAACATATTATCAAGAACACAGTTTGGATTTCTGAAGGGTTCTGATATCAAGAAGGTTATTTACACCTGCAGTGAAAATGTACTTAATTCATTAAATAACAAATTACAAGAAGCAGGTCTTTTCTGTGATTTGTCAAAGGCATTTGATTGTGTGAACCACAACATCCTTTTAAATAAATTAGAATTCTATGGTGCCATGGGCAGTGGTGCAAAATGGTTCAAGCCATACCTCGCTAACAGGAAACAAAGGGTGTCAGTGTATGAGACTAGTGAATTAAGTGATCAGTCATCATCAGACAGGGAAGAAATTACATGTGGTGTCTCACAAGGATCCATCTTAGGGCCATTGCTTTTTCTTGTGTACATTAATGATCTCTCATCAGTTACACTGCCAGAAGCGGATTTTGTTTTGCTTGCAGATGACACAAGTATTGCAATAAATAGTATGTCGAGTGTAGTTCTAGAAAGATCTGCTAATGATATTTTCATGGATATTAATAAATGGTTTAAAGCCAACTCACTGACATTAAACTTCAAAAAGACTCACTATATGCAATTCAGAACCTGTAAGAGGTTTCCATCCAGCGTATGCATAAAGTATGAAGAAGAGCAGATTGAAGAGGTTGACAGGCTTACATTCCTGGGATTACAACTTAATAATAAATTCAGTTTGGAGGAGCACACCACACAACTGCAGAAATGCCTTAACAAATCTGTATTTGCAATTCTAGTGTTAGCTGACATAGGCAACACAAAAATGAAAAAGCTTGCATTCTTTGCCTACTTTCATTCCATAATGTCATATGGTATAATATTTTGGGGTAACTCTTCAAGTCAAACAAAAGTTTTCAGAGTCCAAAAGTGTGTAGTACGTATTATTTGTGGAGTAAATTCACAGACGTCTTGTAGAAACCTTTTCAAAGAACTGGGTATACTAACTACTCTCAGTATATTTCCTCCATAATGAAATTTGTCCTAAATAATATATCTCTTTTTTCTGACAAACAGCTCAGTTCATACATACAATACCAGGAACAAAAATGATCTGCACAAGGACTTAAAAGCACTTACTTTAGTTCAAAAAGGGGTCCACTACTCAGGAACACTCATCTTCAATAATCTGCCAGAAAACATAAAAAAATTAGATACAAATAAAGATCAGTTTAAAAGGAGCCTGAAAGACTTACTAGTGGCCAACTCCTTCTACTCCATTGACGAATTTTTAAATTGAAACAAATGATGTATTGTTCCATTAAGTTTCATGTGTGCAGCCATAAGAAATCTCCTTCTTCTTCTAATATTTCGGCTGTATACTGTCCAGCCATCTTCAGAGAGAGTCGCACGGCCGCCTCTCCAGTGCTCGCTTATTCCCTTTATACTCGTGCACTGGAGCGGCAGTCTTGCAACACAATGAAGATGGCTGGACGGTATACAGCCAAAATATTAGAATTATTATTATTATTATTATTATTATTATTATTATTATTATTATTATTATTATTATTTCTTGTGGCAGCACACCCGAAACTTAATGGAACAGTCTTTGTGCCGCCAAAACCTGAAGATTCAAATTATGTATTGTATATATTCATACTATTAGTATTGTTATTTCAGCCTAAAAAAAATTGGCATGTTTCATGTCCATGAGGACCTCCTCAGCACAGATCTATAGAAGAAAAAACTAATATAATCTAATCTATAGTCATTTTTGGAAATTACAAGTCTGAGACCAGCCAGTGGAGCAGAATGACTTCAAGCGGCTCTTGATGATTACAACACAAGAGAATAAAAATAAAACATGTGAGATCTTTAATGCAAATTAATACAGTCGGAGATGTATTTGCTAATAAGGAGTGTGGAGAAACACTGTAGATTACTCTCAGAAAAATTTGTCTCTTGACAAAAGATTTTTTACCCTCCCCATAATACTAACACTTCTATGAGCCTCGATGACATTAAAGATTCACTGTTCAAGCCAACTGTTAGGGAGCTAGCAATATTGAAGAAAGATGATTGATTCAAAATATAAAGTTTCTCTCTGATGATGATGTGACTGATAATTCAACAAAGCAATGAATGCTTAACTTAGAAATAGAGGAGAAAAGTTGTGGTAGTAGGTGTGTTTTTTTGTATTTTGGTTGTTGCTAGTACTGACTCTACTTGACGTCAACTAATAGAAATGCTACATAACAGGGATATTGGTAGCACAGTGTTAGTGATCATTGTCCTGATTAAAATAGATAGGGCCTATTGGAAAGGCCTTGCTGCCTTGCTTTTGAGTGGTAACAGTATCTTCCAGTGTACTATACATATGCTCTAGACTCCACATAAAAATTATGCAGCCAACATTATACACAGGTCAACATAGGCTAATTATCCATTAATGTTTTTTATGACTTTTTGTGGGACTATATGCTTCCAACAGGACAGCCATACCTATAAGTGCAAGTTATGTTCATATTTTGTAACTGTGAGCAAAAGTGTTCTTTGGTGCGCATGTGCATGTGTGCCCTTCCTGGCTACAATGGTAGTTGGTGCGAGGACCTTAGAAGCTGACCTAGGTAGAGCCTATCATCACCAACATCCAAAAATTATGTAATACACCTTGGCTGTCTTTTTGCCTGCCCTAGCTGCTGCTGGATGCAGTAGTTGCAACTGTTGGTGTTGTTTGTTGCCCACATCTGGCTGCTGGCAGCACCATTAGCTCTGGTCAGTGTTGCTTCCCGACATCGGAATGTCCTTATTAGGCGTCCTACATCTCTTCTGATTCCTGTTTCATGAGTTTTGATGTTATTGCTAATACTGGCCTTAGACTCACTATTGTCTTGGATAATGTTCACAATGTTGTTTCCCTGATAATCAGTGGTGAAGGCATGTTGTATCTGTATTCTGCCTGCCACAATTTTCAGTGCCCATGAGTCTCACTAATACTCGATGTTTGTGCTCTTCTCATGTGCCCTTCTTACGGAATGCACTAGACTGAGTGGAGTCTGTGAATAATTCCTTTTGTCTTCTGGAGGTCATTGCCTCCATGCATGATGTTATTCCCCAAGATTAGAAAATGCGCCCCTGACAGTTTGAGTCCATAAGACTCCTAGCTGTAAGCGAGCCTGGATTTAGTTCTGGAGGGAGACACCATTTGCTAATGTCTAATGTCCCCTGTCCCTGCACTCATTCCACCCCCCCCTCCCCCTTCTACTTATAAACTTAAATATAACTTGCTGTCATACTCCATTTTTGCGTACAACAGTTGCCTATGAGTTTAGTAATAATAATAACAATAAAATATATTAAATGTTTTAGTACAGTAGTAACAATTTATAGTAAGATTGTTTATATCACTGCTTAGTACATTGCAATGTAGGGAAACTGTGGGAATGAGTTCAGATAATGAAATTATCTCAAGGTAACTGATAAGATTAAGGTGTATCATATTACATTTCCTGTGTCAGGTTATGCTTGAGTTAATTAGATGAATTATATTCAGACTCTCCCCTCTACCACCCCTTACCCTGGAACCGACACCCAGTGCCCCACCACATTCCCCCCACTCCCTTTAATGTCACACTTTTATTACTGGAACAAATTTGTGGCAAACACAATCTTTTTCTGTGTACAGCAGTGAAAGAATTAGGTTTGTTATAAATGATAATAAAAAATTAAGTTCTGGATTATTAACAATAGTTTTCTCTCTTTATAGTTCAAACACCTGAGCCCCATCATTGTTTATCCTGTAAGGAAAGGATCAGATTCTTTTGTAAATAACAATGATATAAAAAATTAATTTATGGCTTCTTATTAACAATAACTTCCTTCTATTCAATGCATTTTATTAACACTATTTTTGTTTATTCATTAAAAATATTTTTTAATCTTTTTTTAAAATTTCCTTTTGTCATGAATCTGGATGAGGAATCACATGCTGACATCCAAGTGTGGCATTTTTTCTTCACTCTGTGTTTTATATTTACAGCAGTCTACGAAATTAAAATAAATAAATTGTACCATCTTTACTTTCGGTATAAAAGATTAACATATCTTCTACGCAGTCAGTTTATTGGTATCAACCATCCACATTAACAAAGTTATGATGCTTGATGCTAAACCCAATAAATGCAGAGTGACGGTATTTGTTGTTAACTTCTATGAGCGCAGTCAGCACATATTGCAATCTATTACCACTGAATCATCTGTCTGTACTTTGAATACAGCCATTACTGTACTCTCAAAGGAGAATAGTGACAACTTTAAAGTGTTCATGAAATTTGCTTGTCCCAGACATCTTAGATATAGTGGAACTAATTATCTCTGAAAATGTTACAGTGCTTCAGCTGAAGGGCTATGGCTTCAACAAGAAGGATCTTGTTGCTGCCTGCTTATTACATGTTAAAATGGCTAAAATCTAGAAATATGTGTAAAGTGCTTTTATAGATTTATAGGAAACTTACAGGAAGATATCATAGTTTAAATACTATAAACTGTTATTTGTTCGCTAAACAACTCATAACATTGTAATGTAATATTTCACAAAGATTTAATTTTGCTGCCTCAAGTGCTTAAGAGCCTAAGTATGAGCTCTATTACAAACATTATGATGTAAATGCATAGTGTCAGATTGATGGCCTTCCTTTATTAAACTGCACTTCACAGTTTGTAAAAATGAAGAAGAAATAAATAAATGATTTTTCTTTCTGAAAATAATAAACATGTGTAGACATCATAGTTTTGAAAGTTGGTTAGATTATTGTAATGGGAACCTAGTTCTGTTTAGGAATAGTGTAGATGTGGCTGTATACCATTCATTCTATGGTCATCAGCCACTATTCTACATACACTACAGTTATCATTGGCAGTGGCAGTGTGTGGCAGTGGTACTGGACACTCGTGTGCATGAGCACCAACTCTTGGTAAGTAGCAAAAGTTTGTGTGCATGCTTATTCTTTGAAGAATAAGGATAGCATTTGCATAGTGGTCAGGGGATGGGGTGGAAAATAAGAACAAGCTTGTAAGACATGTTATTCTTTATTTACATCTATACATGGTCAAAATATTTTTCTACAGTAATTGTGTTGTGCAATATTTTGTGAACAATTACATTCTATTTGCTGAGAATTTGGCCTGTATAGCATTCAGACCTGTGGGGTACAGTGGTCTCTTAAATATGGCCTGTTCAATGATACATCTTCAAACAAGATGTTGACCATCATTGAGTAGTTAGTTTGCAATAAGTCAACATCACATCTATAGTTCTAAACTAGTGCTTACCTTATTTGGTCATTGTTGGTCTCATTGTCCTCCATAAATTATGATGCAGGTCCCAAATCATTGTCCTTGCACAAAGGAATTGTAAATGGTCAGATAACTGTTATTCAGGTAACTTCTGATAATTATTCCAATAAATGCAGTTTCTGGACTTTGAAATATGTACACTCCTGGAAATGGAACAAAGAACACATTGACACCGGTGTGTCAGACCCACCATACTTGCTCCGGACACTGCGAGAGGGCTGTACAAGCAATGATCACACGCACGGCACAGCGGACACACCAGGAACCGCGGTGTTGGCCGTCGAATGGCGCTAGCTGCGCAGCATTTGTGCACCACCGCCGTCAGTGTCAGCCAGTTTGCCGTGGCATACGGAGCTCCATCGCAGTCTTTAACACTGGTAGCATGCCGCGACAGCGTGGACGTGAACCGTATGTGCAGTTGACGGACTTTGAGCGAGGGCGTATAGTGGGCATGCGGAAGGCCGGGTGGACGTACCACCGAATTGCTCAACACGTGGGGCGTGAGGTCTCCGCAGTACATCGATGTTGTCGCCAGTGGTCAGCGGAAGGTGCACGTGACCGTCGACCTGGGACCGGACCGCAGTGATGCACGGATGCACGCCAAGACCGTAGGATCCTACGCAGTGCCGTAGGGGACCGCACCGCCACTTCCCAGCAAATTAGGGACACTGTTGCTCCTGGGGTATCGGCGAGGACCATTCGCAACCGTCTCCATGAAGCTGGGCTACGGTCCCGCACACCGTTAGGCCGTCTTCCGCTCACGCCCGAACATCATGCAGCCCGCCTCCAGTGGTGTCACGACAGGCGTGAATGGAGGGACGAATGGAGACGTGTCGTCTTCAGCGATGAGAGTCGCTTCTGCCTTGGTGCCAATGATGGTCGTATGCGTGTTTGGCGCCGTGCAGATGAGCGCCACAATCAGGACTGCATACGACCGAGGCACACAGGGCCAACACCCGGCATCATGGTGTGGGGAGCGATCTCCTACACTGGCCGTACACCTTTGGTGATTGTCGAGGGTACACTGAATAGTGCACGGTACATCCAAACCATCATCGAACCCATCGTTCTACCATTCCTAGACCGGCAAGGGAACTTGCTGTTCCAACAGGACAATGCACGTCTGCATGTATCCCGTGCCACCCAACGTGCTCTAGAAGGTGTAAGTCAACTACCCTGGCCAGCAAGATCTCCGGATCTGTCCCCCATTGAGCATGTTTGGGACTGGATGAAGCATCGTCTCACGCGGTCTGCACGTCCAGCACGAACGCTGGTCCAACTGAGGAGCCAGGTGGAAATGGCATGGCAAGCCGTTCCACAGGACTACATCCAGCATCTCTACGATCGTCTCCATGGGAGAATAGCAGCTTGCATTGCTGTGAAATGTGGATATATACTGTACTAGTGCCGACATTGTGCATGCTCTGTTGGCTGTGTCTATGTGCCTGTGGTTCTGTCAGTGTGATCATGTGATGTATCTGACCCCAGGAATGTGTCAATAAAGTTTCCCCTTCCTGGGACAATGAATTCATGGTGTTCGTATTTCAATTTCCAGGAGTGTATATTCTTCAGTATTTCCACGTGCAGCACTAACAACATATAATACTTTTGCTTTCAGCAGTACTACAAAACAATAAAACATCCTTTGCAACAACTCTTCTGCCAAGTGTGTACATTCCACAACACATTTCCACCAACTATCTGTACCTCCCTCTTTACCAACAGGAACAGTGATCTCATGTAGGGGTCAAAGAGTTTATAACACTATTGGTAATAATTGCTGATACAACACAGAAACCATAAAATGGATTTACATGCATCTAAGTGAAATGCTTCAACATTAAGTTAAATATACATGATAACAAAATTAAGTATGGATAACTTATTTTTATGCATGTGTATATATCAAAATTATGCTTATCAAACTGAAAAAAATGATACCCACTGATATTGTACAGGATGTGACAAATAAGTAGCCTGTATGTGTGGATACAATTTGTGGCAGCATTAATGGAGGAAGAAAAGACCGACAGTTACTTCCAACAGGATGGAACAACTGCTCATACAGCTTGGAGCACACTTATGCTATCTTCATGCCTGACAGAGTTGTTAACAGAGCTCAGTCTGGTCACAGCCCTAGCTGTCTGTCCACCCATCTCATCTGATCTGACAGTGTACAACTACTTTGCGTGGGCAGTCCTCAAGTCTAAGATGTATCACAACAACCCTCCAAGGACTCAGGTACTGCAGGAGAGCATTTTGCATGAGATTGCAGGAATTCTAGCATACAGCTTTGATTTGTCTTAAGTAATTTGCTGACCAGAGCTCAAATGTGCCAAGAGCTGAATGGTGGTCACTTTAAACATCTGCTACATTCTGTTTAGTACTGTATTTCCTGTCCTCTGCTTTGTTTCTTTGTACCCTGGAACTCTGTTCTCTGGGCCACCTTCTTTGTCCCACCCTGTATGTTTCTCATTATATTATTGTCTTGATTGCATTACACAACTCGCAAAACTTGACACGTAAGCATTTATGGATGGGAATCTACTACTTCCATGATGCAAAAAGTAAAATAAAAGAAATATATAAATTTTTCATGAAAACCATGTTATAAAATTATCAAAATTAAATTTTACAAAAGTTTTACAATAAATTGTGTTTTATCCCATGGATATTGTTCCACCGTCCATCCTTCACTCCCTTCTGCTGAAGTGCGATATCAGTAGTCTCTTATATCACTGAGTTGTCATCTATTTGCCTCACACCATATTTTTTGGCATCAATACTCAGAACCAAGTTTCCTAACACAAGGAACAACAGTTTACACTCAGTAACTTAATTGGAGATCTTGAATTAATATACAAATATATCATAAAATTATTTGAGGTGAAATTTCTCAACAGCATTATAAGTTTCCAACAAAACAGGCATGGTAATTTAACAATTATAGAAAATGCTTCAAATGTATGCAGTTCAGTAGTTTCAGTATGTTCAGTTGATACACAAATGACTTCAAATAAACATAAACTGAGGTGTCAAGTCATGGGATAGTGAACACACATATACAGACAGTGGTAGCATCATGTACACAAAGTAAAAAAGGGCAGTGCATTGGTAGAGCTGTCATTTATGCTCAGGCAATTCATGTGAAAAGGTTTCAGACATGATTATTCCTGCATAATGGTCATTAACAGACTTTGAACACAAAATGGTAGCTGGACCTAGATGCATGGGACAGTCTGTTTTGGAAATTGTTAGAAAATTAAGTGTACTGATTCTGAGATCCAGAGTCAAGAGTGTGCTGAAAATACCAAATTTCAGGCATTACCTCTCACTATGGACAATGCAGTGGTCAATGGCCATCACTTAATGACCAAGAGTGGCAGTATTCGCTTAGATTTTTCAGAACTAACAGATTGAGAGATTAGATCTTCAAAATTTACAGTTGTGTGTGTTTGTGTTCTTACACGACAAACACAAATCAGTACAAATATGTGGCACTACCACTTCATTAAATAGCTTTTTCTATCCAACTGTCTCATTTTTCACATAGTATACACAAATATTTCAGTGTTTAATATTTTGATTGTCTTCAAATATGGTTAAGGATCAATCTTCATCACAATGTTAATGACCTAAAACACTGAATGTCCACTCAGAATAAGTGTTTCTCAATAACTCCATATAACTATTACTTCAGCATTAAATCATTGTACTTTTTGATGGGTTAGCATAATTGAGTAATCTTAAGTAGGTAAGAATAAAAGTACTGATACAAGGAGATATTTCCAAAAGTTTGATAGGACAGGACAAGATGGGTGTAGCATACAAACTAAAGTGAATAAATGCTACTACAGTTGGAGTTTTGTGCTTGGCATGGCACATCATATACCAAGAATATATGGTCTCCTGAAGGTTTACAGAATTTATTAGTATAAAAAACATAAAATTTTATGTCAACATTTAAATGTTTTCCTTAAATAGACCAACTATAACTAGTATATGAAAAAATGTTCAGCAAAAAGTTTTCATGTTGATCAACAACTAAATATGGAGCCTCAGTATACATAATTTGCCATCCTTTAAGCCCTATAAATATAGGGTTTCAGTTTAGTAATGTTCCTTAGTCAAAAAAATTTCCTAGATTTCAGACATATCAGTCTGTAGGCGTCATTTGCATATGGTTTTATCAGTACCTCAAATGAGTCTATATAAGCACTCCATCTTCAGGCCACATGTGGCCGTTGGGACCATCCGGCCACTGTGTCATCCTCAGCTGAGGGAGTGTATAGGAGGGGCATGTGGTCAGCACATCGCTCTCCCGGTCGTTATAATGGTTTTCTTTAACCGGAGCTGCTACTATTTGCTCGAGTAGCTCCTCAATTGGCATCATCAGGCTGAGTGCACCAAATGGGTCTATATAGATGTCAAAGATTTTTTTTTAACTGAGCAGTTAACAATTGGGGCACCCAAAGGTCTTAACTAACTCTCCTGTCTTCAACTGTGTTGTTTTAACTCTAACATCATGTCTCTTTTTTCGTGCTTCACATTGTTTCTTCAGTGCTTCTTTTACAAGTTCCTCATTATTGCAACATGCAGTGCCACTATACAGTCTTTGAACAGAAAATTGTAAGACTTTAGCAAAATTTAGGAGAAGTAGCATGGAGGCAACCATAGAGCATTGTGTTAACAGCCATGGGTCAGTAGCCCCAGTGTGACAACATGTGATGTGGGTCACAATAACAGACACGCCATTGGAATGTGAAGCAAAGATAGCTGAGGACAACACTGAATGGCACCACACAGCAGTAATAATGCAGCAAGTGGGATGATGTCACCACACCAGGGCAAGTCTCTTCTTATGGTGATGTGACTAGGCATTGGATTTTAATAAAACAAATGGACATCAGAGGCATATAAATAAGTCTGGATTTTGAAGCCATGGGTCACTTCTTACTGCTGGAAACCAGCAGCATGACTAGGACACCAGAACTATGCAAGACAGCAAAATGTCTGGGAACCACCAGCAGTAGCCATGAGTTAAGGACTCCGCTGCACCTGACACTGACATTAGATTCTTCACAGAACTTGGTGCCACAGCCCCATTGACCTGCCATCTGTGCCTGCCACCACAAACACTGAGTTCCTAATGGGACTCTGTGCCACAGTGCCATTGTGGAACTACTATGCTTTGTGTTACTGCCTCATGGCTAGGGATGGTGTTATCCTCCTTTCCACCGACAATGCATCACTGTGTTGTGGTACCTGCGTCTTTGGTGCCTCGGTCTTGCGCCTCCTTCACCAAGGGCACTAGGGTGTCTCTCGCAGAAAATCTCTGGTGCGCCGTCATTTGTACTGGCCCAGCACCGGCTCTGAAATCGCACACATGGTCACTGCCTGCGACCCTTGTGCATCACAGGCGCAACCGTGACCTTCGCCTGAGAAGCCCTGGGAGCGTATTCGTGCTGACTTCATGGGACCTTTTTTAGATACTTATTGGATTCTCGTTATTGATGCCTACTCTAACTTTCCTTTCATTGTCCATTGCATGTCGCCTACCAGCGCGGCAACCACCAATGCTCTAGCTCGCATTTTCTCTTTGGAAGACCTTCCCTCTGCTCTTGTTACTGATAATGGTCCGCAATTTGCCTCTTCCGATTTTGCAGATTTTTGTGCCTGTCATGGCATCATGCATGTCACGGCCCCTCCGTTCCATCCACAGTCAAATGGTGAGGCTGAACGACTGGTCCGCACATTTAAGGCTCAGATGAGGAAACTCCTGTCTTCTGCTGCTGATGATGCGCTTCTCCAATTTTTGGCTTCTTACCATTTCACCCCCATGGGTGACCACAGCCCCGCTGAGCTCTTACTTGGCCAACAGCCCCGCACGTTACTTCATCTTCTGCAGCCTTCCACCTCATGGCCGCAGGTGCCTTCACTTGGTTGGTTCACTGCCGGCAACCTTGTATGGGTACGGGGATATGGCAGGCAGCCAAAATGGAGTCCTGGCCACATCTTACGACACCGTGGCCTATGCCTGTATGAAATCCAGATGGACATGGGTGTTGCAGTGCGTCATTCGGACCAGCTTCGGCCTCGTGTGCTGGCAACACCTGTTCTGGTTGCCACTAACCACCACTCAGCAGTTATCGGTTGTAGCTGCCGTCCATTCATGAGTGCAATGAGGAGAGGTGTTCCTGCCTCACTACATCATATACAAATGCCAGTAGAAGTCATATGTTACTGTCTACAGCATTTCACTTGAGCCCACTGGCCTGTCACCACTACTCACCCAGCCTCCAGTGTGCACAGTGTGCTATATAGTCATGTCAGGACTGCTGATGCTGTTGTAATCAGCAGTGGAGGGTATGCCACCCCTGTAGCATGATGTGAGCCACAGCTTACAATATCTTCATTTAGTGTGAGTGAGACCATTTTGTCTTTGTGTTGTGACTCTCATGTAGTTGAAGTTTAGTGGGCATGATTGTATGAAGGCTGCTGTTATAACTTCAAGTTGAACAAATATATTTCAAGGACGATGGAATACATGAAAGTCACAGATCAAGTAAACAGAGTAAGACGTGTGTCCCTTTAACAGTCAAGTCATCAACTAAGCCCGAGTCTAGTGGCCGCTGGCTGGCTGGCCACTTAGGTGGTGCTGCTGTCAAGATGACAGGAGACATAGGGGTCGAATCTGCTGGGGCCCAGTGCACCAATCTGCCTGTTGCGGCAAGTCCGGTTGTTATAACAGGAGACATGGGTGATGTGTCTGCGCCCGTAGGAGAAGGAGGCAAGTAGAGTTGCTCTGACAGATGATGGTCATCTGGTTCCTGCATGGGCACGTCTCCTGTTGGCATTAGTTTTTGTGCTGGCACCGATATGATGGTGAGAGGACTGCGCTGTGAGTAATGAGAGATTCCAGGATCCCGAGCATCAGGTAGAGCCGAAGGTGGTTAGTGGCAACCAGAACAGGTGTTGCCAGCACACGAGGCCGAAGCTGGTCCGAATGATGCACTGCAACACCCATGTCCATCTGGATTTCATACAGGCGTAGGCCACGGTGTCGTAAGATGTGGCCAGGACTCCATTTTGGCTGCCTGCCATATCCCCGTACCCATACAAGGTTGCCGGCAGTGAACCAACCAAGTGAAGGCACTTGCGGCCATGAGGTGGAAGGCCGCAGAAGATGAAGTAACGTGCGGGGCTGTTGGCCATGTAAGAGCTCAGCCGGGCTGTGGTCACCCATGGGGGTGAAATGGTAAGAAGCCAAAAATTGGAGAAGCGCATCATCAGCAGCAGAAGACAGGAGTTTCCTCATCTGAGCCTTAAATGTGCGGACCAGTCGTTCAGCCTCACCATTTGACAGTGGATGGAACGGAGGGGCCATGACATGCATGATGCCATGACGGGCACAAAAATCTGCAAAATCGGAAGAGGCAAATTGCGGACCATTATCAGTAACAAGAGCAGAGAGAAGGTCTTCCAAAGAGAAAATGCGAGCTAGAGCATTGGTGGTTGCCGTGCTGGTAGGCGACATGCAATGGACAATGAAAGGAAAGTTAGAGTAGGCATCAATAACGAGAATCCAATAAGTATCTAAAAAAGGTCCCATGAAGTCAGCACAAATATGCTCCCAGGGCTTCTCAGGCGAAGGTCACGGTGCGGCCTGTGATGCACAAGGGTCGCAGGCAGTGACCATGTGTGTGATTTCAGAGCCGGTGCTGGGCCAGTACAAATGACGGCGCACCGGAGATTTTCTGCGAGAGACACCCTAGTGCCCTTGGTGAAGGAGGCGCAAGACCGAGGCACCAAAGACGCAGGTACCACATCACAGCGATGCATTGTCGGTGGAAAGGAGGATAAGACCATCCCTAGCCGTGAGGCAGTAACACAAAGCATAGTAGTTCCACAATGGATCAGAAGTCTTAGTGGATGGACGATCTGGCCAACCCTTCTGAATACAATGTAAAACCCGGGAGAGGGTAGGGTCAGAACCCGTAGCAACTGCCAGCCGGTCCACGGCAACATCCAGGTGGAAACAGAAAAGTTCGTCTCTATCAAATGCCCGACCCGACCCATGGGATGCGAGACAGTGCATCAGCACATGTTGAGCTGCTGGCTGGAAATGAATCTCATAATTGAAACGAGACAAGTAAAGAGCCCAATGCTGGAGGCGGTGTGCAGCATTGTCGGCAAGTGACGTTGATGGATGAAACAAGGAAACAAGTGGTTTGTGATCCGTAACAAGATGAAATTTGGATCCATAGAGAAAAACACCAAACTTATGAAGAGCATAAATAATGGCCATAGCTTCTTTTTCAATTTGAGAATCCTTTTGCTGGGCATCTGTGAACGTTTTGGAGGCATGAGCAATGGGTTGTTCAGAACCATCAGAAAAATGGTGCACAAGGACTGCACCAATCCCATATTGAGAGGTGCCCGTGGCAAGAACAAGATGTTGTCCAGGTTGATAAGTAGCCAGGCACAGGGTCTGTTTCAGCATAGTCTTCAATTTCTGGAAAGTCGCATCACATGACACGGACCAGTGAAAAGGCACATTTTTATGCAACAGGCGATGCAACGGCTGAGCCACCGAAGCAGCAGAAGATAAAAACCTGTGATAGTATGCTATTTTCCCCAAGAAGGCCTGCAGTTCCTTTGCAGATGAAGGGCAAGGAAGGGCATTGATTGCAGTGACAGTTTGCTGAAGTGGACGAATGCCCTCCTGAGAGAGTTGAAACCCCAAGTAATTGATAGATGCCTGAAAATTTTTTGATTTCTGAAGATTACACTTAGGACTGGCAGTCTGTAAGACATGAAAAAGTGTGCACAGATTCTGAAGATGGTCTTCAGTGGTGGAGCCAGTAACAACAATGTTGTCAATGTAATTTATACACCCAGTGACAGTGAGCAATAATTGTTCCAGGAATCGCTGAAATAGAACAGGGGCACTGGCAAACCCAAAATGCAATTGTTGCTATTGATTGAGGCCAAAAGGCGTGTTAAGGACGAGAAACTGCTGGGAAGCAGCGTTGAGAGGAAGTGGATGATAAGCTTCTGACAGGTCAAGTTTAGAAAAATTCTGGCCTCCAGCAAGTTTAGTGAAAAAATCTTTAGGTCGAGGCATATGGTAAGTGTTGTTAAGGCATTGAGCATTTACAGTGGCTTTGAAATCACCACAGAGATGAATATCACCATTTGGCTTAGCAACGACGACAGGAGAGGGCCACTCACTGGAAGTGACAGGAAGCAAGACCCCTGAAGCAGTGAGACGATCCAGCTCCCATTTGACCTGATCACGAAGGGCCACAGGACTGGCCGAGCCCGAAAAAACTTAGGCAGAGCAGTGGGTTTGAGAGTGATATGAGCTTCAAAGTCGTTTGCACAGCCTAACCCATGAGAAAAAAGGGACGAAAATGTCATTGTCAAGGAATCCAATTGAGCATAAGGAATAGCATCAGAGACAATATTGACTGAGTCATCTACGGAGAACCCAAAAACGCGAACCAAAAAGATTCTCTGTGTTACTGTGGTTGACCACAAATATGGTAACAGTGTGAACGACAGATTTGTAAGATACCTCAGCATCAAATTGTCCCAAGAGAGAAATCTTCTGTTTATTGTATGTTCGTAATTGCCTAGTGACAGGTGACAGGATTGGAGCACCCAACTGAAGATACGTCTGAGAATTGATGATAGTGGCAGCAGAACCAATATCCACCTGCGTGTGAACATCTCGACCAAGGATTTGGACAGTGAGGAATAACTTCTCTGAAAGGGAAGAAGTACAATTGACATACAACACAGAATCAGAATCAACTCCATGTTCATGAAAATCATGTATGCGGTCGGATTTGCAAAAGGATGACACATGACCCTTTTTGTTACATTTGTGACACACGGCCCAACGTTGTGGACAATACTCTTGTGAATGTTTCATAAAACACTGTGGGCATGAAGGAAGTTGCCATGGATTTTGCTGCAGTTTCTTAGAGGTTTCTTTATGGTTAGCAGAGGCTGCACTTGGAAGTGTACTCCGGCCACGTAGTCTGGCGGGGACACACCACACGCTTCAACAGCGCACAGAGGTTTTATTTCCCCGACGTTGCCCCATGCCTCTATTTGCACTCCAGAGGTGCGAGAAATTTCAAAGACTGAGCGATGGATAGGACTTCATCTAGAGTCAGATTTGCCAACTGAAGGGCATGTTGCCTAACTTCTTTGTTGGGTGCCAAGCAGATAATAGCATGCCGTACGATGGAATCAGCATAGGATTCTTTGTGAACTTCAGTAACAAATTGACACTTTCTACTGAGGCCATGAAGTTGAGCAGCCCAAGCACAATAGGATTGATTTGGTTGTTTTTGACAATGATAAAAGGCAACACGAGAGGCTACCACATGTGTTTGCTTTTGAAAATAGACGGACAGAAGTGAGCACATTTCAGCAAAGGACAAAGACGCAGGATCTTTCAAAGGAGCTAATTGCGACAACATGAAAGGAACAGAGACTTACATGTTTGGTTGTCCGTGACATGAAATGCCAAGAAGTGCTGTCAAGGATGTTTTTTATAATCAGACCAGTCTTCCGCCATCTCGTCGTAAGGAGGAGAAGGAGGTAGAGACAATGATGAGAGATGCCCCACATTTGATGCCGCGACGAAATCACAAATCGCATTTGTGAGAAGCATTTACTGTTCTATGAGACCTTGCAATAGTTGCTCTAAAGTAGTCATGGAAACACATGGGTCAACGATGAAAAATAAAAAGTCACTACCTCGTCGCCAATTGTTATAACTTCAAGTTGAACAAATATATTTCAGGGACGACGCAATACATGGAAGTCACAGATCAAGTAAACAGAGTAAGACATGTGTCCCTTTAACAGTCAAGTCATAAACTGAGCCCGAGTCTCAGAGTCGCTGGCTGGCTGTCCGCTTAGGTGGCACTGCTGCTGTATGGCTGGCAGACAGCGCCGCATGTAGAGGACACGCGTAATTGCGCGGCGGCACTTTGAAAGATTGGCGAGTCACAACAGCTACCTTTGTGAAACCAGAGGAACCAGTAGATTTTTTTTGCAGTTTGGGGTAATGCTAGGAATGAATAGTTGGTGACTGTGCATTGTACCTGGTGTAATTTACTTAGCCATTCACGCCTTTGTGCTGAATCAGTAGTAGTGAACTGTTTTACGATACTTGTAATCATTTTGGGCACACAGCTAGGCATCTTGGGAGCCCAGGTGGCTCATGATCAGGCAGACCAGGTACGCCAGTAAAACGAGTGGCTGCAGAGTGTACTATCTGTACTAATTTTTGTTATTTCCCCTGGTTTTTATGAGTTATAAAAATGAGTAATGGCAAGGTAATGGCAAAAGCTGAGGCACACAGGCATGAGGCTATGGAATTATTGGTGAATCCAATACCTCAGCTGACAGCAGATTTGGTAACTTTACACAATATTTTGGTAGAGAAATGAAATGAACTGGAGATACTGAAATCACAAAATTTGGGAGTGGACCCAGCTGTTGCTAACCTTGTTTCTCCTTTCTCTTGAAGGGCAACTGTGAATGTTAGTGCTTGTAGAGGATCTTCAGTCATCGGCTGACATAGGTGATTGGTCAGACAAATAGTTATTTCAGATTTTAAAGTTGCATTTGATAGGAGAGGTGGAGTGTAATGTGGAAGCTTCTGATCAACTGAGGCAAGGCACACAAGACAAAACAGTTCAGTTCTTTGTGAGAAGTTAATTCAATAAAGTATATTGAGACAGCGGAAGACTTCTTTTGGACATGAACAGACACCACATACATATAATTAAGGCAAAGATGGCCAGTGATCTCTCATAGAAATCAATGAAATGCCATGAGTATGAGGATAATGGGTAAGGGATGCTACATTAGTAATGTGTGGATAAGTTGAGGATTTGGGTCTGATGGGAGGTGTGCTAGTGGCAATCTGTGCAGTTGTGATCACCACTGTGTCTGGAGAGCTTAACGGTCAGAGCATCTGCCTGGAAAGTAGGAGACCTCAGTTTGAATCCCAGTCCAGCACAAATTTTCAACTTTTTCTATCGATTTAAATCAATGCACACTTGCAACCACTGTCTGCAATTACTTTGTCTCTTAATTCATACTGTCTGCTGGATTGAAATGATGTCTGTCCTTTCAGACTTGCCTGAAAGAAGGGACACCACATAAATGAAATTGAGAAATTTATTGTGCTTGGTCAAATATGACCTTGGCCTTAAGAAACATGGCTTATACAAGACCCCATGCCAGTGTGGGAAGTCTTATATTGGGCAGACATGTTGAACCATGCAAGAATGTTATGTTGAACACATACAAGCCTGGCTCAACTTGACAAATCAGCAGCAGCAGAGCAGTGGCTGGACATGGGGCATTTTATGTTTTATGAGAAGACTGAAGTTTTATCCTCATTATCATATTTCTGGGACTGTTCTTTTTTTAAGGTGGCCATACATATCCATACAGCAGACAATCTTAGCAACATGGAGGCAAGTTTACGCACGCACACACACACACACACACACACACACACACACACACACACACACACACACACACACACACATTCAATGCCGCTGCATGCCTATTATCAGTCACACCTTTTAGCAGTGACAGCAACAGCTACCACCACCTGAAGATGTTCAGCAGCTGTACTGATAAAAATTGTGTGATTGGGACAATATGATCCAATGGAAAACCTGAGAATAATATTTGTTTCATCACTTGTCTTTGTTTCAGTGTCTTTATCTAATAAGTCCTTTTCAGTTGATTGGAACATTATATCTATGCTAACTTCCCACCAGTCAGGATAATTTTTACTGCATCTTCTGCACAACATTGCTATTTTTTTTCCAAAGTGTGTAACTAAATATCTCTTCCACAACATTTACCCAAAATGTGCACAGAAAATTTTTATTACTAACTTCAGGTTTTAGAAGTAGACTGATTAGGCATCTCACATACAGACTTATTCTGGATGCTTTCAGTGACTAAGTCATAAGCATAATTGATAATGACACACATAACAGATTCAGGCTCTTTATTTGCAATTTGTCATTCCTCAGTCAACTTAATAAATAACATAGACTCTTATTCTTCTCGTCTAACAAATAATCCTTAAATCCAACAAAATAAGCAATATTTTAATTTTAATTGCCATTAATTCCTCCCTCATCAACATCACAAACATCAATTGTCTTTTAAACTACCATATGCTTCTACTCCACTCATGGTCTACTACTTTCTACTACATTTTCTCATTCAGAAAAGGTCTCACAAGCAGTCTCATTCAGATTTTCTCTTGTGTCAACTTCATAAAAGTTTTCTAAATCACCTTCCTCTAACTCATAGTTAAAGTTTTTAGTGTAGCTTACTGTAAGACACAAACAACACCATAGCAACAATTAACCAAGTTTATTCTTCTTCCACATAAAAGTTAACAACAGTTGAGAACATAGACCTAAACATAAAAACAATCCAGATACTGATACAAGCAGTTGCTGACAATAAGTATGAACACAATATGAGAGTGAGTGCCTGCTGCACCACACCAATAAAGGGGAGTGCCCTGGTGAGAAATCAGAAAGATTCACACTACTATCTCCAAGAAAACTTTTTACTGGCATAGTAAAAAAATCTATTACAATTTGTATTAAAAATGTTTTTGTACATGCATATTCCTGTAAGCTTCATGACTGGCTTTGAACATCAAGCAAATTATTCTTGAAACACTGCACATGCCTCTTATATTTGTTATATTTTTCTGAAATGATCTTTCCAACACTACATAATTTTGTTTCACAGTTATTGTTAACAGATAAAATGTCATTATTAAAATAACATTCTGCTTCTGAAATTTCAACTCACAAATTTAGTTTCAGATCAGTTACTTTATGATTAACAAACTGAACATTGGATTCTGTGTTTGTGACTCTGTCATTTAATTCTATGATTTTTGAATTTTTAATTTCTATCTGTCTACTTATTTTGCCTCTGAATACCAGAATCTAATTCCCTACCTCCATTACAGAATCGCAACTTTCAGCAATCTTGAAACTCCCTGGCAGATTAAAATGGTGTGCTGGGCTGAGACTTGAACTCAGGAGCTTTGCCTATTACAGGAAAGTGCTCTACTGACTGAGCTACATGAGCAAGACGCTCAACCCACCTCACAGATTTACTTCCACCCATTTCTCGTCTCATACCTTGCAAACATGACAGAAGCTCTCCTGAAAACTTAAAGAATATCAAATGCAAAAAATCTAATGTCACAAGTAATAATTTTCTGTTACTGTTTGGGAGGTGTTAGATGAAGAACTGGTGGATGTAAATCTGTGAGGATGGGTCATGATTCATGCTTACATAGCCCAGTAAGTAAAGCACATGCCTGTAAAAGGCAAAGGTCCTGAGTTAGAGTCTTAGTCCGGCATGCAGTTTTAATCTGCCACAAAGTTACACACCACTGCACACTCCACTGCGAAGTGTATTCTGTTTTTCATAACTGTTATTTCTTAACTTGATTTCCATAGCTTCACTGTTGTCAATAATTTATTTGTTTCAGAAATTAAATTGTTCAATGTCTCACAGATATCAGAATTTTGTTTGCTGTGAGTGGTACTGTTTTGTGCTAAATCCTTTATAGCTGTGGTCATTCTCTCATGAATTGTTCTAGTGATAATTTGTTTCCTGAATCTATCAAATCTTTCAAACTTTGATCCTGAATTCCTAACGCTAAATCATCTTTCTCATCAATGCCCTGAACTGAGCCACTTTTCTCTTTCTTTAGTGCCATTTTGAAAATTTGTCTAAGAAAGAATGTTAGCAAATTATTTCACATGCAAAGAAACTAATGTCACAAATAATAACTTACCTGTCACCATCTTTTCTCTAACATGATGATTAAAGGAAAAGCTAGAATTGTGTACTTAACTTCTGTTGCTGTATGACCATTATGCTCTTCATTCTCCAGTCCTATTGTTCACAGGTCTTGACTGTTCCTCCATTTATTTTCTATTTCTTTGGCTTTTGCATTCACAGTAAATTTTAGTTTCCCTCCACATTTAACTTTTCTCAAAAATAAGTCTGCGTAATATTTACGTAGTGACTCACCGATCTTTCAAAGTGCAGTTACGCGTGTCTTCTACATGCGGCGCTGTCTGCCAGCCATGCAGCAGCAGTGCCACCTAAGCTGCCAGCCAGCCAGTGGCCGCTAGACTTGGACTCAGTTATGATTTGACTGTTAAAGTGTACACACGTCTTACTCTGTTTACTTGGTCTGTGACTTTCATGTATTGTGTCATCCTTAAAACATATTTGTACAACTTGAAGTTATCGCAGTTTCTTTGTACAATGTAATTCAGACATTTCCCAAAAGGAGGGTCCATAGATCTGTGTGTCCTTTTTTGGGAAATTATTTAAAATTAATCAGCAGATTATGGAGAATATTCTACCTAGGTTTTGTTCCATTATCTCAATGCTAGAAGTCAGAGCAGCATTTGATTGAAGTGTGTGAAAGGCACGTTTTTATGCAACGGCTGAGCCACCAAAGCAGCAGAAGCTAAAAACCTGTGATAGTATGCTATATTCCCCAAGAAGGCCTGCAGTTCCTTAACAGATGTAGGGCGATGAAGGGCATTGATCACAGCAACAGTTTGCTGAAGCGGACGAATACCATCCCAAGGGAGTTAGAACCCCAAGTAATTGATAGATGCCTGAAAAAATTGTGGTATCTGAAGATTACACTTAAGACCGGCAGTCTGTAAGACATGAAATAGTGTGCGGAGATTCTGAAGATGATCTGCAGTGGTGGAGCCAGTGACAACAATGTTGCCCATGTAACTGATACACCATAGAACAGTGAGCAATAATTGTTCCAAGAATCGCTGAAAGAGAGCAGAGGTGCTGGCAACCCCGAATGACAATAGTTGGTATTGATTGAGGCCGAAAGGCGTTTTAAGGACCAGAAACTGCCGGGAAGCAGAGTCGAGAGGAAGTTGATGATAAGCTTCTGACAGGTCAATTGTAGAAAAATACTGGCCTCCAGCAAGTTTAGTGAACAGTTCTTCAGGTCGGGGCATAGGGTAAGTGTCGATGAGGCATTGAGCATTTACAGTGGCTTTAAAATCGCCACAGAGCAAGACTTCTGAAGTAGTGAGACGATCCAGCACCCGTTTTACCTGAAGGCCCACAGGAATGGGCTGAGCCTGAAAAAACTTAGGCTGAGCAGTGGGTTTGAGTGTGATATGAGCTTCAAAGTCGTTTGCATGGCCTAACCCAGGAGAAAAAATGGATGAAAATGTAATCGACAAGGAATCCAATTGAGCATACGGAATAGCATCAGAGACAATATTGACTGAGTCATCTATGGAGAACCCAAAAACGCGAAAGGTATCAAAACCAAAAAGATTTTCTGCATTATCCTTGGTGACCACAAGTATGGGAACAGTGCAGACGCCAGATTTGTAAGATACCTCATTATTCATTATTCATTGTCAGTGAACTGATCCCAGATGATGCCACCACTTGTAATCTACCCCTCCCTCACATCAGTTGTTGATTGTCACTCACTTCATAATTAAGGATGGCAAGCACCAACCAGGAGTAAGTGAAATTAAAGTAGTAAGTTACTAAAAGAGGAGAAAATCAGCAACTTCCAGTCAATGGTAAATGAACTGTATATTTCAAGCAAAAATATATATAAAGAAATTACTTCATTTTCATTGTTACAACTGATATGTATTAGCTCTGTATGTACAGTTAAAACTACTTTTCATTTAGAAACATTTGAAATTACAAAATATCTGGCACACTAAAACTTCCTATTTTTAATTATGCGGTTGGGTGATGTTTATTATGTTTACTTGTCGATTCATTTATAAAGAAATGATATAAATTGTCAGAGATTCATTTGTCAAGAAACATTGTAAACTCTTTGGAATATTGTTAGTACTACAGAATGGAATAGTAGTGGGCATGGAGAATGTGAGAGTAGGGAGAATTTTGGTGTAGCATGTACTAATGATTCCTTCTTGTGGTCAGAAAACAGTATTATTGATGTATGTAAATCAGATGATGGTCGTATTGGATCTGAACAAGGTAGTGTTTTTTTATGTAGAAGTGAATGAGAGCTGTGAAGTAGGCTAACTGCGGTTGGTAAGTCTGAGACTGGTAGCTTTTCGCAAATGAATGTAGGTGAGGTAAGCGATTTTGGAGGAGACGAAACTTGTCTTGTTAATGATGTTGATGAAGTAATTTTGGAAGAATATGATGATGATGATGAAGAAGAAGAAGAAGAAGAAGAAGAAGAAGAAGAAGATGATGATGATGATGAGTACCAGGTATTCGTGGAATTTAAGAACAATGAAGTTTCAGAGTTGTTTGTGAATGATGTTGACAATGTTGTTTTTATTTTTGGCAATAACAATGTAACTTTCGGTTTTCAACTGGAAATTTTAAAGACAGTGTGATATAGAAAAATATGAGAGGATAAAATTAACTATTCAAGCAATTCTTTAGAAGTTATTTCTTGAACTGGAACCATGAAAACCTATGATATCAAAAATTTCAGCTTCAAGAATCAACCCCTAGATGTGAAGAACTGGAGCCAACTACAAGAAAAGGAAATAGATAAACAAAGTTTATTGCAAATCTTACTCCTCTCCACGCTTACTAAAAGTCTCAGGGTGGTGAGCATCAAACTAGTATAAATTACTCTTGTAGTAACTCTTACTTCAGTTTACTTCTTTAGTTGTAACTAAAGTGGTAACGCCTTTTTGCTAAAGAAGTAAGCCATTTCTGCATATTGTTGGCATGTGCATTACGGTCCCTCTCAGAAAATATTGAATGTTGCCAGACATTATTGCGTCACCTTTTGCATAATTTATGTTCATTGCTATAATTTTAGAAGCTAGAAAGGATTATTAAATTGAGTTATTAAAATTGGAAAATCTAAATGCTGTTGTACTAATTAATGATAAAATATGTGTATTATGGAAAAGAAATGTGCTATTAATGGCCGAATATATTGTTAATCCTGCCATCTACAGCTATCAACATTCATTGTTGGTTGGTGACACATTAATTTAAGCATTGGTTTGAGATATGAGCTAGCAGCAACATGGAGGTAGCCAAGAAATGTTCAAAAAACATACCAGAAAATGAAAAATAGTGCTTTGCTAAAATAATGAAACAGTACATAACTACTATTGAATCTAAAATGCATGATGTCAACATGCTAAAAAGCAAAAAGTATGCATGGGAAAAAATACATGTTGAATACAATGCAGAAGCTCTTGCATAAAGCACACAAGAGCAGCTTAAACTAATTTGGAAGGACATGAAAGTGAAAGCAAAGAAAATGAAAGCTAAATGTAATTGAAAAAAAGCTCAAACTGGTGGTGGAGTAGGTGAGAAGAAGATCAATGATATAAGCCAAGTGGTTGTTGATAATATCCCACAAGTTTTTATGGAGATAGCTGGAGTTAATGACAATGACACATCTGAAGATAACATGATACTTTAAAGAAACTTCAATGATGATACTAATAGTATCGAAGGAAATTGATGGAGATCCGAAATGTGAAATGATTTGGGTGAAGGTCACAGTTAAAGCAGGCTCAGACATGGTAATTGGATGTCTCTATAGGCCCCTTGGCTCAGCAGCTGTTGTGGCTGAGCACCTGAAGGATAATTTGGAAAATATTTCGAGTAGATTTCCCCACCATGTTATAGTTCTGGGTGGAGATTTTAATTTGCCGGATATAAACTGGGAGACTCAAACATTCATAATGGGTGGCAGGGACAAAGAATCCAGTGAAATATTTTTAAGTGCTTTATCTGAAAACTACCTTGAGCAGTTAAACAGAGAAGTGACTCGTGGCAATAACATATTAGACCTTCTGGTGACAAACAGACCCGAACTATTTGAAACAGTTAATGCAGAACAGGGAACCAGCGATCATAAAGTGGTTATGGTATCGATGATTTCAGCCGTAAATAGAAATATTAAAAAAGGTAGCAAGATTTTTCTGTTTAGCAAAAGTGACAAAAAGCAGCTTACAGAGTACCTGATGTCTCAACACAAAAGTTTTGTCTCAAGTACAGATAGTGTTGAAGGTCAGTCGACAAAGTTCAGAACCATCATATAATATGCATTAGATGAGTATGTGCCAAGCAAGATCGTAAGAGATGGAAAAGAGCCACCGTGGTACAACAACTGAGTTAGAAAACTGCTGCAGAAGCAAGAGGAACTTCACAGCAAACATAAACATAGCCAAAGCCTTGCAGACAAACAAAAATTACGCGAAGCGAAATGTAGTGTGAGGAGGGCTATGCAAGAGGTGTTCAATGAATTCGAAAGTAAAGTTCTATGTACTGACTTGGCAGAAAATCCTAAGAAATTTTGGTCTTATGTCAAAGCAGTAGGTGGATCAAAACAAAATGTCCAGACACTATGTGGCGAAAATGGTTCTGAAACAGAGGATGACAGACTAAAGGCCGAAATACTAAATGTCTTTTTCCAAAGCTGTTTCACAGAGGAAGACTGTGCTGTAGTTCCTTCTCTAGATTGTCGTGCAGTTGACAAAATGGTAGATATAGAAATAGATGACAGAGGGATAGAGAAACAATTAAAATCGCTCAAAAGAGGAAAGACCGCTGGACCTGATGGGATACCAGTTCGATTTTACACAGATTACGTGAAGGAACTTGCCCCCCTTCTTCAGCGGTGTACCGTAGGTCTCTAGAAGGGCATAGCATTCCAAAGGATTGGAAAAGGGCACAGGTCATCTCCATTTTCAAGAAGAGACTTTGAATAGATGTGCAGAACTATAGACCTATATCTCTAACATCGATCAGTTGTAGAATTTTGGAACATGTATTATGTTCGAGTATAATGACTTTCCTGGAGACTAGAAATCTACTCTGTAGGAATCAGCATGGGTTTTGAAAAAGACGGTCGTGTGAAACCCAGCTCGTGCTATTCGTCCCAGGTAGATGCCGTATTTCTTGACTTCCGCAAGGTGTTCGATACAGTTCCCCAAAGTCGTTTAATGAACAAAGTAAGAGCATATGGACTATCAGACCAATTGTGTGATTGGATTGAAGAGTTCCTAGATGACAGATCACAGCATGTCATTCTCAATAGAGAGAAGTCTTCCGAAGTGAAAGTGATTTCAGGTGTGCCGCAGGAGAGTGTCATAGGACTGTTGCTATTCACAATATGGATAAATGACTTTGTGGATGACATTGGAAGTTCACTGAGGCTTTTTGCAGATGATGTTGTGGTGTATCGAGAGGTTGTAACAATGGAAAATTGCACTGAAATACAGGAGGATCTGCAGCGAATTGACGCATGGTGCAAGGAATGGCAATTGAATCTCAATGTAGACAAGTGTAATGTGCTGCGAATACATAGAAAGATAGATCCATAATCATTTAGCTACAAAATAGCAGGTCAGCAACTGGAAGCAGTTAATTCCATAAATTATCTGGGAGTACACATTAGGAGTGATTTAAAATGGAATGATCATATAAAGTTGATCGTCGGTAAAGCAGATGCCAGACTGAGATTCATTGGGAGAATCCTAAGGAAACACAATACGAAAACAAAGGAAGTAGGTTACAGTACGGTTGTTTGCCCACTGCTTGAATACTGCTCAGCAGTGTGGGATCCATACCAGATAGGGTTGATAGAAGAGATAGAGAAGATCCAACGGAGAGCAGCACACTTCGTTACAGGATCATTTAGTAATCACAAAAGCATTACGGGGATGATAGATTAACTCCAGTGGAAGACTCTGCAGGAGAGATGCTCAGTAGCTCGGTACAGGCTTTTGTTGAAGTTTTGAGAACATACCTTCACCGAAGAGTCAAGCAGTATATTGCTCCCTCCTACATATATCTCGCGAAGAGATCATGAGGATAAAATCTGAGAGATTAGAGCCCACACAGAAGCATACCAACAATTCTTCTTTCCAAGAACAATACGAGACTGGAATAGAAGGGAGAACCGATAGAGGTACTCAGGGTACCCTCCGCCACACACCGTCAGGTGGCTTGCAGAGTTTGGATGTAGATGTAGATGTAGATGTAGAGTTGTGAACATAGCAATGAACATTCTGAAGATGGAACTTTATCCCATAGTCATGAACCTCAGCCTGAAGGCTCTTGTTGGATCTTATCAGAAGATGCACCCAGGAAAGGAGGGAGAGAACATGCAGCTGTATTGAAGAACCAACAGTTGCTGAAAAAAGCAGACGAGCTTCATTCCTTAAAAACGTGTTTAATATGAGAGGAATAGGATGCAAAAATGTTATTAATAGAAAAACAAGAAGAAATCATGGAAGAAGAGCATATAGCCTTAAAATGGAAATTATAAATAAGTTCAAGGACGTAATGGAGCAAACTTCAGGTTCCAGTTCTTCAGCCAATGTTTTCAAGAAATTTGGGTTTTTATGAATGAATAAGAAAATATTCATAAAACATTTTTAATTCCTTGATATTTTTTCAAATGGGTAATATGTTCTTGTTTCTGGTATGGCATAATATTTGTTAATACCATATTCTAATGTTTATCTGAATTTGCAATATTACAAAATAAGTCTTTTTTCAGAAATAATCAAAATATTGTATGACTTTGTATAATTAAAGCAATTAAGTATAATAGATTTTCTGGCAGCTTGGCCTGCAGCATCTGCTTCTGGCTGAAATGCATTTTGTTCACTGTCATTAACCTCCACAGCATCAGGGTGAAACACATCTCTAAATTCTATTCCAAAGTTGTGTAGAACTGTGGCAGCCACAATAACATTCCCACTCTCTTTTTGGTTTAAATCTTATTGTTTTAGTTAGAATTTGGAAACGTTTCTTCCAAATACTGAATGCTTGCTCTGTTACACACCCAGTAGCAATATGGGCCATACTGTAGTGCCATTTGGCTCCTGTGTGAGATCAGAACACAGGTGTCATAAGATGTTTGGAGAGAGCATATCCACTATCTCCAACAAGCAACCCGTCATATTGTCCATTTTCAAATTCTGCAGCAACTCTACTATTGTCTCAGATGCATGCATGATGCATAGAACTTGGCCAATGGCTAACCATGTTCAGAATCTTCATATTGGCATCACAGATGATATGTATATTGATAGAAAAGAAAGTCCTGCAATTTCTGGATAGTTCTGTTTGTGCTCCAGAAGGACAAAGTATGGGAATATGTACATTCAGGAATCAACCAGTTCAATAGAATTCCCTTTTGTTCTTTGATATATTTTCTTGGGTTTGTGGAATCGACACACACAGTGGCTTTAAGGCAATTAAACTGTTTATACACTGTTACGAGCTCTTCCAGCGGTTATACGATGGCTATTAATGAGATCCCTTGCTATGATTTGCTAAGTACCTATGAAAAAGATTCGCAGTCCACAAAGAAGTTGCAGCGTAGGAGACAAAGCATGGTTCCTGTCAGAATTATGCTGCAGTAACGACTCCAGCATACCAAGCAGAAACTCAAAAGATTCCTTACGAAACCCAAAATCTTCGAAGTCACTGTCATCACACATCACAAATGGTTCTCTTCTCCCCATTACAACCCTCACTCTTGGGATGTTCACCTCTTCCTCCATCTCCATATATTCTTGGTAGTCCAGGTAATCCATAGAATTCAACACTTAAAACACTGAACTCGAAGACAGTAACTTACTCTCTTTCTTTACTCCTACTACTGCCAAGGAGTAAATTGCAAGCTTTATTTCCTCCTTAGGTTACTAACATAGTAGTGTACTCTTCAATGGTGCTCTGCACCAGTAATGGATTAGATCACTTTACTTCAGAAGTAAATGAAAAATTTACTCTTGGAGTAACTTACTCCTTTAGTTCATTTACCATTGACTGGAAGTTGCTGATTTTCTCCTCTTTTAGTAACTTACTACTTTAATTTCACTTACTCCTGGTTGGTGCTTGCCATCCTTAATTATGAAGTGAGTGACAATCAAAAAATGATATGAGGGAGGGGTAGATTACAAGTGGTGTAATCATCCGGGAACAGTTCACTGATAATGAAGATTTTTCTGTTGCATAAGAAGGGAGAGCGATTTGTGCCATTCGCAGTTTATGTATGAATGGATTTTCAGTCACTCAAAGAAAGAAGACCATGAGCTGCCCAACAAAGTTGTATCAACAGTGAAAATCTACTACCAACAATGATGGATTGGATCAAATGAAAGAGGACTTTACAACTACGATGGGGAACATCAAAAAGGAAAAATAAGTACAAACTATTTGCGAAACTAATTTGTTTGTGGACTTATGTGCTTATAAAAAAAATGAATAGAGACAAGGGTGGTAGTGATGTAGAAGTGAAAGCTGTAGGACCTAGAAAGGACATGTTTGAACTGAGTGAAATCATAGTCAGCAAAGAAAAACCAATATTTTGAAGTTAATTTTGGCAAAACTAGAGAGAATGAAGACAGATAAAATAGCAAATTTAGTGCAGTTAATGATCATTTAACCAAAAAATTTGCTTCACTACAAGGACAATTAAATGACCTGATAACTGAAAACAATAGTAAAACGGATAGGGTAATATACCAAATAGACCAACTTAGTAATCAGATTTCAGAGCTAAAAAGTGGGTTGTCAGAGGGTTTAAAGAGTGTGAATGAAAAAGTTGATATCTTAGAAAATAAATTTATTTTTCTTGGAAAGAGAGTTAATCATCAAATTGACAAGACAGTTGAAGATTATTAATGATGTCAGAGTTGAACAGAAAGCTGTAGCGGAAAAATGGAACAAGACATCGCTAGTTCGGAGCAAAAAATTTTAAATGTTGAAAACAATAAGCAAACTAATTTAAATGTTTTGGATTAAAACATTTGAGCAGTTCAGGAAAATTGCATTCACAAAAATCTGTATTTTAACAATGGTAGTGTGTGGTCCAACATTCCAATCAAAAGATTTCCATGAGACAATTTACATCCATTGGATTTTCTGCACCACTTTAGAGATAATTTTGTGTCAGGCATGAGTGACAATCAAAAACTTCAATTTGTCAAAAGGCATCTTGAAGGTGAAACTCTGTCTTGGGTATATTTAAATTTAAGTCAGTGGGAAACTTATCAAAGTTTTGAAAAAGAGTTTTTAAATAATTTTTGCCCAAAAGCTGAACAGGAGGGCATTAATAGTGAATTTTTGAATGGTTCTAACTATAGGAATAGGGACGATACTCTAAAAAAGTTTTGTAAGAATCAACTTAAGAAATTAACACACCTTGACAAACCATTTGACAAAATGACATTGACTGATGCACTTAAAAGGAGATTACCAGAAAGGATGTCTTGTTAATGATGTCGTTGATGAAATAATTTTGTAAGAATATGATGATGATGATGATGATGATGATGATGATGTTGAGTGTCAGGTATTTGTGGAATTTAATCTTGCATGAAAATATTAGCTACTATGGAAGATTTCGAGGACAAAGCACTTCAGACGGTGGTTTTGAAACCTAAATGTTTTGGAGGTATGTAGATGATACGTTTGTGGTATGGCCGCGTGGGACAGCAATGCTTCCTTATTTTCTGGAACATCTGAATTCCCTCCATCCAAGCATATGTTTGACCATGGAGGTAGAGAAAGATGGTGAGCTCCTGTTTCTGGATGTTTTGGTTTGTAGAAAAGGAGACAGCTCCTTGGGTCACAATGTGTTCCGGAAGCCTAAGCACTCAGACTTTTATTTACAAGCTATGAGCTGTCATCATCCCTCACAGTGCAGTGGTGTATTACGGATGCTAGTGCATAGGGCTAGAGCCATCTCAGATCAGCACAACTTATCAGCAGATCTTAGCCATGTCCACGGTGCATTTGCCCAGAATGGGTACTCCGAGAAGCAGATCCAAATGCATTTCGACCAGCACACTCCAAACCTCAAGAACAGCCTGAAGAAACAGAGAATGCCACAGGGATGGTTTTTCTACCATATGTCAGTGCCGTGTCTGTTAAGATGGACAGAATTTTCAAGAAATACCGGATTAAATGTGTTTTCCGGCCTTCAGCATGAGTGAAATCAGTGCTGGGCTCTGTTAAAAACAACCTTGGCCTGAGGAGACCAGGAATATATAAAATCCTGTGCCACTGTGGGAAGTCTTATATTGGCCAGATGTGTCATATGGTTAAAGACAGATGCGACGAACATAAACGTCACACGAGATTGGGTCAGCCAGAGAAATCTGCGATTGCTGAACACTGCCTTGACATGGGACATGGCATGAACTATGAAGAAACGAAGATCCTCTAGTATGCTTTCACATACTGGGACTCCATCATCAAAGCTGCTGTCATAATATATATAAGCAGTGACCTAATAAACAGAGATACGGGGTTTCACCTGAGCAAAGCCTGGGAGCCAGCCTTGGTGGCACTAAGGAATTGTCAGCCACAGATTAGCAACTGCACCAAGTCAATGAAGATGGGAAACCTTAGTGCAGATGCTTAAATCATGCGCCAACACCTCACGCGTGCGAACGGGGTCCGTCGTTCTCGGCTGCACTTTCCCACACCACGGTGTGCTTCCACAGGCCGCAACCCGCTTCTCCAGCAGAGGACTCTGGTATTTAATGCCATATACGATTGGTCTTCGATGACGTTATGCCCCAGCTGGCGCCTGCACTGTTCTAGAAAGCCAACATATAAATTGGCGAGCTTCTCAGCAACGTGAGAGTAGCACCTGAAGATGGCAGGCAGTTGTCTCGCTGAAATATTGTGCGGTTTCTACAATATTATCTGGCGTAATTCCCACGAACCTATCAAGCAATGTTGTTTTTATTTTTGGCAATAGCAATGTAATTTTTATTTTTAAAGTGGAAATTTTAAAGACAGTGTGATACAGAAAAATGTGAGAGAATAAAATTAACTATTCAAGCAATTCTTCAGAATTTCAGCTTCAAGAATCAACCTCCTAGACATGAAGAACTGGAGCCAACTATGAGGAAAGGAGATAAGTAAAAAAAGTTTATTGTAAATCTTACTCCTCTCAAAGCTTATTAAAAGAATGTATTATGAAGTCAGTGACAATCAACAAATGGGGGAGGGATAGATTTTGTAAGGTAAATGTATTACAGGGCCAGTTCATGGATGAAGTAGGTCACCAATTAAATCATCAGTGACATAATCCATGAGTCCATGGGATTTTTCCATCCCCACTCCCAACCCCTACACCCATCCCCCTTACTCTCACCTGAGAAAGACCAATTGAACTATGTAAATATTGGTGGGAAATTCAAAATGTCACATTGTCATGCTGTGTGACTTGGAATGTGAGTACCAGCCTAACTATGACATTGGAATACAAGATATCCAGCTTCAAATACATGAAAGTGACCAAGGCATACTGGCACAGCTCTATAACATCACAATCTAGCCCTGACCTGTTGGAGTATTTATAACAGCGTAGAAATATGACCCCGAGATGGCATACTGGTGCACCTCAGTAATGTCAGAATCCAAGCAAATGTTTGTGTTTGGCCATCAAATATGTCATACAGCATTGTAAGTCAAAAGCCCAAACACTGTGTTCTGTAGTAGCAAAAATTATGTCTTTATTTCAACAAGTACCACTGATGGAGGGATGAGAGACCTTTGACTCTGTCACCCCTGTGTTGCCACCCTTGCTGTAGCTGCCAATGCTGGTCAGGCCACAGCCACCACCAGACAATGGCTCATAGTTCAACAGGGTATCCATACTGTTCCAGCTGGCAACTCACAGCTGAATGACTGGCTCACACTGTCACAGCCTGGAATGTCTGCTACTGATCCAGTGTATGACATTACACTAATAGTGTCCTCCTTACTATGACTGTCTGCCACTGGCTGCACATGCTGGTCACCTGGAGCTGCTGCATGGAGCCACTATGCACACTACCTCTAGTGTGACATCACTCCACTTGCATCGACAGCCACCATTATATTCTTGAGACACCACTTCTGCACTGTACCAGTCAGCGTGCTTGCGTAATCTGACAGATATTTGCATGGCTGGAAACTCTTGTGTTTTGTAACCTGTCTACACCCTACATGTTGCTAGATGTCAAGACAGAAGATGTTCATATAAAGCAGCTACCTATTGCCACCTGCAGTCTGCTATTTAGCTGGTAACCAGCCTGCTACATATATAGCTGACATGCTTTTGCCCTCCATACTATTCACTCAACAGGAATTTCATTGCCATTTGTAGAAGACCCACATGAAAATTTCACTTCTCGTATACCATATGATTCCATATGATTGACAAATTGTGGTGACATCACAAGACAGCTCTTTCTGAAAATCCAGATATGCTTATCAAATAATACATTTATACAAAGCTGGTATAACTCAATCAGCAAATAAAGAAGCTTGAAGATGATAATCATACATTAACAGCATCTATGTTAGACCATTATCCACCTAAAAAGTGGTGTAAGCTGTGTGATTAGTGTAGTGCAATGCAACCAGTTTAGCCATTGATTTCACACAAAGTTATGATAACATGAATATGTATACTGTCAATAAGCAATGATTATCTTTGCAATGTGCAACTGGTGAGGTAACTTCACCTTCATGAAGTGTCAGGATCTACCTAAAGAGTCAAAATCATATAAGTATTATCAATATTTTTGCGTATATGCAAAGGTGTAGTGTACTGTGTGTCTGTGGTTTAACATGTTTTCTTCTCCCATTTGCGGATGATGTTGTGGCGTACCCTCTAATGAACACATCTCAGCAGGAGTACATATCAATTTTCAACATGCCTTTCAGCCTAAATTCAAGTGGATGTAAGTGTGTTAGCATGAGAATGCTCTCTGATCTTAATTCAAACCCAGTAATGATTTTTGGAAACCCATGTTATTATTGTACAAAAGTAATATTAAACCTCACAGAGTGGTTCGAGCTGTGTGACAACTCAATAGCCGTTGCAGGCATGCTTACTCAAAATACTGGAACAACACCTACAGTGCTGGTGACTTCCCATAAATGATAAAACATTTTACAAAATGGAATCAACTCACATGCAGGAACAGACCTTCAAGAATTTAATGTGCAGTAGTTTTGCCATACAGCATGCACTCGGCCAAAGACTGAGCTGGCAGCTTTACATTTACAGCTTCTATGAAACATTATGGACCAATATACAGGAACTTTCATGGCAAACTCTGAATGCAATGGAAGAAAACATAGCTCAGTATTTTGATGCATGTTGCACAACAGTACACAGAAATATGTATGAGTTTAATACACCTGTAGGCACAGAACTGCAAACCTATTTGGGTATGTATATATACCCAGCTATCCTCAGAGGTAAATGAAGCATGTGCATGACATCTGTGTTCTTCTTTTGCCCTGTAAAACCCCTTGTATGTTAATATAGTTATATAGTATTCAGCATGATTGGCTGGACAAAGCATCTTCTCCATAACGACTTCTGAGAATTCTACAGAAAAACAGAATAAGAAGAATGGAACACTTTTGACTGGTTATTTCTCACCCCTCATCATGTGGGAAAACAAATGTTTTAATGTCCTTGCTAATGAATCCAGATGGTGTCACTTAGACAATGTATATAGGTTTTCAAAAACAATTTCAGTCAAAGTACCAGCTACTTGAGGAAATAGTTTCAGGTATTGATTATGCTACATATAAGACTTTCACCCAAAGTGATGAATTCCCACCTGAACAAGTAAAACCTAATACTGTATTCATATTTGATGATGTCATAGTGGTAAATCAGGATCAAATATGCAAATACTTGTGTTTTGTCTTGCCATAGAGGTCTTGATATTTTTTGCCTATGTCAGTCTTATTCAAGGGTTCCAAAGCAACTGATAAACCGCAATGCAAAATTTGTTATTGCCTTCAAATAGGATAATATGAATTTCAAACACATTTACCAGGCACATGCAGGAACTGACATGACATTCAAAGAATTTACAAATTTAAGGCATAGCCTGACAGACTATTTACAAATATCTATCTGCTTAAATTCATCAAAAAGTGCTCTATCCCATGATTTGATGGATTATTTATGTTGAATACACTACCCAAGAATATGTGGAAACCTAATGAACATGGAATTCTAAATTTACATGTTGTGGGAGGACCTGGAACTCATCAGGTGTCATATATTAGAAGAAGAGCGCAATATAGCTCATTTAGTGATTTGCAGGTACCAGAAGAGTTACGCCCTTACTTTGCCAGTAACCATATATTTTGCAATTTTCAATGCTGCAAAAAGTTCAGTACATACCTGCTGAAAGACCTATGTCTCAAGTTCATAATGACAGCTATGGGGAAGGTATAAAAATGGTAATCACACACACCAGTTCGTCAGTTGAGGTTAGCAAGCAATGTCGTACACTTTGACTTTAAATAGTTGATCATGAGCGTTAAGTGCAAATTACTGCCCCCAACCCAATTGAACTAGGCAAATGGGCTTGGAGTATCATGCTGATAGGTTTACAAACATACAACACAGTTCCAAACATCACTGCATCAAACTCGGATCTGCATCTGGAAGGTGATGTAGTTGTACAAGTAGCTCATAGCGCATATGATACTAACAGCATAAATGAATATTTCAAACTAGCAGTACAAGGTTTCAAGTTAGATATGATCATCAGCACACATAAAATTGAAATAAGGATGACCTAGCACATAACATATTTTACAAAGGGAAATTCAATCAGATCATTACTAGGTCTCCTGTAGCATCAAATTCTGCAAAAAGGTCTGAAATATTTTATGAGTCAGCTCACTCAATAGATATACTACCAATTGGCACAAGTCAGGTTGAGTACAATATTGTATTGAATTCCTTTCTCAATGACAAACTGATTGATAATATCTATGGGTTCTTCCCTACAGAACGTGTGGAATATAAAATTGTGGAGATACCAAGTAATGCAATTTACCTTGTAGTGACTCTTCAGATGTTGGACTACCTTGAAGTGAGGATTATGGGCCAGAAGGACTGTCTCATTGATTTTCATGCTGAAGAGATCGTGATATGCCTTCATTTGGAGAACAATGTGTATGCATTATCAAATAGACATTAATAGCCCCCAGTACTTCACTTTACAACTAAAACACAAGGTGTTAACACCAAAGAACCATCAGTTCCTTAATGTTAGGCATGAAACCATGTAAGAATAATGTTGTCACTCAACATAACCATTCCAGTCAAGTATGATGAACAGACCATTCATCAAGAATACTTTCTGCATAAATATTTTGCACTGGCAACATTCAAGACCAATGGTGAGATCTGCATTGTAATCCAACAGTACGATGATCTGACTATTCTGAGCAGGCCTTCCTTGCACTTGGAAGGTGAATTCACAAGAAAAGATGGGACTTCCATGGCAGCATCTCATTTTACATGTAAAGCATTCACATTCCTGTTTCAGGAGATGAGATGTGAGTTGACGGTATAAAAATTTACCACAATAGGAACGTAGGTATCACATCAACCATAAAAACACACAATTCAGCATCAAAACTGAGCTTGAACAGTTTAGAAAATGCATATTCCTGATTAAAATACCTCTCTGAAGATGTTACACCATATATATTATTAGTTAATTGTCTATTTTTAGTATTATTATATATAGAGTAAAACTGACAAGTCACCTATGTCACAATCTTTGATTGTATAAGGCATGTTATGTGATAATAAAAATTGAATTGAATTGAAAAGGTGATTTGTGGATAAACCACCATAAGCAGATTGGTACAAGCGATTTAGTGCAAATGTAACTCTCAAAATGCTTGTGAGATATCTTGAGGACATGAAGAGGATTCTTGTTAATGTGAATCAGGCACTTATATTAGCAGGAAGTGGAACAGATGGTATTGCACATATCCAGGGTGCCAATGGCAAAGAAAAAAAGACTGCTTGATAAATTAATTTAGAAAGTGCCTCATTTCTCTGTAAACAATGAAGAATGCTTGAAACTTTTAAAAATACTTTTTAAATATCCTCTACTTCAAAGCTATCTCATCAATCATGGACTCTTAATATACTGACTCAGTTAGAAACATCTCGATTTATCATCCTTGCATTTCAGGCTGATAGGAAAGTGAACCTCAAATATGATTCAAGTGAATTCAGGAACTATAGTTTAACAAACACTGAGTATAATTAAACGCTATATTTTACATGTATGAAAACTTGAAGCATGATTGGACTTAATAATGTATACAGCCTGCTCTTTTATATGTACACTAGGTTTCATTCTACATACCATGAAAGTGAAGAGAATGAGAGTTACTCGCACAGTCTATAGGGGGGTGAAGGGTGGTCCTATTGACATTTGTATTAACTTTGAAGCCTCTGAAAACTTCTCAGAAAGAAACATCAGTGTTCACATTAATGTTACACAACTGTATTATCAAATGTAGCTCACTTAAGGAAATTGTGGGGAAACTGAAGAACCAAAGAATATGGTACACTTGCCTGATATTATGTATGGGCCCCTGCAAGCACAGAGAAGTGGCATGGACTCAAGTAATGTCTGAAGTAGTGCTGGAGGGAATTGTTACCACGAATCCTGCAAGGCTCTCCATAAATCCATGAGTACAAGGGGGTGGAGATCTCTTCTCAACAGCAAGTTGCAAGGCATCCCAGATATGCTCAATAATGTCCATGTCTGGGGAGTTTGGTGGCCATCAGAAGCATTTAAAATCAGAAGATTGTTCTTGGAGCCACTTTGTAGCAATTCTGGGCACGTGGGGTGAAACATTGTCTTGCTGAAATTACTTAAGTACATCAGAATGCACACTGGACATGTGTGGATGCAGGTGATCATACAAAATGTTTATGTACATGTCACCTGTCAGAGTCATATCTAGACATATCAGGGGTCCCATATCACTCCAGCTGCACATGCCCCACACCATTACAGAGCCTCAATCAGTTAGAACAGCCCCTGCTGACATGCAGCATCCGTGGATTCACAAGGTTGTCTGCATACAGTTTGAAACAAGGCTCATCTGTCCAGGCAACATGTTTCCAGTCATCAACAGTCCAATGTCATTGTTGACAGGCCCATGTGAGGCATAAAGCTTTGTGACATTCAGTTGTCAAGGGTATATGAGTGGGGCTTCAGCTCCAAAAGCCCATATTGATGATGTTTTGTTGAATGTTTGACTTGCTGACACTTGTTGATGACGCAGCATTGAAATCTGCAGCAATTTGCAGAAGGGTTGCACTTCTGACATGTTGAATGATTCTGTTCAGTTGCCATTGGTCCCATTGTTGCAGGACCTTTTTCCAGCTGCAGCGATGTTGGAGATTTGATGTTTTACTGGATTCGTGATATTCGCAGTACACTTATGAAATGGTTGTATGGGAAAATACCCATTTCATAACTACCTCAGAGATGCTGTGTCCCATTGCTTGTGCCCTGACTATAACACCATATTCAAACTCACTCAAATCTTGATAACATGCCAGTGTAGCAGCAGTAACTGATCTAACAACTGCGCCAGAAACTTGATGTCTTATATAGCCATTGCCAACCACATCACCGAATTCTCCCTGTTTACATACCTTTGTATTAGAATAAGTGTGACTGTACCTTTTTCTTTGGTGCTTCAGTGTATAAATTAATATGTGTAGCATAACAAATAAACCATTTCATGATGTTATCCCAATTTGCTAACTTTGTAATTGATGTCCAAGGCTTTGGATCGTGCATACTTGTGGAAAGATCAATGGTATATAAAGCAAGATTCCATTTTGATTCCCTTAATGAAGAATGTATATTTAGAAGCTGCTACACAGAGTTAGAGCAAAATGTTGTAATTTTATTTGTGTATACAATTCCAGGTGCAGAAATAATGAAATATTTTTTGTCAAACTTCCAGTGCCTATTCCAAAAACTTCAAAAATAAACTAAGAAAAGAAACTTAATAACTGCTGATTTTAACATTTATTTAGCCAGTGAAGCCAATAACTCAACAAAATTCATTGACATGATTCAAATATTGGACTTAAGTGCTGATTTCACAGATTTTATTCAAGTAAACAAAATGTCAGCAACATGCATAGATTTAGGACTTCCTGATGATTGTGCTCTGTTTATAGAGTTACCAAAAACAAAATAACTTTGCTATAAAACAAAAATTACACCAAATGCCAGTTCAGCACAGAAAATATGAATTTATTCCATCAAATACATCAAATATTAGATAAGCTTGATTGAGCTATAGATCACAATATTTCATGTTCTGAAAATTTTACTACTGTCTTGGAAAACTTCCTACACATTTTTAATGAAACTTCCCCCTACTGAACATCACAAAAATGTAGGAAATATAGTAAAGTGGATTACTGAAATCTCTAGTACAAGAAAAAGACAGTTACATAGGGAATTAAAACATAACAAAAGTTCTGATTTTGTTACATTCGTAAAAAATTACAAAAATATCTTAAAAAGTTGAAGAGGCAACAAAAGAACTGGAAAACAATAGATTTATTCCACATAGTGAAAACAAATCAGAGAAATTGTGGTCAGTGATCAAAAATGAAACAGATGCTCCAGCTAGAGGCCATGTTACTTCTGAAATCAAGATACAGGACAAAACTATTGTAAATCCTATTCAAATTTCAGAATTAGTTAATGAATTCTTTATAAATGTAAAAAAATGTAACATCAATGTAGAAAATTATCCAGATAAGGTAAGTTTCTTTAACGCTGAGTAATTTTAAGGTGAGGTTTTCAGTATATTCAGTGAAACTACTGTAAAAGATATGTAAAATTGGCTACTATCACTAAAAAAACAAACATCAGCAGCATGGGATGGGATACCAACAAAAGTGTTAATAACAGTCTCTAAAATAATTGCACAGCCACTATCCATAAGAGTTAACCAATCCCTTCAAGAAGGTTATTTTCCAGACACACTTAAGTTTTCACAACTCAAACTAGGCACAAAATAACATACAGGAAACTAATGCCCAATGCCTCTTCTTCCATCACTGTCACAAATATTTGAAAAGGTAGTCACAACAAAAATTCACAATTTTGTAGAAAAATTTAAAATAATATCAAAAAACAGTATGAATTTCAAAAAGGAAAATCCACAGTATCTGCTATAAAACATTTTGTAGATATAATTAGCTCCTCTCTACAGAACTCACTGCATGCCACAGGGATTTTCTGTGACCTATCAAAGGCCTTTGATAGTGTGAACCACTCCTTGCTACTCTGTAAACTGGAAAAATATGGAATTAGGCACACTGTATTAGAATGGTTTAAGTCCTACCTAACCAACCAAAGACAAAGAGTGGTTATATCACCAGAGAGAAGAACTTATACTTCAGAATAAGAGGCCATATCACAAGGAGTATCCCCAAGGTTCTGTCTTCAATCTCATTCTGTTTCTGTTGTACATAAATGATCTACCAGTTAATATTAAGCACCACTAATTTTTATTTGCAGACAACATGTATGTAATCATTGAAGTACCAGTACTGACCAAATTACTGAAACTGTATTAAATACTTTAGAAAAATTAGGTACCTGACATGATTTAAATGGGTTCAAATTAAACATGAAAAAGATTCAGTTAATTTAGTTTAAAACAAAACAAGCAAAACCAAATGTTGTTCAAATAAATTGCAAAAACCAGGATTTAAAGGAAATTCCTAGGAATGCAACTGGATCAAATTCTATCATGGGGTTCATATGTACAGTACCTTACAAATAAAATAAATAGCCTTGCATTTGCAATGAGGGTATTGTACAGTCCCACCACTATCCACATAAGAAAAGTAGTATATCACAGCTACTTTGAATCAATAATAACTTATGAAATTGTATTTTGGATTAACTCAAAACATATGTGTTGAATATTAAAACTTCAGAAAACCATTATTAGAAATATGCGCAGTATACAGCAAAGAAAAACATATTGCCCACTCCCAACAAACCTAAGTATATTAAGTGTTCCCTCACTATTTGCTGATTATCTTTGTACATGGTAACCCTGACTTATTTGTAGCTAATCAGTTTCAACATGATTAGAACATTTGAAATCAAAATAATTTTATGCTGCTCACCCACTGTTTAAAACTTTATGCTTAAACTTCACAGTATACAGGTATGAAAATTTATAGCAAAATGAATGGAACAGAAATGCCCAGTATAAATTTAGTAACACTAAATAAACTTTATATGTGAAACTAACACAGAAATGTTATTGTTCAGTAGAAGAATTGATGAAGGAAAATTTGAAAATATGAGCAGAAGAGAGCAAGTATTTAGGACTGTTAATTTTTAAAATTTTTTCCTTTTTAGAGGATAATTAGTTGCGTATTAATTATATATCCAGTACAGTATATTATATTAATGATATTATAAGAAAAATTGTAAATCAATTTTTGTGCTTTGTCATATCAGTTGAACATCAAATTAATGACTATGTTATGAGTCAATAAACTCCTACTCAAACTGTTTAACAGGTATGAGAGTGTGATTGTTAACCTCCAGACAGAAAGTTCACTTGTTCCACATTGGGTAATTTATGAGAAGGGTAATGTTGTGTATTGATTTGTAGCTTTGGCAGTTTATCAGCTCCTCCAGAAATAGTGAGCTATTATTGTTATCAGTAGGAAGGACCATACGTGAGGGAATAGAACAAGTTTTTTTTTTCCCAAACAAAGGACATACAGAAAATAGTGTTGACATTTGCACACTTGTGCACTATTTTCAATGTAATACAGATACAAGGCTAATTTGGGCAAGAAACAAAACAAACTGTATAATTCGGTAACAAGTTGGCTGAGACTGTGGAACTCTTATACCAAAATAGCCAGAAGGTATCCCTGAAAAACCTCTGAAAATTTTTCAGTGAAGTTCTGATTCTCACTTATATAGACTGCTTCAGCAATGTAAGTGCAAATTGCTAGGACAAGTGTTTGAAAACACAAATGATATTGGATATTTCACATTTTCAAGAAAGGAGAATGTTATATCACCTGATGAAGTGCTACTCTTTTAGATTCTATTTTTGGTGATATTGATTGTGATAACCAAGACCATAGGCATGTGCAACTTTTCTATGAGTTACCATTAACCCATTGCTGGCCAAAACTTCATCGGATCATTTTTTGCAAACTTTTATACATAAATACGTTACATTGAGTGATTAATTGCATAAAAAGTTGTTTTGAAAATTTTCAGTTTATTACAACAAAAAATACAGACTGTACCATTTTTGGGCCATTGGACAAATGTGCTATCCAAATTCACAAACTTATTCTCCATGCATAATATTGTAAGAAACAACACAAACAATAAATAATGTTTTAATATTATTGAATGTCTATTCAGTATGAAATGAAGCAAAATACTTGTCGTGTACGCCAACAATGCACCTATCACAAACTTTTGTTGTTTTTTTTTTTAATTTTGTTTCTTTATTTATTTTATCCATCTTTCAGCATTAACATGCAACTGATGTCGTCAGAAGAGTTACAGCTATTTGTACATTATATATTACATACCAAAATATTACATAGTAAAAATATAGCAATGTTGTAAACTATTAGCTTACAACAGCCTCTACACCTAGATCCATACATAACAGTAAGCCATAATTTATCAGCATTAACATCCAATCAATGTTGTCAGAAGTATTATAGCTATTTGTACATTATGTTTCATATAGCAAAAATATTACATGGAAAAAAATGACAGTGTTGTACCCTATTAGCTTATAGCTAGCTGCCTCTACATCCATAACTATACATAACAGTAAGCCTTAGTTTATCATGCAGTATATCAAATCAGAATTTCAAAGCAGTGCGTTCAATTAACAATATAAATACTGAAAACTTTAGGGAAAGACTAAAGGAGCTAGACTGGGATGAAGTGTATATGGATCCCGATGCAAACTTGAAATATAACTTATTTCACGATACATTTTTAAGGGTATTTGAAAATTGTTTTCCCAAGAAAACAGTGAAACATAATTCCAAGAAAACATATAAAAAAACCTTGGCTAACTAAAGGAATGAGAATATCTTGCAACCGTAAAAGAGAACTGTACTTACAGCAAGAGGGAGTACTCACCCCGAAATTGTTCAATATTATAAAAACTATTGTGCGGTACTAAGAAAAGTTATTACAAAGTCCAGAAGCATGTGTATCATGTCTGAGATCAGTAACTCTGATAATAAAATTAAAGCAATTTGGAATATTATTGAAAGGGAAACAGGGCAACCAAGAGCACAGGAATACTTTAGTGCCATAAAACTAAATGACAAGTGTACTAACAAACAATCTGAAATTGGAAATATTTTCAATAATCATTTTTTAAATGTTGTGGAGAAAGTAGGATCTAAATCTTCACTAGAAGAGGCAAGACTTCTAATAGAAGAGGCCATACCTGTGCAGTTTGAAACAACTGTATTCCCACCAACCTCTCCCTCTGAAATCAGTAAAATAATAAACTCACTGAAAAGTAAAAGCTCTTACGGAATTGATGGCATTTCCAGCAAGATACTTAAAGCTTGTTCCCCACAGATAAGTAGGATTCTCAGCCATGTATGTAATACCTCTTTGGAGTAGGGTGTTTTCCCCAGTAGACTGAAATATGCCATTGTAAAACCATTGTATAAAAAGGGAGATACGTCGGATGTCAACAACTATTGCCCAATCTCTCTTCTGCCAGCTCTATCAAAAATTTTTGAGAAAGTAATGTATTCAAGAGTAGCCTCCCGTATATGTAAAAATAAAGTACTAACAAAATGTCAGTTTGGTTTTCAGAAAGGCTTTTCAACAGAAAATTCTATATACACTTTCACTGATCAAATATTAAATGCTCTGAATAACCGGACATCACCCATTGGTATTTTTTGTGATCTCTCAAAGGCCTTTGACTGTGTAAATCATGGAGTTCTTTTAGATAAGCTAAATCATTATGGTTTGAGAGGGGCAGTGCACAAATGGTTTAATTCATACTTAACTGGAAGAATACAGAAAATTGAAGTAAGTGGTTCATGTAATGTTAATACAACAGCTGATTCCTCAAACTGGGGGGTATCAAGCACGGGGTCCCACAGGGTTTGGTCTTAGGTCATTTATTGTTCTTGATATACATTACTGACTTACCATTCCATATTGATGAAGATGCAAAGTTAGTTCTTTTTGCTGATGATACAAGTATAGCAATAACATACAAAAACCAAGTACTAAGTGATGTAATTGTAAATGATGTTTTTCACAAAATTATTAAGTGGTTCTCAGCAAACGGACTCTCTTTAAATTTTGATAAAACACAGTATATACAGTTCTGTACAGTAAATGGCACAACTCCAGTAATAAATATAGACTTTGAACAGAAGTCTGTAGCTAAGGAACAATTTTCAAAATTTTTAGGTGTGTCCATTGATGAGAGGTTAAACTGGAAGCAACACATTGATGGTCTGCTGAAACGTCTGAGTTCGGCTACGTACGCTATTACGGTTATTGCAAATTTTGGTGATAAGAATCTCAGTAAATTAGCTTACTACTTTCATTCACTGCTTTCGTATGGTATCATATTCTGGGCTAATTCATCGTTGAGTAGAAACGTATTCATTGCTCAAAAACGTGTAATCAGAATAATTGCTGGAACCCACCCACGGTCATCTTGCAGACATCTATTTAAGGATCTAGGGATCCTCACAGTAACCTCACAGTATATATATTCACTTATGAAATATGCTGTTAATAATCCAGCCCAGTTCAAAAGTAATAGCAGTGTGCATAGCTATAACACCAGGAGAAAGGATGATCTTCACTATGCAGGGTTAAATCTGACTTTGGCACAGAAGGGGGTAAATTATGCTGCCACAAGTCTTTGGTCACCTACCAAACAGCATCAAAAGCCTGACAGATAGTCAACCAACATTTAAAAATAAATTAAAAGAATTTCTAGATGACAACTCCTTCTACTCATTGGCTGAATTTTTAGATATAAATTAAGGGAGGGAAAAAAACTAACTTAAGCATTAGTGTCATGCAATATTTTGTGTAATGTAATATCTTGTAGAGACATCTTCCACTAACCTGACACGTTCCACATCATTACGAAGTGTTGTATTCATGATCTATGGAACAAGTATTAATCTAATCTAATCTAATGATGATGTAAATAAAATAGAAAGAAAATTCCACATGGAAAAAATATATTAAAAACAAAGATTCCAAGACTTACCAAGCGGGAAAGCGCCGGCAGACAGGCACAATGAACAAAACACACAAACACACACACAGAATTACTAGCTTTCACAACCGATGGTTGCTTCTTCAGGAAGGAGAGGGAAAGACGAAAGGATGTGGGTTTTAAGGGAGAGGGTAAGGAGTCATTCCAATCCCGGGAGTGGAAAGACTTCCCTTAGGGGGAAAAAAAGGACAGGTGTACAATTGCACAGACACACATGCACACATATCCATCCGCACATACACCTGTCCTTTTTTTCCCCCTAAGGGAAGTCTTTCCGCTCCCGGGATTGGAATGACTCCTTACCCTCTCCCTTAAAACCCACATCCTTTCGTCTTTCCCTCTCCTTCCTGAAGAGGCAACCATCGGTTGCGAAAGCTAATAATTCTGTGTGTGTGTTTGTGTGTTTTGTTCATTGTGCCTGTCTGCCGGCGCTTTCCCGCTTGGCAAGTCTCCTAATCTAATCTAAATTATATCATCTTTACAACTATTCTGAAATTCTTCTACACTGTAGAAAGTATTTTTCTTCATCCACACTTTGGTTTTAGTTATGAAAATATCCATTGAAACCGATTAAGCCTGTAAGGGTAAAGTGTTGAATAATTTTATGCCTATGTATTCATAGCTAGATTGGGTTTTCTTAAGCCTGGTTGTGGGTATATCAATCATATTTGTTTTTTCAAGTATTGTGTTGATGAACTGATTTCCTTATAGTGTAGTGGTTTAAGTTTTCTTTTATGTTTAATAGGCAACAATATATGTAAAGAGATGGGACTGTGAGAATTTTTAAGTCTCTAAAATAAGGTCTACATGAGGTCCTGTTGTCAGTGATTCCGCAAAAACGTCTAATTGCTTTCTTCTGCCAAGTGAAAATTTTTTTGGCTCCTGGAGAATTACCCCATAAAAGAATGCCATATTGTAGATGGCAATGAAAGAAGGCATAGTATGACGGAAGCAATAAAACTTGTGTAACACATGTGTAGTTTGGCTAGTAGGTAGATAGCTCGTGATAGCTTTCGACATATATAATCTGTATGTGTGTCCCAAGTTAATTTTGAGTCAATGTGTAGTTTAACAGATGATAACTCCATGTTACTGTTTGATAAACTGAAGATTATCTTGACAGTCTTTTCATGGTTCATAGATAAGTCATTAACTTTAAACCAGATATTAGATATTTTGAAACATTCTTCACTTTCCTCCTTCAATATGTTTATATCCTTTCCAGAATTAGCTAATGTTGTGTCATCAGCATAGAGGATAGATTTACAGGGTAAGTTATTCGGAAAGTCATTTATAAACAATATAAATAGTAGAGGGCGAAGCACTGAGGCCTGAGGAACACCTCGTTTTATACTTAAAGTCTGTGACTGTTGGTCATTATGCTTTACTATTTGTTTTCTATTGCTGAGGTATGATTCAATTAGTGACAGTTCCAAGTGTTTGATTCCATAGCAACACAGTTTATCTAATAATTATTTGTGGTTAACTGAGTCGAAAGCCTTACTCAAGTCAATTAGAATGGCTTCAGCAGATAATTCTGACTCAGATGCGCTTAGTACAAAAGAGATAAGGTTTTCAACTGCTTTGACTGTTGATAAGTTTGACCTGAATCCATACTGAGAATCATTTAATATATTATTGTCTGATAGGTGTATGCATATTTGCTGCAGTATACAATGTTCTATTATTTTTGAGAGAATAGGCACATGTGAAATTGGTCTATAATTATTGATACAGGACTTGTCACCCTTTTTGTATAATGGTATGACAACTGTTTTTTTGAGACATTCTGGAAAGTGTCCACTCGAGAGCATCCAGATTATCAGTATGCAAAGAGAATATGATATGAGATCTACAGCTTTTTTACTTATATAGTTTGACAGGCCATACACATCTTCAGATCTAGAGTATCCTAATTTAGAAGTTGCTTTAATTATATCAGTTACTTCTACTTCTCTCCATTTACAAGCTGACACTATGTTTGTAATGTTTTGTTGAAAATTTTTGCCAGTTATGGGGTGAGAAATAGGTGTATGTGTTGAATTGGAATTCTGGTTGCTGTGGGTTGGAAGGCTAAGATTGGCAGAGTTGACAAAAAAAGTGATTGAAATCATCAGCAGTGACGTTAGCAGCATTTGTGTTGTCTTTGTAGTTTATATCCAAACCTAGCTCTGCTTTTATTACTTTCCATGCAGCCTTACATTTATTGTGTGATTTTTTTAATGAAATCACCATTTGCCTTACACTTGGCTATTTTAATTTCAGATCTATATTTTCTTTTCAGGTTTTTGTAAGTTTCTTTATCTACTGCTCCCTTTTTGACCTTATCGTGACAAGTAATTACCAATAATCTCAGTTTTAGCAATTGGGGTGAAAACCACTCTTGTAAAGTTGAGTGGCTAGGTTTCCTAACTTTTTTGTTTTTTAACCAGTGGACAGCATGTGTGGAAGATTTCAGAAATGATTTTGAGGAATGTGCTGAAGGCTTCATAAACATTTCTGGAGGAATGTATAACAGTATTCCAACCTATAGACTTAAGTTCTTCTCTATACTTGCTAATATTTGTATCTGTAGATAGTCTGAAAAACTGAGTTTGTTCCTCGTCTTCTTTTAGTTTTTTAGTTATTAGTTTCACCCATATACCTCTATGGTCTGACAGGTAATCGACATTAAATAAGCCTAGCTCAGAATCACATTTGTATACATTTGTTATTAGATTGTCAAGACAGGAGGAGTGCCTTGTAGGACTTTCATTAGCACAAAAGAGATTATAGGATCTTAACATGTTTACTAAATTAACATTTCTGGCTGTCATTTTCCTAATGTCTATGTTTAGATCCCCAAAGATTAAAATTTTGTATTTAGTATATTTTTGTATACTGATCATAAGTTTTTTTCTTGCAGTAAGGACATCTCTTCTGTGTTTTACTTGGCACAATGAAATGATTTCCTGGATCTAGTCGTACATCTGTGATCACTCGTCCTCCCATCAATTTGCTTCCTTGTGATCCTCTGCATTTTGGTACTGACCCTGTTTCCTTTGATAGGTAAAACATCACTATTCTCTGTCGGACATCCAAAAGTGAGAGCTTTTGACCTTATCCTCGTCCTATAAAGTGATATCTGCTTGTGCAGCAGATCTATGCCACCCATATGGAAATTGTATTCTTCAATGAGATGTGGCACTGTAACTGATATTTCCTTTTTCTTTGCCCGTGAGTATCTTTTAGTAGAACCCAGGGAAGTAATAGTACTGTAATTTGTTGCTACACATACTGGTTTGTTGTCACTCCATTTCACAACAAGGACTTTGTTCTCTTTGTCAGACATGTAGTCATAGAATCCTCGTTCCTTTTCTTTTGCCATTCTTTTCAAGTTAATCAAAGGACATGTATTAGTTCGGATCTCTCTTATTGTTCCTGTAGCTTTCATTTTACTCTTTCCGAGTGTGATAAGTGTGTCAAGACTGGTGAAAAAGATGTCAAACAAAAGCTTATAATTCGTATACTCTGATTCTGAAATCATGCTGGTTAGTTCATTTATTACCCTTGCACATAAAGGCTCCTGTTTGTTGTCAGTCTTGCCACAGTATGGTGAAAAATTATAAAAAAAGCCTTTGGAACTTGTAATACACCAAATTTTATATCTAAATTTGATAGGCTTTCCCCTAAAAAATATTTTAGCTGGATGTCTGCCATAATTACGTACCGTCATTTCATCAATTGAGAGTTCTGAATGAAATACGCCAAATTTACCAAATTCCTTTTTCAGCATTTCAAAGTACAACCTCAGTTTGTACATCTTGTCATTTCTGTCTACTTTGTAGATGAATGAATCTCTTTATTTCTTGAAACCTATTTCTTGACATGGAGTTGAAGACTAAAGGAACACCGACATCAGGAGCCTGTTCCCAGTACATATTTTCATGGGGAAGCTTATGATGACCACTCAGAAGTAGTATGCCAATAAATGATTTTGGTTCTTCTTTGGTTAGCAGAAAATTTATTTTGTTATGTTGGCAAGCATAGATTTTGCTTTGTTCAATAATAGTATCCGTTAGTTTCTCAGAAAAAAATCCTCAAACACCTGGGGCGCTGTCTTATTTGCTAGACATTCCGTAACATAATGTTCGTTCCTCTTCCCTGGTTCACTTGTGTTTGTGTATGTTTGTTGACAGTTATACCACTTACATTTATATTTTTTTGTAGATAATGTACCACTTTCTGCTCCATCTCCTAACGCTTTCCTTCTTTTGGTTTCTGGAAGTACAACTGTAGCATTAGCTTCATCTCAGCTGGTTATGAACTCTAAAGTACCGGCTACATCTTGTACAACAGACTCATTGTTTAGTACATTTTTGTCATGGACTTTTCATCTGTTATTACATCTACATCGGGTGGTATAATCGCCAATTCTACGTCATCATCTTCATCGTCACTCTCTTGATGGTTCTCTAGTTCTGCTAGAATTTGTTCAAGTGTAAGTCCACGTGGCATGTTTTTATCCTTTTGGAATCAGTGGAATCATAAAATTCGAAAAAAAAGCAGATATAAATAACGTAAAATGCAATTCTTCTCTGTATTATATGTGTATACAAGAATCGGGCACATCAACAATAAATAATAGTGTAACATGCCATTGTCCCATTATTGGGACACATAAAATATATCGATGTTGCACTTCCTTGGAAAAATATGAAGTATACTTAATCTTACATGGACATCTTTATGTTCAAAACAAACATGCCCAGACAACTAAATCACAGCTCATTGTCATCCAGGAACTACCAGCAGACATACAGTGCTGCCAAGTGCGAGAACAAAAAATCGGCAAGTTTATAATTTTTTTGATGTGAAGTACTTAGAAAAAAGTTATTTATTAAACATTAACAGCCATTATAGCAGTTAGTTGAACCAACAGGTGCAACAATAAAGGCTAAAAGCCCCATTGCTTACATAGAAATAAGTAAAATATATGCGTCCCAAAAAAAGGGACAATGGCCAGTAATGGGTTAAGGTGGAGACAGGTTTTATCTATTTCAAACACACAGCAAAATACAGAAACAGTTAATCAGAGACAAAGCTGAGGTAATTATTATTTTCAAATAAGATGAATGTAATATGAGGCATCTTTCAATAATTATTTTCACCCTGATATGTCTTTCAATGAATTCCTTGAAATATGCAAATGAGCATGGAGTGACAACACACACATTTTTTATTTATAAGCAAAGATGATGAGTTAAATAACAGACATTACCATATTAATTTTAATAGCTACTTTTGTATTTGACATAATCTGATAGCCTACATGTGAGCAGTTTCTGTATTGTAATATTGACTAATACATTCACTTATAATCAGTTCAGATGCTCACTAAACATTGCAGTTATCAATATGTCTATCAATTCCATTGAATGACTGATTGGTCTTAAAAATCAGGTTCTGAAATCTGGATCAAATATCCACAGGAAACTTGTGTTGCTGCAATAAAGGCAAGCTGATGCTCAGTAGATAATTTTTTTCTTCTGTCTGTGTGTGTGTGTGTGTGTGTGTGTGTGTGTGTGTGTGTGTGTGTGTGTGTGTGAGTGGGGGGGGGGGGTGAGGGGGGGGGGGGGAAGTTGTAAGTTCTTTTCAAGTACAAGATATTCATTCATATCAGTATCCAAAAATAAGAGCAGCCAAAAGGTCATAAACTGTTGCATATACTGTAAATTCTGATATAAATGAATGGAAACAAAAGCACTGTAGTACAAAAATCACAACACTTATTGATGCTGAAGTAAATCACAAAGGTTTTCTCTCCTCCTTCAGTCTTCTGACTGATTTGATGTGGCCTGTTACAAATTCCTCTCCTGCACTAGTCCCTTCATTTCAGAATGGCACTTGCACCCTACATCCTCAATTTTTTATGCATTCAAATCTCTGTCTCCCACTACAGTTTTTACCCTCTGCAGCACTCTCTAGTACCAAGGAGATTAGTCCCTGCCATCTTAACACATATCCTATGATCCTGTCCCTTCTTCTTGTCAGTGTTTTCCATGTGTTCCTTGCTCCACTGATTCTGTGGAGAACCTCCTAATTCCTTTTCTTATCAGTCCATCTGATTTTCAATATTCTTTTGTAGCAACACATCTTGAATGTTTTGATTTTCCTCTGTTATGGCTGTCCTGCTGTCCATGTTTGATTTGATTTCATTTATGATTGGTCCTGTAGATCATACAATTTGTACAGCAAAGCACATCATGATATAGGACAAGTCAATTTGAAAAACTATGTTAAGATGGTATATGAAGGTATATTGGGAAGGAAGTATCTGTTGGGAAAAACATGAAGAAGGCAAAACAATAAACTATTCACCCCAAAAAATACTGGACTGAAAAATGTGCAGAAAACAAGTAAAGATAATGGTTCTAAGAAGAAGAGTTCCTCAGCATCATCTCAGTCATCAGCCACAATATTGTCCTCTTGACACAACTTCCAATACATTTTGGTGCTATCTGAAGGCAAGCTAATGCCTAAGACAGGAATGGCCTGGAAAACAAAAAGTCTGCATGGAACCACTGGTAAAACACTACCAATGATCACAGCCCATATTTTCCAAGTACTGATTGCTTCCACTGGATATAAATGTGACATTCCAAGATGTTTTGAGTTATTTTTCTCAGATGATGTTCCCTACAAAATTTTGTTTTGCATGAATGATGATTACTGAGCAGAGCACAAAGTACAAATCCATCAAATGGATGTTGCACACCAGCAAAAGTGGGCTGAAAGCTATTCTGGGGCTGCTTCAGCTCAGTGCTGCCGTGAAGACATATCATCTTCCAACATGCATTCTTTTCAATGAGAGCAGATGTGACACCCAGTTTTCAGCTACTACTTCCCAGGTTCAATTTGATTTTATCATAAACTGTCTTTGATTTGACATCAGAACCTCAGAGGATTCCAATGGTAAGCTAGCTCCAGTGAGAAATGTTTGGGAGATATTACTAGAGAACTATTTGCAACACTACAATCCTGGTGCCTAAATCATTACTGACGAGCAACTAGTAGGATTCTGTGGTCAGGCCACATTCAAGATGTACATTTCAAACAAGTCTGACAAATATGGAATGAAAATTGTTATGATGTCTGACTGTGATACAAAATACATGATATATGCAGTGCCACATTGGGGGCAGCTACGACTCCAGATGGAATACCTGTGGCAGTTTTTTTGTGCGGAAAAATTGGTTCAGTTTATCAAAGGCATTAATCAAAATGTAGCATTGGACAATTGGTTCACACCCATTCTACTTTTCAAGAAACTGAAACCTTCCAACAAGGTCATTCCCCTATGGTCAATTCAGCTGAATAAGATTGAACTTCCAGCTGAATTCGCAATATAAATTTTGAAAACTGGCATACAGGTACATCCTTCTTCATTTATGACAGTGATCTGATGGAAGTTTCATATGAGCCAACACAGAATAAGCTCATTCACTTTCTTTCATCTGATTGTTATGATAGTCACATCTATCTGGACAACCACAAACCACATCATATTCTCCAGTACAATGAGATGAAATATGGGATTGATACATTTCACCAGATGTGCCATACTGCAAATTCCATCAGAAAATCCAAGTGATGGCTGCTTTTCTATTTTCATAATATGATAAATATAGAGAAAATAAACACTTACATCATTTACATGCACAATTTCTACAGAGCCTATGATGTGGAAAGGGATGAATGGAATCTATCCCAGCTGGATTTTGTGTTTACCCTTACAGATGTTTTGTTGAAGAAATAGCTCGCTGAAAGTTAATTATAATTGTAGGGCAATATTGACACATGAAGTAGAGAGAAGCAAATGTGTTGAAGTTACAAAAGTCTTTGAATTGTGCATGAAACAACAGGAACTTCATCCTTCCTCCAGCAACTTACAATGCAGGACAAGCAGCTGCATCTGATGCCCAGCTCTTTAAATATGTCTGCTTGTGTCTGTGTATGTGCGGATGGATATGTGTGTGTGTGTGTGTGTGTGTGTGTGTGCGAGTGTACACCTGTCCTTTTTTTCCCCTAAGGGAAGTCTTTCCGCTCCCGGGATTGGAATGACTCCTTACCCTCTCCCTTAAAACCCACATCCTTTCGTCTTTCCCTCTCCTTCCTGAAGAAGCAACCATCGGTTTCGAAAGCTAGTAATTCTGTGTGTGTGTTTGTGTGTTTTGTTCATTGTGCCTGTCTGCCGGCGCTTTCCCGCTTGGTAAGTCTTGGAATCTTTGTTTTTAATATATTTTTCCCATGTGGAAGTTTCTTTCTATTTTATATGTATGTAAATGTATATATGTATATGTGTATGTGTATGTATGTATATGTATACACACACGAATCTACATTTCTGTATTTGTATAGACGTATGATTTTGTGTATGTATGCATACAAGCGTATATGTATATATAGGGTGAACCAGAACTTCACCGACAAAATTTTGGAGGTCATCCAGGGATATTTCTCTAGCGTTTTGGTACAAAGGTCTGGTGGTCTCTGGTGGTTCATTACAGAGTAACTACATTTCATTTTATTTCTTACCCCTTGTACCAGTATTGCACTGAAAATATCTGCATAACAGTGACAGTGTCAACAGTCTGCACTGTGTGTCTTATTTGGAAACAATCTTCTTCTGTTCACTCATGGTACTTTCTGTTGATAACATTAAGGCCTAAATTACTCTTGGCCCTCATGCTAGCATTCAGTACTGCTTGGTCTAGTCTTGGGTTGGTTTTCCTGGCAATGTTAATATGTTAACAGCAATATACAACAGTATGGGAAGGTTTACTCATGAGAGTCAGCCTTGATGCATCTCATCTAAAGGATCAGTGAATGCAATGGAAAAATGGCATGCTGGCAATATGTTCCACTGTTTTCACAGAGATGGCAGCCCCTTAACACCACTTTTGCATCTGTTCATAGGTGCCCACAAATAGCCTCATCCTTTCACGTTATTACATTTTGTTGATGGCATATTACAGCATTTTTCACTGTTGTGAAATTATTTTTGTAGAAACTAAGGTAATTCTCATAATAAAGTCTATTAAGTCATAATTAAATTTTTAATTTGTAATGAGCCATTGGAAGCCAAATGTCCTTTATTAAAAAATACTCAAAAACACCTCTGAACAACCTCCAAAATTTTGGCAGTTAAGGTCTCATTCACCCTGTATATGTGTGTATATATGTAGATATGTATACATGCATATACATATAGGGTGATTATATCATAATGTTTCAAGATTTTAGAGAGGATTGAGAAGTGTAAATGTATCAGTTTGAGGTAAGGGACTCTGAGGTAAAAAGTTATAAGAGCAAATATTGTTGTTGCTAACATTGTAAAATAGGAAACTTTCAGAGGTGCTAGTATGGGGCAAAACAAGAAAAGAATGAGCATTCACTCATCTTTGCTACTGTGAAACATCTCTCTTCTATTGGACAAGTGTCCATAGCTATTATGTTATGCACTTTACAACTTATATTTGCAGAATAATTTTTCTTGTTTTGAAGCAAACTCCAAAAATTTGGAAACCAAAGTGCTTTCAGTAGAAGAGATGTGATTCATAGTATGCTTATAAAGAGTGTAATAGGTCAACAAATATAGTCAAAATTCACATCTATAAACTACTATGGATCCTGAAAGAACAGCAGTACAGCACACACTTGTTCTCATTTTGTGCAAGAATATTTTCACTCAGGAACAGTGCGTTGCAAATTTCATTTCAAACCAACAAAGTATTTTCCAAATAGATTCAAAATTCCTACTGAAATGGGACTACTTTCCCAAATGGTTCAAATGGCTCTGAACACTATGGGACTTAACATCTGAGGTCATCAGTCCCCTAGAACTTAGAACTACTTAAACCTAGCTAACCTGAGGACAGCACACACATCCACGCCCGAGGCAGGATTCGAACCTGCGACCATAGCGGTCACGCGGTTCCAGACTGAAGTGCCTAGAATCGCTCGGCCACTCTGGCTGGCCTACTTTCCCGTTCATATCTGAAATTCCTCTCTCATATCAACATTCTCTGTAGACATCAATTTAGCTCAAATTTTTAACTTTCTGTGCTTTATACTGTTATGTCCTTACCCAGTTCCAGCAGTAAACTGTCCTTTAAAAAATTAGTGCATATGAGTTTACTATCTCAGATTGAATTTCACATTATTATGTTAACTGAATTATGTTAGTAACTAAGGGGAGTAGGCCATTAATTAATATTCCAAATTTGAAATTTTGTGATATGAACTATGCAGTAATCTTGCACCACATATTCTTGAAAATTTATTTCTCCCCTATTTCTGAAAAGCTACAATGTTTATTCATTATGATTATTTAAAATGATAGCTCTACTTGAGAGCAATCCAAAACACCAATAACAATATTGTATTCAAAGCAATTTGTTTATAATTAACTAAAATGTAATTTAAATTGTTGTATTGCAAAACTCATTGAAATTGTATATCAATTTAAGCAAACTCTTCCAAATTGTATATCAGAACATGTAGGGCAATATGTGTCCCATTTTTTGATGTATGTAACAAAAATAATCTACTGACTTTTAATTGTTATTTTGTAAATTTTACATTTAACAATAAAATCAATTGTTTATTAAAAACAAAGATTCCAAGACTTACCAAGCGGGAAAGCGCCGGCAGACAGGCACATGAACAAAACACACAAACACACACACAGAATTACGAGCTTTCGCAACTGGCAGTTGCTTCGTCAGGAAGGAAGGAAGGAGAGGGAAAAATGCACCCACGTGATTTACCAACTGACCTGCCTGCACTGTGATGCTTTCTATGTGGGAATGACCAGCAACAAACTGTCCATTCGCATGAATGGACACAGGCAGACAGTGTTTGTTGGTAATGAGGATCACCCTGTGGCTAAACATGCCTTGATGCACGGCCAGCACATCTTGGCACAGTGTTACACCGTCCGAGTTATCTGGATACTTCCCACCAACACCAACCTATCCGAACTCCTGAGATGGGAACTCGCCCTTCAGTATATCCTCTCTTCTCGATATCCGCCAGGCCTCAACCTCCGCTAATTTCAAGTTGCCGCCACTCATACCTCACCTGTCTTTCAACAACTTCTTTGCCTCTGTACTTCCGCCTCGACTGACATCTCTGCCCTTACTCTTTGCCTTTAAATATGTCTGCTTGTGTCTGTGTATGTGCAGATGGATATGTGTGTGTGTGTGTGTGTGTGTGTGTGTGTGTGTGTGTGTGTGTGTGTGTGTGTGTGTGCGAGTGTACACCTGTCCTTTTTTTCCCCTAAGGGAAGTCTTTCCGCTCCCGGGATTGGATTCTCCCTTAAAACCCACATCCTTTCATTTTTCCCTCTCCTTCCTTCCTTCCTGACGAAGCAACTGCCAGTTGCGAAAGCTCGTAATTCTGTGTGTGTGTTTGTGTGTTTTGTTCATGTGCCTGTCTGCCGGCGCTTTCCCGCTTGGTAAATCAATTGTTTAGTTTTATATAAAAAAGAAGTGGCACATGAGTCACATGGGTGGTAGTCAGACAGTCAGTCAGTGAGAGAGTCAGTCAGTCTGCATTAATGCATTTTGGAAGCTGTATGTGTGACACTGTTGTCGAGACTGTCGGATGATAAGATGTACGTACCATCAATGTACCGAGCAAGGTGGCACAGTGGTTAGCACACTGGACTCACATTCAGGAGGACGACGGTTCAATCCCATCTCCAGCCATCCTGATTTAGGTTTTCCGTGATTCCCCTAAATCGCTTCAGGCAAATGCCAGCGTGGTTCCTTTGAAAGAGCACGGCCGATTTCCTCCCCCATCCTTCCCTCACCCGAGCTTGCGCTCCGTCTCTAATGACCTCGTTGTCGACGAGACATTAAACACTAAGATCCTCCTCCTCCACCATCAATGTATGTACTGATCGGTCATAATACAAAACAAGAAAAGTGATATACTCTGTGTTTTATTTAAAAATTAGTACATCAGCAATGTCAAACTCTGAGACTTTCTGAGACAACAACCCCTGAGTGTATCAAATTTGAGTATCTCATCATATGGAGCAGATAAGTTATTATGTGAACTTTTATCAACTGTGACTGTAATTTTCTAGGTTTCACTCACCTTTCTACTTGTGAATGGTGGAGGCCCAAACTATTAAGTAGCTCTGATGGCACGATTAAGAATTCACTATTACTATTGTCCAATTATATATAGAACTATAGAAAACAGTACATTTTATTCTCAGTTAGCGTCAGTGGTGATTATAATGCTTCCCTCCTCTCACACATTTAAGAGTGGCATTTTACTACTCACAACTTTCCATCGATTCAGACCACACAGTAACATAGAGCACCCCTAATGTCATTTATTTCATAAATCGCAAGTCAGATATAGTATGTTGCAAATCTCATTCAATAACAATATAATATTTAAAAAAATATCAAATATGATAAACATACATTTTTATGAAGCCAGAGAAAACCATAATACAATGTGTTATCAAATACATTTTATGCACATTTGCCACCAGAATCAGTAAAACACACATTCTCCTTCCAAAAAACATTCCACAAATATGAATCAGATTTCCATTACAATTACAAAAACCCCACAAAATGCTACTACTTTTAGAAAAATGTTCAAATTAGAGACAAAAAATTTTTTTTTTCACTTTAAAAAACACAGAACAATCTTTTCACTTTTGAGACGTAAATGTAAACAAATTTTCCTTGATGCTGTGAGATTATGCTTAATGAATTGCCGTTATCTGCACTTACTACCTAATGAAACACATTCAACCTGATGAAGAGAGAATAGATTGACATAAAGAGAGAACTTGAAAATATGAACAGAAATGTTGAAGAAATAATGCACCACTCTGCATGAAAAGTCAGAAATAGAGGTGCATGGATGAAGGCCTATGGTCATGTCACAAAATCATGAAATGAACTCATGATCCTGTGAGGACAAAAATGTTAATGCTCTCTTCAAACATCATTGGCATTTGTTTCTATTTATACTATTGACATTATCTGTTTGCATATGACAATTTTGTCCCGTACGTGTATAAAAGTTTATTGATATGGCACTGACAAAAAATTCTGTTTCGTTTCACACAGTGCTTACATGTAAACATGCCACCTATAACTTTGACATCACAAACACATTCCCGTAATGAAACTTTCAACATTTTCAAACATTTATTAAAGCAATAATATCCAATGTCAGCCACAGTGGGCAACGGTTTATCATAAGCAGACTGAGGAAGCATCATGAACTTTCCATCACTTTCATCAGAAGCACTTTGAATATAAATTAAATGTTTATTTGACCCTACAATAGTGAAGCCATAGTCACAGTACATAAAATGTTTCTTAAAAAAAAGGGGGGCTACGTTACCAATTTTGATGAACTGTGCTGTCATTTTCAAATGTAAAACATCAGTTAGAGAATATATAATGGGTATTGTAACAATTGCGAAGGATAATGAGACCAAGCAACTCAGGCAATGGTGGCACAAGCAAGTCACTACAAGCTATACCCATGTATGCCCAACTGTTCATCCTTGGCAAGCATGTGCATAACTTGTAGTGACTTGGTTGTGTCACCATTGCCTTAGTTGCCTGGTCTCATTATTTTTTGTAATTGTTGTCAGATATATGGTTACAATTCCTGTTAATATCCTCTAACTGATGTTTTACATTTGAAAATGATGACGTAGTTCATTGAAACTGGTAACATAACCCCCTTCCTTTTAAAGAAAAATTTTATGTACTGTGAATATGATTCCACTATTGCAGTGTCAAATAAACATTTAACTTAAGTTATAGTCACACACTTTTATGACCACTATGTCAGGATACAGAACCATTCTGAATATATAAATTTGATAACCCAGCAGACTTGTGTAATTATATATTCATTATGTTTATTATTTGAAATTTTCCAAACATCTTGCCATTTTAAACTACAAATAAGCCTACATTTGTTACAATATTGTGAAAACGTTTTTTATTTATAGCTTAGCACCATTCATCATTGTTCAAAACATTGTCTTTTACATCAAGAAAATCACTCCTCTGTTCGCTGGAATCTTTCTACTCTACAACAGCACCTACAATTTAAGTATTGTTATACTTTTTCATGAAAGTATTCCTACAAATTTCAAACATACCAATTAGTCCATCCAAAGTAGTTTCTAACTCACTGAACCCAGTCTCAGCACAATCTTTCAAACTCTCTAACTGTTCATTCTGCAGTTTAGCATCACTGTTTCCATCAAGTTTTGATTGTAATTGTTCACTGTTTTCATCAAGTTTTGGTTGCACTTGTTCACAGTTTTCATCACATCTGTTTGTCTGTTGAAGTTTTGATTTTAATATACTTATTTGACACAAAATTGTACTTACCGCTTCAGCCAAACTGAAAGCCTCATTTTCTTTTACAACCTTGTTCAAAATCTGACCACCCACTGCTCCACTCCCTTTTTACTGATTATTTTCATTTCATTACAGCCATGTTGTTCAGTTTAACCCCAGAAATATCAATGCTATTACTAATCTGTAGGTAGGGTCCAGAGGCTGAAAATACAGTACTGTCTAGAAACAACAACAAAATTTCAATAACATATGCAACCAAAGGTGGTGTGGGAGGGGAGCGAGAAAGAGGAGAGGTTACTTTGTGAGTATAAAAATGCAAATTTCATTAACTTTTGTTGATTTTTATTAACAACATAATTTTTCAGGAGATTCTGATGTATAAGTAGGGTCCATAATCTCAAAATCTGAATAAGAATAAGAATAAGAATCTTTATTAGCCGATCAGTATTTTCTTATACAATAGGTTTCATCAGTAAGTTCAATTACAGTATAAAGATCGTTATATTCTCATAACAATGTATAAATAAATTATATGAAATTTAGTGTAGTACAATAGCACACATTTGGAATTTTATATATTATTAATTTTAGACTAAAAAGGAAAACATTATACAGATTTATATTAAGCAGGGAGTATTCACGTTGATGACACTATGTCATTATCATATACATGTTGATAACACTATGTCACTATCCTAAGCTATTGATACAAATTTAGGTCCTACTACAGGCAGAGGTACCTTTCTCTATGTCAAAACAGCAAATCTGCCATATTACAGTCTTTAAATTCATCAACTGAGTAAAATGCTTTATCTTTGAGCCATTGACCCAATTTTGTCTTAAATTTACTTTTAGATACTATTTGTACTATTTTAGGGAGCATATTAAACAGTTCGAGGCCTACATATTTATAACTATTATGTATCTTAGACAGTCTAGAGTATGGCAAATCAATTGTGTGGTTTTGTCTTGTATTGTGGGTGTGGACTGATGACCTAAGGGGATATTGAGCTATGTTTTCTTTTACGTGTAGTAAGCAATAATAGATGTACAAACAAGGAACTGTCATGATGTTAAGTTTTTTGAAACGTTCTCTGCATGTATCCCTAGGAGATAAACCCACTATACATCGAAGAGCTTTTTTTGCCATCTGAAAATGGATATTGAATTGGGAGAATTTCCCCAGAGCAGAATACCATATGAAAGATGGGGGTGGATATAAGCAAAATATGAATGCAGCAGTAAGTTTTGGCTGACATTACTCCTAAGCTTATAAAGTAGGAACATAGCACGTGCAAGTTTAGAACAGATGTATGTGATATGTTTATCCCAGCTAAGTTTCTGGTCAATCATCATTCCTAGCAGTTTAACGGACTTATTTTCTTTGTTTGATACCTTCAAATTAAATAATATTTCCTCAGTTTTTGTTTCATTTATGAATAGGGAGTTTGCAATAAACCAATGAACCGATTTTTCAAATATTATATTATTTTTTTCTCGTACAGATTCAAGAGTCTGTCCTGAATTGATGAGAGTTGTATCGTCTGCATAGAGGACTGTTTTACAGGGTAAATACTGTGGCATATCATTAACATACACTACAAACAGGAAGGGCCCAAGTATGGAGCCCTGTGGCACACCTCTTTTTATTGTTTGTGGGTTTGACAGCTGCCCGTTTACACTAACAAATTGTACTGTGTTGCTTAAGTAGGATTCTAATAATTTCAGGGTGTCCTCTTCCATACCATAGTGTCTTAATTTCATGATCAAAGTACTATGAGATACAGTGTCAAATGCTTTACTCAGGTCTAGGAGAGTAGCACAGGAGATTAATTTATTTTCAAAGCAATCATATATATCACTAACAATATTTTCAACTGCTTTAACTGTGGATAGTTTAGGCCTGAATCCATACTGTGAGTTACTTAACAAATTATTCCTCTCAAAATAGTGATTCATTTGTTGGTGAACACAGTCTTCGATTATTTTAGATATTATTGGGATTAATGAGATAGGGCAATAGTTACTTGGATTTGATTTATCTCCTTTCTTAAATATGGGAATAGTTACTGCTATTTTCAAACAGTCAGGGAATATCCCTCGCTGTAGTATATGGTTAATGAGAGTGGTTAGAGGGGGCAGACGATCATTTGATATCTTCTTTATGACAAAGTTTGAGAGACCATAGAAGTCCTCTGCACTGGAACTACTTAGTTCGCCTATTGCTTTGCTAACATCATTTTCAGTTACTGTTGCCCAGCAGAATTTATGGACTACATTCTTATTTGAACCTAGAAGTGTTTTAGCATCAAGCATGGCGTTGAGGGGAGACAAATCTTGTTGTAAACTGAAGTTAACAAAGTGTGAGTTTAAGATATCTGGGGCTATGGGTATAGCTAGTTGTGTTGTTGGTCTATTTATTTCAGTTTTAATTACTTCCCAGGCAGCTTTACAGCTGTTTCTGGATTTAAGAATATAGTTATCATTCGCCCTACGTTTTGCCAAACTTATTTCAGATCTATAAATTTTTCTTATTCTAATGTACATCTTTTTGTACTCGTTGCTGTTATGAGATCTGTCCTTAAACATAAGAAGCATAATCCTGATGCTGTTGAGATATGGTTTAAACCAATTATTTAGTCTCTGTGGTTTATGAGATTGGTTATTATTCTGTCTTTTTACTAATCTGGGACAACACTCATCAAATATTCTTGCAATTTCCTCTATAAATAATTTGCTTGTGTTATTCACACAAATATCTTTGTATAAGATGTCATTCCAGTTAACTGACCTTAATCTAGTTCTAAACTCTCTTATGTTGCATTCATTCATAGGTCTAACAGTTTTGTGTTGTTCATCTGGAATGCTGACTGGAACTGTAATCCATAGGTCATCATGGTCAGCTAGGCCTAACTTGACTACTCCAATTTCAACATTATTTTCATGGATATTACTTATTATATTGTTTAAGCAGGCATTATATCTTGTAGGCTTATCATTTAGACAGTAGCAATCAAAAGCTCTTAGGCTATCCAAGAATTCCAATATGATATGACTCTGTACCCTGATATCCATATTAATATCACCAAAAATTAAGATTCTTTGGTATTTATATTTAGGCTTAGTTAGTAAGACTAACAGTTTTTTTTAAATTTACCATAAATTCATATTCACTAGAGGATGGTGTGTGATATACAGATGCAACAATAATATTACGTTTAGGTATATGTACAACTGCAGCCTCAAAGATGGTGTCTATACACAGGTCTGTGACATCAATAGTAAAGTATTGTAGATTTAGTCCATTCTTAATATCTATTTCAACACCTCCATGTCCAATTGTTGATCTGCAGTAACTACTAGCTAAGTAGTATGTTGTTGTTGTTGTCTTCAGTCCTGAGACTGGTTTGATGCAGCTCTCCATGCTACTCTATCCTGTGCAAGCTGCTTCATCTCCCAGTACCTACTGCAACCTACATCCTTCTGAATCTGCTTAGTGCACTCATCTCTCGGTCTCCCTCTACGATACCTACCCTCCACGCTGCCCTCCAATGCTAAATTTGTGATCCCTTGATGCCTCAAAACATGTCCTACCAACCGATCCCTTCTTCTAGTCAAGTTGTGCCACAAACTTCTCTTCTCCCCAATCCTATTCAATACCTCCTCATTAGTTACGTGATCTATCCACCTTATCTTCAGTATTCTTCTGTAGCACCACATTTCGAAAGCTTCTATTCTCTTCTTGTCCAAACTAGTTATCGTCCATGTTTCACTTCCATACATGGCTACACTCCGAACAAATACTTTCAGAAACGACTTCCTGATACATAAATCTATATTCGATGTTAACAAATTTCTCTTCTTCAGAAACGCTTTCCTTGCCAATACCAGTCTACATTTTATATCCTCTCTACTTCGACCATCATCAGTTATTTTACTTCCTAAATAGCAAAACTCCTTTACTACTTTAAGTGTCTCATTTCCTAATCTAATTCCCTCAGCATCACCCGATTTAATTTGACTACATTCCATTATCCTCGTTTTGCTTTTGTTAATGTTCATCTTATATCCTTCTTTCAAAACACTGTCCATTCTGTTCAACTGCTCTTCCAGGTCCTTTGCTGTCTCTGACAGAATTACAATGTCATCGGCGAACCTCAAAGTTTTTACTTCTTCTCCATGAATTTTAATACCTACTCCGAATTTTTCTTTTGTTTCCTTTACTGCTTGCTCAATATACAGATTGAATAACATCGGGGAGAGGCTACAACCCTGTCTCACTCCTTTCCCAACCACTGCTTCCCTTTCATGCCCCTCGACTCTTATTACTGCCATCTGGTTTCTGTACAAATTATAAATAGCCTTTCGCTCCCTGTATTTTACCCCTGCCACCTTTAGAATTTGAAAGAGAGTATTCCAGTCAACATTGTCAAAAGCTTTCTCTAAGTCTACAAATGCTAGAAACGTAGGTTTGCCTTTTCTTAATCTTTCTTCTAAGATAAGTCGTAAGGTCAGTATTGCCTCACGTGTTCCAACATTTCGACGGAATCCAAACTGATCCTCCCCGAGGTCTGCATCTACCAGTTTTTCCATTCGTCTGTAAAGAATTCGCGTTAGTATTTTGCAGCCGTGGCTTATTAAACTGATAGTACGGTAATTTTCACATCTGTCAGCACCTGCTTTCTTTGGGATTGGAATTATTATATTCTTCTTGAAGTCTGAGGGTATTTCGCCTGTCTCATACATCTTACTCACCAGCTGGTAGAGTTTTGTCATGACTGGCTCTCCCAAGGCCGTCAGTAGTTCTAATGGAATGTTGTCTACTCCGGGGGCCTTGTTTCGACTCAGGTCTTTCAGTGCTCTGTCAAACTCTTCACGCAGTATCGTATCTCCCATTTCATCTTCATCTACATCCTCTTCTATTTCCATAATATTGTCCTCAAGTACATCGCCCTTGTATAAACCTTCTATATACTCCTTCCACCTTTCTGCCTTCCCTTCTTTGCTTAGAACTGGGCTGCCATCTGAGCTCTTGATATTCATACACGTGGTTCTCTTCTCTCCAAAGGTCTCTTTAATTTTCCTGTAGGCAGTATCTATTTTACCCCTAGTGAGATAAGCTTCTACATCCTTACATTTGTCCTGTAGCCATCCCTGTTTAGCCATTTTGCACTTCCTGTCGATCTCATTTTTGAGACGTTTGTATTCCTTTTTGCCTGCTTCATTTACTGCATTTTTATATTTTCTCCTTTCATCAATTAAATTCAATATTTCTTCTGTTACCCAAGGATTTCTAGCAGCCCTTGTCTTTTTACCTACTTTATCCTCTGCTGCCTTCACTACTACATCCCTCAGAGCTACCCATTCTTCTTCTACTGTATTTCTTTCCCCTATTCCTGTCAATTGTTCCCTTATGCTCTCTCTGAAACTCTGTACAACCTCTGGTTCTTTCAGTTTATCCAGGTCCCATCTCCTTAATTTCCCACATTTTTGCAGTTTCTTCAGTTTTAATCTACAGGTCATAACCAATAGATTGTGGTCAGAGTTCACATCTGCCCCTGGAAATGTCTTACAACTTAAAACCTGGTTCCTAAATCTCTGTCTTACCATTATATAATCTATCTGATACCTTTTAGTATCTCCAGGGTTCTTCCACGTATACAACCTTCTTTCATGATTCTTAAACCAAGTGTTAGCTATGATTAAGTTGTGCTCTGTGCAAAATTCTACTAGGCGGCTTCCTCTTTCATTTCTTAGCCCCAATCCATATTCACCAACTATGTTTCCTTCTCTCCCTTTTCCTACACTCGAATTCCAGTCACCCATTACTATTAAATTTTCGTCTCCCTTCACTATCTGAATAATTTCTTTTATTTCATCGTACATTTCTTCAATTTCTTCATCATCTGCAGAGCTAGTTGGCATATAAACTTGTACTACTGTAGTAGGTGTGGGCTTTGTATCTATCTTGGCCAAAATAATGCGTTCACTATGCTGTTTGTAGTAGCTTACCCGCATTCCTATTTTCCTATTCATTATTAAACCTACTCCTGCATTACCCCTATTTGATTTTGTGTTTATAACCCTGTAGTCACCTGACCAGAAGTCTTGTTCCTCCTGCCACCGAACTTCACTAATTCCCACTATATCTAACTTTAATCTATCCATTTCCCTTTTTAAATTTTCTAACCTACCTGCCCGATTAAGGGATCTGACATTCCACGCTCCGATCCGTAGAATGCCAGTTTTCTTTCTCCTGATAACGACATCCTCCTGAGTAGTCCCCGCCCGGAGATCCGAATGGGGGACTATTTTACCTCCAGAATATTTTACCCAAGAGGATGCCATCATCATTTAATCATACAGTAAAGCTGCATGTCCTCGGGAAAAATTACGGCTGTAGTTTCCCCTTGCTTTCAGCCGTTCGCAGTACCAGCACAGCAAGGCCGTTTTGGTTAATGTTGCAAGGCCAGATCAGTCAATCATCCAGACTGTTGCCCCTGCAACTACTGAAAAGGCTGCTGCCCCTCTTCAGGAACCACACGTTTGTCTGGCCTCTCAACAGATACCCCTCCGTTGTGGTTGCACCTACGGTACGGCCATCTGTATCGCTGAGGCACGCAAGCCTCCCCACCAACGGCAAGGTCCATGGTTCATGGGGGGAGGAGCTAAGTAGTAACCAAATGGAATATTGAGGTCAATTTCTGATGAATATAGCCAGTGCTCATTTACACTAATTATACCACAGTTGGAAGTTTCTAACCAGTACTGCAATTCTTCCAACTTCTTTCTTAAAGACTGTATATTAATATGTAGGAACAGAAGACTATTTTTGCTAACCCTGGGCAGTAAAGATGAGGGTTCAGATTGTTTTCTTAAGGGCACTTCTATACAGCTGATATCTTGTGTTGTTTTTAAGTCTACTGCTGGTAGCCAGGCCCCATTTTGACAACGTTTGGATACATCTAGTTTCCTGGACTCAGAGTGAATGGTTTGAAGGTTATTTTGATCCTGCTGGAGCATATCTGTTAATATTTTGCCAGACAGACCAGCAGGCTTTACAGGTTTCCCTGGTCCAGCGGTATTACTGTAAAGACAGCCATTTCTTTACTCACAGTTTTGGTAATCAGTTTCGAGATTAATCTTCTCCCTTGGTTGTTGAGGTGGAATCCTTGTCGTGTATAGTACTCCCTGTCAAACTCGCTAGCTTTAATGATTATGGTATTTTTGAATTTCGAACACAGGTGATATAGCCGTTTGTTTACGTCCAATACCTTGCGATTGACATTTTTCCTGGATAGTCACATCTACCACTAAACATCAATTACACTTTGATTTTTAGGTTCAGTTTAGCTGCAAAAATTGAAACAATTAAGGAATCTGGTATTAGATTTCAATGAAAAAAATAAATATTTTCTTCGAAATTTTAAAATGTGAAGTACATGAAGGCATTAGAAAAAAAGTTACACAGAGTACACCACCATTAGTATTACTAGGGTTAAATGTCACTGATAATGTTAGCCAAAATATTAAGGTAAGAAGATATAGATTTTACTGATCTTTGTCTTTTGTTTTGAGTCCAGTTCATCACCAGTCCACAATCACAATTATCTTCATGTGCTACTTCTCTTAACCTAGCTTTTGTTTGGATTCCAGTTCATCACCAGTCTGCAGTCACAACTATCTTCATGGGAAACTTAAATTTGCATCTCCAACATAAAATCCAAGTGTAAAGCTATTTTATTCTCTTTTTCGGAATTATTCGGAAATTCAAACCAAACTTTACTCCTATAAATTACAGCGTTCATTTCACAAATTGTATAAATCTCAGTCAGCAAAAGTGCAGTACTAATAAGCACATTACAACTGTGGCACTTTTTAGTTTTCTCAGGGAATACAAGTTTACAAAATAATAAATTTTTTATACTCACATTTTTTTAAAGTCTTCTGTAGAATATTGACATCATTGTCCAGGGGGCCCCAGGTTCTCTGTCTACTTGAATGGAACATGTATTTGTTCATTGCTCATTGTTTATTCTCTTCCATATTTATGCTTGATATTTTCACAAAATTATATAAACTCATTTCCATCAGATCATAACAAAAAGCAAAGAACAGCTGACTGATGATACCTGACATGACATCCAAATGTATGATTAAATAAATATTTCCTAGTTTTTCTTTTGATAATTTTCTCTTTTACCAAAAGAAATGATAGGATGACAGATTTTACTTAATAATATTATGCTTACATATTATACTAAACAATAATTGAAAAGAATGGTCACATTTATTGTTGACAATTTCAAATAAAGTTTTGATTTTATCTGCCCAAATGAACTGCATAATTGCAATGTAAACACATACAAAAAGGTGCACATGAAACCTAGTATCAACCTCTACTCATATGGAGTAGCCTATTCCCTGATGCTTTACAAAGTGAATCATGGACCGTGGGAAAACCAGAAAAAAGAAGTGCAAAGCATTTGAAATTTTATGCTATGTAAGGATGTTCAAAATTATGTTGACTGGCAAGTTAAGAAATGAGGAGATTCTCAGCGGAATCAGTGAGGAACAAAATAATAAAATAATGGACAGCACTAAAAAAGAAAAAAATAAATAATAAAAAGTGCAAGGACTGCTCTAGTTGTAGGCCACATCAAACCAGTCAGAAGACTGATAACCCAATGTCTTAATCACCTTCATTCTAGTTACTTTCCATTTTACTCACTTCCCACCCCCCACCCCCCAATATCTCTAATATTTCATGTGATTATTTTCCTCTTTTTCCTGTGGATATCTACGTGGGTGGAGTTTCATTGAGATAATATGTGGAAGTAATGGAACCAAGTTATTTTAAACCCAAAGTTCAGTACTGTCAATGAATTGTGTCATAATGTGTGTACTGAGATAGTTAATATGAGCTTACATTATATCATTGAGATATTTGATTATCTTAATTTCCTTTTCACTGTATGAGGTATACCAACATGAAATCCACCAGACCACTCTCTGATTAACTTCACATGAAACTTTGTAATTGGCAGTCATATTCATTTGACTTTATGTAATACATATGAGAATGCAAGATGATCATATCCATATAACACAAATAAAAAGAATTTGCGTAATAGCTGGCACTTTTGTTGTACTTTTATAATTGAACTCAGAAGCTTATTGACTCCATAAACAGAACTTGGTATACTGAAATATGGCATTCTTTCAGGTTTCACAACATCAGTCAATTGCATAACCATACAGAGAGAGAGAGACAGTGATTAATAGATTAGTAGCTCAAAAAATTCTAGATACCAGGTATGGATCCATGCTGAAATAGCAATATTAGTATACAGTCCAGCCTCCACAAATTGAAATGGAGGCATTGACTCTGGCATGCATTTAGTCATAAAGGTGACGAATACTGTCATCTTTCAAGGTGTCTAATTTTTTCTTCTGTAACTGTATTTCAAAGGAATTTGGTTCTGTGTATGCTACAATGGCTGAGATAAAGAGAGTATTATAGCCACACAAGGATGCCACATAACCAGAAAGGTTATTTCATGAAGAACATGGCTAATTTTCTCCCTCATTCTTGTATAATCTGAGCAGTTTTCACCTCTAATGACATCACCCCCACGGGGACATTCAAGTATATTGTTCTATTCTTTCCAGTTATTTCTGCTCGACCTGACAACATAAGTAATATTTCCTCTTTTGCTTCACACATATTCTGTACATATTTTACAGGTGTAAAAAAGGGACAAAAAGTAATCCACAATTACTTTGTCTCTTATCAAGTAAATTCATTCTTCACTGTCAGGAAGTCCAAGTTCCTTTCAAATAAAGTTTTGATAAGAACTTATAAATATTATTTTTTTAAAAAAGTGCTGGTTCTCTACCTTTTTCATCATCAGTTGAATGCAAAACATGGCAATGCATTAGGATTCTTGAAATATAACCACTGCTTCCAACCCAATAAAATAATGAAAAATAGATTTTCATCAATTTCAGATTCAGAAAGAAACAGTGAAATCATAAGCACATGGAGTATCTAATTCATATATACAGATTTATAGAACAAAAATTTGATTCACTTGTCAGTAATTTTCTTAATTTCTCCCATGACTGGTTGACTGACTGGCCCAACAGCTACTCATCTATATATCTATAATTATATGAGTGCACCACTTTCCACAAATGTACCTTTCATTCTAGTATGTCAACCCCATAGTAAGATGAGGGGCTACTAACATACAAGTATTATAGGGTTATGAGTACATAAATGAGTAGCAGCTGGGCCAGTCAGTCATGGGGTATCACACCCCTGCCAAACAAATGAATTCAGCTGATACAAAAACTTTAACTTTTGGGATGGTAATGAAATTTTGGGAATACATTTGTCTAGTAAACATATTTAATTGATTAACAATATAAGATCACAGGTAAATGTGAAATGCTGGAACATTGAAAACCAGTGTAAACACCACACTGTTGAATGCAAGCTCACAAACATGCAAGCATTGTGTTATACAGGTGTCAGATGTCAGTTTGTAGGACGGAGTTCCATGCCTGTTGCACACATTCAGCTTATACAGGAACAGTTAATATTGTTTGTGGATGACGCTGGAGCTGTTGTCCAATAATGTACCATATGTGGTTAATTGGAGGCAGATTTGGTGAATGAGCAGGCCAAGGCAAAATCCTGAGACTCTGCAAAACATACTGGGTTACAACAGCAGTATGTGGGTGAGCATTATCCAGATGGGAAACATCACATGGAATGTTGTTCGTGAATGGCAGCATGACAGGTTGAATCATCAGACTTACATAAGAATTTGAAGTCAGGGTGCATAGGATAAGCATGACAGTGCTCCTGCTGTCATTGCAAATCACACCCCAGTCCAGAAATCCAGGTGCTTTTTGGATATCTTAGTCAAGTGCAGAACAAATGGCACTATAGGACACAGTGTGTACAGGAAAGCCACCCATGCTGATTTGTAACTCCATGCTACCAGTTGCCCTCATCCTTCACAATGTGACTTTGTGATAGAACATTGGTACACAGGGCTTACGCAGTGTCAGTTGGAGAAAGCCTACCAAGGGAACTTAACAACTTGAAGCACATTTTTCTGTCCACCAGTGAAAACACTTGCCCTATTAGGAACAGGGAAAGAAGACTTGGGGCTCCATAAACCAGGTGTTTACTGTATTCCATGTATGTGCAGTAAGGCATATATCAGGGAGACTGTACAGACAATCAAAAAAAAAAAAAAAAGATGCAATGAACACAGAAGACAGATTGAACTCAAGAAATCAACAAAATCTGCAGTTTCAGAACACTCCATAGCTACAGGAGACCTGTGAAGTGTGAAGAAATGGAAGTGTTAAGACAGACCTCTTCATTTTGGGACTGTGTTCTGAAGGAAGCCAGTAAAATATGAGTGACTGTTGGGCTTATCAACAGAGACACCGGGTTCACTCTCAGCAAAGCCTGGGACCCAACAAAATCACAGTATTGGCCAAGAGTGACTTCTGAGCCTGACACAGGCCGCAGGAATACTGAGGGACCAGAGTCAAAATACCACATCATAAAAGTGACTCCACCCAGCTGGAAACCCGACAGTAGTACAAACAGTTGATACACTGGGAAAATGTAAGACTGCACATCACTAACAAGCTATTTATAAACCTCACAGCCCGCATCTTGTGGTCGTGCGGCAGCGTTTTCGCTTCCTGTGCCCGAGTTCCCAGGTTCGATTCCTGGCAGGGTCAGGGATTTTCTCTGCCTCGTGATGGCTGGGTGTTGTGTGTTGTCCTTAGGTTAGTTAGGTTTAAGTAGTTCTAAGTTCTAGGGGACTGATGACCATAGATGTTAAGTCCCATAGTGCTCAGAGCCACTTGAACCATTTTTAAGCCTCACAACTGTGAACAAAGACATCTTTTTCCAGGTGGACCAGGAGCTACAAGTTCTTTGGTATCCCTCCAAACATACAAGTATCTATGTTCCCCAGAACAGTCTCCACTCGCCTGTGTGTTGGTACCATAGTGTAACACATCAATTCACCTCCATGATCAGTCACAATCACAGTCCCCTATAAGAATGTTACAGAGTTGACAACTCTATTTTTTGTTGATAGTCACACAGCCATAAATATTTTTGATCTGGATACCTTCTCATTGTTTGGTTTCTCCATCAATGATGAAGTTCTTGATGTCCCTGCAGTTCCCTTCCAGGAACTTTATGACCTCTGTGATGCTGTCACACCTGTATTGAAGGTTGGCCTACAGTGCACCACAAATTTCAACTCTCCGGTCTCCTTGCAGCCACATGTGGTGCCCCACTTCTACTAAATTTGGCCTGTTACAGTCTCCTTACAGACTGTTGTTAAGTAGGAACTCAATCAGTCTGACAGTGCTTGGGTGACTGAACCAGATAAAACAATCATATGGGCCACATTTCTGGTAGTAGTCAAGAAACCCAGTGGCTTCCTCTGGCTATGCAGAAAATTTAAATCAACAGTCAATGCCCGGAGATGAGTAGAAACCATAGGCTGTGGTCATAGGCTTTACAACTACTTCATTGTAGGCATTGGAGAATTTCACAAATGAAAGTGCTTGTGAGACAACATGCTTAATGGATGGAAATCAACAGGGACATGAAAGCCATGGTGTGCTGCTGTTCAGCTTGTGCCCAGTGTCAAACAGCACCATCCCAGTCTTTTGATCCCTGGCCCATCCCCTATCAACTTTGTGTGACTAATAGTCATGAATGCCTACTCTTAAATACTGATATGTTTTAAGTATCGTGTCCACAACAACAGAAGCCACAATGAACATGCTACTTCATATTATTTCCATTGAAGGGTTTGTCTGATGTACAATATCAGACAATCATGTCAGTGGCTTTAAAACAACTGTGCATATCAAACAGCACAAAACACCTTTTTAGTCAATGTCAAAGTAGAGTTTATGGTGAAGACATTTAAGCAGCAAATGTTGGAAGCAATGGGAATCACCATCATAACAGCAGCACTTGCACTTTTTCTCAGCATGTGCTGGACCACTCCCATCAAAGAACGTAGTGTCTCACAGCTCCTTTGCAGAAGACAACCACTAGCTCTCCTCCATCCCCTGGTCCAACAGCCCCAGGAACCCCAGACGTGACACTTATGGTGGTACCCACTGGGAATAGCAGTATGGGCATGCTCATACAAAGCAAGAATCTCAGGGACACCAGCAACAGCAGTTAACACGCATTGGCAGTACACCACATCAGTCAACACACCAAAGGTACTGTCATACAAACCACATCCACCCTCATCTACCAACTGCACCAACACCTGTGGTACAACCTGAACTAGAAAGACCAGCATTACCAGTCCTCCAACCTCACAGATATAACTTGTGCCCACAAAAACCAGTGCCAATTTCATGGGTCACAAACATGAAGATGGAGATCTCCCTGCAGCCTCTACAGCCACAGCCAACAATACTCAAGCCAACAACAGCCACACCACCACATTCCCGTATAATGCCAGACATTCTCATTTCCTCATGCCAGCTAGTGGGCTTAAGTGTTGGAACACCAATCATGCCACCAGTTCACTTTTCAAAAAATTGTTGAGGACATTTCCAACCATATATGCTCATTTCTGGTGTGCGTGTGTGTGTGTGTGTGTGTGTGTGGTGGTGGTGGGGGGGGGGGGGTGCAGGTGGAGGGGGGGGGGGGGTATCTTGACCTGGCAAATTTGGAAGCTCACTGGAGAGCAGGGAACTGGATCTCAGCTGCAAGGTGGAGCTTTTAGAGAGATAAGTGTTAGCAATGTCTGGCCACACCATCACACATCATTCCAGTGGGCAACTGGAGCTCATGGCCACCTTGTAAGTTTTACCATGAAGCAACAGGGACTCAGTGGTGTATTTGCTTCACTATTGTGTCACTGCTGTAATGCACCATTGGTTCTTGGTCATGGCTTTCATTGCATCTTAGGTTTTGCTTTTCAAGATTACTCACCGGAATTTGTTTATCAATAGTGTCATCTCCACTTGTCCATTTCCTCACTGTTTGTCTTTCTGTTCACTCTCAGCAATCCACTGTTGGTGGCCCCAGATTGGTCAGTTCAGCCTCATCAGGTTTTTTCTGAGTCATTCCTGATATTCACTGAAATCTTGGTCATAATACTCATTTTTCCATAATTATAAATATGTCTTTGATGTTGCATTCCCCACTGAAGAAAATAATACATAGATAGAGGGCATAAAAATGATCAGAAACGATTAGGAAACTTAAATGCAGCAGCAAAACTAAATGTACATTTGAAACTACGAAGGCAAATAAAAAATTATCTACACTTTTGCCACAATGTTTGTTATATTGCCGTTGTCTTCTGTCCTTGCACATGTCATTGTTATGCTGTTGTGGTAATGCTGTGACACTTTTAACTTATTTCTGTCATTGTTCTTCCTTCTGTTGCAGATATTGCATGGCAGCTACATTAGAAATGTGCACCAAAGAGAACAACAGACGATGATCCGATTCCTCTGGTTGGAGGGTGCCAAAGGGGCACACATTCATCACAGACTATCATTTCAATATGGGAGAAGTTCACTCTCACATAAAACTGTGTTTTTGTGGATCGAGAAGTTTAAAAGGGGTCCGACAAGTGTAACACATGAAGAGAGAGTGGGACGGCAACCAAACTCCGCTACAGATGACAACATTCAGCAAGCTCAAGAGATGGTTCTGGCAAAGAGGCTAATCACTATCAATAAGGTAGCATCGACTTTGAACAGCAGCCATGGCTCTGCCCATCCCATCATCCACAACAAGCTCAGTTTCTGTAAGGTCTGTGCATGGTGGGTACCAAGGAAGCTTACTGACAACCATAAGCTCACTCATTTTATGGTCTGTCAATGCTTACTCACTCATTTCAACAATGAAAGTGATGTGTTTTTGAGCAGAATTCTCACTGGAGATGAAACTGGGTTCATCACTACGAGTCTGAGGCAAAGCGCCGGAGTATCCAGTGGAAACACCCTGGATCACCAACCAGGAAAAAATTCAAGATGGGTCCATCTGCAGGAAAGGTTTCTGTTAACCGTGTTTTGGGAATCACAGAGGCCCATACTGGCAAGGTTCATGAAAAAGGGAATGACTATCAACATTGTGGGGTATAGTGAATTGTTGGAAAATAAGCTGAAGCCAGCAATTCGCACCAAATGCCGATGTTTGCTGTTGAAGTGGGTTTGTTGTTACATGACAATTCACTGCCACACATGGCCTGTCACACTATTGAAACCATTAACAAGATGAAATTTGAGGTATTTGGACCCCCCCCCCCCCCCTACAACTCAGACCTTGCTCCAAGTGACTTTCACTTGTTTGGGCCACTCAAGAATGCTTTGACTGGTCGTTAATTTGTATCAGATGTTGACGTGTGAAATGTGGTGCAAAAGTGGCTTCATGACCAACCGAAAACCTTTTATTTGGAAGGAATACATAAGCTCATTGACCATTGGGCAAGTGCATTGAGAAGGAGGGAGATTATGTATAAAAATGATGTGGATTGTATACCCCTAGCTTCATGTTAATGAACGGTAGCATAAAAAGTGTAGACAATTTTTGACTTGCCCTCGTATAGGTAAGATACTACAGGAATGCATACAGTAAAGTTATCATTTATTACCAAGTCTGTGTCATTCACCAAACATGGCTGGATGGACTGCATGAAGAATTAAAAAACTGATGTACTGCAATACAAATACGTAAAATTTCAAAAAAATTGAATAGCTTAAGCATTTTACTATACACACATTTCATCTCCCACTGAAATTTTAATTATGTGGCAGATTTATTTCTTTTGGAGGTAGTTCAGTAATCCATTCCCTTTCTGTGCAGTCAAAAATTTCCTGGATGGTGTATGGCAGACATAGTTGTAAATACTGAATTTTTTTCTCACACCTCTCCAGTAGCAGAACCTGCACTTCCATGGATAGTAATTGTAACATTTTCAGTGAATGTGTCAAAAAGCTATCACTCATTTTGGACAATTGGCAGGTTGGTACATATATGTTCTCTTTGTTGTGGGGTATGTGTCTCTTGCTCAAGGAATATAAATTTTCCTTGAGAAGGAAAGAGGCACGTAAGTCCATATTGACTGTAAACAGTCATTATTCAAAAGTTTGTGAATAATGGCATGCAGTGCCCCTGTTTCCTACTTGATATAACGATTCTTACTACCTTTTTTTGCAATAATAGCACATCTTTGTAGCCTGATGAATAGCCCCAAAGCTGTTGTCAATAGGTAATATGGCTATAGAAGAGGGCATGATCTAAAATTATTAGACATTGTTCTGCAATTATGGGTTTTAAACCCCTCAGGAGGTATACTACGCATGAAAGTTTCTACACATTGCTCAGTGTGTCTATTCCATGTGAGTTTGTGGTCTATTACAAAACCCAGCAGTTTCACAGTTTCTCCATTTTCCAGATATGTATTAATGCTGAGGCTGCGTACCATACACTGACTTTTGTCTGCATTTATTTTCATCTTATTTGAGGTTAACCATTCCTTGGCCTTTCTGAATAGCACATCTGATTCCAGCACTGCTCAAGTTGGACTTTCCCCCTTTTCAATAAGAGAAATGTCATTGCCAAATTCTGGCATGTTACCATCTTGGCTTAGATTATCTAGAAAAATTAGAAAGAGTAGAAGGGCTATGACAGAACATGGTGGTACACCATGTTCTAACTTTTGTTTCTCTGATGTTGCTCCTGGGACTGAAACAACCTGCTATCTGTTTTCTAAATAGCACTGAAGGGTAGTTAGAACAGCACCTCCTACACCATACCATTTTAATTTTTGGAGTAAGGTCTTATGGAGAAAATTCAGTCAAATGCTTTGTTCAAATAACAAAGTATGAGTGTCATTAACTCTCTCTTTCTTCAGATTCCAGCTGTATTATTATTTTTTAGCAAGTCTATTGCAGCTGTAGTTGTGGACTTTCCCTTTCAAGAACCATGTTGTGCATAATGGAAGAGAGTGTTTTCCTCAAAGTAATCCAAAAGCTGATTATTCATAATAGATTCAGTCACTTTGGCTAAGACTGGAATGACTGAAATTGACCTATAGCTTGATACTCGACCTGGGTCTCCCTTAGTGTAAATTGGAACTGTCAATATCAGTTTCAAGAAGTCTGGAAAGGCTCTTGCAGATAAACAATTGTTTATTGCTTTGATTAATGACTGAGCATTTCAGTGCTATTACAGTTGCAGAAAAATATATCAAATGACTCAGTTGTCAAACAAGGATGTAACAAAAGGAAATTAATCTAGAAATTGATTAATATTGATGTGGGAAGAAATAAAGTAAGACCATTAATTTGTCACATGAATTTAGAAAAAAATTAATAGAAAATCAAAATCTGCTATAGAGATCTATGTTCAACATTGTGTGCTGCACAGTGTGCTCCAAAACACTTGTGCCTACAGTAGTATTATAATCTGTCATCATCTACACCTACATGTCTGTTATGCAGTTCAAACTTAAGTGCCTGACTGAGTGTTCACTGAATCATTTTCACAATATTTCTCTACAGTTTCACTCTCAAACTGTGTGCAGGAAAAATGAACACTTAATCTTTCTGTGTGAGCTCTAACATTATGATGGTCGCTTCTCCCTATGTAGAAGGAGGCCAACAAAATATTTTTGCACTCAGAGAAGAAAGTTGGTGATTGAAATTTCGTAAAAAGGACTTGGAACACTGAAAAATGCCTTTGTTTTAAATATTGCCTCCCAACTCACGTATAACACCCATGACACACCCTTCCCTTTTCTTCAAAAGTACAAAATGAGCTGTCCTTCTCTGGACAATTCTATCTAATAAGGATCTCATACCACACAGAAATACCATGACAGAGGATGGATAAGCATAGTGTGGGCAGTCTCTATAGTGAATTTGATGCACATTCTGCCAGTAAAATGCAGTCTTTTGTCTGTGTTTCCCACAACATTACCTCCACTCCAATTACCTTCACTCCAATTCAAGTTGTTCATAATTGTAATCCCTAGGTGAATTTGTAGCCCTTAGATTTGTGTGATTTTTGTGTATCAAAATTTAATTGATTCCCTTTAGTGCTCATGTGGATGACCTCACACTTTTCACTATTTAGGGTCAATTGCCACTTTTTGTGTCATACAGATACCTTGTCCAAATAATTATGCAATTGGTTTTGATTTTATGATGACTTTACTAGAGGCAAATGACAGCATCACCTACAAACAATCAAAGATTTGTCGCTGAGTGCCACCTGTGCTGCTTCATAAAGTGGATACGCCTCTTTTCACTGTTGTCCAATCACTTTCCACAGATGTTCATGACAGTAGCACGCAACTGGCTCACTAGTTTCACTGTTTTCAAGACACTTATTCCCAGGTGCTATTTTATTTTATTTATTTATTGCAATACATATTCTGTAGCTCTAGTTTTGCATGTTAACACATGGATGTGGAATGAGTCGAAAACATTCAGTTCATTATTTCATTAGTTTCCATAAGGACAATAAACAAAGATTAATAATACAAGTTGGAAACACAATTGACAGGATAAAATTACACTCACAAGCCAAGTTCCAGATATAACATTCTGATTTTGTCCACATAATGTTTTACAGATCACCAATTAATCTGATTAACACAGCAAGATATATTGAGGCAGGAATATACAACGGTATTTGGGAAATAAAGTCAGCTATCTCTGCTACAGAATTCATCTAGAGAATAGAAAATTTTTTTACAAGCAAGAACTCCTTTAGCTTATTGTTAAACAGTACTTTTTTATCTCTTAGACACTTTATATTACTTGGAAGTGCATTGAAGATTTTTGTGCTTGTGTATTTCACACCTTTTTGCACCAGGGACAGATTTTTCAGCTTACATTGTATGTCACATTTCCTCCTTGTATTATGGTGATAGTACATTTAATTTGTTTCATATTGCGAAGGATTGTGAAGCATGGATGTCATGATTGAAAAGATATATTGTGAAGCAGTGGTTAGGATCCCTATTTGTTTAAAAAGTTTGCAACATGAGATTCTTGTAGGCACTCTACACAAACTTTGGACACCCTTTTTCTGACTTGTAAAAACCTTTTTCAATAGTGGTGAATTTTCCCTGAAGATTATTCCATAACACATAAGTGAATGAAAGTAGACAAAGTAAGCAGATTTTGAGACACTGATGTCTCCAATTTTGGCAATTATCCGAATGGCAAATGTTGCTGAGCTGAACCTTTTCAGGGTTTGATTGATGTTCTGTTTCCAGTTAAGCATGTTATCTATATATATTCCTAAGAATTTCAAACAATCTGCTCTGTCTATCTGCTGGCTCTCATGTATAATGTTTATTTCCTGTGGACTTTTGTGATCAGAATGGAAATGAATATAATTACTTTTGCTAAGGTTTATTGATAAAGAATTTACTGTGAACCAGTTCAGAACATCCTCAAGTAAATGGTTGGCATTTAATTCTAGATGAGAGGGTATCTTACTGTCTATCACAATACTTTTGTCAGTAGCAAACATTGTAAAATTGCTTGCTTTGTTTGAGGACAATGGTAGGTCTTTAATATATGTGAGGAATAGCAGGGGACCAAGGACAGAACCTTGTGGAACTCCATATTTTATTGTTCCCCAGTCAGACTCTACCCCTCCTATGTGACTATTGTTACCATCTAGCATTGTTTTCTGTTGTCTGCCCTGTAGGTATGATTTGAGCCAGTTTCCCATTTGTCCTCTGAGTCCATAGTGGCATGTTTTCTCTATAAGTATTCTATGACTAACACAGTCAAAGGTTTTAGACAGATTGCAAAATATTCCCACAGGAAATATCTTTTTGTTGAGGCATTCCAAAATGTTATTTGTAAAGGAAAATATTGCTTCAGTTGTGGAGATATCTTCTCTGAATCCAAACTGGTTTTTACTAATTATTGCATGTTTTTCTAGGTGACTAACTATTCTGGCATATATTACCTTTTTGAGAACTTTAGAAAATGTGGTCAAAAGAGAGATAGGCTGATACTTTGTCACATCTGAGGCATTGCCTCTTTTGTAGAGGGGCTTTAAAACAGCATATTTCATCCTTTCAGGGAAGATACCTTGTTTGAGAGAGGCATTGAATATATGAGCTAGGATTTCACTGAACTCATTGCAGTAGGCTTTAGAGATTTGTCAACACCAGTTGAATTTTTGCTTTTAAAGAAATAATGGTTTTTCTTACTTCCTGTACTGTTATAGGGGCTATCTGCTCTATGGAGTTTGAGAAATGAACTTCAGTATTTTTAATGCTTCTTCTAATGAGTCCTTGTATCCTGCTTTCCCAGCAACACTTAGAAAGTGCTCATTGAAAATTTTTGCCACAGTATTTGGATTTTGTACCTGTCTATCTTCAGTATTGAGAACAATGTTTTGGGACCTACTGGGGCAATTTGCACCAGTCTCACTCTTTATAACTTCTCATACGGTTTTGATTTTCTTATTAATTTTGGAGCACAGATACAAACTTTTTGACTTCTGAATAATTTTGCATTCGTTATCCAGGGCTTTTTGGTATGTTTTGTGGTTTGGATCTTGTATATCCTTTTTGGGAAGGTGCTTTCAAATCTCAGTGACTCTTCATTACTGAAAAAATTGTCCTTGGAATGGGTACTTTCTAAATTATACATAGGTGCCTAGTCTGTGGCTTGGAGATATGGTTTAAAAATCCGGATAGTTTCTTCATTAACTGTCCTAACTGTTTTCCAACTGAGGCCACTATCATTCAGATAAATATTTGTGCTGTTTATAGTGAGTCCTTGTCCATCATGGTCAGATAGACCATTCATGACTTTCCCAGTAGTTGTATCACCTATTTTGGTCTGTCTATAAATATATTATTCATCAGTGTGCTTATACATGAAGTTATTCTAGTAGGGAAACTAACCACAGGAACCAGATTATACGTGCACAACAGATTTTCTAGGTCTGACCTGTCTTTAGAATTTGTTAGAAAGTTAACATTGAAGTTCCCAAGCATTATCACATCTGTTTTATGTTTGAATATGTATATTAGGAGAGCATCTAGCTTGTTCAGAAAGAGACTAAAGTTCCCTCAAGGTGCTCTGTTGATATAGGGGAATTATTCAAGGACAATTTTGTGGCGCAGACCCATAACGACAGATTTCTCCATTTACAGATCGTATCATCACTAGAAATATTCCCAGTTCATTTCTGTTCTTTTATATACTTTCCTTACTGCATCACCTGTAAATAACACTATCAGGCAGCAGCCAATCTCATGGGGTCAGAGCTCACAATGTTTTGGCTCTTCAGGGTTTTTTACTGTCTGTCTGAAGCTTCTCTTCCTGGGACAATTATGAAGTTCATAAATGGATGTTTAGGCACAATGATTACTACATGTTTTGCTATTTTCTTTTGTGACACTGATTTCAATTTGTTACCTGGGTCAGTATTTTGAATGGCCACTGGCATGGAAATAAAAGTTGGTGCACTGGTGTACGTAGAGGAGCATGTATTTGTTATCACACTGTTGGTCTCTGTCAGAGTTTAATGTATTGACTCTGATCTCTAAACCACTGATGAAAAGGGTGTGGTAAATGGGAATAGGTGTAACAATCTGTGTATCTTCTTTGTTTTCACACGAGCTATTCATCTGGTGAACTTATCCCCTGTAACTTCTTTTCCACCTGAAACACTGAGCAGTTTTGTCTCCATGCTGCAAGGTTGGTGGAGTAGCTGATAGAAAATTGTGGGAGTGAGGATTGATATCTAATTTATGTGCTGCATTGCCTGTGTTGGCAGCTGGTTACATGCAAGTGTAATTTCATTGTATTGCTATTGGCCGTTAAAACACTTTATGTCTTAAATTAATACACCAGATAACAAAATTAAATCTACATGGGCAACAGTTAAAAAAGAAACTGGGAAAGCAGTTAAAGAATGAGACGACTTGGTCATCATGGGAAACAGCAAAACAATTAGTGTTAGCTCTCCAGTACCCAGTATATTTAATAATCACTTTCTTGAAGTGGCTCAGAAGATTGGCACTGACAGTCATAAAGCAATGGAAGACTTGCAACAAGTATTACCACATACACATTGGCAAGAAATTAAGAATGTAATTATCTGCCATAAACACTCACAGAGTTGATACTATCTCAAGTAAAGTACTTAAGTCCTGTTCTTCAGATATTGTGCAATGACTGTCTGGCCTCACTGCCTACCATATCTTTAGAGGTGCTGGAAAGGACTATGTGTGCAAGAATAATAACAAACAACTTTCAGAATAGGATACATAGTCTCAATTTGGATTTCAAACAGACTCTCTCTTAGACGAGCTCATTTATTATGGTATCAGAGATCTTGATTTTCTAACTAAAAGGATACATACAATGGAAAGTCCAGGATAGAGTAACAACAATATGAGAATGATATGTTTCTACTCACTACATAGAGGAGCTATTGTGTTGCAGACAGACACAATAGAAAGACTACATATATATGCACATCTCACAAACACATAGCTACTGTCTACAGCTGAGATAGTAGCCGTGTGTGTGTCTTTTTTTCTGCTTCTGAAGGAGGACTTTTTTTTGTCTGAAAGCTTAAAGTTAGCAGTCTTTTCATTGTGTCTGTCTCAATGCCCCACCTCCTCTATGATGTGAGCAGCACTTTATTTTTTTCATATTGTTATTAAAAGCATACAAAGTGTCACATTAAGTAACTCAGGGAGTGTATACAATGAAACTTCTTCAGAAAGGGGAATAATCACTACAGGTATTTGAGAGGACTTAAATTTAGTCCAGCCTTGTTCATTTTATGTACAAATAATCTACCATCTCATATCTAAGAAACAAAAATAATTCTCTTTGCTAGCAGTGCAATTAATGTCATCAAGTCTAAGCATGCATTTACACTGCCATCTTGCTACTTGCCTGCATGGCAAGGCGATGATGAAACAAGACCACTGTGTCTTAACAGCCCATTTAACCTGCACCATTGTTGCTTGCCTTGCTGCTAACAACAATCTTCATCAGGCAATGATATCAACCTGGTTTGTGTTTTGTGCCATGACCATCATTATTAACTCTGAAACTTGAGCTGTAATTTGCTGGTTCAAGGTCACCCCAGCAGTGCCTTGTTTACCTCTACTAGCCACGTGAAGAGCTGCAGGGTAATTACTCCCAGTGAGCAGTGAGCAGCAATGTTGCAACATAAATGTAATAAGGCTCCCAGCAAGTAGTGAGGAATGATGCACCAACAGTGAGCAGCAAAGTGATGGTGCAATGTATCAGCAGTGAGAAGTGAGGTGTCAGCAGCAAGGCTGCAGTGTAAATATATCCCAATGGAGTAATTTCAACACTTGAAAATGGAAATAACAGCCACTGAAAATTAATAACTGGTTCTCTGCAAATGGACTGTCATACATACAGTTCCACACTGAGAAGACCTGACAACATCATTAGATATACTGCATGAGGGAAAAATCCATAAATGAAATAGAATATTCAAAATTCTTAAGTGTTTATACTGATGAGAACATGAACTGAAACTCATATATTACAGATCTTCCTGAATGTCTGAGCTCCGTAACTTTTGTGTTAGAGATATAAGATTTTTGAGATTAAAAGTAACTTACTTTTTTTCTATTCTCATTCACTAATATCTTATGGCATACTTAACTATAAATCACTACATGTGTTAAAAAACTGATTTGTTCTAAATCCTGGCAAGAGGTGTACACCATAAAACATGCAGATAACTAACCAGTGATACAGGAGCTTGGTACACATAGTCAAACTTTCAGGTGAAAGAAGTACGGAAAATTTTGTTTCAAATCACACTTTATGCATTTTTACTACATTAACTTCTTTCAGCTATAGTAAATACAAACTTAAACTTCAGGGAACATATTGAGCTTTCAAAGGACACCGTGTATGGATGTTTGACTCCTTAGTATCTTCTTAACCTTTGACATTAACGACATCTGTATTCTGTAAAGTATTGAGTCTGTGAAATGATGGATAAATTACTTATTTTCTACAACCTCCTTCCATGGCATAAGGGTGGCATTCCAAAGGTCCCCTCAGCTTCTTGTTATGGAGTCAGACCAGTTTTTTCATACTGTGAACTTCCTCTCAAAATGAATGATAACATCATTATCGCCTTAGTACAACTATTAGATAACTTAAAATAAATGTTATTGAAAGGAGCAATCAAACAATGGAAAATCCAGGATGGAATGCAAAAAGGAGCATATTCAAGAATTTCTAGGACATGTAAAGTTTGACTGTAAACAAGGTGTTACAAATAATTCTGATCTGATAAGCTCTTTTATTGTTTGCAAAGATCAGTAGTTTAAAATTTGTACTTGTACTGACTTTCCTCCCAAAATTGATTTCTTTTTACTAAAAAAATATATATATTTGCTGCACTGATCCATATGGTTACCTACTTGTGATTTCCAAAATAAACCAACCGCTATAAACATATTTATTTGTAAAGAAATACAAAATAATACTGAGGAACATAACAAGTATTTTAATCATACAGTATAATGTCATATCTTCATTAATATGCTGTTTTTCATTCACTTGTTCACCTCCACAAAATACCACAACATTTCAGAAACAATTGTCATTGTCAGAAGTCATTCACTGTATTTCCTTCTGAATCTCCTCAATGTGTAGGTTTTTGTAAAATGGCCAATGTTCTGATCTTAGTGGGGGAATAGCACTGACTCAAATAGGACATCAGATCATTGAACTTCCCTTTTGTTGTAGACAGGACATATATGTACAAAGGTTCAGTGGCTGATAATGAGATACTGCTGATTTTTCTTTTTATAGTCCAGAGCTCTAAACTCCTCAAAAAGTGTTCTTTACACTGAGGTCATATGGTACCTCCTAATATTGTGTTGGACCTCCTTTTGCCTATTGCACTTCAGTAACTAGACGCAGCATGGGTTCAACAAGTCTTTGGAAGTTCCCTGTAGAAATATTGAGCCATGTGACCTTTATAGCCATCCACAATTATGGAAGTGTTGCCACTGCAGGAATTTTGTACACAAACTGAGCTCTCAATTATGTCCCATAAATGTTCAATGGTATTCATGTCAGAGGATCTGGGTGGCCAAATCATTCACTCATACTGCCCAGAATGTTTTTCAAACCAATTGTGAACAGCTGTGGCCTGGTGACATGGCAATTGCCATCCATAAAAATTTCATTGTCATTTGGGAACATGAAGTCAATAAATGGCTGAAAATGGTTCAAAGTACCTGAACATAACCATTTCCAGTCAATGATTGGTTCAGTTTGACCAGAGAACCCAGTCCATTCCATGTAAACACAGCCCACACCATTACGGATCCACCACAAGCTCGCACAGTGCCTTGTTGACAACTTGGGTCCATAGCTCCCTGAGGTCTGTGCCACACTCAAACCATACTATTAGCTCTTACCAAATGAAATCAGAACTCGTCTGACCAGGCCATTGTTTCCCAATTGTCTAGGGTCCAACCGATATGGTCATGAGCCCAGGACAGATGCTACAGGCAATGTCATGCTGTTAGCTGTCATCTGCTGCCACGCCTCATTAACACCAGATTTCACCACACTGTACTAATGGATAAATTCATTGTATTGTCCCACACTGACTTCTGTTGTTATTTCATGCAGCACTACTTATCTGTTAGCACTGACAACTCTGGGCAAACACTGCTGATCTTGGCCATTAAGTGAAGGCTGTCAACCCCTAGGTTGTCTGTGGTCAGAGGCAATGCATGAAATGTGTTGTTATTGGCAAACTTTCACACTGTGAATATTGGATTTCCATATAATCTCCAAAATGGAATGTCTTATGTGTATAGCTCCAATTCATGCTACACATTCAAAATCTGTTAATTCCTGTCATGCACCCATAATCACATCACATATCATTTCACATGAATCACCATAGTACAAATGACAGCTCTGCCAATCCATTGCCCTTTTAGACCTTGTGTACACAACACTACCACCATCTGTATGTGTGCATATCACTAGCCCATGACTTCTGTCACCACAGTGTAGATCACATAATAAATGGGCACTGTTTTGTGAAGTTTAGCCAGCACATCCTTTGTCACCTAAATGGATTCCCATTCACATCTTCTTTCCTAGTAGTCACGTGGGGATTCAGACAATACTTCCAATTGATAATCTTCTCATGGGTTATTTAATGAGCAATATAAGGTTTGTAAGCCTTCCGTTTCACACGTCTTGCAAATCCCTTTTAAAATCCCTTGATCAACATAAATTAGCTGCAGGCATTTTTCTAGATCTATCAAAAGCCTTTGATGTCCCAAAACATAACATTCTGCTCGAAAATCAGAAAGATGAGGAGTAAGAGGTGTAGTACATAGCTGGTTGCGTTCATACCTAAATAAACTCGCAGGTAGAAAGTATGACTTCAGTATGAATTCAACAAAATGAATAAAACAAGAACTACCTCCTTTCTTTCTAGTGATTTACCAATAAAATATTGTGTGCCACAGGGCCCAATCTTAGGTCCACTACTCTTCTTGATTTATGTGGGCGACTTAGTTGAATATATGAGTCCCACAAAAACTATCCTGTTTGCTCACTGGATCCAGTCCAGAAACTTTGCAGTCAACAGCAGAAAGTTCTATGAAAAGACTTTCTGAGTGGTTCACAAAAAACAAACTTATTATAAATAATGAAAAAACTGTGTGTGTTGATTTTAATTTAATTCCTCCAACTAATCAAATGTCTATTCAAGCACAATTAAAAAATGATCCCCTAGAAAATGTAAGTATCACAACATTTTTGGGTCTATAGGTTCAGCAAGACTTAAAGTGGGACACACATATAAATAACGTGTCTAGAAAACTATCATCTGTGTGCTATAGCCTATGGATTTTAAAGGCTACAACAAACAAAACAACAGTACTGCAGGCATACTATGCACAGTTCCACTCACTATTCCAATATGGGAATATTTTCTGGGGATACTCAACTCACTGTGTAAAGGTTTTTAGAATGCAAAAAAAGAGCTCTAAGAATAATTTGTGGCCTTAAAAAGATGGAGTCCTGTAAATTCCATTTTACTGAGCTTGGTGTTGTAAATGCTCCAGGTTTATTCATTTATGAAACTATCTTGTTCACTAGGGACTACCTCCTGAAAACATACAAACTGTTACAGAACAAAAAAGTATACAACTATAGTACCAAAAATATCACACAACAACTACCCATCAGAGGAGCATAATTAACATTGGTATAATACTACACAATAAGATACCAGAGGAAATGACAAAATGCTACTCATCCAATATTTAAAGCTAAACTAAAGGCATTTCTAATAAAGCACTGTTTCTATTCTGTCAGAGAAATCTGAACACATAACAAAATTAATTGTAATAGGTACTTTCCCTACTATTTTGCTAATACTATGTATTATTGTAACTTATCTTTGACCTGTCCAATATCAATTGTACAATTTGTGCTATATAATAAAACTGGACCAATAAAACATCAAATCAAATCAAACAGTCTTCAAATCAGTAGGCCAGTACACTTTTCTGACTATTTTTTTTCTGTAGTGATTGTCTGATGCACCATTTCAATTTCATTTCACTATGAACGAAAACCAAGCATTTAAATCAATGTTTTCGAGGATATATATTTCCTGAACAGTGGTCAAGGATATTGCAGCAACAAACTAGTTTAGATTCTGTCCTCAACAGTGATTGCAAAAACAGGAAATGTGGTTTATCATTTCAGTGAGGGATTTGAAATATTCGTACAAACAACTTGCTATCCCACAGCTTCTTCATGTTCCCTCTATTTCTGACCACGTGAAACAATCTCCTCAATTTCATCTTATGTCAAACACTGTAAAATTAAACGTTTATAAGCAATGTTGGAGGGATCAGCTGGTGACAAAACTTGCTTGAGATTAAAGTTACACCTTACAAAAGTCCCATCGGAGCTTTGTGCTCTCTCTCTCTGTCTCTCTCTCTCTCTCTCTTTCTTTCTTTCTGTCTTTCTTTCTTTCTTTCCCCTCTCAAGCCCCATATTTTGTTTAAGGATGAGATAATTAGGTGTAAATTCGTCTTTTATGACACCAGGGTTAAGGGTTAAGGGATGACACTGGCCATTTTTGAGATACTGAAAACCTTGATTGTATGTCTGTGAAAATATGTCCCTGTAAATACGAGGTTTAGCTACTTTACATTTTCTGTACACAGGGATTTGTACAGGGAGTACACAAGTGTTATATTAATTGATGGACTTAGAAATTTTTCTGTTGTCCCAGAGTGACAATAGTGGGATTAAACAACTGAAAAACTTTCAGTGTGATTCACAACCTTATCCCAAAGTTCTGGTGAAATCACTTTCTTTACATAATGGACCCTTTTGTCTTTAAAACTTGTCTATTTGTATGTTCTTTCCTTGATCTCTATAGGCACAAAACCTTTATAATTTCCAAGCGTATCCAAAAAACATTTCAATTGAGCTGTGGTGGCATGATCTGGTCAATATTCAACCACAAATCTTGATGTGATTCTTGAGTTTCTCCTGGCGTATTTGATAATCAAAATATCCATTGGTGTACAGCTGGTCTACAGTGTCCAACGGCCACAATATTTTGCCGATCATACATGCCGCCATCATCAGGTGAACTGACGGAGTGAGCTCCTGTGAATGTCCCGGCATACAGATCCGTACGCTATGGCTGCTCATAGGGATTGGGTTCGGTCGCAGTGGCGGCCAATTTAAATACCCTCTGCCCGTGGCGCGCTCGGTCCCCTGTCTGTGCCCCGAGCCACAGTCACGCGGTGGAACAGATTGCGATGGTGTCTGAGATGACGTTGGTACGATGACTCTGTCCGCCGTGGTCATCACAACTATAAGTTTGCTCGATTTACTCTTGATTAACCCAATCACTGGTTCCCAAGCTTTGCTAAGATTATAGCCACAGTCACGGTTTATGAGGTCATCATTGGTGCGAATTTCGATGGCCTCTCTAACAACACTGTCCCAGTATCTTGGCGTCTGTACCAGAATCCTCATGTGTTCATACTCCATAGCGTGGTTTTCCGACAAACAATGTTCATCGGTGCCGACTTGCACAACAGTCGAGTGTGCCTCTGGTGTTCACGGCATCGATCCTCGACAGTACACATCGTCTGACCAATATACGACGTGCCACATTGACACGGAATCTGGTACACACCAGCCTTCCTCAAACTGAGGTCATCTTAGGCACGAGTTTTATTTGGCGGACAAAACACAGTTCCAACACGGTGTTTCTTCAAAATGCGGGTGATTTTCCCCAAGAGTGCACCTGTATATGGAAGAAACACAGTGTCTACCTCCTCCCTCGTGATTTCATCCATCTCCACAGGTTGTGCTGTAGTGGCTGGGCACATAGCACGTTGAATCTGCCACTCTGAGTACCCATTTTTTCGAAATACAGTTCTCAGATGTTCTGATTCCTGGGGTAGACTCTCTGCATCAGAGATAGTGCGCACCATATGTACTAGAGTTTTAAGTACCCTATCCCTCTGTGAAGGGTGGTGGCAGCTGTCTGTGTGCAAATACAGGTCAGTGTGAGTTGTCTTCCGATCCACCCCATGACCTAGGGTGCCATCAGCCCTTCTCTTGACCAAGACGTCAAGGAAAGGTAATTTACCCTCCTTTTCAGTCTCCATAGTGAATTTGATGTTGTGGTGTATGGAGTTTAGATGTGTAAGGAAGTCAAGTTGTTTATCCATACCATGTGACCAGATGACAAATGTGTCGTCCTTGTAGTGGAAAAAGCAAGGAGGTTTCCATTTGGATGACGACAGGCCTTCCTCCTCCAAGTTCTCCATGTACAAATTCACTACCACTGGTGAGAATGGGCTACCCGTAGTGACTCCCTCCATTTGTTCATAGTATTCTCCATTAAAAAGAAAATACATGGAAGTCAAGACATGCCTAAAATATTCAGTGGTCTTCTCATCAAACTTCTGACTAATCAATTCTAGTGACTCCTATAGGGCTACCCTCATAAACGAGGAAATGACGTCAAAACTCACCATGATATCTGACTCATCCAACCTGAAGCTATCAAGGCGTTTAACAAAATCCACGGAATTACGGATGTGATGAGGGCATTTACCCACATAAGGACTTAATATTCCCATCAATGATGACCTCATAAACCGTGACTGTGGCTATAATATTAGCAAGGCCTGGGAACCAGTGATTGGGTTAATCAAGAGTAAATCGAGCAAATGTATAGTTGTGACGACCATGGCGGACAGAACCATCACACCAACGTCATCTCAGATGCCGTCTCAATCTGGTCCACCGCGCGACCATGGTGCGGGGCGCATACAGCGGAGGGAGTGCACTGCAGACGGAGGGTATTTAAATCGGCTGCCGCTGCGACCGAACCCAGTTCCCTCTGAGCAGCCATAGTGTACGGATCTCCATGCTGGCACATTCAGAGGAGCTCAGTCCATCAGTTCACCTGATGATGGCGACACGTATGATCGGTGAAATATTGTGCCCGTTGGACACTGTAGACCGGCAGTACACTCATGGATATTTTGATTATGTAACTTGATCTTTGTCTGCTTTCTGTGACTCGTGGGTAGGTGGCACCTACAGTGAGTCCTGCTGTGTAGTGTGCATAGCGGCACTGGATAGGGTCAACAGTGAGCTCTTGTGTGTAAAGTTGTTTCTCAAGTCATTGGTTGCTTGGGAGGTATGGTAGCATCTGTTGTTGTTGTCTCCTGTAACATGGTCATGGATAAGAAATGGTGGTGCTGGGCCTCCCTGATAGCAGTAGTATATATCTTCTTGTTGCATTTGTGGTGCAGATGAGGCTTAAAGGTGAAGTTTTACATTCCTACCCTTTAATAGCCATGAGAATTTTCCATCTGCCAAGTTGCACTGATCTCCTTCTGTATGGTCTGTAGCCATAAGAGGTAACAGAATTAACACTAGAGTTACCATCTGGTGTGTTCATGAAAATCTGGGCAAGCCATTATAATTCTTGGATTGGCAAATGAGATTTTAAACCTTGTGTTAAATATTAATCAAACCTTGAATTTAATTGAGAAACATTTTGGAGGTGTGATGATGTATGTTGTGTAATGTATTGTTTTAAACTGTTTTAGTTATCGCCAAGCCTTGGCACAACAAAGCTATATTGTGACTTCATTTATGGGTTATAGTGGGCCAGTGTAATGAGCATGGTACATGTGAGTTGGGAGTGGCTTCAGAGGTCAGTGTTTAATTTTAATTGTTTAGAATTGTTCCTGTGGGGCCCAAATTTATATAGAGGTATACCTCAGTCCAAGGTTGAAGGCCCACCTGATTATTCTGGGTTGAAAATGTTGTACACTTTCGATTCCATTGCATTTTATGTGGCTTAGGGAGTTGTTTATTTTTGAGAATTTAAATTAAATGCCCGCCATGTGAATTATTACTATTTAATATTAATCTGGCTGAATATCCGTCATTTTAGAATATTTAGTATAACTGAACTTAACAAATTTGTAATGTTCAAAGAACTTTGCACTGAAAATCTAACCTGGATGCTCACTCCATAGATTCTTACAATTTAATTATTGCCCAGGCTGCTTATTCATGGGATCGTGTAAAGAATTTCTTGTTCATGAAAATTTAACCTGAATGACCATTTCACAGATTCCTTGATTTTATATCGACTGTGCTAATTTTGTAATTTTCATGTTTTGTAAAATCTTAAGACTGTATGTATGTGCTTTCAGAAATTCAAAACAGTGAAATGTGTTACAAATAAAGGTGAACCTGGGGCCCAATTCTTTTACCTTGCTTTTCATTAAATTTAATTAAGGTGCTGCTGAGCACTATGAATGAAGTACCTTTTTCTCTTACACATCCCTAATTTATACTACCTTTAAAAATGTAGTCTTTCTGCATGTATAAACTTTTATAATACTTCCTTCTGCAGTTGTCTTGACACTGATTTTCCATGCAGACTCCTGGAACATGCACTTTCGTGGGTGAAACATAGCATTTATTGTTCACTGTTCTAGGTGTTTTCCTTCTTTCTATTATTGCTTTTTATTGAATGTGTTTCCTCCATGTCTTCTAAATTATGATTTTTTAAAGGGTTGCACATCAGTAATGCCATCTTCAGATGCTCTTTTCAATGAATATGTTCTACTTGATTAGCATCTGATGGTTTTAAGTGCTTCAAATGAACATCCACTCTTTGTTGCGGCTCTTCATCTGATTTCTCATCAGATTGCATTTGGTATTCTGAAGAAGGAGGGGAGATATCAGATGGAATATCTGAAATAAGACTCTCATTACTGGCAGTCAAAGCAGAAAACCAACTGGCTGATTACAGAGGTTTTGACCTTAGGACATATGAAGAACCAGAGCTTTCTACAGACATGTTTTACTATATTGACTATTTTATATTTAAAACATTCCTTAATATTCAGCTTAATAAACATTACAAGAAAGCAAAAGGATAAATTTTAATAATTACATTTCCTGTCTATAGATATCTAATAAAACAGAAAAAAGAAATAAAGTATCACAATATGATTTCAAAATTATGGTACTTCAGAAGAATATTGTAATGCAACCACCCATGAGATTCTGAATTATGTACAAGAACTTTCATTATTTTTCTCTCTTGAATTCATTATTAAAAAATTAATGTCATGGAAGGAATTCCGGATGAACATAAAATGAATGTACTCTCAAAAACACGTTTTGAGGCACAGTTTGTTAGTATCGCATGGTGGGAAAGGGGTGCCATTCATGTCAGTGCATTACCCTATAAACATCAACCTCATGGATATTATAGTTTAGAATAGGTTTGTTTACAGATAAATCTTCTGTTACCAGTCACAATTTTCTTTATTTACTTTCCACACAACGTGCATTGGGAAATGATTTCCATTTTTAAGTGTGTTTTTTGTGTGTATTATGCCATTTCTATTGATGCTGTCAATGCATAAGAGTCTGCTTCATTTCATTCACTTTAGTGCAATATACAAAAAACACGTGATTTTTTAGTTGGTTATCGATTCTTTTCTGTGGGTTGTCACCACTAACTTCAAGCGTCCAACAATAAGTGAGGTTAGGAGTGTGCATGACTCTGGCTATAAGACGCCTTTGTTCCAACCACACCCGTGCCTGCCTCGGTTGAGCATCAGCACATGCCTTCCTGCTTCGATACTTTGGCCTGCAACAGGAACAATAGCTTATTATCTGTGCCTGACCTCTATCTCTGTCCTACTGCTATGCCTCAGTGTTTTGTGCTATGACATTCACCTTATCCACACACCGTTTTGAGTGGAGTGACTGTGAATAGTGAACATTCACACATTCTGTCTGACGTTCGACAACATTTTCCACACTGTGCTTCTGGACAGCCCACACCTCCGCAGCTATGACATTCACCTTATCCACACACCGTTTTGAGTGGAGTGACTGTGAATAGTGAACATTCACACATTCTGTCTGACGTTCGACAACATTTTCCACACTGTGCTTCTGGACAGCCCACACCTCCGCAGCCTCCTTCCAAACACAGGTGGCTCTGGCTCTGATCGTACATCGAGCTTTCTGCGGACTAACATGCATTTTCAAACTTTGAACTTTTTCTCACCTGTCGCCCCCACGTCGGCTCCAGTCGAGCTTCCACTACTGTTCTCAGCACATCTCAGTGCCTCATCCATGTTGGTCTTCCATGACATGTCAATCCAAACACACCCGCAACGTGTTGAACTTCCGCAACCGCAATCGACACATTACGGTGTTCACCCATGTTGCCCTTCAGTGTCGTGATGGATTCCACTCACCCACAACGTGTCACCTTCACACTGCCACCCGAACAGCTGTTGTTGTCACATCCCTTGCAGGCACACTCCACTGGAATACTAAAGCAACAACAGCTCAATTCAGGCAGTGCCCTGACAATCTCAACTCAACCTGCTCTTCCGAACATTCTACAATGCTTACTGATGCTGCTGCCGTTTAATACCGACAGAGCAACAACCTGGTTCAGAATTGTGGATGAAGTGTTTGGCCATTACAAACTCGACGAGTCAACCAGGTTTCTGTGCCTCATCACCTACCTGAACGACCAGGAGGACTTGATAGCTGACAGCTGACCTCGTCGATGCCCCAGACTTATCTACCCAGTATACTCTAGCCAAAAAGACAGTTCTGCATCGGCTTGTATGCTCAACTGAGGCAGCAGTATGGCAAGTGTTCCACGTCGAGCAACTAGGCAATGACAAACCTTCCCCGCTCTGGAGACAGCTACGTGCCCTCGTCAGCACCGATCTATTCTCTGACACAGCTCTCTTCTCCATCTGGTCAGATAAACTATCTCCTCACATCCACTTTACTCTGGCTCAGAGGTCTCCCGAACCTGTCGAGCAAAGAATGACTATTGCTGACAAGCTACACGATGCATCACTGCTCTATTTCACCAGTACTGCCTACCTGACAAGTCTCAGATTCAGGTTCATCGTCCTGTGGCCAGACGTGGTCGGGGCCACACTGTGTTGACCATTCTGCTCAGTCCAGAAAGCAGGAAACAAGCTACTGGGACATCACCGGCTCTGTCCACAGTCACGCCCCCTCCTGCAACCGAGCCTGCTGCGACCACCGAACCTCAGCCACCACCACTGGCAACGAACGTTCCACAGGAAATGCAACAGCACTACTCGTACTGTTACTTCCACACACGCTTTGGTGAGGCAGCACGGAACTGCAGACCACCCTGCTACTTCCCAAACGCCTGCACACAACACGACAGGCACCCCCCAGTGCTCCATTCTGTCCCAGAACGACCAGATAATTGTGGACGACTTTACATTAAAGACATTTCATCGGGATACCTTTTCCTAGTGGACACAGGCGCCGATGTTTCGCTGCTGCCTACCTCCTTATCGTTGTCGAACATCCGCCCTCATCATACTACACTGCAGACCACGAATTCATCTAAACTCCAATGCACGGGTTCAACCTCCCACGTCGTCTCACTCTCCACAAACTGCAAACTCGAATAGACTATTTTAGTGTGTGATATTGAGGAACCTATACTAGGCATTGACTTCTTGCGACACCACAAACTTTCACTGGACCTAGCGCGAAACATCACCCATCCAAGACTCACTTCCCCTGTGCTCCGTCAAGCAAGGCCCCCCCCCCCCCCCCCCATGACACATCGGTTCGGTCTGGGTCTGGGCTCATCTCATCTCTACATGCTCATCTCTGTCGACAGCGTTATAAGAAACAACGCACAAGTGCCTTGTCGAGCTTGAAAACGTCGCTCGCCTACACAAGGAAAACTTTGAGCTCTCCTCTGGCTCCACGAAACTCAGCTCCAGCTCTCCCACGCAGCAAAGGAATTACAGACACTGGAGCAAGGTCAAAGCAAGGTCAGTAAGTGCGCCGAATCTGCTTGTACTCCCAGCAGTCAAGCCTCTATGTGCTTACCTCCCGCTACCCCTCACAACTGTGCTATCAAGTCTGCTTTAATTTGTACTGACACTTCCACAGGGCCACACCCCCCTAACATGGCAGCATTTGACACTCGGCCGGACACAAGTGCGCATGCGCCACGAGTGTCACGTGTTCCCAAACTGACAGCTCCTACCCCTCCCCTTGTGGACAGCACCTCAAACTATGGAACTTTGGCTCCGGCGCGCCGCCGTTCGACCGCCACTGACAACAAAAACAGTGCACTCACACCTAGCGCTTCGCCCGCAGACATACTGCCACAGGCCGCACCCTTGGACAATGGACTCACTAGTGGCTTACGAGCTCTACCGAGCTCACCTGACCTTGGTGCCACTGCTTCGGGCCGGCGGCCATCTTGTCGCGTTGACTCCTAGGACACCTTGCCGCCTCGGCTACTGTCAGATCTGCCGCGTGGCTCCGAAGACCACGACCACGCCTCGCCCGCCCTGCCGGCCGCACATTGTAAACAAACTGCCTCCGGAGCCTCCGGCAACATTTCCGTCGTCACTAACGGCACGGTTCACAAACTTCGCCTCACGCCAGGTCCCTCGATCTCCAGTAAACCACATCGACTTTGTCCCGAGTGCCTCTCTGACCTTAAAAAGCAAATTTCTGAACTTCTAAGCTCCGGCGTCATTGAACCCTATGCCAGTAGCTGATCTACGCCCATTCATATGGCACGCAAGAAAGACAGGTCCTGGCGCATGTGTGGTGACTACCATCGACTAAATGCACGAACAATTATGGACACCTACCCCATACCCAACATTGCCGACTTTACCAGTTCCCTTGCACGTGCGACCATGTTCTCTGACATTGATTGTAAATGGGCCTACCATCCCCATGGCACCTGAAGATATCGAGAAGACAGCAATCACCACCCCAATTGGGTAATTTCAGTTTTGATTCATGCCCTTTGGTCTGAAAAACGCAACTCAGACCTGGCAATGCTTCATCAACGAAACAATATTCGACCTAAAATTCTGCTTTGCATATCTTGATGACATTCTTGTGTTCAGCTTCTCTGTCGAGGACAACATTCGACATGTGCAAACTGTGACGAATACTCTCACGGCAGCAGGCATCGAGACCAACAAGGACAAATTGCAGCTACATCAATCCGCTGTCACTTTTCTTGGTTTTCGGGTCTCTGCTGGCGGCATTTCACCACCCCCTGAGAAAGTACAAACAATACTAAACCTACCAAGACCTGCGTCACTCAAAGAGCTCTGGCGGTTTCTGGGGACAGTTAATTATTATTGCCGACATCTACCTTAGGCTGAGGAGATTCAGGCTCCACTGATAGACGCCTTGGCAGGCACCAACACTTCTGGATCTAAGCCCGTTCCAAGGACCCCTGCTATGACTGACTCTTTCACCACCCTCAATAATATTCTTGCCAAGGCCTGCACCATCGCACATCCTCATCCCAATGCACAGCTTTTCATCACCACAGATGTGAGTGATACTGCCACCGGCGCAGTCCTTAGCCAGACTATCGACGGCCAGACTTTGCCTCTGAAGTTCTTCTCACGCAAGCTCACCAATGCACAACGGAAATATTGTGCGGTTGACAGGGAGTTGCTCGCGGTGTACGAAGTGATCAAGCATTTTAAGACTGACGTTGAGGGTCCCCCTTTCTATGTTTTAACGGACAACAAACCCCTGGCTGCAGCCATAACAAACCCGCCAGCGAACCCGCCTCCTTGCCGCTTCAGATACATGGACTTTATATCTCAGTTCACCACCTATGTCAGGCGCATAAAATGTGCTGATAATATAGTTGCTGATATCTTTTCACTAGTCGACACCGTTCATTCGCTGTTAGACCTCTCTGAACTACCTAACCTCCAACCCACCGATGAGGACACACAAAACCTAATTTCAGACTCTACCTCTTCACTACACTTCATCCGCACCACCTCCCCTGGCATTTCTGGTGAGATCTGGTGCAACGACAGTACGGGAACATTACGTCCCCTCAACCCAACCACAATTCGTCGAGCTGTCTTAAACTCATTGCATAATTTAGCCCATCCAGGTGTTCGTGCATCTGCCCACCTCGTAGTGGAGTGCTTTGTGTGGAGAAATGTCAACAAGGATTACTAGAAATGGGCACGCTCCTGCACCGCCTGCCAAAGAGGCAAAGTACACAAGTACACTTCATCCCCCCTCGTCGTCTTTTCGATCCCTCCTTGGCGTTTCCAGCACATTCATATTGACACTGTCGGCCCTCTACCCCCCTATAACGACTCTCGCTATGTTCTGCATCTACATGACTACTCTGCAATTCACATTTAAGTGCTTGGCAGAGGGTTCATCGAACCACGATCATACTATCTCTCTACTATTCCATTCCCGAACAGCGAGCGGGAAAAACGAACACCTAAACCTTTCTGTTCGAGCTCTGATTTCTCTTATTTTATTTTGATGATCATTCCTACCTATGTAGGTTGGGCTCAACAAAATATTTTCGCATTCGGAAGAGAAAGTTGGTGACTGAAATTTCGTAAAAAGGTCTCGCCGCGACGAAAAACGTCTATGCTGTAATGAATTCCATCCCAACTCGTGTATCATATCTGCCACACTCTCTCCCCTATAACGCGATAATACAAAACGAGCTGCCCTTTTTTGCACCCTTTCAATGTCCTCCGTCAATCCCACCTGGTAAGGATCCCACACCGCGCAGCAATATTCTAACAGAGGACGAACGAGTGTAGTGTAAGCTGTCTCTTTAGTGGACTTGTTGCATCTTCTAAGTGTCCTGTCAATGAAACGCAACCTTTGACTCGCCTTCCCGACAATATTATCTATGTGGTCCTTCCAACTGAAGTTGTTCGTAATTTTAACACCCAGGTACTTAGTTGAATTAACAGCCTTGAGAATTGTACTATTTATCGAGTAATCGAATTCCAACGGATTTCTTTTGGAACTCATGTGGATCATCTCACACTTTTCGTTATTTAGCGTCAACTGCCACCTGACACACCATACAGCAATCTTTTCTAAATCGCTTTGCAGCTGATACTGGTCTTCGGATGACCTTACTAGACGGTAAATTACACATCATCTGCGAACAGTCTAAGAGAACTGCTCGGATTGTCACCCAGGTCATTTATATAGATCAGGAACAGTAGAGGTCCCAGGACGCTTCCCTGGGGAACACCTGATATCACTTCAGTTTTACTCGATGATTTGCCGTCTATTACTACGAACTGCGACCTTCCTGACAGGAAATCACGAATTCAGTCGCACAACTGAGATGATACCCCATAGCTCCGCAGCTTGATTAGAAGTCGCTTGTGAGGGACGGTGTCAAAAGCTTTCCGGAAATCTAGAAATACGGAATCAACTTGAGATCCCTGTCAATAGCGGCCATTACTTCGTGCGTTGCACAAGAGCGATGTTTTCTGAAGCCATGCTGATTATGTGTCAATAGATCTTTCCCTTCGAGGTGATTCATAATGTTTGAATACAGTATATGCTCCAAAACCCTACTGCAAACCGACGTCAATGATATAGGTCTGTAGTTAAATGGATTACTCCTACTACCCTTCTTGAACACTCATGCGACCTGCGCAACTTTCCAATCTGTAGGTACAGATCTATCGGTGAGCGAGCGGTTGTATATGAGTGCTAAGTAGGGAGCTATAGTATCAGCGTAATCTGAAAGGAACCTAATCGGTATACAATCTGGACCTGAAGACTTGCTCGTATCAAGCGATTTGAGATGCTTCGCAACCCCTAAGGTATCTACTTCTAAGAAACTCATGCTAGCAGATGTTCGTGTTTCAAATTCTGGAATATTCCATTCGTCTTCCCTGGTGAAAGAATTTCGGAAAACTGCGTTCAATAACTCCCCTTTAGCGGCACAGTCGTCGATAACAGTACCATCGGCACTGCGCAGCGAAAGTATTGACTGGGTCTTGCCGCTTGTGTACTTTACATACGACCAGAATTTCTTCGGATTTTCTACCAAATTTCGAGACAATGTTTCGTTGTGGAACCTATTAAAGGCATCTCGCATCGAAGTACGTGCCAAATTTCGCGCGTCTGTAAATTTTAGCCCATCTTCAGGATTTCGCGTTCTTCTGAACTTCGCATGCTTTTTCCGTTGCCTCTGCAACAGCGTTCGGACCTTTTTTGTGTACCACGGGGGATCCGTTCCATCTCTTACCAACTTATGAGGTATGAATATCTCAATTGCTGTTGCTATATCTTTGAATTTGAGCCACATCTCGTCTACATTCGCATAGTCAGTTCGGAAGGAATGGAAATTGTCTTTTAGGAAGGCTTCTAGTGGCATTTTATCCGCTTTTTTAAATAAAATTATTTTGCGTTTGTTTCTGATGGATTTGGAAGAAATGGTATTGAACCTAGCTACAATGACCTTGTGATCACTAATCCCTGTATCAGTCATGATGCTCTCTATCAGCTCTGGATTGTTTGTGGCCAAGAGGTCAAGTGTGTTTTCGCAACCATTTACAATTCGCGTGGGTTCGTGGACTAACTGCTCGAAATAATTTTCGGAGAATGCATTTAGGACAATCTCGGAAAACGTTTTCTGCCTACCACCGGTTTTGAACAAGTATTTTTGCCAACATACCGAGGGTAGGTTGAAGTCCCCACCAACTATAACCATATGAGTGGGGTATTTATTTGTTACGAGACTCAAACTTTCTCTGAACTGTTCCGCAACTGTATCATCGGAGTCTGGGGGTCGGTAGAAGGAGCCAATTATTAACTTAATTCGGCTGTTAAGTATAACCTCCACCCATACCAATTCGCACGGAGTATCTACTTCAACTTCAGAACAAGATAAACCACTACTGACAGACACAAACACTCCACCACCAATTCTGCCTAATCTATCTTTCCTGAACACCGTCTGAGACTTCGTAAAAATTTCTGCAGAACTTATTTCAGGCTTTAGCCAGCTTTCTGTACCTATAACGATATCAGCTTCTGTGCTTTCTATTAGCGCTTGAAGCTCAGGGACTTTTCCAGCGCAACTACAACAATTTACAACTATAATTCCAACTGTTCCTTGATCCAAGCACGTCCTGTAATTGCCAAGCACCCTTTGACATTTCAGCCTCTGATTCAGACCCTCCACCCGGCTCTGCACCAAAGTCGGTTCTGTCAACGATGCTGCAGATAGTGAGCTCTACCTTCATCTCGTAATCAAGACCGGCAGCCTTCACCAAATCAGATAGCCGCTGGAATCCAGAGAGAATTTCCTCAGATCCAAAGCGACACACGTCATTAGTGCCGACATGTGCCACCACCTGCAGCTGGCTGCACCCTGTGCTCTTCATGGCATCCGGAAGGACCCTTTCCACATCAGGAATGACTCCTCCCGGAATGCACACGGAGTGCACACTGGATTTCTTCACCTCCTTAGCCGCCGTATCCCTGAGGGGCCCCATTACGCGCCTAACATTGGAGCTCCCAACTACCAGTAAGCCCACCCTCTGCGATTGCCCGGACCTTGAAGGCTGAGAATGATCCTCTGAAACAGGGCAGGCAGCTGCATCTGGCTCAGCCAGAGACAGTGCCGGAAACCGGTTTGTCAGACGCACCGGGGAGGCTTTCTGATCAGCCTCCGGGGACGCCTTTCGCTGCCTGCCTCGCCTTGGAACGACCTCCCAATCAACCACAGGCGAGGGCTCAGCCCCACTGCGGGCAGCAACCGGGGCAACCACAGCGGCAGACCGATCTGGGGACAGACGGGACGAGGTTGACATCCCCGTGATACCCGAGTCCGGCTCCCCACAGTGGTGCCCATTGGCAACAGCCTCAAGCTGCGCGATCGAAGTCAACGCCGATTGCAGCTGTGAGCGAAGGGATGCCAAGTCAGCCCTCATCCGAATACAGCAATCGCAGTCCCTGTCCATTCTAATCGATGTTTAACAACAGTTACCGAAACACGAGTCCGTGCCTAGATAACGCAAGCGGAACACGCAAAGAACGTATCAACTAACCTGTACAAATGCCTAACGACTGCGCTACAATCTGCTGAATTTACGATTACAGTAACTAAAACTCAAAATTGCAATTTAAATAAGAATCTACGAAGTAAACACTAAAGCGCGATGCTACAACTGTCAAATACTATAATACGCCCGAAATATATGAATTAAACAATGCAAGTACCCAAAAACACGCAAAGAAATTAATTAAACTAACAAATAAGTAAGCTAGGGTTATACGACTTGCTGCTGCACCTGCTTATCCAACGGCGGCAGGGAGCACACTCTCGTCTATCGACCGAACAACTCGCTGGGTTGAGGCTGTCCCCCCCCCCCCTCCCCCCCTCAATATTACGTGTTGCTCGAGCTTTCGTTGAGTCATGGGTATCACATTCCGGACGCCCAGCTATCATCACGACTGACCAGGGCAGACAATTTGAGTCGGCCCTGTTCAAGGGGATTTGTAACATTTGCGGCATCCGGCGCATCCATACCACAGCATATCACCAGCAAAGTAACGGGCTAGTCAAGCACTGGCACCGCACTTTCAAGGTGGCTCTTCGATGCCACGACTCTCTTTGGACAAAGGCCCTTCCCCGTATGCTACTCGGCATTTGTGCGATCTATATAAAATTGATCGTCGGTAAAGCAGATGCCAGACTGAGATTCATTGGAAGAATCCTAAGGAAATGCAATCCGAAAACAAAGGAAGTAGGTTACAGTACGCTTGTTCGCCCATTGCTTGAATACTGCACAGCAGTGTGCGATCCATACCAGATAGGGTTGATAGAAGGGATAGAGTAGATCCAATAGAGAGCAGAGCGCTTCGTTACAGGATCATTTAGTAATCGTGAAAGCGTTACGGAGATGATAGATAACCTCCAGTGGAAGACTCTGCAGGAGAGACACTCAGTAGCTCGGTACGGGCTTTTGTTAAAGTTTCGAGAACATATCTTCACCGAAGAGTCAAGCAGTATATTGCTCGCTCCTACATATATCTCGTGAAGAGACCATGAGGATAAAATCAGAGAGATTAGAGTCCACACAGAACCATACCAACAACCTTTCTTTCCGCGAACAATACAAGACTGGAATAGAAGGGAGAACCGAAAGCAGTACTCAGGGTACCCTCCGCCACACACCGTCAGGTGGCTTGCGGAGTATGGATGTAGATGTAGATATAAGGAGGATCTCAAAGGCACAACTGCCGAGTTCATATAAGGCCAGAACATTGCTCTCCCTGCCGAACTCGTGAGCTCTTCTGCTTCTCTGCCTCAGTCTGACTTACCTTCCTTCGTGGACCGCATCAGACGCCACTTCATCAACCTCCACATCACTCTGCCTGCCAGCCATTCCCGCCCTAAAGTTCACGTCCCAAAATGTCTGGACAATTGCGAGAACGTCATGTTCCGAGATTACATTGTCCGTGCTCCCCTCCAACCTCCTTATACCGGCCTGTACCGAGTTCTCCGGCGCTCAGCCAACACCTATGACATCCAGATGAAAGATTCAGCTGTCACGGTCTCTATCAACAGACTTAAGCCTGCACATGTCGAGCCTTCTTCTACCCCCCCCCCCCCCCCTTTCAGGCCACGACCATGCCACTCACTGTCATGGCTCACAACGCTCCGACCACTCCCTCCAGGTCAGACTTACACACTCAGTCGAGTGCCTTCCAGCTCCAATCGATGAGCTCTCCTCCAACCTCGCCCCCTACCCCCGTCTCACACACTCCGTCGAGTGATCACATGCTCCCCATGTTGAGCTTACCTGCGATCACGCCCTCGCTGCCGGGGCCTTCGCTGGACCCTTCGACCTCTCCCCCGTTGCCTGTCTCGCCCTGAGGTTTCTCACGCCCCCCCCCCCCCCCCATCTTGAATGTGCCCTCGCTCAAGGTGTTTGTGCCTGTTCCCCTGGACATAATCCATGACATTTTTATAACACTCTGCGATTATACACTGTTCATCGTGTGTTTCCCTTCATCCGGTGCTGATGCCACAACCTCAGCCATTCCCTCCCATCTGGTGAAATGTGTTCCCCTCTCGCCCGACGTCGACCTGGACATGCTTTATGTGTTCGCCACGTCCACCGGAGACATCGTCGTCGTCGCTCCGTTCCTCCTGCTAACTGCCGGCCTACCTGTCGCCGCTTGACCAGCACACCCAGTACGACGCCTGGCATGCTTCAACGACTTCCAGGTTTGGTGGCCGGTACTTCCTTCATGACATCTACCCACTCAGCTCCCCAACGACGCTGTCGAGCTGACCATGGTCCAGCTCCCACAGACCACCCCTGCCGATGCCATACTCAACCCCCACTCCCCCAACCCCCCCCCCCCCCAGCCTCTCAAGAGTACTCCGTACTGCAGGGGGGGAGGGGGGGGGGTTGTGCTATGTGGCACCGATGAGGTCGACACCAGTATTGATCTGAGTATGGTCTTTAACATTACCTTTGTGCAGTCTTGTAAGCCTTGCTTGTGTAAAGAGGTGAATAAATGAACTACTGCAAAATGGGAGTGTTGTTTGGTGTAACTGACCCGAACATCCTCCTAAGCCCTCTGCAACCTGAAATATCATTGGACATAAATAGTAAGTTCTAAATGTTGTCATCACACATACACTAGTTAAACTGATTTCTCAGTCATTTCAACTTCATGAAATGACATGGTGTTACAGAATTTCTTTAGAAACAAAAGGCTTTGCCAACTCTGTGACAGTCTTGGAGAGGACATAAGGGTTCTTTAGGCAAAGCAGCGGTTTGAGGTACTTTGATGAAAACTCACCAGCTGACATGCAGGTAGTGAAATCAGACCATGTTCAGAGTAGAGACACTTCAACTGTCAATATTTTATCAGTAAATTAGCAAAGTATTTGTGACAAATTGCATTAAATTACTGCCCTCCAGGAAATATGTCATGCTCAAATTACCTCAGCGAGTCATGGAATGTGTATCAGAAAGAGAGAATAAACACCATAGGAGGGGGAGTTTTCATTGCAGTTGACAAAAATATTGCCCCTATTGGGTTCCAATTTAAATGTGACTGGACATGTAGTATAGGTGAAAACAAGCTAATATCTGGATGATTTTACCAGTCACTCGGTTCTTCCATGACAGTTCTTAAGTCATTCAAAGAAAGTCTGTTCACTAGTGCAGAAATAACCAGATCATGCATTAGTCGGAGATGACTTTAACCTATCTTTGAACATATTGTCCAAAGACTGTCTAGGGATTAGGAATCAAGATGTCATAATAGTGATGATGGTTACTAAAGTTAAATTGATCAAAAAGGCTGCAAGAGTGTTTTTTCTAGAAAGAGTAGTTATGGAGTTATTAGCATCCAACTTACACAATGAATGGACACCATTCAGTTCCAGTATGAGGACACAGAGGAAGTGTGGGCAAAGTTTAAACAGACTGTATATAGAACTCTGTAGAAGTATGTGCTGAGTAAGTCTATTAAGGATGGAAAAGACCCACCATGGCTTAATAACAAAATTTGGAAAATGATGGGGAAGCAAAAACTGATGAAATTAGGAACAAGCAGAGGAAGCAAAGACTGCTACATTCTCAACTCAAAAATATGCATCTGTTAAAAGATTGATGTGCAAACCATGCAACTACCACCAACATACCTTAGCAAAAGATCTTGTCAAGAACCTGAGAAAATTCTGGTCACATGTCAAATCATTGAATGGGTTGAGAGCTGCACTCCAGTCACTGATATGCCAGTTTAATGTTGCAACAGAAGACAGCAAAAGGAAAGCATTTAAGAAATTGTTCATGCAGAAGGATTGTGCAAACATACTGTCATTTGACAATCAGACAGCCTCCATATGTAGGACACAGAAATAGGCATCCTTGGTGTAGAGAAGCAACCGAAAGAGTTGAAAACAAATAACTCACCAGAGCCATATGGTGTCCCAGTTTACCAAAAGTACTCTGTGGCATTAGCCCATTACTTAGCTTGTATTTATCGGAAATTTTTCACCTAGTGCAAAGTCCCAAGTGACTGGAAATAAGTGCAGGTGATGCTCAAGGATTCTGCAGTAAACCAATGTCAAGGATATTGGTCTGTAATTTTGCGGGTCAGTTCTCTTATGTTTCTGGTATACAGTACCAGTTGGGATAGTATTAATTTCCGTGAGTCAGATAAGCTTTTATTCACAAATCAGCACAGATTTAGAAAACATTGCTTGTGCTAAACTCAGTTAGCATTTTTGTCACAGTACATATTATGAAACCATGGATGGAGGGCAAAAGGCAGATTACATATTCCTAGATTTCTGAAGAGCATTTGACATGGTGCACCACTGCAGTCTGTTAATGAAGGTATGAGCATTGGATTAGGTTTCCAGATATGTGAGTGACTTGAAGACTTCTTAAGTAAAAGAACCCAGTACGTTGTCCACCTAAGACAAGGGTATCATCAGGAGTGCCCCAGGAAAGTGTGATAGGACTGCTATTATTCTCTATATATAAAAATGATCTTATAGACAGGGTGAACAGCAATCCGCAACTGTTTTTCTGATAATACTGCAGTGTACAGAAGGGTGTCAGCAATGAGTGACTGTAGGAGGATGCAAGATGACTTAGACAAAATTTGTAGTTGGTGTGATGAATGGCAGCTAGGTCTAAATGTAGAAAAAATGAGTAGGAAAAACAATCCTGTAATGTCTGAACACAATTTTAGCAATGAGCTATTTGACAGTCACATCACTTAAATATCAAGCTGAAACACTGCAAGGAGATACAAAATGGAATGAGCATTTAAGGATTGTACTAGTGAAAGTGAAGAGTTAGCTAAGGTTTAGTGGGAGAATTTTAGGAGCATGTTGGTTGTTTGTAAAGGCAGTTGCATATAGAACACTAGTGCAGCCCATTCTTGAGTACTGGTCAAGTGTCTGGGATCGCCAGACATCAAAGCAATTCAGAGGCAGGCTGCTAGATTTGCTATGGCTATGTTCATTCAACACACCAGTATTACAGAGATGATATGTGAACTCAAATGGGAATCCCTGGAGGGAAGGCAATGTTCTTTTTGAGGAACACTACTGAGAAAATTTAGAGAACCAGCATTTGAAGCTGACTACAGAACAGTCCTACTGCCATTAATGTACAGTTCATATAAGGACTACAAAGATAAGATAAGACAATTAAGGCTCATATGGAGGCATATAGGCAAATGTTTTTGCCTCACTCTATTTGTGAATGGAACAGGAAAGGAAACAACTAGCTTCATTGCAAGGTACCCTCCGCTATGCACCATATGGTGGCTTCTGGAGGATGTATGTTGATTTAGAACACCATCACATGCAACACGTAAATGTTTTACTTTAGAAGCGATAATGCTATTACCAGGTAGCATGCTTTCCCAGCATCTGGTGCCCCAAGTTAGTGCATTGCACAATTAAAGATTTATTACACAATTCATTTTGGAAGAATTCTGCTAATAGTTTGTATTTGTCTGCAATAGTTTTAATTTCTATACTTGCTTTTGTATTTACCAGTGCTAGGCACTCTTTTTTTGACATACACTACTGGCAATTAAAATTGCTACACCAAGAAGAAATTAAGATGATAAACAGTTATTCATTGAACAAATATATTATACAAGAACTGATATGTGATTACATTTTCACACAATTTGGGTGCATAGATCCTGAGAAATAAGTACCCACAACCACCACCTCTGGCCGTAATAATGGCCTTGATACGCCTGGGCATTGAGTCAAACACAGCTTGGGTGGCATGTACAGGTACAGCGCCATTTAGCTTCAACACGATACCATGATTCATCAAGAGTAGTGACTGGCGTATTGTGACGAGCCAGTTGCTCGGCCACCATTGACCAGACGTTTTCAATTGGTGAGAGAACTGGAGAATGTGCTGGCCAGGGCAGCAGTTGAACACTTTCTGTATCCAGAAAGGCCCGTACAGGACCTGCAACATGCGGTCGTGCATTATCCTGCTGAAATGTAGGGTTTCGCAGGGATCGAATGAAGGGTGGAGCCACAGGTCGTAACACATCTGAAATGTAACGTCCACTGTTCAAAGTGCCGTCAATGTGAACAAGAGGTGACTGAGACGTGTAACCAATGGCACCCCATACACTCACGCCAGGTGATACGCCAGTATGGCGATGACAAATACACGCTTCCAATGTGCGTTCACCGCACTGTCGCCAAACACGGATGCAACCATCATGATCCTGTAAACAGAACCTGGATTCATCCAAAAAAATGACGTTTTGCCATTCGTGCACCCAGGTTCATCGTTGAGTACACCATCGCAGGCGCTCCTGTCTGTTATGCAGCGTCAAGGGTAACCGCAGCCACGGTCTCCGAGCTGCTAGTCTATGCTGCTCCAAACATCATTGAACTGTTCGTGCAGATTGTTGTTGTCTTGCAAACGTCCTCATATATTGACTCAGGGATCGAGATGTGGCTGCACGATCCATTACAGCCATGCAGATAAGATGCCTGTCATCTCGACTTCTAGTGATACGAGGCCATTGGGATCCAGCACGACATTCCGTCTTACCCTCCTGAACCCACTGATTGCATATTCTGCTAAGTCATTGGATCTCAACCAATGCAAGCAGCAATGTCATGATACAATAAACCGCAATCGCGATAGGCTAGAATCCGACCTTTATCAAAGTCAGAAACGTGATGGTACGCTTTACTCCTCTTTACACAAGGCATCACAACAACGTTTCAGCAGGCAACACCGGTCAACTGCTGTTTGTGTATGAGAAATTGGTTGGAAACTTTCCTCATGTCAGCACCTTGTAGGTGTGCCACCGGCGCCAAACTTGTGTGAATGCTCTGAAAAGCTAATCATTTGCATATCACAGCATCTTCTTCCTGTCGGTTAAATTTCGTGTCTGTAGCAATCTTAATGGCCAGTAGTGTAGCTGTAGCCCGATTCAGTTTGAACCAGTCGCCATTATCACATTGACTACAATCAGGCTGCCACTGGCCATAGCAGAGCCTTACACATAATGCCACATGCCTGCCAGCAGCCACAGCGAAGCCTTATTCCCCACACCCTGGCCTGGCCTGGTGGCGAAACATCCATCACTACACACACAGCTGTCAACACGTTAAATAACTTACAGTAGTGATTCAGATCCCTTGGCATCAGCACAAGGCATAGCAACTACTGCAGAACTTGGAGCCTTAAGGGGGGAAACCATATTTGGTGATTCAAAAAATTCAATTTTTTATTGCATAAATCGTTAGCTTAAGTATCCAAGAATACGCTGTCAAAATTTCGAAGCGAAATTCGCTTTTGTTTAGATTTTATGGGCATATAACCGAGTAACATCAGGCAAATCAATAATGGCGACATACTACCATATGATTTCCATGGATGAAAATTCTCGACACGAGTATTGCCCAGAGGGAGAACACAGCTGGTGTGAGTGGCAGAAATGAACAGCCTTTGGAATGGAACATAGACTGCACACTACTCCATTGCACCCCGACATACAGAAGGAAATCCTTCCAATATATGAAGATTTATCAAGGGATGAATTACTGGAGAGATGTTTAGATGGCCACACACAAAATGAGAATGAAAGTTTTAATTCCACTATTTAGCGATTAGGTCTTAAACACTTGCACTCTGGACTAAAAGTTGCTGAATTGGCATTGTATTTAGCTGTGGGCTTATTCAATGAAGGAAATTTACCCCTTCTGATGGTCATGAACGAGGCAGGAATTGTAGCAGGCACACAAAGCTTCAATTATGCCGAACAAATGGATAACCAGTGCGTGAGCCAACAGAATTGACACTCATTGAAATCAAAGGAAGGTGGGAGAGCTCGGAAAGCACTGCTGCAAGTGCACAACAAAGCCTATGAGAAAGAAGAAGGATTACTATATGGTGCTGGAATCACAGATTAATTGGTAAGCATTTTACATTATTGTTAACTTCCTTGAATTTCTAGTTTCCGAGAATTTATTTTTCAAACACTTTTATCTCGAAATGACCTTTTTCACTTTTGCATGCAGTCTAACTCAAAAAGTATAGAACTGGTCATTATGAAAATTGATAGTATGGTTCTTTATAATATTACAAATTATATGAACCAACTTGTGAGATGATATGATTTTAAGGGTATTTTTCTTTGCATAATTAGAGAAAGAAATTGTAAAAATCAAAGTAAATTGTTTCAGCACCAGCAAAATATTTAATTTTCGTTATTTTCATCTGCATTGAGGTTCATATTCTTAGAAAATAAGTTACTAATGTAAAATCAAAACCTTTTCGATTTCAGATGAAAGTCAGAACGGCTACACTGCACACAATTGGAGAACTATACTCACAACCTTCAGCATACAGCACAGCATAACTTTTTTATTTTTGGCTGAAATTATTTAAAAACATTCACAAAAACTGATCAAAATATGAATGAAGTGATGTTAAAATTTGATTAAATTCTAATTAATTCTTCCCACCCAAAAAAATCCCAAAAAATCTGTGTGAAACAGTCTCCTAATGTGGTTTCCCCCTTAAGTGTGGTCTAGTTTTTATGAATGCATGACCCAGGCTTGTACCTAATTCTTCTACTTTTTCTCTTTGAGAAGGACAAGGACATGTGAGGATATGGCTAGAGACTGCAGGCACTGTAATATTGTGATGGAGCAGGTTGCTGCTTGTGAAAAGCTGGAAGGCGTGTTGACCACTATCTACTGGATTCATACGGCCACTGCAAATCATGTTAGTGATGAGGTGACATGACTGTCTCCTTTTGCTGTGGGATCAGGAACCTTGTCACCTACTCTTGCTGCTGACATGGTCCACAGAGAGACCCAACATGGCTATTGGAACATGCTCATATCCGGAGCTTTTTCATAAGAAATATTGGATATGGTGAATGGATGAAATGCTAGCTCCATGCTAGTACTGAAGAGCTATGAATCATTGCTTCCCACCATTAATGAGACAGAGTCAGCAGGCCTTGCCTCTCCTGTTGGTGCAGCCGTCTCTCCCCTATCAGTGTCCGGGCACCTACAAAGTGAATAGAGGGATGCTGTTAATTAAGGAAATTCCAATAATAGCCACGAGATGGCTTCTCTTAGGGAAACAGCATTATGAGAGGGAAATAAACCAAATGCACACTTTGTGCATCTTGGGAGGAATTGCTGCCAAGTGGAAGAAGCTATCCTAGGAGCAAATGAGAGAAAATGCAGTGGTCAGCTGCTTAACATATCTCATAAGCAGAGATAACATCTCGTTACTGGATTCTGAGTCTAGTAAATGTGGCTATCCTCACTTATTATTCACACATATTGGTAATAAGAGTCAATCAAAGATAGCCTAAGTTTGATACAATGGAAACACTGCAAACATTCAGTAGTGGATGCTATTACACATTTATCAAATGCAGTATAACTGTGGTTACCTCTGAAAGACAATATATGAGGTCTGTTAGAAATTCCAAAAATTGTGGAACATTTGTAATTTTGCTTCAATGGTGGGTTGGTGCGAAATGTTTGTACATGCCTGTGTTTAATGTTTCATTGTTGTATATCTGTTAGTTATTGTTCAGTACTGTATTGGGTAGAATACTGCATTGCATAGTTTGCAAATTTGGAGATGGTAGAGTTAGAGGAGCAATGTGTCTGTATTAAATTTTGTATGAAACTCAAGAAAATCTTTACAGAGAGACACCAATTGATGCAGAGAGCCTATGGCGATGAGTGCTTAAGTCGTACTCTGTGTTACAAATGGTTCCTCATTTAGGACACCCTTTGACATCTACTGACAATGTTCATGTCAGAAATGTCAATGACATTATGTGTGCCAATCAAAGACTGACTGTCCAAGAGATCCAGGAGCATGTAACATTTTAGTTGGATCATGTCATGAAATCTTAACTCAGCATCTTGGAATGCATAAAGTTGCTGTCAAGTTCATCCCACAGTTAACAAGTTAAGACCAGAAAGACCTTTGCCTTGCAATCTGTGGATCACACAAATGAGTATGAGATGGCTCCTGGTGACCTTTTTTTTTTTTTATTTCTGAAGCTGAAAAACCACATTGAAAGGATGAAGACTTGCAGCAATAGATGAGATAAAAGAAAATTTGCACATACTGCTTCATGCAATCCAGCAAGAGGTGTTACCAAGACTGTTTCTGGAAGTGGAAATGGCACTGGGAGTGGTGTATCAATTGTGGAGGAGAGTGTTTCAAAGGAGATCATTCACAATCACTAAAAGGTGAGCACAGAAAAATTTTGTAAACAGAGGTTCAGAATTTTTTGAACAGTCCTCATAACCCACAGTCAAGATAGCAAGTAAATTAATAAAAGTGGACAAAGAGCCATCTTGATTTAACTTACAGTTCAAAGAATTTTTGGAAAAATAGGAAAACTACTACACTTTCAATGCAAAAGAGATTACAAGGAAATCGACAGGAAATAGATCTTCTGCATCAATAGTAACAGACCATTTGTTAAAGAGTTCATTCTAGTTAAAATCAACCAAGCTACCATGCTGGAGCTCGACATAACCATGGCCAGTGATGATGGCAGGTTGCAGCATGATCACATGGCTGATTTGAATGAGAATGAGCCCCTCAGAATGTGCTTGTGACCCTGAAAATAGCACCAAAGAAAGATGTAATACAAAAGAATTAAGTGTAGCTGTGGAACTGTTATTTTCAAATAAATCAGCTGCAGACATCAACATAATTTTTTTTCAAAATAATGAAGATCATGCCACATGGCTCTGTCTGGTGTTGAAACTGAAGACAACTAGACCTACAGGATAAATATTAATTATTTATAAATGCATGTATTTATGAGGACATTACCACATCAATGCTCAACTGCCCCACAGACTTGCAAATTAGACACACTTATATTAGCACCCTTGATATTAAAATACAATTAAAGCTATTTTGGGTGGACAAGATTCCAGGACCTGGCAGAATTTCAGTTACATTTGTATCTGTATTTTATTCAACTTATAATATACATATCACAGATAATCTGACCGTATTGTACAGGAGACAAGTCAATTTTCTTATTATGATACACTTAGTTATATAATTTTCCAACAATAATTACACAATCACAGGTTTATGTCAAACACAATAATATTATTAAATTGTTTTTGTCATGATGTGCCAGTACTTAGTGTCTATATTTTCCATACGTTATTTTGTACCTGCAATATTATACACAATTAAATCCGTCCTTTCTGAGGCCCGTTCTATTTTTGAAAGCAGAAATCATAATCCACTACTGATTGGCTGGGCCTATTGTAGCTTCACCACAGCCCCGTTAACTGTCACTTTTCCGGGTTCCTGTAGGACCTTCACAGCTACCATAGTGGTCCTGGGGCATACACAGTCCCCACTGTACCTCGCTCCTACAGGCAATCCCCAACTTCATGCCATTGCCCGTCTCCCACAACTTAAGCGAGGGGTTGGACTTGTAGGAGATAAGAGTGTCAGAAGCCTGATATGGAGAAAGTATGTACCCCAAATCAGTAAAAAGGTTACATACCAGTCATACTATGTCCCAATCCTGGCATATGCATCAGAAACATGGGTTATGAAAGGAAGAGAGAAAAGCAAAGTACAAGCTAATGAGGTGAAATTCTTGAGAAACAGTATTGGAGTGACAAAGATAGACAGGTTAAGAAATAAGAGGATCAGAGAGTTAATGAAGGTGGAACCATTACAGGAGGAGATAGAGAAATCAAGGCTGAGATGGTATGGACACATTAAGAGAATGGAGGAGAAGAGGATACCCAGGAGGATACACAAGATGAAACTTGGAAGGAAAGACACCAAAAGGAAGACCGAGAGACATATGGCTGAAAGGAGTAGAGGAATGTGTCCAGAAGAAAGGAGAAGACTGGACCAAGGTGAAGACAGAAAGGTGGTGGCAAGACAGAAGATGATGGAGAGGCCTATGTTCCATACAGACCCAGAGAGGGGCTGGAAATTGTCCAAGATGATGATGATGATGATGACGATGATGAATACTATACACAATACTTTATATTAAATAGTTACACTGTTCAAATGATCGTCTCATCATTTGTAAATTCCTCAACTGAGTAGTAGCATTTTTTTCACCACGAAACCATATAGTTTTCACATCATTCTCATGTACTTGGGTGTCTGTTGGTAGAGTATAGGCAATGTTTGTTTCTAGTATTGTACATATGTTTGAAATGGTTTTCTTCAGTTAGCTCAGGATTATCTTGTAAAAAGATGGTAATCTAAAATATGTACAGCACAGGATGAGTAACAGTTTTAGGTTCTTCAATAGCGGGCAACAGGATGTTCTTGGAGGGGCAGCACACATTCTTCTAACAATTCCTTTCTGAAGCAGCAGGATTTGTGACATGTGGCTTGAATTCCCCCCAAAAATTAAACCATATCTAATTATGGATTCAAAGTAACTATGGTACATGACTTTCCTTGTGTTTATGTCCACATCCTAAACATGTCACATCTAAGTATTTGGGAGTAATACTAAGAAGCTATACAAAATTGGACAGTCACATACAATCATTATTTGAGAAGGTGACTCAAAAGACATTTATTGGAAGGGTGTCTAAAGGAAATCACGTATAAGGTGTTAGTGGCACCCATTCTAGAGTTTTTTTTCCAGAGCTTGTAGCACTTATCAGTATATCGGAGCATAGTGTAAAAATCTGAAGAAAAATGATCAAGAATGTTTCTACATTTTCTCTCAACAACATTTCTCTTTTATATAGTACAAATATATCTATATATCCTAAATATTAAAGAAATACATAACCTATGTCTGTCTGAAAGTTTGTTACAGTATTGTTTAAAAATCTGAAGAAATATGCTCAAGAACTTGAAGTTTTTTGCCAACATTTTTCTCATGATGTAGCAATGCTTAATACCTAAATTTTTTAAACATTATTTCGTACATACAATGTAATACACAATACTATGATATAAAATAGGTACATTGTTCAATATCATGTTTATTACAGTGTTGTGTAAAAATCTTAAGTAAACTGGTCAAGGACGTTTTGAGATTTTCTGTAACAACATTAAACTACACCTTGGCCTCATATAGTAAGTATAGATAAATATGTATGTAATACACAGAGAGCAAAAAGTCACGAGAACTATCAAAAACTTCTTGACAGATACACTTTAGAGGTTTACATGTTTGTCTAATGAACATTCCCACGGACACAGAATATACATTTTTAATATATTTAATATGTAAATATATCATACATAATAGGGACACACTGTTAGGAAAAATATTGCCGAGTTACTGACTGATTTACTTCAAAATTTTACACATTACTCTAATAAACATCAGATGCACATAGGTGTTTTTTTATATATATATATACCTGACAACGCTTCTCAGTTGCTAAATACATACAGAAATTGGATGTATGTCCTAATATCTGTCTCCTCACCCCTCTCTTTGTCTGTCTGTCTCCTCCTCCTCCTCCCTCCCCCCCCCCCCCCTTAAATTCTCTGTCCATCACCTCCTCCTCCCTAACTTTGTCATTCTCCTCCTTCCACCTCTCTATTTTCATTTCCTCTCCCCACTCTCTGTAACTTGGAGGCCTGTGTATCTGTGTTGCAAAGGAAACCTTGACTGGATATTGAAATCGCTTAAAATGAATGGGTAAATCGGTTGGGATAATCTGTATACGGGGTTTGAAGAAGAATTCTCCAGCTGCTGGATTTAGAATAATAGTAGTTTCAATGAGTGCAAAATTAAAATTTAAAACAGTCTTGATCGCAATCTTGTTAAAATATTTTTTTATTCGAGTGAGTAACCTGTTTCGACAAAGAGTCGTCTGCAGACTCTGGAAGGATGGGCAGACACTGCTAGATGAGTTCCATTGACCCTTGATGCTCATGTGAGCAGTTACACGAGTGTCGACGGAACTAATCTAGCAGTGTCGATCCACCGCTCCAGAGTCTGAAGATGACTCTTTCATGGAGTTGAAACCGGTCACTCACTCCAATAAAAAAATATTGTAACAAGATTGTGATCAAGACTGTTTTAAATTTAAATTTTAACCACTTTTAAGATCACTGAATATGTTTTCAAAAATTCAATGGGAGCATTTCACATGGTTTTAACTGGCAAACAGGTAGGAGTAGAAAGTACTGGGTGAGTCAAGATTCCATAATAGCGTTTTAATCATAATCAGATAAGCTGTAAGTACATCATTCCTATTTTCTGTTAAAACTGAATGTGAGGAATGAAACAAAACACCACAATGCTGTGTATACAAATTTTGTTTACAATTTTATAATAGGGGAAAGAATATATATACAGCAGAAAACAAATTCTCTGATTGTTTAAATGTCCTGATATGGCAATTAAAATTGCCTGCAAGACAGAAAACTAAACCACACATTTTCACAGCACAGCTCTTTTTTCTCGCATTTAGTTTTAACAGACTCCCTTTACAGTGTTGTTTAAAAAATTTATAGCCTACGTCCATCTGAATATATGAGGGTTGGAACTGTAATAGTGGCAACTATTTATTTACACCTCGTACAAAATAGATACATGTTTCAAAGTTTCACTGTCCCTTCAAAGCAGTCACCTGCATTGTGTATTAGCGATTGCCAGCGATGTGGAAGTTGTAGGATACTCTTATCAGTGCCAGTTGTGTTGACAGTTCGAGCAGCGTGGTCTATTGCCTGATGAATTTTTAGCAGTTCCAAATCAAATACCGTGAAGTGTTCCCTTCGGTTTAGAAATCGAGTTGAACTTATGAGTCAGGGGAGTGCAGTAGGTGGTACAGCACTTACCAGTCCCATCATCAAACAAATCAGTAACAGCTTGCAATGTACGTGCTTGAGCATTGTCCTACAAAATGACGGTCAGGTCTTGCAGAAAGTGTCATCACTTCTGTCTCTAAGTTGGTCGTAGGTTGTGTTCCAAAAATGAACAACATAGAGACAGAAGTGATGACACTTTCTGCAGGACCTGACCATCATTTTGCAGGACAATGCTCAAGCATGTACAGTGCAAGCTGTTACTGATTTATTTGACTGATGGTGCTGCTAAGCACTATACCACCTACTGCACTCCCCTGACTGAAGCCTTCATGAGTTCATCTTGATTTCTAAACTGAAGGAAACACTTCACAGCATTTGCTTCAAAACTGCTACAAATTCGTCAGGCAATAGACCGCGCCGCTTGAACTGTCAACAAACTGTCACTGCTAAGAGTATCCTGCGACTCCCACATTTCTGGCAACAGGTTATACACAATGCTGGTGACTGCTTTGAAGGCCAGTAAAACTTTGAAACACGTATCTGTTTTGTATGAGCTGTAAATAAATAGTTGCCACTATTAAGGATCCAACCCTCGTATATTAGAACATTATGCAAATGTCTGATGTAAATCAGTAAAGCACTTTTTGTGCACATACCTCCTAATTTTCTGTCTGATGCCTTTTTGCCTGGCATAGCGTAGCTACTCGACATGGTCTCAACAAGTTGATGGATATCCCCTGCCGAAATATTGAGCCATCATGCCTCTACAGCCGTCCATAATTACCAATCTGTTGCTGGTGCAGGATTTTGTTCATAAAATGACCTCTCAATTAAGTAACATAAATGTTCGGATGTCGGGCAATCTGGATGGCCAAGTAACACTTGAAATGTCAGTAATGTTCTTCAAACAACTAACAACTGTGGACAGTGACATGGCGCATTGTCATCCATAAAAATTCATAGTATTGCTTGTCTGTTAGCACTGAGAACTCTACGTAAATGTCACTACTCTTGGTCATCAAGTGAATGCCATTGGCCACTGCATAGTCCGTTGTCAGAGGTAAAGCCTGAAATTTGTTATCCTCAACATACTTTCGGCACTCTGGATCTTGGAATACCAAATTCCCTAACAATTTCCACTATGGAATGTCCCACGTGCAAAGCTCAAACTACCATTCTGCATTCAAAATCTGTTAATTCCAGTTGTCTGGTCATAACGAAATTGGAAATCTTTTCACATGATTCATCTAAGTACAAATGACAGCAGCGCCAATGCACTGCCCTTTTACACCTTGTTTATACGATACTATCGCCATCTGTATATGTGCATACCACTATCCCATTTTATACATATAACATTAGCCTACGTCCATCCGAACGTTTGTCAGAACACTGAGTAAAAGTTTGAAGTAAATCAGTCAAGAACTTTGATATTTTCAGTAACAACATTAAACTACAACTTGCTTATGTAGTACTATAGATAATAAATACTGGGGAAATTTTAGCAAAGATCTCTACCTCAAATTTTTACATGATACTCTAATATACATTCAGATGAACAAGGACTCAATACTTTTTTAAACACCACTGTACAGGTTCCCTGTTTAGACAGAGAAAGACAATGCTGTGCTGTTAAAATGTGGAGTTTTGTTTTCTTTCTCACAGTTAACTTTAGATACAGTAGTGGGGCACTTACATCATTAAACACATTGTTTATAATATAATCTCATTATATTTGAAACTGTATACACAACAATGGCCATTTTGTTTTCTCCCTAACAATCTGTTTTCAAAGAAAACAGGAAAGTTTTATTTCTGGTTTACTGGCTTATGATTAGAATACTATTACAAAATCTGAATTTGCAATGATGACGAACAAAGCTCAAGGTCGGGAGGAGGGGCAAGACAGACAGGGATAGAGGAAATTGAAACGTAAGGGGGAGGAGACAGACAGACAGAGAAAGAGAGGGAGAGAGAGAGGGAGAGGGAGAGGGGGAGAGAGAGAGAGAGAGAGAGAGAGAGAGAGAGAGAGAGAGAGAGAGAGAGAGAGAGAGAGAGAGAGAGAGAGGATGAGGTTAGGAGGTATATCCAATTCCCATACACGTTTAGCAACTGCGAAGCATTGCCAGGTTCACGAGTTGCTTTATAAATGCTTCCCAAACACTTAGTTTAAATTTCACAAATTAATATAAACTATGGTTTGGCAAACCACCATACAGCACATCATTAGTTCTAACTACCAAACATGAAGTAGTAAAGGTGATTAAAAGCCTAAAATTTAAACCGGTGTAACTGATGTATCAGTGTCACTTCTAATCTGTAGTTTTACAAATTGCAAAGTACTTGGCTCAAGTTGTGAATTTATCATTCACTGAGGGAGTGTTCCCTTAAAGATTAGAAATACCAAAAGTGGTACCTTCATTCAAGAATGGGAATAGGCATAACATTGAAAATTATCAACCTATTTCAGTCCTCTTGGCATTCTCTGAAGTAACAGAGATTAATGGAACAATGAATTGATGAGTACTTAAGACAACCCAACCTGCTGAATAATAATCAGCATGGCTTTGGAATAGGCAGAAGTACAGAAATGGTAATAAATGATTACACTGGCAGATCATACATTGTGGAGCTCACATCAGCTCGTGTATCATAAAATCAGATTAGTATCAGCCAGGAAGGTCAAAATATGTGTACTGCACAATAGTGTGTTACGCCCCTATCTGTTCCTTATTTATGTGAATTACACATACACCTAACAAACGGCACCCAAGCTCATATTTGCAGATGACAGTGTAATAGTGAGATATTGTGAGGACACACTGACCCTTAATATCAAGAAAACAGACTATGTACAACTTTGAAAGATAAATAAAAATCAATATCTCTATCTGGCACTGGGCACAAATGAGTGATTTAGAAAGGGTACACTCCACAAAGTTGTTATGAATGTGTGTTGATCAACATTTTAACTGGAAACACCATGTAACCGAACAGAGATTCAGTTCTGCACATATTGCTCTGAGAATTATTTGTAGAGTGTTTCCTCAGATTTTGGTTCTTTCCAATCCCTTGTAGGTTATGGGATAGTTTTGTGGGGTAAAATGAAATTTTTATGAACACCCAAGGGCTATTCAAATCTCATCACAGCTCTACAACTGTCAACTGCCAGCTGCTACTTACAAAGTTGTCTTTGGTTACTGTACCCTACTTTTACATATACAAATGTGTATTTAAAATAAGAGCAAGACTGATCTGCAAATCAATTACGATTACCACAGTTGTAATACATGCAACTGTGGGTCCCTCATATAGATCAAGTTAGAACAACGTGTACTCGATAGACTAGTGAGCCACTTAGGTGTTATTCCTTGTAAGTACTGCCAACATACATAATGAGGATGGAAATGGAAACAGCTTTTAGGGCAGAGTTAAAAATCTTTTCTTGTTGAGAAGTGTTCCAACACAACTTAATACATTAGTTTACAGGGCTCCTACACTCATTTACTGTCGAGTTCTTTTGATTGTTACCTTATGTATCATTTTCACTGCATATGTGTTTGGAAGAGAATGTTTCTGCTGTTTGGTTCCCATTTCTTCAATTTCAGATGCAGTGCAACACACCACCTCTGAGAAGGGATATGGTGCTAGCGTAGCTGTGATGGATAGTATTGGCAGGTTTGTGTGTGTTGTACTTTTCAGCAGTATTATGTTGTGTTTGTTTTTTATTTTTTCACAAGGTGTTTTATATCTAAGTTTCATGATTCAGCAACACCCTTGATTTCTTATACCTGCTGCAATTTAGACTGTATTTGTGATCACTTCCAATACTGTACCAAACAAGGTTGCTGTGCCAATGTTAATGTACTGGACTCCCATCATTCGAGAAAACTGGCGTTTATTCCCTTTACGGCCAACCTGACTTGGGTTTTTCCATAGTAGTTCCTTCGATAAGGCCATGGCCAACTTACTGCCCTGTCCACAGCTACTGATATACTTTGTCAGCGTTTTCTTTTTATTAATATATTATTTCTGTGATGTATCTGACATGTCTGATACTATTGTACTAAATGGTCTCCCAATTATCAATACTATTAGATTGTGGTTGATACACACTTGCTTTCCTCTGACAACAGTGATGGAAATCTAGCCACTTATAAGGGTATGTGCAGTTTATAGGGATATCAGAACCAGTGGAACCTTGCTTCTTATGTGCGAAAAAACATACAATTTCATATACTAAACTTCTTACCATCAGCAAAAGTGGGCTTATTTTGAATTTAACACTTACCGCGCAGAAATGCTTGCCCTTAAAGTACAACAAAAAAAATATGAACTACGCATAAAGAAATTTTCAAGTCTGTTTTTAAAGACAAAAAGCTTTATTGGACAAGTGAAATATTCCTCACTTTACAAGATAAATGACAAAAATTATATAATTTTAATCTACAGCAGCATCATTTTCCTTGCTTCCTTTAAATAAATACCAATACTTACACACTAAACATGCAAAATGTAAACACGTCCTCACCAACATTACACTGCAATTCTTTAATGTGTTTTTAACAAACCCATTGGAGGAAATTACTGACTCTTGTATGAGATGCTGAGACAGATTTCTATGCATAGCTTTTAACCCCTTACAACATTCATCCATAATAATCTAGCATTCAGATTTGTGTCAAGAATTAAAAATACAAAACTTGTGCTTTAAGTCCATTTTACACATTTCTGTGAGTGTACTCATAACAGTATGAATTATATGAAGACTACTGTTTTGACAGTGTGGAACAGGTCACTGCTGTATATAATTTGCAATGCAAACATACAAAAGCTATGTTAAAAAGAGGCAAATAAACAGCACTTACAAACATTCTTGGGAATGAAGAAAAGCACCACAAATGGAAACTTAGCCTATTATTATTATTTTGAGTGTATGACCTCAGTACACTGAGGCAAATACTCTCACTTAAAAAATGACATTGACCAATGTACAAAAACTAATCCCTCCAACAACTCACTGCGAAAAAACCTCAAACATTTTGTAAATAAGTTCGATGTGGATAGAAAACACACACAAAAAATCCTCAAAAAAGAGTCAGAACCGTTAGATGCTAGAAATTTGAGAAAACATGTCTCGCATAGAACAGCCCTGAGCCCTTTAATGGAAACAGATGGAAAATTTTTCCATTTTCAGTACAGACTGTTCTAAACAAGGCAATGGGAAATATACTAGGCAGCACATCTACATTTTACCAGTCTAAGATACTTTTTTTTATGTGCAAATGCTCAGTAATTGTGAATGAGAATTGCTGACATGAAGTATACCTGTAAAATTTCAGTCTCATCATGAAACAAAAGTCCACTTTCACTGAAGTCCTACTACACGAGAGCATTTAATATGTCATGGAGGCATTTTTGTGTGGTATGACAAGTACCAGATGTCATCAATATATAGTTATGTTTATCAGCATAGTATGTACAAATTAAAGATCTGCAAAGGCATATTTGAAATGGAATACTGAAGGATAGCAACTACATATACATAAGACATTTTCAGAACAGTGTACTTCAACGAATGTCAGTATGAAATACTTTACATAAACCAGGCATGCTGTTTTAAGGAAACCAAGTTACCATCTTGTAAACAATTTTTTTCATTAACGTTATGTATTTCAGCATTGGGCCATAAAATGACACTGTTGATTTTGACTTTTAACAAGTCACTGTAAGTGAAGTGAACAAATTACTATGTAACTCTTCGAAGGACAACTGAAACGCCACTCCAGGTCCATTTAATTGTACTTTGATATTACACGACATGTTCTTATCATTTAAAGATTTGCTACAAAGCTGAAACCAATAATGGCAGTGTGTGTCACCTACAGTTAAAAGCTATAGTAAAATACTTCAACCCCTCTTCAAGTTCTCTATTTCAGTACTGACAACAGCCAATTAAACACCCAATTGTGTTTTATCAGAAAGCATAAAACTGTGTGTCTTATTGGTCAGTCCATTAAGTAATTCAAGTTACAAAATTTTGGAGCTGACCAAATAAACCACCTTGAATGTAATGAATGTTCTTTGGAACAACGTATACCACTAGTTTCCATAATACTGTAGCATTGCATACAACATGAGAACTAATCCAACAAAGTATGTTGATCTTCAAGGGGGGGGGGGGGGGGAGGGAGAGAGAGAGAGAGAGAGAGAGAGAGAGAGAGAGAGAGAGAGAGAGAGAGAGAGGTGTGTGTGTGTGTGTGTGTGTGTGTGTGTGTGTGTGTGTGTGTGTGTGTGTGTGTGTGTGTGTGTGTGTGTGTGTTGGGAGGGGCAGAGGCGGGCAGCACTGTTTAAATCTTGTGAACACAAGTAATGGAAGTTCACAAGGTAACTAACATTTGTTCAATTCAGTGTTAATGGCTGACATTTCTGCTGCACCGAATACCTAAGTATTGTTTTTCATTTTAAGACTTAATGAGAGCTGTTGAAATCTAAGAATTTTGTATCAATTGAATTACATGTGCAATGGAGAATAAGCAAGCAAAATATGTAAGTGCATGTTACGTAAAATAACTTTTACACAATTGAACACAATCTGACCTATTAGGGTACGTATTAGAGCAATTAGCACGTTTCTACAAACAATTTGTGAGAAAGATGAAAATTATAGATTTACATATTAATTTGCTTCATCTGTATGCTTCTCACATCATAACTGTTTATATTGATGTGTAGACTGCAAAACAACAAGTTGACATTCAACTCTGTCATGATTCAAGCAAATATGGAGAAACTGATAAATGATTCTGCATTGAACATGTTATCAAAGACAGATTTATGAGAATAATGTTCTAGGAATCAACCATCTTGCCAGCAATCTCAAACGAACAGTCTGTAACTGTTACATAAACGTCACCTCCCACCAACACTTAGTTGTACTAAGATGAGGAAAATGATTTGATTTAATTATTTCAATCCCATTAAGTAAAAATATTGCATTAGGGACTATCATTTATTATTAAATTGTTTCCAGTCATACTATCACAAGTATAATTATTTTTAATACATGTACTGTGTCCACCATCACTAAAAATTTGTTCCACATCCTCCCTACCTTCCTTCCGATTACAAACCTTTATGCCAACTACATACAGACACACATACTATTTCATCGACACTGGTAATAACATTTGGATTGGTACGGGTACAAAGTTTCTGTAAGTTATTGGAATCATTAAGAGTGTTATTTTTTGACTGTGTAAGGCTGAAAACAAATTTTACAAACTTTATACTGGTGATTATTTCCAACTATGATACACAATGCCCCTCTGTAAAGTGAAATAAGTACCCACAATCCATTATGCAATATACAGAAAGTAATTGTCTTCTGTTTTGACCCTATCCAGTTAATGCATTTTGTTAGAAACATAATACTGTGACTAAGTAAAAAATTAAAAACTTGTTCAAAACTTTATTTCAGTTGTCGAGTACATATTGTTCACAAGACTTAGATTATAATTCATTCATATCAGAACTTGTGCTTGGAACACAAATACATGACTGGAATCCATATGATATAGGTAAAGGAAATTTTACTATGTTCACCAACTGCAACATACTGCACCACACAAGAGTCCACACTTCAAGTCACAACTGTGCTATGATAGAGATACAGAGAGAGAGAGAGAGAGAGAGAGAGAGAGAGAGAGAGAGAGAGAGAGAGAGAGAGAGAGAGAGATATTGGGTAAGTTCAGATGGCAACCTGACCACCAGAATGTTCTCAGCAAAAGGCTGGAGAACTTTTAAATGCTTTCATGGCTCAAATTTAATGCAGGATATGGTCCACTTATTTCAATGTCATTTTTGTATTGAAGTGTCATACTACTAAACAACCTGACACCAAAGGATAATGAAACCTGAAATTAAAGTAAACACATAATCCTAAACTACGATTTTTGGGCAGTTACATTGTTGTGCAATAAATGTGCACATCCCTGAGCATGTGCTGCAGTGTTTACTTTGAATTCAAGTAGGATTAAATCTACTGTCACACCGACCCACATTGTATTGTTAAAAAGCGTAGTAAACCAAAAATTTTGTATATGGTTATGAAAATATCTATGTTCAAAGACAACAATTAAATGAGCTTTGCATTAACTATCACAGTTATGGAAGCAAAATACTTTCCACAAAACACATCACAGATGCAAAGAAATTTTTTGCAGTTCATTGAAAATTAATCACTTCAGATTATAAGCTTCTATTCCTGTAATGAGATACCATGTAATTATTGTAATACAGAAAAATTTTTAGTACAAGTTTGTGAGACAGAAGGAGGATGCAAAAAATTTAATATGCTGTAGTATCTTTGCTTCAAAAATTAGGGTTACAACAAGAAGATTTGTGTCAAACAATTTGGCAATTCACCCTGTCATTTATTTCCTGACAAGCTGGTTACCGACTAAAGATTTCACAAAATGTTTAACACTACTACTAATCAAAAGAATGAGAACTTAATTAGCAATGTACTGGATATGCTATCCAGAAATTTGAAGAGCCAGCCAACTCACTGCTCAAAATTTTAACACTAACTATATTGGGTTTTAAAGATTTATGAATTTCATAATGCAAAAGTCACATTATGCAATTAAACTACAGTGAATCCAGACACATCCTTCACAACATTACACAGTCATTAAGACGAAGTCCACTGGGACAGTTACAGTATGCTAAGCGTATGACATATGGGAACAGCAACTTTTAGAACTTTTTTGCATTTCATAACTCTTGACTGCACACAAGACAATCAGAATTCGTTTATTTCTGCAGTGTAACCTGAGTGCCTTCAACAACACTGGTGTTACAATAACCTGAATATTCATTGTGCAAATTTTAGAACAATATTCTATTAAGACAGACAATTTGAGGAACCACACTATCAAACTGACAGGCAATATCTGTTGCATGCCCACAGCTTGTTTAAATAGTGTTAAAATTTAAGGTAGAAATTGCACCTCGAAAATATAGTAAAACTTTAGAATCTATATCTTATGTAAATGAAACCCTTATTTGGTGTTTTGAATGTTTCATGTCATCACACAAAGGAAGGTATACAAGTTGCATTTAAGTTGTATATAACTTCATGGCCTCAACAGATGTTACCTTCATACAATACCAACTTCTGAAATGACAGCTGCATGCACTGTAAGGGATGCTCATACACACTCCCACCTAAATTTACTTAAATAACTTTGTGCAAACATCCAATTGAACACTGGTCATGTTTTTTGTGCTGATACAACTATAAACTGAGTTACCATTACAAGTTCTCTGATGTAATCATGGGCAAATTAATGAAAAATATCAGAAAATATAAATTAAACTGCATGAAATTTATAAAATCTTACAGACATCTGGAACTCACATGTGATCATTTCTGTCATTTTAAGTGTCACATAATGCTAATAATATTAGCAGTGCAGACAATCTATTAACTAATTCAGTAAATATCTCCTGCATACACATGCAAAACCAAGGTGAAGCAGAAGAAGAAGAAATATGAAATATGAGAGAGAGAGAGAGAGAGAGAGAGAGAGAGAGAGAGAGAGATGCTTAGCAAGGTAATGGCTGCAGTTTTATTACTTAGGTTTGTACGTGCTTTCAATAATAAAATTCCAGTGAATTACACAGTAGATGTTACAAGCAGAAAGCAAATTAAACCATAACATTCCTTCAAGCAGTACAGTTCGTACACAAGTTGCCTAACAGTAATTATTACGCTTTAACATTATTTCCAAAGCACAACTTAGTGCTTTGACCTGACTCTGGTACTACAGTGTGCAGCATGCTTTTGTCATTTTGCACTTGCTGGCACGAAAACTTCATTATAAAGCAATCAAATTAGCTGTGACATGATTAAATTTATGTTCAGAAATATATTTAGCGCTCTTCTACATGTTGCCATGTTAGTAGGCTAAGCGTATTATCTTGCTATCACCATGAGGTTAACATTTGTAAATGCAGCTCATCATAGCTTCCATGACTGATTCAAACATACATATTTCACTAATGTGACTCTGTACTGACTATGACCTACCATCCATTAAAGGTATTTCCATATTCAATATTATATTTACAAATTATCATGAAGCACCAAACTGGCAGTACTTTTGTCGTCTTGTTATAATGAAAATTTAGAATATTTAATATTGCTAAGTACAGGAAGATAAAGAGCAAAACCTCTGACATGTAACGAACATGACAAGCAGAGGACATAAACTATGAGAACCAGTGACACATTTATTCACTGACAGTGGTATTAAATAGCTATCTATACAAAGGATTTCCTCTAAATATTGGAACAGATGATTTACAGTTCAAAACCGTCCCTAGCTTGAAGATACAACATCCAATACATTTACAATCAATACTGAAATGAGGTACCACTAATTACACAGATAAATATTTTTTGAAGAAATTTTTGTGGGACATACTATGTTGAAAGAAAGTTCACATCTATCAAATGTGAAAGGAACCACATTAAATTAAATTTGCAACAGCAAGCAATATTGTAAGTGTTGCTAATTGTGCAGCTCACATAATTAATGCCCTTCTGATAAAGAGTTTAAAATTTTTAGAAATCTGGTTTGCAAAATAAACCATACTTTTAATTTATACACATCTTACTGACAGACACATTCTACAATAGAAGCCAAACATTTACACACATGCTCTCCATAACACCAAAAATGGACTGGAGCTACCTGCGGACTACATTAACCACAGTACAAACAAATGAACTAAACACGACAAGAGTTCACTACATGCACCTTTGGATATACAACAGATGTACCAAAAAATATACTACTGCAGTAATGCATACGATCATAGTGACCTTGACTTTATGATGTAGTGTCAAAAATTGTCAGACATTTATAAACTGGCAGCACATACCAAAAGCTTCATGATGTATGTTGGGGCTGAGAGGGTGGGAGGGGGGTGGGAGGGGATGGGGCAGTTGCAAAGATTTTTTTACTAACTGTTTACAAGCTTACAAGCACTTCCATATACAGGAAGAGCATGATTTTCAGAAAATACAAGTCATTTCCAGTGACACAAATTATACTTTTACATTTATGCCACCCATATAGTATCCTAATTTAGCCTAAAGAATTATTCATATCAAATCCTGATTTTAAATATCTTTACATTGCCACAAAGCTTTGAAATATTCACAAGCTGCTTCTGCCTAACAGTAAATAAAATGCAACCTATTATTCTAAGCATAAGGGATACAAAAATTATGACAACACTGATAGCATCACCTGCCTAATGTGGAAAAGCAGTCTATATAATGTTAGTACATACAACTACATGAAACACTGAATGCCACTTCGGCACACACTGTGAACACACACTGACAGGGGAGGAAAGCTTCAGTGAGAAAACTATTAACATTTACATTTGGAAATACATTCTTTCTTCAAAATTCTCTTTGGTATTCATTCAATGCAGTTGTCGATCCAAGCTCTCATACAAAGCTGCAACCAGAACGTATTAACAGATTTACCTTTATTCTATACTCTATTTCAATTAAATAATAATAATAATGATAATAATAATAATAATAATAATAATAATAATAACAGCGGTAGTAGTAAATTCAAATACAAGTGTACACAGTTGTCATGCATACATTTAACACGCCTAACCAAAGAAATCTCCCAACACTGGAGTCCCTCAGAATATTAATACACTTAAATGAGATTATTTGAAAGTAACATTCACAAAACACAGAGAAGTTATTTAAATATGTGCAACTTGCAAGATGCAGTACAATGGTCACTTTACATCGGTATAACTTAAGTTTAACATCCTATAAACAGTGTGCGCTCCTTTCTACACACACACACACACACACACACACACACACACACACACACAAACAAACAAGCTTCTAGCACTACAAATCAAAAGCTGGTTTCCTTCCTACATGATTCTGTTCTTTTTATAACTGTCCTCTTTCTCCATGCAATTAATTTAAAAATGAATTACATGCCAATAACACATTAGAATGATTTCTCAATTTCTGCAGTGCAGCTTTAATTCCAAATTCGTAGAAAACTGTCCCATGACCCTGTTGCCACTGCCATTCCATCTTCTGTTACTCCTAGACAGCTAACTCTGTTGTCATGGCCAGCAAGGATACCTATAAGATAATTTTACCATAAATTACATCAGTTAATTTTAGAAGTAGACAATAATCATTTTTACACTCTGCATAATTAATAACTTCTGACCAGTTTATTTTAATGGTCTTTATATGTACACAACATGCAGACTGTTTCAAACACTGACTAACAATTCTACACTGCATGCACATAATATCTGAATATCTTTATTTTAGTTACCACAAAGCACAAGTATTAACAGAAAATATATCCAAGTGTCACGTAATGGAACTTTGATAAATTATTATGGATTTTTAGTGCCCTACAACATAATAATTAGAGGTCTGCAATTTCATTACTTTTCACTGATGGCTACCGATAGCTGACACACTACGCATTATTCACTTGGCCAATGTAAGTAACTTCCACGATTTGCCTTTCAGTTTTTATTAGTGCAACAGTTTCCAGAATTGCATTTAGTATTTTTTTATAGAGGCAAAATTTCCATTGCAAAAGATTTAGATTAGACTTAAGTGGTTTCTCTTGACAATTGGAACATACAAAGAAGGCTGAGTATCTCCATTTCAGTTCACTGTGAGCATAGCAAATTCATTTGACATACATTAATTTTAAAAGTAGTTATGAATGAGTGTACAAAACTGGGGAAAGTCTATCAGTTATGGTACATTAATGATACTTCTAAAGGTAATGACTGTCAATCAGAAAGGAGGAAAATTTAAATCAAGAAAAGCCTTTTCAGTACATCATGTATGATGTTAGGAAAAAACTAGTGTTCAACAACTGACACGATTCATGCTGACAATTGAATTAATAATTTGAAATTACAGTTATGGTTAATTTTCTCTGTGCAGATGAAAAACACGCAACAAATGCATGCAAATGAATGTGTTATGTCAACAGTGTGAAGAAAGAACTTTGAATACCAGTATGGCCTAATAATAAGCTGGAAGTGAAAAATGAAGTGAAAAATGTTCTAATTGAGGATGTGAACTACACTAATGCCAACTGTGTTGTTGCAATCATCAATATGTAAGTGTAGCAGAATAATTAATTTCTATGAAGTGCAAATACATAAATGTTGAAATTCTGGGCATTGACAAACCTAAGTACAAATGTGTTTATAGATAACTGATACTACGCCCTGTTGTAAGAAATGTGGAATATACACAAAGCTGCCCACCAGCTGTACTTTTGACAGTTTTCAGAATTTATCTGGGGATTTAATCTTTTCATAGATACCAATATGTGAACACTTCTTATTTGGTGATCAGTAATTCATACAAACAAATTCATTACTATCATAAAACTGTTTTTACCATCCTGGAGCTATGGGAAAAAAATTGCAGCTCTTCAGAAGTCCGAAGTTCTTGGGACACAAGGCTTAACGGAAATGCTTTTACAGTACCTACTACAGCCTAATAACAGCGAGCCATTTTTGTTACCTACCGATTGTTTTCTTTCGATGTGCTTGCAAAAGCTAAGGCACAGTTCATAATTTTATAGAACAATTTAAGGGCACTGCACCTATTTATAGAAAATTCCGTTTTCTACATCAAACAATTTGTGCAATTGAACACTTTATGTAGTAGTTGTAATGTCTTCTCTTATGGCTATACAAAACTTAACGAAAGTTACTGGAATTTTTAACAAATAAATCCACAAGAACAAAGCATAAGGTAGCATTACAGTCTGATTACAGTTATTCAATAGTTGACATCTGTCACTTGGAGCTACGGAGTTGCCCCATCCACTGCCAGATACTGCTCAGTTATAAACAACCCAGAAACAAGGTAGGTCACCTGACAAATGCTGTTAATGTTTAACATGGAGCAAAGTTGAAACCGGCCATGCCAGGTATGATGGAAATGGGAGAGACATGGTTGAAAGCTGATGTTAAGTAATCAATGCCTGAACTGTGGCAGACATTGGGTTTTGTAGCCCTGAACTGAAGCCCTTGCCCTAACCTAACCCCAACCTTGTGATGTGCCATGTACCCCAGGGATCGGTGAACAATAATCTGCAGCCAAACTAAAATCACGATCGCTTCCTCGACAGCATGTAAGGCTAACCTCTACGAGCCAACTCTAAACCAAAATGTCAGTTTCACTGTTAAAAGCAAACTAATTTCTCTATGTCATTCGTTACCTGAAACTATCCTCACATTGGCTACACGAACTGCCATGTTACCGGATGATGACGAGTCATGCATGCAGATTACAGGCGACATGCAGATTCGAAACGAAATATGCATGATAGGAAGGAAAAAGCCAACAGAGAGAAAAGTCAATATGATGATGAAAACAACACTGCAAAGCATTAGAAATAAAAAATATGTTTAAACAACTTAATTGATGAGCATAATGAACTCTTGATTAGATTAAAAACTAATAAATTTCACTGCAGTTGACCGGATTTGAACGTGAGACTTTCTACCCATCAGCTTTCTATGCTAACCACTAAATTAGGCTTTTACTCTGCAGATATTTCATGTATTTCCGACTCTCATGACAAGAGTCCCCAAGAAAGAATGCTGAACAAGGAAACCAACTAATTGTTGTGGCAGCTTGACAACAGTGAATGGTTTGGACATCATGATGTGTGCTCTGACTGGAGGGAATCAGCTCTAGTGCGTGAAGGTCAACTATCATTTAACTTTAATCAGACTATAGCAAATAAACTGAAAAGAATAGTTGCTACTCACCATGCAATAAAGATGCTGACTCACAGATAGATGCAACAAAAAAACTGAGAAATTTTCTAATGCATTACTATACTCAGTGTCCATCGTCCTCTCTTCTTTCCTGTGTTTCTCCTGTTGCCTTAGAAAGTGCATTTTCTGATAGTATTTTTATTGCGCCTATCTGCAACTCAGCATCTCCGTCATATCATCATTTGAAACTAATGAGTGGAGCCGTGGAAACTGGGAATGGAGTGCTGAGTGGAGAAATCTGAATTTTTGTGACCTTTTCTGTTTGAGTTCAATAGGCATGTGACAGCAGCAGAGGCAGCCAGAAACATTTGCACCATGTAGGGGAATTTGTACCATTGCACAGAGCATTGCAAGAAAATGGTTCTCTCACTTTAAAGACAACTGTTTTCACATTAGATACTCTCTACATCCAGGAAAGAACTTTAGGGTTTGATAGTCACTTAAACGCATTAATCCATAATGATCCACATCAGTGTACTTGAGAGCTGGCAAATGGTATGAACTGATAATTCCAGCATCATGCGACACTTGCATACATGGGGAAGTTGTATGGGCACCACATGCTCTAAACTATAATCACAAAAATCAGTGAGTGGTAACGTGTGCACCTCTGCTTGCTCATCATCAATTGGCTCGTAAATGACACCATTTCCACCCTGTATACTTACTGGTGACTAGAAATGGTGTCTCTATGCTATCATAAGGAAAAGGAAGGAATGGTTGTCCCAAATAAAGCAACACATCCCAGTACAAAGACCTGCACCCATCCACAGAAGATAACACGATGCATCTGATGATTGCAAATTGCTCCACACAAGATGTAACTACCACTGCTGACATTTACTGTATAGAACAGTCATTTTGGACATGCACTCCAAGAAGGATGACCAGGATGACTGCATGAAGTGACACTACTCTACGGGAACTCCCACCTGTATTCTGCTAAACTGACAAAAACACTATACAGGAGTTTAGCTGGGAAGTCATTCTGCACCCACCTTATTTGTCTGATTTTGTGCTCTCAGATTTTCACATTTACCACTAACAATTTTCAAGCAACTTCCTTCCCAGATAAAAATGCATTCCGAACACAGCTTGACGAGTTCTTCACCTCAAACAACATGATTTCTACAGTTGCAGACTAAAAGCTATCCCAGCATTGGCTGACTGTTGTAAATAGTCAAGGAGAATATATTATTGGCGACTATAGCCTATGTTATGTGTATCTGTTGCATTTATTAAACTTACGGGGAGTCACTGTGAACCTATGCACCAACCCAATATATTTTACCAGTCAAAATTGTGCTGTTGGTTTTTTTTATGTTTTGCTGAAACACTATTATACGAAATAATTTATTAGGATCACACTTTGCACCATCTTATTTGCCTCTACAACCACACTGTTCTTTCTATACTGCTGCTAACAATTTCTCCCCCATACTGCCAATTAATTGCATCTGCAAGAACTACAAAAGCATTTTAGATATTGTAGTAACAGAATTATCCCACTGAATTTTGTTAAATTATTTTCTATTGCAGGTAGAGAGTATGTACATTTGGTGAATGCCATTATACAAGCTATGAAAACACTGGCTTGTGTTTATGGAAGTAAATTCTTTTCAAATTTTACAGCAACCAATACCACAACAGAATATACTCCACAAGGCAAAACTTGTCTCTCAATACCAAATCTTCAATGATTTCTTACCTGCACGTTCCGTTTTCATTGAGTCCCAAACATTACAATTGAAGTCATCGTAACCAGCCAACAGTAAGCGACCAGACTTGGAAAATGCAACAGATGTAATCCCACAAATAATATTATCGTGAGAATACATTGCTAATTCTTGATCTGCTCGAATGTCGAATAGACGGCATGTCGCATCATCACTGCCTGTTGCAAAGGCATAGCCATTTGGAAAGAACTGCAAAAAAATAAAATATAAAAATTAAATCAAGACTTGAGAAAAACTTAATATTACGCTTTTTGAAGAGCATGTATACCTTGAGCCCTGTTTTGCTAAATGCGAGAGGCATACAACTAAACATTAAATTGCGTTCGCTGGAGTACTGCTATGTCTGTACAATTTCTGTAATTATTCATAATGAAATATTTAAGTAGTAACAGACTTCATAAATAGGGTGGATAGCTCCAAATTTCAAGTATAAAAAAATTGATGAAAATTTTGACTGCCAAGAAAAATGTTTCTGACCTTCTCAAAGTTTTGTTCAAAATCTCTGTTTGAATGGTTATTAGTTTGGGGAACAAATTAACAATGTCTTCTAGTGTAATTTTCCAGAGTAATTATTCTAGAAGAAAGTTTTGATCACATAAAAGTGAGAAGTGAGAGTTGTATGTGATGTACACCCACAGTCTTCTTGTAGGGACTACTACACAGATAGATGTATTTTAATTGCACCCTAACAATGCACACATTCACTAATGACATTAATAATAAATAATTATTGTGATTTTGATAAAAAGTGTTCACAGCTAAAACACTGGAAGAAAACATATATTAGTTACTTATTACTAAATCTGTTAGAGGAACATAAAGTAATTCAGAATGCAACTACAAAAGCCTTTCAGCAATTTCCCAATACTATGAAATGTCTGACAAATACAATGTGCATTTTCAAATTGATTTTCAGTTAATTCTTCTGGCCACCTTCTATTCCACAGACAAGTGTTTAATGAAAAATTAGTAGCAGGTATACTATACTACAAAAACATTTTAACTTTATTATCAAATGTTTTCCACTTTTAACGTGAGCAGTGACATTGCTATTAAGTTTACACCACTGAGATACACTCCTGGAAATTGAAATAAGAACACCATGAATTCATTGTCCCAGGAAGGGGAAACTTTATTGACACATTCCTGGGGTCAGATACATCACATGATCACACTGACAGAACCACAGGCACATAGACACAGGCAACAGAGCATGCACAATGTCGGCACTAGTACAGTGTATATCCACCTTTCGCAGCAATGCAGGCTGCTATTCTCCCATGGAGACGATCGTAGACATGCTGGATGTAGTCCTGTGGAACGGCTTGCCATGCCATTTCCACCTGGCGCCTCAGTTGGACCAGCGTTCGTGCTGGACATGCAGACCGCGTGAGACGACGCTTCATCCAGTCCCAAACATGCTCAATGGGGGACAGATCCGGAGATCTTGCTGGCCAGGGTAGATGACTTACACCTTCTAGAGCACGTTGGGTGGCACGGAATACATGCGGACGTGCATTGTCCTGTTGGAACAGCAAGTTCCCTTGCCGGTCTAGGAATGGTAGAACGATGGGTTCGATGACGGTTTGGATGTACCGTGCACTATTCAGTGTCCCCTCGACGATCACCAGAGGTGTACGGCCAGTGTAGGAGATCGCTCCCCACACCATGATGCCGGGTGTTGGCCCTGTGTGCCTCGGTCGTATGCAGTCCTGATAGTGGCGCTCACCTGCACGGAGCCAAACACACATACGACCATCATTGGCACCAAGGCAGAAGCAACTCTCATCGCTGAAGACGACACGTCTCCATTCGTCCCTCCATTCACGCCTGTCGCGACACCACTGGAGGCGGGCTGCACGATGTTGGGGCGTGAGCGGAAGACAGCCTAACGGTGTGCGGGACTAAAGCCCAGCTTCATGGAGACTGTTGCGAAAGGTCGTCGCCGATACCCCAGGAGCAACAGTGTCCCTAATTTGCTGGGAAGTGGCGGTGCGGTCCCCTACGGCACTGCGTAGGATCCTACGGTCTTGACGTGCATCTGTGCGTCGCTGCGGTCCGGTCCCAGGTCGACGGGCACGTGCACCTTCCGCCAACCACTGGCGACAACATCGATGTACTGTGGAGACCTCACGCCCCACGGGTTGAGCAATTCGGCGGTACGTCCACCCAGCCTCCCGCATGCCCACTATACGCCCTCGGTCAAAGTCCGTCAACTGCACATACGGTTCACGTCCACGCCTTCGCGGCATGCTACCAGTGTTAAAGGCTGCGATGGAGCTCCGTATGCCACGGCAAACTGGCTGACACTGACGGCGGCGGTGCACAAATGCCGCGCAGCTAGCGCCATTCGACGGCCAACACCGCGGTTCCTGGTGTGTCCGTGTGCCGTGGGTGTGATCATTGCTTGTACAGTCCTCTCGCAGTGTCCGGAGCAAGTATTGTGGGTCTGACACACCGGTGTCAATGTGTTCTTTTTTCCATTTCCAGGAGTGTATTTAGAGCCAGTTGTACAAACATCGCTTCCTGGAGATCAATTTTCACCTCGGTTCAGAAAGTCTGTTCAACAAACCACTAGATTGCTTTGACACTTAACTCTGAACCACTGAATGAGGTTTAGTATTGGTCTTCATTAGGAAGAAACACATTTGGCACCACCACTAAAATCAGCTACTTACACAATTATGTTTCGACCACAGATGTTGATCATACGACACTATCTTTACCACTGAATGTATCTTGTCTAGTACAAGAAAAGTAAGCAGAAAACTGCACAGTCTTTTAACTTCTCCACAGCCAAAAAATGTTTATTGCTGGATCTCTTATTGGGTCAGTATAGAGACACAACAGAGGGCAAAAACCTGTTTAAGTTACAATAATCAATGAAGGGTAGGTGTGGAAAGAAGCTGCTGTTACGTAATTCACAGAACATAAGGACAAATCTTGACTGGACAAGTTTTAAAATATTTTGCAACAATATCAAGAAATGCACAAAGAAAGCATTCACACATGCCAACATATAATTTCAGCACACCATTATTAAATTTCATCTTCGTCTAATTACAAGTGCTAAGTAACGTATAGCAAAATTGTGTAAATTTTTTGAAGCTGAAATGCTGAAGGTGGTAATTTTGTGAGGCCTATTGTTATGGTAAGGGGGCGGAAGGTAATTTCAGCTCTGAAGCTGGAGTATTTCCATTTCCAACCCCTTACAATGATGCAGATTTTCATCTTTAAGTTACGCATGTTTGTTTGTATGTCTTAATATCATCTGATGAGTGTTGTGAAATAAATTTGCCATGTAAAAGGCAGTCTACAATATTATTCATTATGTTCCTATTCATTTCTTGTTCTGATATACATTTACCCAACACTGAAGGCTGCAGATGATTCACAGCAACAGTGAATAAGGAGAAGACTAAATTCAAATGAAAATATTGTTCTACTCTAAGACACTAACAGGAGAGGATGTTTAAATTGAGCTGATAAGAATAATAGTTTAAGTTAAACTCTGCAGCAGAACACTGCATGTTTTGAACTGAAAAATCTAATTCTACAGAACCTACAGTCAGAATAAAATCCAGAAAACAAAAATACAGTAAACTTCCTCTATGTGAAATGCCAATTTTTACACAAGAAGTAGAGTTCCTTGAAGTTAAGCATAATATGAGAGTACAGTGCTTGTTCGTGGAACGTGAAATAATGGTAATACTAAGAGTAGATAAAAGAAACCAAAATAAATGAAAAGAGAATCATGTTTTAAAAGAGTTTATTCCAATTTTGTAACCATTTTTACGTAAACACATTGACTGTAAATTCTGCCCTCATTGCACCACAACTCCAGTTACTGTCATTTATTGTTGGTAATGGAATGTCTTTGTAGACCCTTCTCCAAACAAAAGCAGTGTCATCTGTTTTAGGCTCCTTATATAATGCACTGACGGCTATACCATTCTGTGCCTTACAATTTAGTTTTACTGAGTCATGAACTTTAAGAACTAGACACTCTGGACATAAGTAAAGATTCACAGGGGTGAAAAGTGGTATGTGGAAGAAAAGAACTTCCAAGAACAAACCTGGCATCAAATCTGAGATCCTATCTACTATTCCAAGACTACCACTGAGTTGATAGTTACCAACTAACACATGTGCTTTGATGTAATCAATAAATTACATCACACATTAATAGGGAGGGAGGGGTCAACAAAAGTGCATCGTCATGTGACAAGGATGGGTGGGGGTGGGGGGAGTTGTAAGCTTTGTGATATTGCAAGTATGAAGTTTTGTTTTGCATTATACCTTAAAAATATTACCAATTTTATCGTCATCATTTATTAAGGTTTAAATCTGTCTGTGAACTTGCAAAAGGATGGGTGATATGGGAAAATTCCAGTTGGATTACATCATGATCAGACAGAGATTCCAAAATCGGATTCTGGCTTGTAAGACATACCCAGGAGCACCATAGACTCAGATCCCAATATAGTAGCAATGAAGAGTAGGCTGAAGTTTGATAACTTAGAAATAGTCAATATGCAAAGAAGTAGGATACAGAAGTGCTAAGGAATGACAACATACTGTTGAAGTTCTGTAAGGCTATAGATACAGCAATAAGGAATGGTTCAGTAGGCAATACAGTTGAAGAGGAATGGACACCTCTAAAAAGGACCATCACACAAGCTGGGAAGGAAAACATAGGTACATAGAAATTAACTATGAAGCAACCATGGGAACAGAAGAAATATTTTAATTGATAGATGAAAAGAGGAAGTACAAAAATGTTCAGGGAAACTAAGGTATAGAGAAATACAAGTTGCTGAGGAATGAAATAAATAGGAAGTGCAGGGAAGCTAAGACAAAATGGCTGCAGCAAAAATGTGAAGATATCAAAAAAGAAATGATTGCTGGAAGGACAGACTCAGCAAACAGGAAAGTCAAAACCACCTTTGGTTACATTAAAAGCAAGAGTGATAACATTACGAGTGCAACAGGAATTTCCCAGTAAATGCAGAAGAGAGAGCATATAGGTGGAAAGAATACATTGAAAGCCTCTATGAGGGTGAAGATTTGTCTGTGATAGAAGAACAGACAGGAGCCAATTTAGAAGAGATGGGGGATCCAGTATTAGAATCAGAATTTAGGAGAGCTTTGGAGGACTTAAGGTCAAATAAGGCAGAAGGGATAGATAACATTCCATTAGAATTTCTAAAATCATTGGGGGAAGTAGCAACAAAGGCTATTCACGTTGATGTGTAGGATGTACGAGTCTGGCAACATTCTATCTGACTTTACGAAAAGCGTCATCCACTCAATTCCGAAGATGGCAAGAGCTCACAAGTGCGAGAATTACTGCACAGTCAGCGTAACAGCTCATGCACTCAAGTTGCTTACAAGAATAATATCCAGAAGAATGGAAAAGAAAATTGAGGATGCACTAGATGACTATCAGTTTGGCTTTAGGCAAGGTAAAGGCACCAGAGAGGCAATTCTGACATTGCGGTTAATAAAGGAATCAGACTAAAGAAAAATCAAGAGACATTCATGGGATTTGTTAACCTGGAGAAACTGTTCGACAATGTAAAATGGTGCAAGAGGTTTGAAATTCTGCAAAAAGTAAGTGTAAGATATATTGAGAGACAGGTCATATACAATGTGTATGACAGCCAAGAGGGAATAATCAGAGTGGACGACCAAGAATGAAGTGCTCATATTAAAAAGGGTGTAAGAAAAGGATGTAGCCTTTTGCCCCTACTGTTCAATCTGTACACCAAGGAAGCAATGATGGAAATAAAAGAAAGGTTCAGGAGTGGAATTAAAATTCAAGGTGAAACGTCAATGAGACAATTCACCGATGACATTGCTATCCCGAGTGAAAGTGAAGAAGAATTACATGATCTGCTGAACAGAATGAACGGTCTAATGAGTACAGAGAATGGATTAAGGGTAAATCGAAGAAAGACCAAGGTAATGAGAAGTATTAGAGATGAGGACAGTGAGAAACTTATCAGGATTGATGACCATGAAGTAGATGAAGTTAAGGCATTCTGCTACCTAGGCAGTAAAATAATCAATGGTGGATGGAGTAGGAAGACATCAAAGTAAGACTAGCAATGGCAAAAAGGGTATTCCTGACCAAATGAAGTCCACTAATATCAAATAATGGCCTTAATCCGAGGAAGAAATTTCTGAGAATGTATGTCTGGAGTACAGCATTGTATGATAGTGAAACAGGGACTGTGAGAAAAGCCAGAATAAATGAACTAAGCATTTGGAATGTGGTGCTAAAGACATATTGAAAATTAGGTGGACTGATAAAGTAAGGAATGAGGAGACACGGCGCAGAATCTATAGGGAACGGAATGTGTGAAAACACTGATAAGGAGAAGGGACAGGATGGTAGGAAATCTGTTACGACATGGAGCAAAAACTTCCACAGTACTAGAGGGAGCTGTAGAGGGTAAAAACCGTACAGGAAGACAGTGACTGGAATACATCCAGCAAATAATGGAAGACTTAGGTTGCAAGTATTACTCTGAGATGAAGAGGTTAGCACAGGACAGGAATTCGTGGCGGGCCGCATCAAACCAGTCTGAAGACTGACAACATAAAAAAAATCACTTTTTGACAAGGCACCCATGAAATGAGATTCTTGTTCATGCTGACTGCACCTATGAGGTCACATGTCAGACTCATATGAACTGCCACTGCTCTGATTTCATGTCTGTTGAACTGTTTATAGCACTTCATCAAAATTCTACTTTCGCTGAGTAATGGACATACTTCCTTGGTTCTACTATTTAGTGTGACTGATTTATCTAATAAATTTAAAATGAGCAGAAAATGATTTCAGTTTTCTTTAGTGTAAACTATATTAAGTGTACAGTGAAGTTTATGCTGATAAAAAATCAGCAAGACAAAGTCAATACCTTATAGAGATGTTTGAAAAAGTGGCAATGTTGAATGTGAAGTGGTTCCCAAAATCAAAGAATTGCAAATAAAACTGAAGAAAACATGACACTTTTTTTTTTAAATTTCTGAGTCGTCAAAACTGCCAAACAACTATTGCCCGTGGGTGTAAAAGCAAGTGAGTTTTATATTTAACATTTCGTTCTGCACCATAAAAAATATGTTTTGTGTTCTGTGGCAAATTGAAAAACAGGATAAGCCCATCAATTATGTTCAGTAATTGTTCACTACTTATAAAGCAAAATCAGCCACCGCATCTTTCTGCATGTTGGATGCAATCTCTGAAGGTACAAGGTCGAGTACAAGATGCCCATACATGCTTACGTTTGACTGCTGGAAGAAACCTGCCAGGACATACCAGGAGAGACTGAAGATATAGGTATGCAACAACAGGAAGCCTCTTACCTTGAAAAGTACCAAAATCCAACTCCCTTGTCAGAATGGAATGAAATTGTAGGACTATAATCTGAGCTCAATAGCTTGCTTTTAGAACGCAATTCTGGCATGGCGGCAACAGATGAAGCAACAAAAAGAGTAACAGCATTCAATGAAGCCTTTCAACAGGAAAGAAACATACCTAAGAGAAAGATCAGCACAGCGAAATGACAGACGAAACTTTTAGTTCTAAAAACAAATCCTACAAATTTTTACAAGTAATTCCAACTTAACAGCAACTCTTAAAATTTGAAATACTGTTTGTCAGCCTAGAGTAGAAGAGACTAAATCTGGTTTACTTTAAGTCCCAAAAGATATTGCAGTTTTTGGTGGTGCAGTTGATGACCGATTCTGAACTGAGGTTAAAAGGTGCTGGAAAACACTACGATTTACAAGCCAAAGCATTTAAAGAAGGCTTCACAATAAGTCAGACTACTACTCTGATGAATCTGTTCCAGTTAAACTGTACAAATGACACTTTGCTTCATTTAATGCATAAAGATGACAAATTCTTTACAGGTACTACAAGACATCTTGAATCTTTAGCTTCAGTTTTGGGCCAAGGTCAAGTATTATTTTTATCTTTGGATGACAAAGCAAATGTGCCATTAGTTATTACAACAGTAAAAGCTCAAGAGTCAATATTAAGGCACCTTGACTACCGTATCAAATTACCCGACTATAACTTTGTGGTCATCGAAAAATAAACTTTCCCCCCAAGTTATGCAGTTATCTTAATAAAGGAAAGATGGACACACATTGGGCTTACATTTGTACAGATTTGTAGTGGAAAACTTTCTTCCTCTAATACAGAGACTCTTGCCACAGACTGACTTTCTGAATTAATAGCTTTTGAAAAGTTAATGAGACCTCAATGTTTACTTCCACATGTGGTAATGGTCCCAACAAAAATATATGAGTTACAGTTTCAGCTGTGCAACATAAAATATTTTAACTTTGACGCAATATACATTGCTACAAATGCTCTGGGAAGAAGCGCATTGAACACAGCAGAGCGACAAATGGGGCCTCTTAGTTGAGAACTTATCGGTGTTCTGTGCCAACAGATACCAGACTGTACATTGTACAGGCTAGGACATCGACAAATGATTGTACGTAGTATGCAAATCACATATGTGAATCACAATATTTTTCACAATTTATAAAATGTGAGGTTATGTGTTGCAGTCTGACAAACTAGCTTGTGGCATTTATTGAGATATGGGGTTTTTTCTGCCACCTGTTTGGATTAAACATACTTCAGACATGCATGTGTCCTGTAGGAAATGATGACTCCAATGGTAAAATTACTCGATTTTTACTATGTTTCACATCTGAGGCAAGTTCTGTACCAACACATACAAGAGCCAACAAGAGGTATTGCTCAGATTCATCCTCAAAAAATTGCAGGTAGACATAGCAGGGGAGTTCTTTATTTGATGAACGATCACAATGCTGTATTGTTGGATGAAAATGATGTGAATACATATAATATTCCCAACATTAAACAAATCAAGACCACAGTTAACTGCTATGCTAACAGTAAGTAATATAAAGAAATGGGATCAAAGTTCTTGGACAGAAAATGATTAAATTTTGTATGTTTTACGAATTTTCTAAAACTTTTGATATATTCTTGATTTTATACAGAAATGCACAATTCCGGAAGTGTTTAAATTTAATAATTTCTAAATTTAAAACTGTAAAATGTTTCTTCATACAAGGGGGTGGGTGAGGCAGTCACGTGGCCACCTGAAACAAGGATACGGCCCCTCCAAAAAAAATCATGAAATTTGTGCGAGGTAATTTATGGATGGCACCATACTACTAGTTTTGTACCTAACAGCTTAATAGAAATTGAATATTTACTGATAGTCTAGCCATAAAAACATTTTTGTAAGATGCGTTCGATCATTACTGGCTGTGGTAGAACGCGTTGTACTTCATCTTTTATTGCAAATTTTTCTAGTTTCCCATTCTCACCCACTGAGTGTCTAGATCTTAAATTAATGATAATTGTGAGCAACCTCCGAGAATTGTTATGAATTCAGTTGTTATCCGCACTCATTAGTTACACAGCTGATAAAGTCCAAGCTTCAGTAATGTGAATGTGGTGTATTCATGCATTTACTTAATGTATTTTGTGTTAGTAACTTTCTAATATGTCCTTTTTACCTCTTACTTGTACAAAAAATAGTGTTTTGTAATATCACTAGGTTGAGAACTGACTACTGCAGCTGAACTTTGCTTGACCCACGAAATTTCGCATCAAAAGAACTGGTACTCTTGTTTAAAATGGTCTACAGCACACACAAGTGCCGCAACAAGACGTGGGATGGACTACACTTACGTCTGAAGTAGTGCTGGAGGGAACTGACACCATGACTCCTATAGGGCTGTCCATAAATCCGTAAGAATGTTCAAATGTATGTGAAACCTTATGGGACTTAACTGCTAAGGTAACACATAAGAGCACGGTGGGGTGGATCTCTTCTGAGCAGCATGTTGCAAGGCATCCCAGATATGCTGAATGATGTTCATTTCTAAGGAGTTTGGTGAGCAGCAGAAATGTTTAAGGTAAGATGAGTGTTTCTGGAGCCACTCTGTAGCAACATGTGGGGTGTCCCATGGACATGAAATGAGGCAGGTGATCAGACAGAATGCTTATGTATTGTCCCCAGTCAAAGCCATATCTAGATATATCAAGGGTCCCAGATAACTAACTGCACACACCCCACACCATTACAGAGCCTCCACCAATTTGCACAGTCCCCTACTGACATGCAGGGTCGATGGATTCATGAGGTTGTCTCCATACCTGTACACATCCAGCTGATCGATATAATTTGAAACAAGACTCTTCTCACCAGGCAACATGTCCCCAGTCATCAATAGACCAATGTTCGTGTTGACACACCCAGGCGAGGTGTAAAGCTTTATGTCTTGCAATCAAGGGTATAAGAGTGGGCCTTCGGCTCCAAAAGCCCATATCAATGATTTTTCGTTGAATGGTTCGCACACTGACACTTGCTGATGACCCAGCACTGAAATCGGCAGCAATTTGCAGAAGTGTTGCACTTTGTCACATTGAACGATTCTCGTTAGGTATCGTTGGTCCCATTCTTGCAGGATCTTTTTCCAGCCTCAGCGATGTCAGAGATTTGATGTTTTAGATGTTTTACCACATTCCTGACATTCTGTTTCATTTTCTACCAGCCTGTTCACTTACAACAGCTTATGCAATGATCCTTTTCATATTAATTCAAATTGTTGCACCCCTGTTATTTATGTGAGCTGACTGATTCCAACTGCAATAGGTAGTATGTTCGCCATTCTGTTATATACAATTTAACATTCTTGAGCTTTTAACATAAGCTGCCAATCAACACCACTTTTAAAGCTTATGAAATCAAACTAAATATATGTGCAGCATTTTTGTTCTTTTTCAAGCACTTCATTACAGATAAGTGCATCATCTAATGCACCCCAATCTACTGATTTCAATACAGATTCTCACTACCAGCCCAGTAGACACAGTTCTGAAAAAGTGGTTGGGTTGATAACAGTGGAGTAATTTTAGTTTTCAGGTACATTTATGTATTATCCTTAGCGTGAAAACCAAAATTCTAGACCCTTCCCCTTGTGAATTATTTGCCGCCTCGAAAAAAGTGCTAAGAAATGCAACTTTTTTCCAATTTTTGATCAGTACAGAGCATTTTTGGTAAAAATATGTACTTATCAATTTTGAAGTGCATTAAGTTTCCTGCGAGTTTCATATATAGCGTGTTGGAAAACTCTGAACCGCTACTGAGACTTTTTTTTAGTTCAATGTTGTGCAAAATGCATAACAGCTAATCTTGTAAAGGATTTAATTTCCATCAAGATGCATACAAAATGTTTGTAATTACACCCTATACACACTAATGTTGCATAACAATTTTAGTGAAGTGGACTTTAAAATGAATATACCATCCTCAGTAAAAATAGTATTCCTGAATGTAAAATCTTTAAGTAATTATTCATGCAATATATAGACTTAGTTCATGAGATTCGTGTAATTTCTATGGAATACATTCTCAAAGGAACAAAATCCACATTTTACTCTACCTTCATGCCATTACCAAGTGAAACAAAAATGGGAAAGAGCAAAGCTGATGATGTAGATGGTGGCTACGTCCTACACAGAGTTGAATGGTATCCGAGCGAACATTTTTCTGCTATTTTTGAAAGTATTTTGACTATGGACAGTGACATGATCAAAATACTGTGGTAGTCTTTGATGGGTATGACACAGAACAAAATAAAAGAGACACTGAAACAGCTCATTGTTCAAGGCTACAATCTTCTGCAAAATTTCTCTTTAACAGTACCATGTTTCCACAGATGTCAAACGATAAATTGTTTAAAAAAATTCCCCACTTCATCTCATCTCATCTCATCTCACTGCTTTAGAAGGAATTTCTGCAAGCACAAATGGTCACCAAGCAGGCAGAAGATACAGATCTATGGTTAGGAGCCTGTGTACAGTGCTGCTTATTTGTGGACGATGTTGCCGTTTTCTGTTCCTCCAGCAGCATTGCAAACCACTGCCTTGAGGTACCCCATTCTCCTGCTAAAAATGATACAACAGCATATTACCACTTTGGGACCTGAAATGGGATGTCGACAGCAAGGACTGTATGAAGATAGAAATAAGCAGTGGAAGTAATTTGATAGAGGAGCAGGAACGTAAGATCTGTGCCCTTCAGGTGAAGTTACAATGTGCAAAGAAAGGAACTAGATAGGTTGAGGAGGGTGAAGGGTGGTGGGGAATGGGAACTGGCAGTTGGCAAGAAGGCAGCAAGGAAGAGGAGGTATCCAGACAGTTACGCTTTTCGTATATTCAATAGATTTGACCAATGTCAGAGTTGAGTGGAGAGGATCCTCGTGTAGCTGTAGATGTAAGGACATGCAGTAGTCCTCAGCAGTTAGGAGGCATGTGTCAGCTGTAAGGTCTAACAGAAAGAAGAGAGCTCTGATGCTAGGTTGTCCACATGGTAGGCGTGTGGGCCAGCAGTTGCTGAAAGTGTTGGGAGTGAGTACCAAGTCACCAGCACTGTGAAGCCTAGTGCAGGGTTGGCTCAAGTGACTGACAGCATAGGGGAGTTATGTAGGAATTTTACAGAGGACCATCAGGTAGTGATAGTGGGTGGAGCAGGGAACAGTCTTGATTGGGACAGGAAATATGATGTAAGTGGTGACCTAGTAAACTGGTGGCACTAATGTGCATTTCGTGCAACTGTTTCAGCATCATGATCGGCCTCATCTCAATGTGGATGTTAGGCACGTTAAGATAGGGCTCGAGAGGGCGCTGATGGCAGAGGGCACATCTCAGTGGTGCCAGTTGAGTCTATCAGTAGATTGGAATTCACTAGGCATGTCCTGCACCTAAATAAGTATTGGAAGGGGAGGCTGGCAAGGCTTATAGGTGACCGTGTAGTGGGTAGTGGTATCACTCATGGAAAAATTCCTGTAGTAGGCGTTAGAGCTGCACCTGTTTTAGATTGTAGTCAGCTGATAGGTATACCAGCTTAAAGGAAGTCCCTCAACTAAAGGCTCCCCCTTCAGAGGATGTTCTGTTTCCAAGTAGGGAAGGAATTAGTATATTTCACCAAAATATCAAAATATACGAGGTATTAGAGGTTAAGTTAGTGAATTGCTTATAGATGTTGACTCCAAAATTACTGATATATCAGAGCACCACTTAATTATTTAACAATTCAGCGGTTTCCTTTACCAGGTTACAGATTAGCTGGTTGTTCTTCAAGTTGGGGTGGGGGAGTGGCTATGTACGTAAGAAACAGTATTCCATTTGAGTCCATAGACTTATCACAGCACTGCACTGAACTGAACAGATATTTGAATGTTGTGCAGGGGCAGTTGAATTTAGTGTAACTAAACTTCTAATTGTTGTTGTTTATAGGTCCCCTAACTCTGCCTACAGAGCATCTCTGGTCAAGCTAGAGAGGGTTCTTGATTGACTTTGTAGGAAATACCAGAAATTAGTTGTATGTGGTGACTACAATATTAATTTTGTATATGATGGTGCAAGATGAAAGACTTGGTATATCTCAAATTCAAATGATCTGAGGCAGACTGTTTTTCCAACTAGGGTGGAGGGGAACAGTAGCACAGCCATAGACAATATTTTTATTCATTCTTCATTACTAGATGGGCATTCTATTAGTAAAAGTGTTAATGACCTTCCAGGCCATGATGCACAAATTTTAACACTGAAAAGGCTTTAGTACTCAAACAAATGTCATATTTAATTACTAACTATGTAGGAAACTTAATCCAACAGCAATAGAGTGTTTTAAACATTGTCAAGGAACAAGAGTGTCAGGATGTTTATAGTGCCGATGACAATTTGACAAATATAATGCTTTCCGTAACACATTTCTAATGCTGTTTGAGAGTTGATTTCCATTAGAGCATTTTAAGCAGGGTACTAGTAGTAATAGGCAGCCTGGGTAGCTGACTAGTGGGGTATGGATATCACTTAGAATGAAGTGAGAGTTATATCAAAACGTTAGAAGTAGTCACAATCAAGCTACAGTAGCCCATTACGAACAATATTGTAAGATGCTTAAAAATGTTGGTGGTGGTGGTGGTGGTTGTTGTTCGTGTTTAACGTCCCGTCGACAACGAGGTCATTAGAGACGGAGCGCAAGCTCTGGTTAGGGCAGGAAATCGGCCATGCCCTTTCAAAGGAACCATCCCGGCATTTGCCTGAAACCATGTAGGGAAATCACAGAAACCTAAATCAGGATGGCTGGAGACGGGATTGAACCGTCGTCCTCCGGAATGCGAGTCCAGTGTGCTAACCACTGTGCCACCTCACTCGGTTTAAAAATGTTATTAGGAAGGCAAAGAGTATGTGGTATGCAAATAGAATCGCTAATTCACAGCAGAAAATTAAAACCATACTGTCAGTTGTGAAGGAAGTGTCTAGTCAGCAGCACAAGATTGACGATATAACGTCAGTTCGTAGTAAAAATGTTTCTGTTACTGATAAATCAGATGAATGTACAGTATTTAAAAGTCATTTTCTGAGCATTGCTGGCAAATTAAACAAAAATTTACTTTCTACCAGGAATCCTATTACTTACTCGGCAAATGCCTTTCTGAGGTGGATGCCTGAAATACTACTCTGTGATACAGATAAGGGGGGTATTGTGTCAATAATTAAATCACCAAAGATTAAGGACTCTCATGGTTATGATGGAGTGTCCAGCAGAATATTGAAGTACTGTGATGCACATGTTAGCCCTGTATTTAGCCATATTTGTAATTTGGCCTTTAGAAATGGTCAGTTTCCTGAACAATTTAAGTACCCAGTAGTAAAGCCGCTTTTTAAAAAGGGAGAAAGGGATAATGTGGATAATTTCAGACGTATTTCTATGCCATCAGTGTTTGCTTAAGTTATTGAAAAAGGCTGTGTATGCAAGGATAATTGATCATTCTATATCCACAGTTTGCTATCAAATATACAGTTCGGCTTTAGAAGTCGTTTCACAACTGATAATGCAATATTCTCTTTTCTCTGTGAGGTACTGGATGAGGTAAAAAAAATATTTTGGAAGATAGGTATATTTTTTGATTTAACTAAGGCATCTGATTGTGTTTATCACAAAATATTGCTATAGAAGTCTGACCATTACAGAATATAGGGAGTAGCTCACAACTGGTTCACCTCTTACTTTTCCAACAGACAGCCAAAGGTCATTATTCACAATGTTGAGAAGGGCTGTCATGTGGGGTATGAGTGGGGTACAGACAAATGGATGGTGTCCTAGGGATCAGTGTTGGGGCCACTCCTGTTCCTTATTTATATAAATATGCCCTGTAGTATTACAGGTAACTCTAAGATATTTCTGTTTGCCGATGACACTAGCTTGGTAGTAAAGGATGTTATGTGCAACACTGGCTCAGTTTCAAATGGTGTAGTTCATGACCCAAGTTCGTGGCTTGTAAAAAATAAACTAATGCTAAATCACAGTTAAGTCTCAGTTTTTACAGTTCCTAACACACAATTCAACAAAATCTGACTTTTTAATTTCACAGAATGGGCATATGATTACTGAAACTGAACAATTCGAATTTCTAGGTGTTCAGATAGATAGTAAGCTGTCGTGGAAAGCCCACGTTCAGGATCTCGTTCAAAGACTTAATCCTGCCATTTTTACTATTTGAACAGTACCTGGAGTGAGTGATAGTTTGACACGAAAATTAGTCTACTTTGCTTATTTTCATTCATTTATGTCATATGGTATTTTACTTTGGGGTAACTCTTCCCATTCTAAAAGGATATTTTTGGCTCAATTTTCAAGCAATACGTGGTGCAAGTTCACGAACCTCTTGTCGACCCCTGTTCACGAGTTTGGGTATTTTGACATAGACCTCTCAATACATCTATATCTACATCCATACTCCGCAAACCACCTGACTGTGTGTGGCAGAGGGTACCTGGAGTACCTCTATCGGTTCTCCCTTCTATTCCAGTCTCATATTGTTCGTGGAAAGGAGGATTGTTGGTATGCCTCTGTGTGGGCTCTAATATCTCTGATTTTATCCTCATTGTCTCTTCGCGAGATATATGTAGGAGGGAGCAATATACTGCTTGACTCCTCGGTGAAGGCATGTTCTCGAAACTTCAACAAAAGCCCGTACCGAGCATCTCTCCTGGAAAGTCTTCCACTGGAGTTTATCTATCATCTCTGTAACTCTTTCGCGATTACTAAATGATCCTGTAACAAAGCGCACTGCTCTCCGTTGGATCTTCTCTATCTCTTCTATCAACCCTATCTGGTACAGATCCCACACTGGTGAGCAATATTCAGGCAGTGGGCAAACAAGTGTACTGTAACCTACTTCCTTTGTTTTCAGATTGCATTTCCTTAGGATTCTTCCAATTAATCTCAGTCTGGCATCTCCTTTACTGACGATCAACTTTATATGATCATTCGATTTTAAATCACTCCTAATGCCTACTCCCAGATAATTTATGGAATTAACTGCTTCCAGTTGCTGACCTGCTATACTGCAGCTAAATGATAAAGGATCTTTCCTTCTATGTATATATTCCTTAATGTCATTTCTTCGTAACAATATTAGCTTATTCCCAAGAATAAGCAGCTTCCACTCAGTTAATACTTGGCAGAAATCAAACCTGCATTTGGATTGGACTTCCTTAACTCTTGTGCAAAAAGGTGTGCCGTATACTGCTTTACCCATTTTCGATAAGCTACCACCTGAATTCAAAAATCTTAGCGGTAATCCTCACACTTTCAAACCGAAACTGAAGAGTTTCCTCATGGGTCTGAGGAGTTTCTTGAAAAATTAACCTGATTCTTCTTGTATTGTTAATTGTGTTTAAGTAGACTTATGGAATGACTTTTTCGGGTTCATAAACATTTACTTTTACCTGTTATTACTTTAATGTTGTAATTTCATATAGTGACACATTCCATGATCTAAAGTTAGCTCCTCAATTTGGTCCTACACAACTTGAAGTGTATGTAAAAAAAATAAAAGATGAGGAGCTCCAAGTTGTATTGTACACCTTGCTGATATCAAAGAATATAGTAGAACAGTGTGTTTACATACAATAGCCTGCTTAACAGCCACCTGTAGTAGGATCAAGCTGGTGACAGTGGATTAAAATCTCTGGAATCCACACTGTGAGTGGCTAAGAAGTTGCCTGGTCTCTAACAACCCGACACACAATGGTTAATCATTCACTCCAGCACCTGGCCTACACAGCTAGTCAAGGCGACACTCCAGTAACTACTGGGACATAGTAAGTCCTTGGCTGGTTTGGGCAGAGGTATCAGAATTGCCACCCTCCACAAGTTGGGCAAGTTACCTGTTTGCCATGTAGGAGTGAAACTTTCAAGCACTATTTCCTTTGACACTGTTGGCTAATGTCAAAGCATGCAGTACAAGATTTGGTTGAGACTGGATGCTGTTAATGAGTCTCAGACAGTGCCAACTGCAGCTCCCACTTGGAGAAAGGGCAGCTGTAAGACTCTGAATTGTGGGATCTGAAGTTCAATTTGTTCCACCTTTGCAGCTGCACGGAAGTGGTGAGACACCAGATCCTGGCTGGCATTGGCAGTAGTTTTTGAAAAACGCTCTGGCAGTGTGTGTGATGTCTCTCTTAATTGTTTGGAGACACCTCTGTTTCAACACTGCTACTACTGGTAAGTGACTGTTGACCAGAAATCCTCCTGATAGTTTCCCATTCTTATTGTGGACCAAGTGGAAAGGTTGATAGAGTCTGGGAACACTTGCCATGACCTTTTTCTTGTACTTCTTAATTACACATCAAGCGTTGGATGCTTTTAACCCAAGATGCTGTCAGGTTCACCACTGTTGGGCAGAACTTTAACCACTGAAGAGCCACATGCCTGACCCTTATGCGGAGTGGCAGTCACTGGTTGTAAAAACAGCAGGTTGCCTCTTAAGACGACTTGAGGACTTTCGGACTGGTAAGTCAGCGGCAAGATGGATTACTCGCTTGATGTGGTCCACCCATTTCTGAACACTTGTGTTCAAACACAGCCAACGAGCTGAACAGCATCCAGTTAACCCTGCTTACCATCCACTGTGGTGGTTTCTCTTAAGGTATGTTAGGAGGTTAAGTTACAAGTTCACCTCATTACAGAATCAAGCTGATACATAGATGGAAGGAGATGATATAAAGTTACTTCTATAGCAAAACATGCCGTAGGGATGAAGGTATCTGAAGTAAGTAAACTCTCAATTTAAACTATTGGGATGTGGTTTGAGAATGCAGGCATGACAATTACAGAACTTTGTTCTTAAATCACTGCAAGGGGAACTCAGAAACACTAACAACTTACTTGAAAATGTGTGCTTAACACCACCTATAGTCACCAAAGGTCATGGTGATGAAAATTCATTCACAATAGAAACAAAGCACCTATTGAAGAGAAGACATTTAAGCAGTGCACGCTGGCACTCAAGAATAGCGCATTGGAAACATGAAGAGGTGATATATCCCACTTGCCAACATCACACAAACCGTTCAGCCAAGTAGCTGATTCACTTGGAAGTGTCAGTGATGTTTAAATAACATACAAGGGATATTCCAATACGTTTGCTATCTAGTATAAAGTCACCAATACAAGAAACTATCAATTATGCTCACTGTTCACTTACATTACATCACAGTGTCACAAATATGCCCAGTCAGACAATATATACTACCCCATTGCTACCTACCAGTCAGAATGATTTGAAGGAAGTAAGTAAGCAAGCAAGCAAGCAAGCAAGCAAGCAAGCAGAGTTTAATGTCCTGTCAACTGCAAAGTCATTAGAGATGGAGCACAAGTTCAGATTATGAAAGGATGGGGAAGAAAATAGGACGTGTCCTTTTCAAATGGACCATTCCTCCATTTGCCTGGAGCGATTTAGAGAATACGTGGAAAGCCTAAATCTTCATGGCCAGATTGGAGTTTGAACTGCAGTCCTCCCAAATGCAAGACCAGTGTGCTAACCATTGCGGCAAGTCCCTCGGTGGAGAATGGTTTGAGGGATATTACACAGATGAGAGATCTTGTGCGACTCTCCATATCATCTGACTGTGCCCATCAGCGACGACAATCCAAGCAATATGTGCTTGTCATTTAGCTGTTGTGGCGGCTGACTGTTCACAGATCAGAGAAAATCCCAACCCTTATGGACAGGTTTCAGGGTTTAAGAGTATGATGGCGTATCAAACATGAAGCAGAATTTAAATCTTACAGTTGTGGTTGTGAACAGAAATGTGTGCAACCTTGACGGGATGTTGCTGCGGATGTCTAGAATCCCACTGTGATGCCACAGTTAGCAGGGTATGATCACTCAAGTGAGGCCACCAAGTGCAAAATTACGAAGTTTCTTGTGAAAGAAGGCCCCAAAACATCTGGAAATTTTGATGAGGCTCTGCGCAGTTTGGGGAAGAACCGCTTTGAAAACCGAAGTGTATGAATGGTATTAAACATCTGTGGCAGGATGGGTAGCTGTGGGTGACATAACCACTGATAATGACCCTGTGCAAGCATCACAGTTGATGACGTTCATGCCACACAGGACTTTATTGCAGAAGGGGCCAGACAAATCTTTCTGAAATTCCTTCAGTGGTAGGAATAAGCAATGGAAGTACTCAAGCCATTGTCACTGGTGATTGTTTTGCATGACACTGCTAGGCTGTGGTGTACTACTACAATGAAGGGAAAAAATTGAGCTAAGTCACTGGCAACTAACGTCCCCCTTACAGTTGGTCTGCTGAAAGAAGATTTTCTTGACACCAGTTTCCATGACAATGCAGCTGTAGAGGAATCCACACAGAAGTGGCTGTGCACACACACACACACACACACACACACACACACACACACACACACACGTGGGGATAATCAAGAGTTGTGTGTCAAGTTAGATTTGGTGGCCAGAGAGCTTTCAAACCTTGACTTGGACATGGCCTCCCTGGCAGATCAAGATTGGAACTGGGTACAAAATGCCTCTTGGTCCCCAGCAGAGTGCACCAGGAAAAATGCCTCAGTGTGCCAGTCTGCGGTGCTTCAATTTACGTTTAAGGAAGCACAGCATATGGCGGGAGGATGCTCACTTATTAATGCATGTGGCAAGCAGTATGATGACACTACCCTACAGGTAAGAATGTGCCTATTTTAAGTTTCATCAGTGCAATGGTACAAGTAGCCAAAACTTCCACTGGATGTGACAGAAGACATCTATAGGCAGACCTGCAAGGCACTCAAGACAAAAGCTCCAAAATCCAACATTTCCAGTGCTGAGATGCTGACACTTAAAAGCTCTAGAAGGCTGCAGCATTGTGGTTTTGCCAGCAGACAAAGGAAACTATGTTCATTTTGCAGCAGAGCGATTATGATGAGAAAGTTTATTAGCTTCTGGAGGATGCAGCATACATATTTTCAGAATATGACCCTACGGAAAGGCTGGAAAAGAAAACCACAGCTGTGAGGCAACAGCCATGCCTGCACGATTATTTTCTAACAACTATGGTCTACAGCACCAGTTCAACATTAAATGTATGGACTGCCAAAAGTACACGAACAAGGTATGCCAACACACCCAATTGTCACCAGTTTCTTCAAATACTTACCTGGTTACATTGATGTGCCAATGTCACTGAGCCCATATGTGGGCAAGTGGATTCACCACATCCACAATTGAGGACTTCTTTAGTGTTTTGAGCAACTAAATATCACAGAATCTCATAATTGTCAGTTTTGATGTGGTCTTCCTGTTTACCATGGTACCACAGAAAAAACTCACTGGAATAGATAAATTTGATAGTGCTCTAGTGGACCTGCTCAGACATACAGGGTGTTTCAGAAGTGATGGTCAATAATTCACACGTTGAATGTACATGCTAAAAGTAGCTAGAAAGCTCCAATAAACATGGGTGCACAAATCAACCATTGTTGTGATACAACACTTTCTGTTTCAGTTCATTAGCTTCTAGGAACACATGGCATCTCTAAACGTTAAAGTAGGTGTTTGAAATGTTGTCCATGCATCTGAATGCAACACTGAATTCTTGTGTGAAGTGAGTTGCAAATCCTCTCAGGCAGTTCTGGAGAGTTCTCTAAACGCTGGAAGGCTGCTTTGATCCACAAGTATAATTTCTTAAGAGTTGATTGGTTGGTTGGGTGTGGGATTGAAGGGACCAGACTGCTAAGGTCATCGGTCCCTTGTTCCACGATAAAATCACACGAAATAAAAACTGTCAGTCGGTAAAAACGGAGAACTGAGAGAAAGGACGACACAATACAAGAAAGGCAGACAAAGACCAGACAAACGGAACTAAAATCTCACCGAGTGTGAAGGTGGTTGGCCGACCATGAAAATAAGGAAAAGCCAACCACCAAATGACATTAAAACCCACAGTTTAAAACCACAGGCCAAAGGCCCAAGTCAATACAGGAAATAAAAGGACAAACACTCAAATCAGACGATAAAAACCCCCTGCCCGAATAAAACTCAACACTAGGTCCGCCATAGCAACGTCATCACATAAAAGGGCAGGGAGGGTATCAGGCAGCGCAAACGTCTGCCTGAGTCCTGTTAAAAGCGGGCAGTCCACCAAAATGTGGACCACCGTCAGAGCTGCCCCGCAGCGACATAGCGGTGGGTCCTCCCGGCGCAACAAATGGCCGTGCGTCAGCCACGTGTGGCCAACCCGCAGCCGGCAGAGGACGACAGAGTCCTTTCGAGAGGCCCGCATGGAGGAGCGCCACACACGGGTCGTCTCCTTCACCGCCCGAAGTTTGTTGGGCGTGGGCAGGGTGCGCTACTCGTCACCCCAGGCACCAAGCACTTTCTGGCGCAAAAGCGACTGGAGATCACACTCCATAAGGCCGAGTTCCAGAGCCGGTGAACTCACTGCCTGTTTAGCCAGCGTGTCAACCCGCTCATTGCCCGGGATGCCGACATGACCTGGGGTCCAAACAAAGACCACGGAGCGGCCGCAACGGGCAAGAGCATGGAGCGACTCGTGGATGGCCATCACCAGACGGGAACGAGGAAAGCACTGGTCAAGAGCTCGTAAACCCCTCAGGGAGTCACTACAGATGACAAAGGACTCACCTGAGCGGGAGCGGATATACTCTAGGGCGCGATAGATGGCAACCAACTCGGCAGTGTATACACTGTTCCCGGGTGCCAGCGACCGTTGTTCACAATGATCCTCTAGAGTAAGAGCGTAACCAGTGCGACCAGAGACCATCGAACCGTCGGTATAGGTCACGGCAGATCCGGGAAACTCGGCAAGGAGAGCAACAAAGCGGCGGCGGAGGGCCGGAGGAGGGACCGAGTCTTTCGGACCCTGTGCCAAATCCAGCCGAATGCATGGTCGGCGCACACACCAAGGGGGCAGACGGAGATTGGCCCGGAAAACAGGCGGGAGAGGAAAAAACTCAATCCCACACAGTAGAGCCCGGATGCGAACCGCGATCGTACACCCTGACCGGGGCTGCCTGTCTGGAAGATGGACGATCGAGTGCGGGAACAGGAGACGGTAGTTGGGATGCCCTGGCAAGCTACAAACGTGGGCAGCATAAGCGGCCAGAAGTCGGTCGCGCCGGATCCGCAATGGAGGAACACCAGCCTCCACAAGTAAGCTGTCAACAGGGCTTGTCCGAAATGCTCCTGTGGCGAGTCGGATCCCGCAGTGATGGATGGGATCCAGCAATTGCAACGCTGATGGCGACGCCGAACCATAAGCCACACACCCATAATCAAGGCGGGACTGGATCAGCGCTTGATACAGCCGGAGAAGGGTGGACCGATCGGCACCCCATCCGGTGTGGCTAAGGCAACGGAGAGCGATTAAATGCCGCCAGCATGTTTGTTTAAGCTGCCTAATATGAGGCAGCCAAGTCAACCGGGCATCAAATACCAGTCCCAAGAACCGATGCGTCTCTACCACAGCAAGAAGTTCACCGTCAAGGTAAAGGCGTGGCTCAGGGTGAACCGTACGACGCCGGCAGAAATGCATAACGCAGGTCTTAGCGGCCGAAAACTGGAAGCCGTGCGCTACAGCCCACGACTGCGCCTTGCGGATAGCGCCCTGCAGCTGGCGCTCAGCAACTGCAATGCTAGCGGAGCTGTAGTAGAGGCAGAAATCGTCTACATACAACGAAGCTGCGACGGACGATCCCACCGCCTCAGCGAGCCCATTGATCGCAATTAAAAACAGGGAGACACTGAGGACAGACCCCTGTGGGACCCCGTTCTCCTGGACCCGGGAGGAACTATGGGACGCAGCAACTTGCACGCGGAAGGAACGAGACGACAGAAAATTCTGAATAAAAATCTGGAGCGGGCCCCTAAGACCCCACCCATGAAGTGTGGCCAGGTTGTGATATCGCCAAGTCGTATCGTACGCCTTCCGCATGTCGAAGAAGACGGCAACCAGATGTTGGCGGCGTGCAAAGGCTGTACGGACGGCAGACTCTAGGGAGACCAGATTATCGACGGCAGAGCGGCCTTTGCGGAATCCACCCTGAGACGGAGCCAGAAGGCCTCGAGACTCGAGGAGCCAACTCAACCTCCGGCTCACCATACGTTCTAGCAACTTGCAAAGAACGTTGGTGAGGCTTATGGGGCGGTAGCTGTCCACCTCCAGCGGGTTCTTGCCAGGTTTCAACACGGGGAGGACGATGCTTTCTCGCCATTGAGACGGGAACACACCCTCAACCCAGATGCGGTTGAAAACATCTAGGAGGCGTCGCTTGCAATTCACAGAGAGGTGTTTCAGCATCTGGCTGTGGATGCGGTCTGGCCCAGGAGCCGTATCAGGGCAAGCAGATAGGGCACTCTGGAATTCCCAGTCGCTGAAAGGAGCATTGTACGACTCCGCGTGGCGCGTGTGAAAGGAAAGCCTCCAACTTTCCAACCGCTCTTTCCAGGAGCGGAAGGCCAGTGGGTAATTCGTAGATGCGGAACACTGAGCAAAATGCGCTGCTAACCGGTCCGCCATCGTGTCGGAGTCAGTACACACCACTCCATTCAGCGAAAGCCCAGGGACAGAGACAGGCGGCCGATAGCCATGGAGTCGCCTAATCTTAGCCCAAACCTGCGATGCAGAGGTACGGACGCCAATGGTGGAAACATACCGTTCCCAGCACTCCTGCTTCCGTTGGCGAATAAGGCGTCGGGCACGGGCACGGAGCTGTTTAAAAACAATGAGACTCTCTAAGGACGGGTGCCGCTTATGGCGTTGAAGAGCCCGCCGGCGATCTCTAATCGCCTATGCGATCTCGGGCGCCCATCAAGGCACAGTCCTCCTCCGAGGGGACCCGGATGAACAGGGAATCGCAGATGCCGCCGCAGAAACGATGCCGGTGGTGACCGACTGAACCACCGCATCAATGGTGTCAGGGGAAGGAGGTGCGATAGTGGCGAGAGAGGAGAAAAAGCCCCAATCAGCCTTATTCAGAGCCCATCTGGAGGGGCGTTCAGAAGAGTGACGCTGTGGTAGTGACAGAAAGATGGGGAAATGGTCACTACCACATAAGTCGTCATGGACACTCCAGTGGATGGATGGTGAAAGTCCGGGGCTGCAGATAGAAAGGTCGATGGCCGAAAATGTGCCATGGACTACGCTGAAATGTGTCGGCTCTCCCGTGTTTAAGAGGCAGAGGTCAAGCTGCGAGAGAAGAGTCTCGACATCTCTACCCCGGCCAGTAATCGCGGCGCTACCCCACAGGGGGTTATGGGCGTTAAAGTCGCCCAGTAACACAAAAGGAGGAGGCAGTTGTGCTATCAATGCAGCCAACACATGACGCGAGACATCACCATCTGGCGGAAGATACAAACTGCAGACAGTAATAGGCTGAGGCGTCCACATCCTTACAGCGACAGCCTCTAAAGGTGTGTGAAGAGGTACACATTCGCTGTAGACAGAGTTAAGGATGTAGACGCAGACTCCACCAGATACCCTCTCATAAGCTGCCCGGTTCTTGTAATAACCCAGATACCCACGTAGGGCAGGGGTCCGCATTGCCGGAAACCAAGTTTCCTGTAGGGCAATGCAGAGGAAAGGGTGACTGCTGATGAGTTGGCGAAGCTCAGCAAGGTGGTGGAAAAAAGCGCTGCAGTTCCACTGGAGTATTGCTTTGTCCATGTCCGAAAAAGGCGTGAAGGGGCCGAGGAGGCAGATCACGCCACTGGGTGACCTGCTGCCACCGATGGAGGACCAATACAATCTGCTTCCATGGCGTTTGAGGGTCCGGCGAGATCCAGGTCCTCAGCGGACACCCGGATCTCCACCTTATCCCCGGACGCAGAGCCTGTAGGGAGCAGTGGGGTGGATGCCACCGCGTGGTCCTTGGCCTTAGAGGTCTTCTTCTTCGTCTTGTCTCTCTGGTCCTTGGGTTTCATTGGCTGGGAGGGCTCCAGCGAGTCAGTCTCCGGGACGGAGGAGGAGCGGGAAGCCCTGCGATCAGCCGCTGGTCTGCTTTTCTTCCATTGGCTGACGTCACCCTTCCCAGAGGCGGAAACCTGGGAAGGAAGGGACCCAAGGGACCCTTTCCGTGCTATTCGAGCAGGGGAAGTTTGAGGCTTCCCCAGCTTAGAAGTGGGGACTGATGTCCCCGATGGTTGGGGGGGTTACTGCTCCTGAGGCAGGTAGTGCAGGAGCAGCAGGGAGTGAAATGCCCCCCACCATCAAGGGGGCAGGCGTAGCATTCCGGCTCTGAGAAGTGGCAGTCTGAGGGAGAGCTAGTGGGGCCATAACAGTAGTAGCCGCGGCGTAAGAGGCAGGCATTCGAACAGGATGGAGGCGTTCGAACTTCTGCCTGGCCTCAGTGTGTGTCAGGCGGTCCAGGGTCTTATACTCCATGATTTTGCGCTCTTTCTGGTAGATCCTGCAGTCCGGCGAGCAAGGTGAATGGTGCTCTCCGCAGTTGACACAGATGGGAGGCGGAGCACATGGAGTATCGGGATGTGATGGGCGTCCACAATCTCGACATGTGAGGCCGGAAGTACAGCGGGAAGACATATGCCCGAACTTCCAGCACTTAAAGCACCGCATCGGGGGAGGGATATATGGCTTGACGTCACAACGATAGACCATCACCTTGACCTTCTCAGGTAAAGTATCACCCTCGAAGGCCAAGATGAAGGCACCGGTGGCAACCTGCTTATCCCTTGGACCACGATGTACACGACGGACGAAGTGAACACCTCGCCGCTCTAAATTGGCGCGAAGCTCGTCATCGGACTGCAATAGAAGGTCCCGATGGAATATTATGCCCTGGACCATATTAAGACTCTTATGGGGCGTGATTGTAACCGGAACATCCCCCAGCTTGTTACAATCGAGTAACCGGCGGGACTGGGCGGAGGACGCCGATTTGATCAAAACCGAGCCCGAGCGCATTTTGGACAAGCCCTCCACCTCCCCGAACTTGTCCTCTAAGTGCTCGACGAAGAACTGAGGCTTCATGGATGTAAAGGATTCACCATCAGCTCTCTTACACACCAGGTAGCGGGGCGAGTATGTTTCGCTGGCATCCTTAGTCTTTCGTTCCTCCCATGGTGTAGCCAGGGAGGGGAACGATTTGGGGTCATATGTAGTTGCGTTGTATTGAGCCCTGGAACGCTTAGAGACTGCTGGCGGCTGGCCACCAGCAAGAGATGATGTACCACGCTTCATTGCGGGTCATCCGCCCTGATGCCACCTACTCCGACCAAGGGCCCTCCCCACGGGCGCCACCCAGCCTCAGCAACGACCACCTGGCAGGATGGCCATTGCTGCGAGTCCCAATGCCCCAAGGAGATAGGCATCTACTCCTTGGCATACGTGGGGAGTTAACGGCTCTGGCATCAGCAGAGCGATCCCTGTGTAGTCAGGGGGCTACAACCAACAGGGTACATGGCGGCCCCACCACAACGGACTGGCTACCGTGCTGGATTTCAGGTGATTTAGTCCAATATCGTCATTGGCGCATAAAGCGGCACAGCATAGCAGACTGCAAGAAACCGCACCCAAGAACAAATCCACGCCCAAGAGATGGTAGGTGAGCGGGACTGCTAAGCGATGACGACAAACCTGGCTAGAGATGGTAATGCTTGATGGACACATCGCTCCTTGTAAGGCGCCCTTCCCCAATCGGCTCGCTCTTCGGAAAATTTAGAAGGATGGAGGTCAAACCCGTTAGGGGACCATCTCACAAGGCCAAAACGTTTGAGACTCCTTTTAGTCGCCTCTTACGACAGGCGAGAATACCGTGGGCCTATTCTTACCCCCGAACCCACAGGGGGGCTTAAGAGTTGACCTCAGTAGCATAGATCAGTCTTTTGACATGCTCCCCACAACAAAGTCCATGGAATTTTAATCCAGCCCTTTGAGGCCATTGCATAAGCCCTGCTCTACCTAACCAATGTTGACCGTAAGTCCAAGTTAGAAGCCAGCACACTCATAAATAAAAATGTGAGGGAGCACAGTCATGCATGAACCACATGTTCAGTGAGACATCACGTGCATCTGGAAGTACAGTCCACAGGAACTACATGTTCTTCTGTCCCGTTACTTTCTGTGGTAGAAAGTGTGATCCGATTATGCAGTCTTTGAGCAGTCCTGCCCTGACATTCAACAAATAACGCTGCTGTTGTCATGAAATGTGCTGCATTAGGATTGACACTGGATGAAATGTGAGTTATGTTAGTTTGAAATACAGTCACAAGTAAATCCAGCCTCATTCGTGAACAGAAGACTTCTTACAAACAGATGATTCAGGGTACAGTTTCTGCACCCATTGGGAGAAATCCTCTCTAGGAGGGAGGTCTGCATCATTGAAGGCTTGCACTCGCTGGAGATATGGACAGAGTATTTGCCAATGTTAATTCCACCACACGCTGTTATGACTCAGTAGGACACACACTTGGGTAGCCATCCTCCTTGTTAAAGCACTCCGACGTTCATGTAGGCCTACACCATTTCCTCAACATCTGGTTTTATGGATCTGGGTCAAATGGTTCTGAGCACTATGGGACTTAACATCTGAGGTCATCAGTCCCCTAGACTTAGAACTACTTAAACCTAACTAACCTAAGGACATCACACACATCCATGCCCGATGCAGGATTTGAACCTGCGACTGTAGAGGTCTCGCGGTTGCAGACTGTAGCACCTAGAACCGCTCGGTCACCCCGGCCGGCTTATATGGGTCACCATTCTCATACATGGTGTGCAGAACTCCCAGTTTATCTACGGCACTAGTGCCTGTCATTGCCTGCAGAGAGGAAAAGCTTCTTCATACTAAATCGTGGAGCCTCAAGAGCACTGCCACTTGCTTTGTCATACATAAAGGGCAACCTCTGTCCATGGTGCGTTCCCATTCAGAACAGTGAGGCTGGTACCACACAGTGCATGGAGGGGAAAGGGAACTAGTTGTGCATGCATAAACAAAAGTCTATCTCAAACCTTGTGATATCAATGCGAATACCATGGTATCCAGGAGCATTTACAGTTAGTTCCTAACTTGAATTAATGCAATACATCAGCAACGGCTGATTTGTGGAACCGTGTTTACTGGAGCTTTTTAGCTACTTTTGGCCTGTACTTTCCATGTACGAGTTATTGACCATCACTTCTGAAACACACTGTATATGGACTAACATTTATCTGTGTGGGGCCAATATTACAAGCAGACAGTATTGGCCATGGGCAGCCCTCTGTCTCTAGTGGTTGCCAATCTGTTCTTGGAGACATTTGAGGAGGAAGCACAGAGACAGCTAGAAACAATCTCACAGGCTTATTCAGGTAAAGCGAATGACCTCATGATAGCAAAAGGCTCAATTAGATTTTACAACATCTTAACTCATGCTACCTGAACATAAAGTTCACCACAGAACTGGAAAGTTACGGTCGTCTGTCATTTTTGCATGTACTGGTCAAAAGGAGAGCAGATGGGTCATTTGGCCTAGTGTGTTATCAGAAACCAAAGCACACTGATTTATACCTCCAAGCTACGAACTGTCTTCACATAGCACATACTAATGGAGTCCTAAGACACTGGTACAGAGGGCAAACACTGTCACACCAGACATCAGAAACAGATTTCTAGGCTCAGTCTTCTGCAAAAATGGATGCTCAATCAAACAGATTCAGAGGCCTTTCAATTAGCCACTTCACACAGAGAAGATCAAGACGAAGCAATGGCCATAATTTACCTGCCCCATGGGCCTCAATTTCTGACAATATTTGAAAGATTCTCAGAAGCATTAATATCATTATAATAAGACTTCTGGGTATGTGAAAGCTGACCTTGGTTTATGAAGATCAGAAATTTGTGATACATCTTGCCAATGTGACATGTTGTACGTCAGCAAAATCACTAGGGCAGTGGACATCAGATGCCAATAACATCAGAAGCACACACGGCTGTGCCAAGTAACCAAATCAGCCATTGTTCAGCAATGTCTGGAATTTAATTGTATCACAATGTACAAAAACATGAGGGCTTTGGCACAGATTTCCATATACTGGGACAGTGTTCTAAGAGTAACCTCATTAATCATGACACAGTATCAACCCCACAAAGCTTGGTATCCTGGACTGGAGCTGCTAAAAATGCAATTTTTACAGCAGCAGAACTCAATAAAAGGAACTGTGAATGCAGACATAGGGAACAAACCCCTACACAGACCATAACTTGCAAGAGGAATGTAACCTCGTGACATATTTGACAATCATCAGTATTTCCACACATGCATAAAAAAAAGAGACGTGCATATCCAGGGGACGAATAGAAACCTCAACCTGCAGAAACTAATTGGAACTAATACGAGCTTCACACTCTCTGAGAACATGAATTTTGGCAACTACTCTTTCTCTTTGCCTAATCTGAAGATCACTGAATTAACTTCCCATCGCTTTTGTCCAGTAATACTGATACAATATAACCATATGAAGTTTTTGCACTGAAAGATTTCAATGGAGTCTATGGTACCATATACTCACCGTTACAGCATTGATGTCAGACTCGTGGCCAGGAAAGGTTTGCTTGCATGAACCCTCTCTGATGTCCCACAACTGCAACAGAAATAAAAGTTTACTGATAAATATTAATAAAAGGTACAATTAGTTTAGATACTCTGTCACATTTACACAGAGTCATTCAAACAATATTTCTAACAAATACATCAACCATCCATAAATTTCAGACGTATTATTCAAGGAGAATAAGCAGCACCACTGCAGTGACTATGGTGGCAGTTTGAACTGTGAAGTGTATACAACATGTGGGCAGTCAACCAGTCAGTTGTGAGCAAAGATAAACCTAACTACTGGGTGTGTGGCCCCAGTGTGTCAATGTTTTAATGCCACAAATTATAATGGAGCAATGTCTCAAACAAGAGTTCAAGACATTATCCAGACTGTTTTGAGAAAGAGAAAAGCGTGCGAAGTTCATTCCGTAGACCTCAACTCATTAATAGAAACACATGGACACCAGCTGCAACTTGATTGTAATGAAAAATGCAGTTAATTCTTTTCTGTAAATAATTATCACAAGTGACAAGACTTTGCAAATAATCTTTAATGACAAGACTTACATCGATCTATCACAAAATGACAAACTGCATAATGGGGTCTTATATTCTGCTGAGACATAGAAGGCACAAATGACATGTGAGAGTTAAGCAATATCCCAAAGGAGGATTTTTTCTGACAGTTTAACAAGGTCACATGAACATTGTGTACACTGTATTGAATTGGGTGGAGGGGGATGTGGAACACCAAGCTTTAAAACCACTGACATCTCTAGTTTTATTAATCCAGCACACAAACTTTAGACTGACATAGTCTATTTAGGCACCTGTAGTTTGTGATATAGGGTGCCCAGCGAAGAAGCACCGTTTTAATAATTAAGTATCTCTAAAACAAAGATCAACAAACCAGTGCAACAGACCATATGTTCATTGTGAAAACTATAAAGATTTTTTACAGAACTTTTGCAGTAGTTCAAAAAACTTCTCACAGTTGGCACTGTACACTGTGGAGCTCTTAAAGTATTAGTGAGCATAATTAAACTTGCTCTCCACAAGAAGTCTTTGCAATCACATCACAATCTTTTCAAAATATTCATTATCTGCAGTACAGAGGTGGTGCAAACGAACAATGAAATTTGCTATGAATGAACAGAAATGGCTTCAGATACCACACAGATCGTCAATTCAAGCTTGTATAGCATGGTGGAATGGTTCATGTGGATGATGTCCCTCACTGTGCTCCCACGAAGTACTCTAAGGAAGTCAGATTGGGTGAATATCCCTGTGCCAGCAAATGTGCAATAATCCAATGAAATGGCTATTCCAAAAGTAGTCACCAAGAAAGTGAAACACCTGTTCAGTGTGATTTAGTCTGGCTCCATTTTCCATGAACCACTTGGTGCCTGGACAATCCTCCAATACTAGCTGTGTAGCAACTAACACCACCAAAATTGTAATTTAACGTTCACTAGTTATCTTTTCTTGCATGAAATAGGGTCTATGATGCTTCTGCAGCAAACTGCAATCCTAAGAGTAACTTTGTGAGAATACAGTGGTTTTGCTTTACACAAACAGATTTTTTGGACTCCAAAATTGCCTGTTTTGTTTATTCATGACATAATTCAGGTGGAACATACTTCATCTGTGAATGAGATGCAGTCAACATCAAATTCTAAATTATAAATAATTGTGAGAATCTGGTTTGCAAAGCCATCCCCAAGTCTAATACAGCTCATACATGCAAGGCATGGTAGCTTTGCATTTTGAATAGAAACATATGGGCTGTGTCTCAGTATTTTCTGTGTGCTAGAATGTTTCAAACCAGCATCTGCTACAATTCTTCGGACAGATTTTCTTAGACTTTGCTGAATAATTCCATAAACAGTGACGACAGTTTCAGGAGTGTCTACAATTTGCCTGGGGGCCCCATGTTCCCCAATGTATCATCTATACAGCTTTTCTATTGAAATTTGGCAAAGAGCTTGGGCATGGCTTTCATATTGGGTCATTTTGGAACATTAAACCAAATACAAACAGTGAACCTTTTTGCCATATAACTGTGCATTTTTCTGTGTATTTCTGTACCATAAAAACTTTTGGATCATTGAAATACATGATTTCAAGCCTTTCCTTTGGCACTAACCTTGCACATCTCAATAGTGGAACTGATAGCTCTAAAATGTGTGTCACTATTTTTGGCAGTATGTATTGTGACTAGAGTACCGTCTGTTAGCAGCTTTTCTAACTATACTGAAACTTCTGTGAAAGTCTTACAGCTTTTACAGTAAACATACCCTTTGTCAAACTCCTCTATCAATCTTAGTTTTCAAGATATTTAATTTCGATATCAGTATCTCCACTGGGCACCCTGTATCACGAACTGTAGGTGCCTAAGCAAATCTATCCTGCAGTTGTTTTCATGACCACACATGTTACCATGTGCTGCTTATCAAATTGGGTCTGCAATATGTTAACATACTAATGCAATAGCAGTCTAGTCCATAGAATTTTGAGTCTACTTTATTTCACTACAAAATGTTTACAAATTTTCATCCCTGGGGACTCTTTTCAGCACAAGTAACACTTTTTACTTCAGATTATATTAATGCTTTAAGCATGATGATGATGCCCTCATGATCACACACAATCAAGTGCCATATTATCATACCACATTAATGAAGACACTAGCAGTCCCATTAACCAACAATATGATGATATTACTTTCAGACTTACAAATATTTGCTATAGCTGGTAACAAGAGACTGCAAGAAAGGAGGTACTACAGAATTAGTTATTACCCTTTTTATATGTACAGTGCACACTTTACATGATGATGAAACAGGTTTTTCTTCAGTTAATTTGTAAGTGTTACTATTAAAGTCAATTTTTTCAACTTTTGTAATCAGGTAACAAATCAAATGAAACTTCGTCTTCGTAAAGTGCTGTCAGCATTCTTTTGCTTATAAAAAGAGGTCTTTTTAATGCACTCACATAACAGTCATTTAGAGTTTGAATATCCAGATACTTAACCCTTTTACCTGTAGTGCACAAGGTGGCTGAACAGTTAAATGGATGGATTTATGTTAATTAGCACAGAGCCCTATCATCAAGTAATTATTGAGAAATGTTTGTGTGCTAAAAAAAAGGTAGAATGATGACAGATTCCTCCTAATGTGACAGTTTATTAAGTAACCACCATTCACCACACTAGGTAACTGCCATTCAAACAATCTCCTTCACCATATTCTTTTTCTGAATAAAATGTGTCAGAATTGTGACATTCAGCATTACCTTGCCACAGACTGGTGCACAGTTGCCACCAGCAATCTCTCAAACTCCCTAACATAAATAAGTTTTTTTTCTTTCTGTTCAAAACTGTCTTCTCTCCAAACGAAGGTCAAATAACGTTATGTTTTATTCAACAGAGTTAATGTTTCCATCACAAAGGGAAATTTTATTTCTCTATTGCAATGTGTGGCAACCTTTGTGGTGAAATAGCACCTGTGTTAACAGTAACAGTGCTTTATATCTCCAACCATGTTCTTTGCTCAGTTACGATTCATTGATTTGTTCAACTTTCTTACAGTTTCAGAAAGCAAAGTAATGGTAAATTGGGGGTATGTGGATGAAGACATGTTTGGATACTTTGACTTCTCATTTTGTAAATAAAATGAGGTGTTAGTGAAATTAAACCAGTTGACTGAGGACCTGAACCATTAAGCCAATGAAAATTAACTGCTTACCTACTACACAAATGATGCATCCAAGCCTTCTGAGGATTTTTTTTGCAATCATCTCTTATTAAATTTCCACCTGAGACTACTCATTTTACAAACTGCTCACAACAAACTTAAGAAGATAAGAACTTCATTACGAATCATAGAACTCTTTGTAATATTTAATTTCATTTGAAGGTTAATCTAGTTTTAACTCTATAGCCATCAAAGCAACAATAAGAAAATAAAGGGATTTCCAATATCTTGATTTTGTTTTTCCTCTTGTATATTTAATATTGTCTATAGCTGAAACTAGTAATCATTTCACGTGAAGTGATGAAGACTGCAGAATGAGATTTTAACTCTGCAGCGAAGTGTGCACTGATATGGAACTTCCTGGCAGATTAAAACTGTGTGCCCGACCGAGACTCGAACTCGGGACCTTTGCCTTTTGCAGGCAAGAAGTAGAGGACTTGCCCGTGAAAGGCAAAAGTCCCGAGTTCGAGTCTCTGTCAGGCACACACTTTTAATCTGCCAGGAAGTTTGATGAAGACTCAATTATTTTCTCAGATATCAAGGTCTCACCTCTTCTAAAAAACCAAGACACATTTCAAGAATTCCACGACTTTTAAACATGAAATAACTAAATTCCTGAATGCAGGGACAAGAATTAAATGGAACTGAACATATAACAAAATTTATTTATAAGCATCCATTACTTTCACACAACTTCCCACATGTACCTTTGCAACAGCAAGGTGGAAATAAAGTAAATGTATACAATAAATATTGCAATGAAACCACAAAAATTTTGCAAGCTTTATGAACAACAGGTTATTGAGAAACTACATTCACATGAATGCCATGGTAGGAAGGATGGATGGATGATTGGGTTTAATGTCCCATCGGTATGAGGTCATTAAAGACAAAACAACCTCTGTTAGTGCCAGAGATAGTGAAGGAAGATGGCCACGCCCTTTTGAAGCAACCATCCCGGCATGTGACTGAAGCCATTTACGGACGTGGGTTTGAACCATCATCCTTCTGAATCAGTCCAGTGTGCTAACCATTGCGTGAATGTTGTGGGAAATATCAATTTTGTGACAACTAGGAATACTGCATTCATTTTACAAGGTCATTCTTTATAAAGTTTTGATTTATTATCAATTTTCCTGATCTGTCAGCACTGCATCAGATCAGACTAGAGTTTATATGAAGTAATCAAGTCAATAACAGTTCAAACAAAGTAGAGCTAAGTGCTGTATTCAGACAATTTTCCCCCCAGATATTCCTACAAATGTTTTCAAAAATTTTATACCCAGAAAATGTTACAAAAACACACTGTTGTAGAATATTGAAGAACACTTGTTGTACTGAGTGCTGAATAAACAATACAAGTTTCAACTTTGGTATACCACCTAATTACCGTTCAACTACTTTTCAATTTTTTTCTAAATTTTGTTCGCAAGTACATCATATAGTAACAACAAAAACCCAGAGCCACAGAACACATGAGTGACTTGGTTTAACCCCAAGTCCCAATAACATGAGAAAGTTAAACTTCCAAAATTTTTTCATAAAATTACACATTTATAATCATAGTAAACAATGAAGACAAGAAGAAATAGTCAAAGTACACAATTTTTTTTAAAAGTTGTGTTGTCTGTTTGTAACTACTGGGACACAGTTTTTAACCACCCAACATTTCACGAGATAGTGTCGAAAGTATACTCACATTTTACCTTAACACAATACATCTCTAAACTTACATGAACTAAGCACTTAAAACAATTTACTTTTAAGCAACAGGCAAAAATGGGCCTAAAATTCAATAAATTCTGTATCAAAGCTGCATACTGCCCCAGTGGCATCATTTTGACACCACCCATAAAAGCAATCGTATGCACTAAAATTACATTACAGTAACTTTCGATATGCATACATTCAGTGTCAATGGCAACCTCAATATGATGAAGTGTCACCGTCTCCCAGAATCAGATAGCACAACCTCTGCATCAAATGGCTTTGAACGCTGCTACAATGCATTACTTTCATAAAATTCATGGTACCACCATATGTCTGTCTGCCAACAGCACTGGTGGTTTTGTGCTGAAGACACTGGTACTTCAAAACAAAATTTGTTAATCTGTGGTTTCAGGCACTAACACTGACCCTGATTAGTTACTTTTAATGTTTTTCACTATACTTCCAAATTTGCTTCATTACATCAAGATGGGTTAATTATTTTCAGTGTTTTTAAGGTATGATACCAACTAAAGGCATGAACTTACCAGGATTTTCAAAGATCCCAGTTATGTCACAATCTTTGTTTGACTTCTCTGTATAAATAGAAACCCCATTTGTTAACACTGCTGATGTGCAGTGAGTTTCTCGAAAATGTGAGATTTTGCTTAATATCTTTCTTTATAGCCTGTAGCATTTTTCATGATGTATGCCACTTTCTCACACACAATCTTACCTATTTCAAAATAGGTTAACAAAGTACTTTTAGAAATGAGTTCATAAATCAACCACCACCTCATGTTTTTTCAGCACATTCCACCTTTAAGCTCAATTTCTGTTTAGTAGCACAGTAGGTGAGCATCAAACAACAACTTTAAATGTCCTAGAAGCCAAATTACAACTGGTTTTAAGGAATTTTCTACCAGTAAAGTTTCAACATAATTCAGATTCTACATTAATCTGGACATCTATTTTTAACAAACAAATGTTTGGAAGGTAAGAACTGATCGTGTTCACAATAAAGCACTTAGAACTCAACCTTTGCACAAACTGTTCTAAATATTCTTAATGATAGCTTAAAAGTATTGTTTTGCATACTTCCATTTCTATTTTACTTGTTTCCAACCAACATTGTGCACAAAAAACTTTAATTTAACAAGGGCAATGAACTATAACAAAGTTTGATTCCTGGGAAAGGAAACAAACCCTGGATTCAGCACTTGACAAACCACATTTAATGTTTGGAAAGTTCAATTACACTGGCACAACTTTACAAATATGCTGCATTGAGTTGTTAGGAATACCTGCACATGCAGGAGAAAATAGCAGTAACATCGTCTAATTAACAAAAACATTCCTTGTGTGTAGAGACCTAAGTGAATGTACATTTGTTGTGCTCCATGTTTCATGTCTTTTTGTGAGATATACTGCAGCTAGTGTTCATCTTTGGCATATTAGTGTAAAAGGGGATGCAACATCAACTGAGTTGTGAAATCCAGGTAACTGATGTTTATTTACTTAGTATATAAGCCGACTTCCAATATTTCCTTTGTCTTAAAGTAAAACCATGTCTACCACAAATTCATTTTGTAAACTTATGGCACAATTGATACCAAATTTAAACCGTTTTTCATGTTAATTTTACCCAAACTTGTGCACATGTCGTGATAAAATATGTAGCATTAAATTGTCAAATGTAAACATAAGCTGTGCTGCTGAGAAATTTTGGACACACTATCCTTGTTCACAACAATTCCCATGCATCATTATCTAATTACTTGAAAAAAGGACAAATATTTTCGTAAATTAGAAGTGTTTTGCATAACTTATTGCTTAATAAATTGGTGTTTGTGATTTACAGTTACTGTAAGTGGAATAGTGTATCACATTACCCCCCCCAGTTAAAAGGGATGTGCATGATCTACATTTATTGTAAATTTGCACAAATGTCAAATATTTTTAATGATCATAAGGTGAAATACTTTTCAGAGAAACGACAGAACTGTTATCAAGTTTTAGGCTAGTTGTAATATTTGTAGTCTTCTTACATTTAGAGAGAATCAGCAAAGCTTAGTATCAAGACATTTGCTTACTATTCCGTGAAACACTACATCAGGCACAAGATATTTGCTCACTGTTCTGTAAAATACTGCAACAAGCATAATGAAACCCCACTGTCTTTCCTGTTCTCTGACAGGGACAAACTGGTTGCTACTCGTAAGCAGGTGGAAATCATCCTGACTACTGTCAAGTCATTAGAAGCTGCTGTGGATGAGTGTTTAGGGAGGACTACCAGGAGTTGTGTACCAGACAAACCAAATGTTCAACTATTATTCCCTCTTGCCGGACAGACATGAATCATCATTACTCTTCCATTAGATAGTGAGTGGCATGTCAATAGTGCATCTACGTGTCCTAGACAGGGGAGACAGACCACGGAGAATGTTGGATATTGACCCCACCCAGCTAACCAATCAGTTCAAGATGTTGTCTCCCACTGAAACCAAAACTTAGCCTGAGCCACTGACACACACACACACACACACACACACACACACACACACACACACACACACACACGTCACTTTTTGGGAAAGGTGCTGTGTCCTGTAACAAGGTGCAGCAAACAAAAGGGTAGACGTCTATTCAAGAAGGATAATGGTCTATTAATCATTGGCAGTTTAAATATACAGTACCCTTTAAGAAAACAGCAACATAGTATGGGAAGAAACATCAGGTGCACTCAATGTTTACTCCTGTGGGCCTCATCCAGCACACTGAAGGGGCTATTCCAGCAGCCATTGAGAAAACAGGGCACAGCCAACTGAAGACTGTGGCACACAATGAAACAAATGATGCCTGTCATTTTGATCATTTCAGTGACGAGCAGAGAAGATTGAGAATGCCAGCCTTGCTCATGATGTTTCAACAACGCTCATGATCTGTAGCACTGTACCCAGGACAGATAGTGGCCCCATGATCCTAAGTCAAGTGGAAGGCTTGAAGCAGATACTATGAAGGTCATGTGCCTCCCTAAGCTTGCGTCACACGGTTGAAAGTTGTAGGGTCCCTTACATAGGTCAGGTGTGCACTACATATCAGAGGCAGCTACCAAAGTAGTTGACTGTATTTGGGGCCACACATAAGGGTTCTTTAGATTAGGCAATTCAGTCCAGGTAACAGTAGCTGTAGGAAACCCAAAATTATCAGTGTAAGATGCAAAGTTAATATGACTGTCAAGAGAGTGTCACACAGGTGTTGAAAGAAATGAACTGCCAACTCCAAGACAAGACAAACTATCCTGAGGAAGTCTAACAATGTTCCAAGACCCAGCTTTATAAGACAACTATGAATATATTAGAAGCCTTACGTATCACTCACATATGGATCACAAGAACAAAATTACACCACACACAGAGGAATTTATACTATCACTCCTCCCATGCACTAGACGTTAATGGAATGGGAGAAACCATAATAAATGGTATAATGGGTAAATTTTTTGCCAAGCACTTCACCATGGTTCGTGGAGTACATATATGAATGTATTCAAGTTAAACGCCTAATTACGGGCTCTATTGGTCCGACAAATTTCAACACCCACAATTTTACTTACATAATTTCACAGTAAAAAGTAATTGTAACTGCAGGGTTTACAATGCCCTCCCCACCTTCTCAATTACTTTGTCATTTTTAATGCATTTTATTTAATAAATTAAATTCACCACTAGCAACATCCTATTTTGTCATATTAGTTTGGAAATATTTTCATCAAAATCATTAAGATATTGTGTAATTATGGAAGCAGATCTTAAAATGCTTTGTTTTTAAATAATTATAATTTTATTCCATTAATACCACCAGCCTTATTTGCCTCTATAGCAACTATGAGAAGAAATTCATTTTAAGAAGAATGAGATGAATTATGCTAACTGCTTTCAGTTTCATTTTAATAAATGAATGCGTAATTCACTCCTTCCAGAACACTACATTTCTCCATTTTCATCTATAATAATGTTAGAGTTTTGAACTATACACATTTCTTCCCCAGAATTGGAAATTCTATCAGTTCAAAATAAGCAGAAAGCTCATTGATCATTTTTTCTCCCTCAACACAGTATCTTCATGCTAAACCTATGTGTCTTCCATTGATCACATCAGCCCTCTAACTGCTAATTGTTCCTTTTATCTGTAACTGAATAGTGTTTCTGAAAAGGAAAAAAACTGGATTCTCCAAACCTTCTTGCCTGCCAAATGCATGTTCTTAAATTTTAGATAAAAACTGGACTGTGTTAGCAGACTTAACATAAATTGTAAGCAGAGCTAGTATTACTTTACTGGTATATTATTTCAACGAGTTACACCACCACTAAGTTTTTAATTTTAACTATCTTCATTCATACCTTTTATCTCTTCATGAGATTAGTAACAGAAAGCAACTCATGTGTGGAAGCTAATTAGAAGTTCAGTTTTAATATATATGCCCCTGTGAAAGTGTAAGCAGATGTGCATTTGCAGTAATGTTAAATAGGGAACATTATGTTAATAATTATTTGTTTCACTTTTAGATAAAGTGAGATACAAAATCCTGAAAGGGCAAACTTGTACCATACACAAAGGTCTATTTCACCTAAAAATACCTATTCCACAATATTTTATGTGATTAAGTGCTTTAAATAGTTTTATTAAAAACACATTGCACATTATTCTTTGTTACAGTTTTTAAATCTGTCAAAAATGTGGGGAATCAGTAAATTTAGACCAGTGATCTGATGTCTTGAAGCATTTAGCAGGCAATAAACACAGACTCCTAAACCATTTATTCTAGGTAGAAGATCTTCCTCTTCACACATCACAGTTTCGAAACGTTCCAAGTATTGTGCAGATTTATGACACTCTTAAGTGATATTCCTTCACATAAACTGGAAGTCCAGGGTACAGAAATTTTTTTTACAAAATACAGGAACTTTGAAATCCGAGAAGAATCAACATTAAGAAAATTTTCTGTGCCCGACTTATGAAGAAATGCTAAGAAAGATCAGAGCAGAACTTGAAAATAAGGATTGTGTAAGCACTCGCAGAGCATCAGACTCTGGCCATAGGAAAGTGGTCATGTGATAGGTGTGCTAGAAAATGATAAAATAATTTCCAAGTATTGTTTTCTATTAGCCTGTAAAGAAATGTCATGCATCAAATCATTTAATAATGGCTCCCTTATTCAAGGGATCTCTGCAATTATGGCTCAATGAGGTGACATTTGGTAGTGCTTTACTCTTTCTTAAGGATGCTGCTCCATATACAAAGAAGGCAGCTGAACGCCTTCCTGTAAGCTAACCACCACTTGTTTAGGTATGGTTTGCATGGACTACGTGAGCAGTTATGTACATTGTACCCTAAAGTGGACACATTAACCTCAAACATTAAAAATGTGTTAGTGAAAGTGCTGATTTGATTTGATCAGAGCCAAAAATCTTTATCTTGCAATTCCACCTAGACACACTTGTTGGGGACGATGGCTGGATGCAGCTGTGTACTACGCAAACGATTTTGAAGTTTTTAAATCTGTGATTGAGGAACTACATAAAGAAGACACTTCAATTTAAATTTTTCAGAATTTAACAGGACACTAAAAAATGAGTTACCTCACGTATATAAAAAAAAACATCAACCAGTGTCGTAGTGGCCCCTTATCAGTTAGAGAGCCTGCACAACAGAAACTAGGTGGACTGCTGACCTCCCTTCAAGAGCTCATATCAAAACATTGCCAGTGGATGTGAACACCAACAAACTTTCTTCATAAACATGGCACTACTTTGTGAAAAGCCATTTGACAGAGATCTAAGAGTAGCACTCCACAGAATCGGTGTTATAAGCACGCCAGTAGAGTCAGACCGGCAGTGTGTACCTACAGCTAGGACAGCTCCGGCCAATACCTACGTCAGCTCTAGCCCATAAGACAGTCGCCATAGTCTTCAGTAGAAAGTTTTATCTTGTTGGGCGTAATGCCACTTTGTAATTGTGTAGCATAGTGTTTGGTTATTTGTTTCCATTGCCTTGTACTCTTATCTGGCTTTAGCCACCACAAAAATTATTGCATTTCTTGTTCTTGTGTTTGGAAACTAGTGCATGCCAAGAAGGCATTTTAGTTAAAGTGTGTTCAAACTTTATCATTAACTCTTTCCTGCCGACCGGAGAACACTACAACCAGCTTGTAAACTAAGACAGTTAATTAAATGCATGACACTGAGGAAAAAATAATTCACTGTAAGGTCCAGGAGTGGAAGCTATTGAACAGAAATTTAAAACTGTGTTCGGCAAAATCGTGGATTTCATACTGTGTGTAAAATTGCCAAGGTTTTTGTAGGGGAAGAAGATGGCAGTGAAATTTCAAGACTATCATGTAATGTTCAAAGATCCTTCTCCCAGTATTTTGAGTTGTTTTGAGACAACAGACATCACTTTGTGACAAAACTTTGATAAGTTTTCAGGGTGAGAAAGTTGTTTTGATTCATCACTGCTTCAGCATGATTGGCGAGCAATTTTTTAACATAAGCATTTACAGTTTTTTAATATTTGAACTAAATATTTTTTGTATTTTTCCTACATATAAAATATGTAAGTTTAACACAAAAAATGTTGCATAGTGATGACAGATGATTAACAACATGACCAAGTATTGTACTATTGTAGTCAACAATATTAAACATTTTACATGAACCACTTACAAATTTTCAGTTTTGGGGTACAGAACTAATTGCCGTAGTATATTTCACTGCAAAGATTCAATTTTTTATACTTTTGTAGCAAACAGCTGTACCTTATCTCTGCTATAGTGCCAGTTGTACTAGTTTCGTAACCTCAGTAATTTTCATCAGACTGATACTAACTCTTCCATAAAGTAAATATCTTGTGTATCATTTTAGCTTAACTAAAACAATGAAGAGTAGTATAACACTAATCATCATTTAAGAACCAACACTAAATAATCTGCTTATACTAAAATAGTGTCACAATTGGCATGCTTGGAAACATTTGCAGACTAGTGATAAATGATTGTCAGTGTGAAACCTGCCTACAGTCTTCTTCTTCTTGTTGTAGGATGTTGCGAGACAACCTGCTTGAAATGAGATGTGGTTGGGTTTTGGCACTGTAGTAATAGGGCTTATTCCTCCACAGTAATGAGAAGGATCAGCTGACATGAAAAATCCTAAGACCATGTGGTGGTTAACACTAGTCAATCATGACAGCTAAGAGCTGCAGATGACAGCGGTTGGGTGTGTGGGATTGAAGGGACCAGACTGCTAAGGTCATCGGTCCCTTGTTCCACGATAAAATCACACGAAATAAAAACTGTCAGTCGTTAAAAACGAAGAACTGAGACAAGGGACGACACAATACAAGAAAGACAGACAAAGAACAGACAAACGGAACTAAAATCACACCGAGTGTGAAGGTGGTTGGCCGACCATGAAAATAAGGAAAAGCCAACCACCAAATGACATTAAAACCCACAGTTTAAAACCACAGGCCAAAGGCCCAAGTCAATACAGGAAATAAAAGGACAAACACTCAAATCAGACGATAAAAACCCCCTGCCCGAATAAAACTCAACACTAGGTCCGCCATAGCAACGTCATCACATAAAAGGGCAGGGAGGGTATCAGGCAGCGCAAACGTCTGCCTGAGTCCTGTTAAAAGCGGGCAGTCCACCAAAATGTGGACCACCGTCAGAGCTGCCCCGCAGCGACATAGTGGTGGGTCCTCCCGGCGCAACAAATGGCCGTGCGTCAGCCACGTGTGGCCAACCCGCAGCCGGCAGAGGACGACAGAGTCCTTTCGAGAGGCCCGCATGGAGGAGCGCCACACACCGGTCGTCTCCTTCACCGCCCGAAGTTTGTTGGGCGTGGGCAGGGTGCGCCACTCGTCACCCCAGGCACCAAGCACTTTCTGGCGCAAAAGCGACCGGAGATCACACTCCATAAGGCCGAATTCCAGAGCCGGTGAACTCACTGCCTGTTTAGCCAGCGTGTCAACCTGCTCATTGCCCGGGATGCCGACATGACCTGGGGTCCAAACAAAGACCACGGAGCGGCCGCAATGGGCAAGAGCATGGAGCAACTCGTGGATGGCCATCACCAGACGGGAACAAGGAAAGCACTGGTCAAGAGCTCGTAAACCACTCAGGGAGTCACGACAGATGACAAAGGACTCACCTGAGCGGGAGCGGATATACTCTCCAGCGACCGTTGCTCACAATGATCCTCTAGAGTAAGAGCGTAACCAGTGCGACCAGAGACCATCGAACCGTCGGTATAGGCCACGGCAGATCCGGGAAACTCGGCAAGGAGAGAAACAAAGCGGCGGCGGAGGGCCGGAGGAGGGACCGAGTCTTTCGGACCCTGTGCCAAATCCAGCCGAATGCATGGTCGGCGCACACACCAAGGGGGCGGACGGAGATTGGCCCGGAAAACATGCGGGAGAGCCCGGATGCGAACCACGATCGTACACCCTGACCGGGGCCGCCTGTCTGGAAGATGGATGATCGAGTGCGGGAACAGGAGACGGTAGTTGGGATGCCCTGGCAAACTACAAACGTGGGCAGCATAAGCGGCCAGGAGTCGGTCGCGCCGGATCCGCAATGGAGGAACACCAGCCTCCACAAGTAAGCTGTCAACAGGGCTTGTCCGAAATGCTCCTGTGGAGAGTCGGATCCCGCAGTGATGGATGGGATCCAGCAATTGCAACGCTGATGGCGATGCCGAACCATAAGCCACACACCCATAATCAAGGCGGGACTGCATCAGCGCTTGATACAGCCGGAGAAGGGTGGACCGATCGGCACCCCATCCGGTGTGGCTAAGGCAACGGAGAGCGATTAAATGCCGCCAGCATGTTTAAGCTGCCTAATATGAGGCAGCCAAGTCAACCGGGCATCAAATACCAGTCCCAAGAACCGATGCGTCTCTACCACAGCAAGAGGTTCACCGTCAAGGTAAAGGCGTGGCTCAGGGTGAACCGTGCGACGCCGGCAGAAATGCATAACGCAGGTCTTAGCGGCCGAAAACTGGAAGCCGTGCGCTACAGCCCACGACTGCGCCTTGCGGATAGCGCCCTGCAGCTGGCGCTCAGCAACTGCAATGCTAGCGGAGCTGTAGTAGAGGCAGAAATCGTCTACATACAACGAAGCTGCGACGGACGATCCCACCGCCTCAGCGAGCCCATTGATCGCAATTAAAAACAGAGAGACACTGAGGACAGACCCCTGTGAGACCCCGTTCTCCTGGACCCGGGAGGAACTACGGGACGCAGCAACTTGCACGCGGAAGGAACGAGATGACAGAAAATTCTGAATAAAAAATCGGGAGCGGGCCCCTAAGACCCCACCCATGAACTGTGGCCAGGATGTGATATCGCCAAGTCGTATCGTACGCCTTCCGCATGTCGAAGAAGACGGCAACCAGTTGTTGGCGGCGTGCAAAGGCTGTACGGACGGCAGACTCTAGGGAGACCAGATTATCGACGGCAGAGCGGCCTTTACGGAACCCACCCTGAGTCGGAGCCAGAAGGCCTCGAAACTCGAGGAGCCAACTCAACCTCCGGCTCACCATACGTTCTAGCAACTTGCAAAGAACGTTGGTGAGGCTTATGGGGCGGTAGCTGTCCACCTCCAGCGGGTTCTTGCCAGGTGTCAACACGGGGAGGACGATGCTTTCTCGCCATTGAGACGGGAACACACCCTCAACCCAGATGCGGTTGAAAACATCTAGGAGGCGTCGCTTGCAATTCACAGAGAGGTGTTTCAGCATCTGGCTGTGGATGCGGTCTGGCCCAGGAGCCGTATCAGGGCAAGCAGATAGAGCACTCTGGAATTCCCAGTCGCTGAAAGGAGCATTGTACAACTCCGCATGGCGCGTGTGAAAGGAAAGTCTCCAACTTTCCAACCGCTCTTTCCGGGAGCGGAAGGCCAGTGGGTAATTCGTAGATGCGGAACACTGAGCAAAATGCGCTGCTAACCGGTCAGCAATCGTGTCTGAGTCAGGACACACCACTCCATTCAGCGAAAGCCCAGGGACAGAGACAGGTGGCCGATAGCCATGGAGTCGCCGAATCTTAGCCCAAACCTGCGATGCAGAGGTACGGACGCCAATGGTGGAAACATACCGTTCCCAGCACTCCTGCTTCCGTTGGCGAATAAGGCGTCGGGCACGGGCACGGAGCTGTTTAAAAACGATGAGGTTCTCCAAGGACGGGTGCCGCTTATGGCGTTGAAGAGCCCGCCGGCGATCTCTAATCGCCTATGCGATCTCGGGTACCCACCAAGGCACAGTCCTCCGCCGAGGGGACCCGGATGAACAGGGAATCGCAGATGCCGCCGCAGATACGATGCCGGTGGTGACCGACTGAACCACCGCATCAATGGTGTCATGGGAAGGATGTGCGATAGTGGCGAGAGAGGAGAACAAGCCCCAATCAGCCTTATTCAGAGCCCATCTGGAGGGGCATTCAGAAGTGTGACGCTGTGGTAGTGACAGAAAGATGGGGAAATGGTCACTACCACATAAGTCGTCATGGACACTCCAGTGGATGGATGGTGAAAGTCCGGGGCTGCAGATAGAAAGGTCGATGGCCGAAAATGTGCCATGGACTACGCTGAAATGTGTCAGCTCTCCCGTGCTTAAGAGGCAGAGGTCAAGCTGCGAGAGAAGAGTCTCGACATCTCTACCCCGGCCAGTAATCGCGGCGCTACCCCACAGGGGGTTATGGGCGTTAAGGTCGCCCAGTAACACAAGAGGAGGAGGCAGCCAACACATGATGCGAGACTTCACCATCTGGCGGAAGATACAAACTGCAGACAGTGATAGGCTGAGGCGTCCACATCCTTACAGCGACAGCCTCTAAAGGTGTGTGAAGAGGTACACATTCGCTGTAGACAGAGTTAAGGATGTAGACGCAGACTCCACCAAATACCCTCTCATAAGCTGCCCGGTTCTTGTAATAACCCCAATACCCACGTAAGGCAGGGGTCCGCATTGCCGGAAACCAAGTTTCCTGTAGGGCAATGCAAAGGAAAGGGTGACTGCTGATGAGTTGGCGAAGCTCAGCAAGGTGGTGGAAAAAAGCGCTGCAGTTCCACTGGAGTATCGCTTTGTCCATGTCCGAAAAAGGCGTGAAGGGGCCGAGGAGGCAGATCACGCCACTGGGTGACCTGCTGCCACCGATGGAGGACCAGTACAATCTGCTTCCATGGTGTCTGAGGGTCCGGCGAGATCCAGGTCCTCAGCGGACGCCCGGATCTCCACCTTATCCTCGGAAGCAGGGCCTGTAGGGAGCAGTGGGGTGGATGCCACCGGTTGTTCCTTGGCCTTAGAGGTCTTCTTCGTCTTGTCTCTCTGGTCCTTGGATTTCATTGGCTGGGAGGGCTCCAGCGAGTCAGTCTCCGGGACGGAGGAGGAGCGGGAAGCCCTGCGACCAGCCGCTGGTCTGCTTTTCTTCCATTGGCTGACGTCACCCTTCCCAGAGGCGGAAACCTGGGAAGGAAGGGACCCAAGGGACCCTTTCTGTGCTATTCGAGCCGGGGAAGTTTGAGGCTTCCCCAGCTTAGAAGTGGGGACTGATGTCCCCGATGGTTGGGGGGTTGCTGCTCCTGAGGCAGGTAGTGCAGGAGCAGCAGGGAGTGAAGTGCCCCCCCCCCCCCCCCCCCACCATCAAGGGGGCAGGTGTAGCATTCCGGCTCTGAGAGGTGGCAGTCAGAGAGAGCTAATGGGGCCATAACAGTAGTAGCCGCGGCGTAAGAGGCAGTCATTCGAACAGGATGGAGGCGTTCGAACTTCTGCCTGGCCTCAGTGTATGTCAGGCGGTCCAGGGTCTTATACTCCATGATTTTGCGCTCTTTCTGGAATATCCTGCAGTCCGGCGAGCAAGGCGAGTGGTGCTCTCCGCAGTTTACACAGATGGGAGGCGGAGCACATGGAGTATCGGGATGTGATGGGCGTCCACAATCTCGACATGTGAGGCCGGAAGTACAGCGTGAAGACATATGCCCGAACTTCCAGCACTTAAAGCACCGCATCGGGGGAGGGATATATGGCTTGACGTCACAACGATAGACCATCACCTTGACCTTCTCAGGTAAAGTATCACCCTCGAAGGCCAAGATGAAGGCACCGGTGGCAACCTGCTTATCCCTTGGACCACGATGTACGCGCCGGACGAAGTGAACACATCGCCGCTCTAAATTGGCGCGAAGCTCGACATCGGACTGCAATAGAAGGTCCCGATGGAATATTATGCCCTGGACCATATTAAGACTCTTATGGGGCGTGATTGTAACCGGAACATCCCCCAGCTTGTTACAATCGAGTAACCGGCGGGACTGGGCGGAGGACGCCGATTTGATCAAAACCGAGCCCGAGCGCATTTTGGACAAGCCCTCCACCTCCCCGAACTTGTCCTCTAAGTGCTCGACGAAGAACTGAGGCTTCATGGATGTAAAGGATTCACCATCAGCTCTTACACACCAGGTAGCGGGGCGAGTATGTTTCGCTGGCATCCTTAGTCTTTCGTTCCTCCCATGGTGTAGCCAGGGAGGGGAACGATTTGGGGTCATATGTAGTTGCGTTGTATTGAGCCCTGGAACGCTTAGAGACTGCTGGCGGCTGGCCGCCAGCAAGAGATGATGTACCACGCTTCATTTCGGGTCATCCACCCTGATGCCACCTACTCCAACCAAGGGCCCTCCCCACGGGCGCCACCCAGCCTCAGCAATGACCACCTGGCAGGATGGCCATTGCCAGGAGTCCCACCCTTTTGTGTCAATTAATTGCCACAGATAAACGTATTCTGTAACATTGTTTATGATGTTGCCATTCAGTGTTACTTGTCCTGCAGCTACTCACTTATTACACCTAAACTTAGTTTTAGAGTGATTTATTTTAAGTCCAACTTCCTGACAACGATCTGTTAAGTCTTTTATAGAGGAATGCATTTCCATCTTACTGCTAGCTAGGACCACTATATCATCAGCAAATCTCAGGATGGTGAGCCTTTTACCATTTATCCTTATTCCTCTGTTCCAAATAATTTTGGACATAGCCATCTGGAGAACTGCTATAAAAAACTTCTGGGATATAGGATTGCTCTGCTTTACTCATTTTCCAATGGGAAATTCGCACTGGTTTCTTCCAATGTTGATGAATGCTACAGACGTGTCATGAATGTTTTATATGTTTTGTTTCCACTCCTTGCTCGGCCAGTGCTTGTAAGACTGCAGTATGGCTGACAGAATCAAAGGCTTTATCGAAATCAATGAAGGCTATACATAGTGGAATTTCATATCCATTGGCTTGACTGATTACCTCATGCAGTGTGTTTATATGGTCAATTGTACTGAAACCACTGCGGAATCCAGTTTGTTCTTTGGGCTGTGCAGTCTCCACTACTATTTTAACGTGACTTGTCAGGATTTTAGTGAACACTTTATATACAAACAGAAAGTAAGCTAATGGGGCAGTAGTTGTTCAAATCATTAACACTTCCCTCCTTATGTAGTATGATTATGTTTGGATTGGGATGCTGCCATTATGTATACATGAAATAAAGACTTTAGCCAGATGTTTTCCTGTTTTTCCCCCATAAGCTTCAGTATGGCAATTGTCAGACAGTTATGACCCCCTGCTTTGACATTCTGCATCTCATTTATAGCTTTTTGTATTTCTTTGGGTCAGATTTAGTGGACTTCATCATCTATGTAAGGTTTTCCTAATGGTTTGTATGTTCTTTCATATAATTTACTATTGAAATTCTTTACATGCTTTAGAATTTCTTCCTTTTTGTTATGCACATTATCAATTGCTATGATTTCATTTTTACCAATCATAAGCTTCTGTTTAGCTTTCTTGCAGCTCCTTTTATTCTCTAACATTAATGTGATAGTGTTTTCATTGTATTTTGGTATGTCAGCTTTCATATTCTTCCTTATACAATTACACAGTTCTGAATATTCTATCTTGTGACAAGTTTTAACTTTCATCTCTCGTCTTTTTATGAGTAAAGCTTCGGTTTCCGCCATAAACTTTCCTGGTTGTTTAGCAATTGTTGACACAGTCCACCTATTTGTTTTGCAGTTTCTATCATCACTTCAGCTAGATTTTCTACTGTTGACTCTTCTAATCTCACTCTAAGGGCATACTGAAAATCCTTTTTCCTTTCGTTCAATTTATCCATATCTATAATTTCTCTTTTCTGTGATATTGGTTTTCTTCGTTCTTGTTGAGTATTAGTGTATTTTTCACGCTTACCAGTTTATGGTCACTAGCAGTATTAAACTGATTCAAAATCTAAAGAGCTTTGATTATTTTGGTGTGATTTGAGATGATAAAATCTTTCATTGTGGGTCTCATGATTTAGGCTTCTGAATGGTCATTTTCTATTATGGTGTTTTTAAAAAGGTGTTCATGATGAATAATTTATTTTCTTCCGCAAAATGAACTAGCCTTTCACCCCTTTCGTTCCTCTCATCTATTCCATGGCAGCCTACTGAGAAATCATCCTGGTTTTTGATACCAACCTTGTCATTTGAGTCCCCAATTAAGAGTTTAAAGTGGCAGTCTTGTCCTTTGTTATGTGCATTTTTTACTTCATAAAATGCTTCTACTTCACCATCCTAAAAGCTTGCTGTAGGAGCTTATACTTCGACCATTTGTAGTTTTGTATCTTTTTGATATTTTAATAACAAGCCTTGCTACTCGATGTTCCTTATATTATTGATACTTTGTCTTTTACATCTTTATTTATTAGTAAACCCACACCCTTTGTTCTACCATCTTCATCTCCGAAGTGATACAGAACATTAATTATGTAATTAAAGCTTAAAAATCATTAAATATCACTATTTGGTTATGTGCTCAAAAACACATATTGGCTGCAGCTCTGTTGATGTCACAGACTAGGTGTAAGACAAAGCTTTACGCACGTTTGCTTAAGTTACTAGGTTTCTGCGTACTACTTCTGTAAACAGCTTAGCTATTTAGTGACAGTAAGCACAATTACAGGTTTTAAGAAACAGCAGAACAGAAGTTTTCTAATGCTAATAGACGAAACCTTCCGAAAATTGAAGCATTTATGCTCCACCCATTTATTGTGGCGATGTGCAACAACAGACATTCTTTCCCCTGCCCCCTGTAACATCATTAAACTCACTCATAACTAAAGAATTTTTTAAATTTTGCAAATGGATCCACATTTTAGAACTAGATTGTCAACTAGCAGTTATGAAATACAACCCAAAGCATAATGCAATTATTCTTGGCAAATCTTGCTAACCGATTTCCTCTATACAAGACACTCAGCAGATGCACCACTCTGAGCAGTTGTTCTGCAGTGCAGTGGGTGGAACATCTGACTGCAGGTAAAGATGACACTGGTTCAAACACTGACCCATGGTCATGTGTGTTTAGAAGTTTTACACAAAATACGAAAATAGCATTAGCAAGAACTCACTGTAGCAGTTGTTTAAATAGTGGATTGTAATATACATAGTTTCACATTAACCTAGTATAGCAATGGACAACTGAGGATAAATGCATTTACATTCCTTCGCACAAACAATTCACTTTTTTGGAAAGCATTGCTAGTAGTGAAGATGTCACCACATACCCACAGTACAAGAAGGTGTAGGTTAACGAGGTTTTGTATACGGAGAGAGAAAGCATGTACAACATGCAGATAACACAAACTTAAGGGCCGTGATGTTTGTCAGTGTAAGCTAACACCAGTGTGTTAAGAAGACTGACTTCATCTTTATGTAAGATGATGAAACTTCAGAAGTTTAAACAATAAGGTTCCTAGCTGGACTTAACAAAGAAACATTGTTTAAAAAAAGTGGTTGCATTAACCATAAGATATCTTTTTGAACACGATTTGCGAGAACAGCAATTGCAAATGTAAGCACATGTAGATGGCAAACGAAAAACAATAATGCTCTGTTTCTGATGTGTGTGGCCAAGTTTTGTAATTGTCATTTAGTTGACATACAAGAGGACTGTCGAGTCTTAATACTAGTTAAAATATTCTTTCTTGTTGGATTCAAAGCAGTGGTCTATGTAAACCATCTATAATTCAACTGTCTACTGCTCTAACAACTATCCTTCCTCAACAGTCGGAAAGCGTATCTCAGAGGCAAATTAATGTTAACTTCAGAATGCATGATATTTTCAATTAAGCTAGAGAACTTTTTCATCAATTTGGTTGCAATTACGACGTGCCGACAATTTGCCAGTAATGTCCAGCCACATTTTATGCATCTTCTCTTTCTTTGGAACACTCAAAAACATTTCAGGGTTTTTTTTATAGATGTATTTGAACAGTGTTGTACTAGACACCATCTGTAACCCATTTTCCAAAACTTAAATTCCGTAACAAGCTATCACTGTAAATGAGCTTTACAATATTAGGAGCATCGATGTAGCCAGTGATGTCATAGCCATCATATGCCTAACAGTGTTTTAGTGGGGGTTTCAAATTATTTGAAATTCATTACTGGTTTTTATAAAAGAATACTGAAATTCAGAAGGAAGAAACATGTTATGACATAATTGACCATTTAAGAGGATTTCCAGAACAGTCAAATACCCTATCGATGAGGGTTAAATCAGCCATCTTGATAGGAATGGCTTCACACTAATATAAAGATTATAGCTAGGGAGCAAAAAGATTAGCATTTCACGATAAATACAAATACAGATGCAAATCTGCATTTTGCAGACTGATGTCTCAAGCAATCCTTGGAAGAGCATTTCATCTACATCCGTGTCAGTTGTTCGGGCAATCTTGTGTCACGTACCTGTTAGTTTCATGTAACAGCTCCGCTATAGGGCCCAGAAATGCGAGTTTGCAATACATTCAGGCATTGTATAGATCTTCTCACTTCTACTGATGACAGATCTGGCCTATATCACCAAATGTGCTTTTCTGACTGACTTATTTCATACCAGTCTGATGTCTGTTGACATACAGTATAATTTTGTACTCAACAGCCCAAGGCCGAAATCTGGATCGTATAACAACATAAAAATTGTTACTGTCAAATGGTGCCAGTATCATTCAAAAAAATTGATGACTGTGCCTCCAGCCAAAATAAAAATTATCAGTAGACACATACTCAGTTCACAGTAGGAAAATACCACTGCTTCAACAGAATGATAATTTGAAGAAAGCTTAAATGCAGCAAAAAGAACAAAAGATGTCTTTCAGGAGGGGGAGAACCTCTGATTTTTGCAACAAACAAACATTCCAGTCAGAAGTTCCCTACCCCCCCCCCTCCTCCTTTTAAATAGCAAATTTTGAATTACAAAGGCTATGTCTTCACACATGTAGTGTGGCAACCTTTTAGACTTGTGCATCTAATCATTTACAATCTAAGAAAAGTAGATGTGAACTTTGCTGCTAACAGGTACATTTTCCAGTCCCTAATTATAGCACAATGGCCAAAATCTTAAGCACTGGATAAAGCATTCTGCCCAATGTTTAAATGTTGAGCTTAGGAGTCACAAAGTAGAGTAATCCACACATGGGTAACTGATTAGCTACATCTTACAGTCACACCACACACTAAAGCACCAACATTTGGCAGTCTCAAGCAAGATTACCTGTACAGTTAATTTACAGAAGTGTTCTGCATAATCAGAGCACTATACGTTCAATACATCTGGACCTTTTAGCAAAAGGTAGAACATTCAAAATGCTTAATAAAAATGACTGTCTCATACACTACAGGTAGCTGAAAAATTAATTTTATCCTTGTTTTTGGAGCTGTTGATACCATCTTCAATGAATGTGACTGTTCAATGCATAGGTAGTATGAATAAAAACACTTCCAGTCACAATCTCGTCCTGTTCTATTTAATTGCACAATGCATTTCAGACCCCAGAGGCATTTTTAATCATACTACATGTGAAAATGTAAAGTTACTTTTACACATGTGATATGCACAACAATTGTTTTGAGGTCATAGTAATTTAAGAGACGCACATTGACAGCTAAAACTCAATACCACATTATTGAAGGCACAATATACAGAAATGGTGGTTGGTTACATTAGAATGGAATGAAATCTCAAGCAATTAGCAAAAATGAGTATTTCCTTTAAGAACTCTGCTAGTGTTATACTTGAGCTGTGAACTCTCAAAATAATAGTTGTGAATGGTGTACACCCCCCCCCCTTTCACCACAGCAAATGTTTTACTACTTCATTAAGCAATTAGAGAATATACTAATAAAACATTCTAGAAGAAAGTGTAAAATCCTTTCAAGTTTATTTCAATACCACAAAAATAATGTTACAATTCTCTCAAGTCCCTTTTTATTTACTCCTGGTGCTCAGTTTTGTCTTCAACTGGCCATCAAACATGTAAAAAAAACATGCACAATGCACAAAAAATCAAATTGTTAATTTTGCAAATCTGACCTGTGTCTAAGGTGAGTTACTGCAACATAAACTGATCACCAGGAATAAAGAAAAAATCATCTTTAGACTATTTCAAGCTTAGTGTTTCATGATCAGTCACTGCAATTCCTTAGAAGCCTTGCCTAAAATTTCTGATCACATTCGTTCTTAATTATGCTTGGTTAAAAGCATGTTTTAACTTCATTTGATGGCTTCTCAGTTGTCTCTTCCCAAAATGTCGATCTGCTTAGTTGCTTCTTGCATTCCGCTGACCACTGTTTTCCAGTGGTGTTTTAGCTTCCTTTGCAGATGTGTGATTTGCAACCCCTGATGGTACCTTCTGTTGCATTCATTTCTCTCAAGTCCTGCTTTACTATTTGCAACCAAGTAATTTTTACCTTTGATTTTATCAATTTTTTTTTTGTTAATCTAGCACTGTCCATTTTGTAGATGTGACCACATAACTTCAAGTATCTTCTATTTACTGCATCAGTAAACTCTTCTAGTGCTGCGTACAGGTCCGTAGTTTTTCTTTTAATCCTTATGTCATTAGTGGTATCATTTTTCTTAGAATCTCTCTCTCTTCCTTTGCAATTTCACCAATTTTTGAATGGCATCCTAAAGATTTGTTTGGAGCATATAAGTGCTGTCTTGTAATGCTTAAGATTTGTATTATGAGGTATCACTTTTTTATTTTAGTGATTCCATGCTATTCTGTCCACTTTCAGGAGTTTAGTGGCTCTTTCTAAATTGGCTTTGCTGTTTAGTCCAGACAATTTCTCTGAACTATTAACAAGAAGACATGTGAAATTTTCCCATATTCCATTTGTAGTGGGGCTCTGATATTTTTTACACAGATTTCCCAATCAAACTATTTCTCATACGATATTTTAAGGTATGTCTTTCGATACTATCTTGTGTAGCTTCTCTATGGCATACTTCATTTCAATGGTTTTAGTGAAGATAGATAGCGCGTCGAGAAACAGTAGGCAGTTTAATTCTGTCCCAATTATGTACTACAAAAGGTTCAGAAATTTCACCCAGAAACTTGAGATTATGATGTCTGCAAGGATCTGGCAGATTATCATCTGGTCTTCCTGTCTAAGCTGAGTTGTTCTGAAGTGTGTAAAACTGTGTCAACAATCATATAAACAAGGCAAAATAAATATACTTATGTACAAAGTGCACGAATAGATGTTAGTTGCTTGTTTGTTATGTATGTGCTTCTATTCCTACATTTAGCTGATCCACGACACTACAGGCAAAACAGGGCTGCACACTGCTTATGAACTGCCAGGTGATGGTTTGGGATTTACAGCAGTATCTTATGTTTTGTTGGTACATGAAAATGAAAAAAATTCCTCACAGTGGCGACCTATACACAAAAAAGAAATACACTGATTACAAAATTTGTACATGAGCCCCACGTGACAGATCAGTAATGTAATGAGTAATTTGGAGTTCTATTTAATGCACAAAATAGTCAGGACTAAACCATGGCAATTTTTTTATTAATCAGCTAACGAATACTACGTAGGGCAAATTAGATTCAAACTGTCTGGTGCCAGTAACCAAAAATAAATTCAAACCAGCTACAAAATTCAGTTCATTCTTTAAATTAACTAAAAACAGAGGTACAAACGTTGACTACTGAAAGAAGACCTATTAAAATCACATACTCTACCAGGAGACACATTCAGTTTTTTCCATCCGAACTGTTAGATCACAAGAAACCATTAAATCACTGAAAGGCATTAACTCTTCTAATCATGTTAGTATTTGAACCAAACTATTAAATACCTGTTTCTCAGGTGGAGCGTGTTTTGATAAAGGTGAGGGTTTTAAGTACAGCCATCAGTTCTCTTGTGTAAATACTACACTAAATCTGTAGGAACACTATTTGAAGAAATTATGATTGGCACAATCATACCCAATTATTTCTCAATCTACAGAGCAACCTACATAGATCTGGGAGAAGAACAAGTAGAATCAACAGCATTAAATTCCTGGGGTTTCACCAACCTTAATGTTTCGCCTGTAACCCGGTAACACAGTAGGGCAGGAGATACATCATAGTGGGTTTTTTATGACAGGATAGAAGTGCAAGTATCCAGAGTACACAAGAGTTCTTTGAAAACTTTGGTGAAATGTACTGAGGCTGCCCACCCTTTTATTTAACAATCACTAAGCAAATGCCAGACATGCAGGAGAAAATTGAATATGAAGGTTGTTCCAGTATTTTATTAAGTTTAACACTGTAAATTATGAGACAACTCCGTATCTTTATGGAAGTACTAACACAAAAAGCCACTGTTAGAAGCCAGATTTCAGCATGATCTACTTTGTTCAGCATCAACAGGACAGTTTCTGCAGGCAATCCACTGATGAGCCTACCATAATTGAAAACAGTTGCACCATGATGTTTATAGAATTTTACAGGGCGGTCTGATCTGCTCACCGAGAGGTATTACCGCAGTAACATACCAGGTCAAATTTGAAGTGTTGATACCCAGGTCAATATCTGCTGAAGTAGTTGGTGAACAGATATGAACTGGGAAAAGTGCAAAATCTGTCAAAATGTATACTTGCAATTTTTGGTGCAGATCTTCAATCTATGTAAAAGTGGAGATAGTGTGCAGCAAACCAGAGTTACATGTAGCTGTAACAGGGCAAATATCAATGTAAAGCACTAATGACATGTCATGCACGAGTCACAGTTGCATCTATTGCAGTGATGATAAGCATGGTTCTTGAAACAGATTATGTACTGTTTTCTTGTCTGCAAAGGCTGTTAAGGGGGTGTTCCAACTATCATAAAAAAAAAATAGAGAAAGAAAAGGAGTATGAAGACTGACAAGTTTCCACAATCCCTATCCATGTAGTGTGTTGCTAGGATGCAGTTCCTATCCATGTCAGAAGTCCAAGTATTCTGTAATAAGTTGGTTGTTGATGCATGAAGGCATATGACTCCCAGATTCTAATCACAGAAGGTGACTAACAGTAGATCTGACTGATTTAAATCTGCAATGAAGCAGTGACAGCAAAGGTCTAGATGACAATCACCAAGAAAATAATCTTAATGATCTGCTCCAGTAGTTTACACCAAGCTGCTGATAAACTGATCTGACCAGAACTGCTGTTTTAGTGTGGATCTTTGTCAATTATGTACAAGTACCTCTGCCTCGATGTCCAGTCAAAGAGGCATTTTACATCAATGTTTCTTTGTTCAGAAGAGGTATTACACTCTAGCCAAGTTCATGAATGCTGATGAATATGCTGATGCTTGCATTTCTGCATGATAGTATTCATTAACTTCATGGAGGATCAGTTCAGATGACAGCATTGATAATTCCAAAATTTTTACTGGGGAGAATAATCCATTTAAGCACCTCAACCTGGCCCACACTTGAGATGCTAGACATAAGCTACTGCATTGAGTAACTTCTATCCGTAGAGACACCTTAATCAGCTGTACCATTTTGTCGGATAAGTTCGGATGACTTCCATGCGAAAAATATCCACCTTTACAGTGTGTACTCTAGCAAGTAGTCTCCTAAGGGCAAAACACAGCCATGTCCACCCATCACTAAGTGTCTACTCTGGTTCTTATCAGGAGGTAACAGCTTAGGCATCAACTATGTAAGTCCTGCATTGCCTCAGAATACAATCTGTACATAATACGATAACCTCAGCACAATTAAGGCTACCACAAAGGCTTTTCAGCCAGAGTAATTGTCCATTTATGAAGAAGCTTATCATCATTGCTAAGGAGCCATCTGATATGTCCTACTCCAAATGATTTGCAGTACTATTAAAGTCTGGAAAATGGGGAGTAAAACTCTAAAGCAGGGACACACTGCCAAAACATGATATCTATGAAAATGTATGTCAGAACTTACGGAATAACCCGAGCAGCACACACATTTAATCAAAGTATCAACAGGTCAGAAGTTAGATAGATAATCTGAGTACGGGGCAGATAGTGAGAGAGAGGGAAGGAGAAGCGAAGGAGGAGTGCATCGGAAAGATAGAGAAATGATGCAATGGTTTAGTGATCCACACATGTCGTGCACATACCCATGGGAGTCAAACCCCCTGGGCGCACTGCAGGCTTACCATTAAACCAACACTACATGTAAATATTTTCAAACAAAGAATATAAAATTGTTATTTCCTTGAACAAACAGTTCAAGTCAGACACACCATGTAGTGCACTCAGCTGCAGAACTGCATGTCTTATTTACTTTTCCTCTCTTCACACCACAGGATCTGTCAGGTATCTTTGTGAATGCTACACATAGTGCCAAAAAGCTGTTGTACTTGTGATTAGGACAGTGCAGTGGCTCACAACTGTCAACAAATGTAACATTTGGAACTTTCAAATGCTGTCAGATGACAAGTGCACTACAAATGAGCAAAATGTCAACTCCCACTATGTCAAATGGACTAAGCATCGGTAGTATCTAATAACAAAAATATGTGGATCACAAGTCAAAGTGTAATTTCTGAAGGACACCGCTGTTGCACAGCTTGCTGACATTAAATTAGACAGCTTACTAACAGGCAGACGTGCAATACACTCCCTCCCCCCCCCCCCCACCACCACCACAGTGGCTGTGTGTGTGTGTGTGTGGGGGGGGGGGGGGGGCCCTCTGCACCTAGTTTCAGGTCTTATGGTCAAAAGCTTAAGTGTTTAGTAGTCTTTTTCGTCCCTGACTGCGACTCAACATTTCCATTATATGCTGGGTAGAAATCTATCCTTTACAAAATAATAATATTCCAGGCCATATTTTCCACTGTGACTGGAAATTCATTCCTTCTACATTAAACTGCAGTTTTGGCTACAAGTCATTTTCAAACATCAAAAATACAGATCTGCATCACAAATACAGATGACAGAGGTATATTTTTGATGCATACTTTAGGGTGCTTTGAACTGGCTTCCCAGCCGAAAGTGCAATTTAGTAAGGAATAAACAGATGTTACTTTATCAGCCAGTCATGGAACAATATTATCCTTCAAAAACACAAATGATAATTATCAGGAAGTTTATTTTGAAGACATGGGTAATTTTCCATGACACTAAACTTGTCATAATAATAAATTTGTGTTACAATTTAAAAAGAAAGTGGAGCAAGCATATCTGACCATTCAGAAGCAGCAGTATTGCAGCAACCCACTGCAGCTGCTTTTTAAAATAAAATTTCTAAGCAAGAAATATCTGTCCTTTACGCCATTGCCACGAACAACACAGCGAAATGGCCCTTAAATGGAAAGCACCATGACAGCACTTACATCTAGCCCAACAGATAAACACGAGCGTAAAAGCTACCTCGTTTGAAGCTAACAGATTAGCATTAATAAGTAATCAAAATGCAAGACAGCTACAGTTGACAAAGATCTTAATAACATACCTTTGCTGATGCATCACAAGCTCCAGATACAAATGTACGCATATCTGGAGAAAGAGAGAGAGACATCACATCACCAGTGTGTCCAATAAATGACGTGCACTGCTGTCCTGTTTCGATGTCCCATAATGCACTGCAAAAACATTTACATAGACAAATGATTGAACAAGTTATTTTTATTAATTTTTGTGTTAATAGATTGATCAAAATTTGAAGCAAATGTCTAATTTGATGTGGAAAGTCTCACCATGACATGTCTCCTGAACTTGTGACAATCTGATTATCGTCAAGAAATCTGCAACAGGACAAGTAGCCGGTGTGTCCTGGCAGTTCCCGACTTACACGTACATTTCCTTCTCTCGTTTTGAGACTGAAATTAGACCAGGAATTAGTCATTTGTAGTTGTCAAGTTTCTACTTTCATACCAAGTAACTACGATTAAAGACTAATAATGTTACATCATATTTAAATAACCCACATGAGGAATGGCAAAGAACAGATTTGTTTATCTGTAGCAAAACATTTTGCAAGTTACATTGTGAATCCTTTTAGTAGTTATCTGAAAGAAAGAACACTACGTACAGAATGTACACCATCGACATAGTGGTTGCCTAGTCGAAAAATATATATCTGGCAACCACAAACTCCTCTAGGACACCTGGACTTAAAATATATCAAAGTATCCTAGAATTGTTTGTCTCTTCTAACATTTTCACATTCTATCACATCAGCTAATAAAAAACACAGGTTTCAGTTACTACGAACTACACAAAACTCTGCTCTAAACTGAAATCAATACAAATGTTCAATTTTAACTTTCTTAAGTTTATTTCTAAACAGTCTCACATACCTGTAGATCGAACAAATGTTATCCAGGCCACCACAGGCCACGTAACTCCCTGAAGGAGCATAGGCACATGTCATAACCCAACTTGAACGCAAAGGAATGGCATGCACCTTGTTTGTTGTGTAACTATCCCAAACTATTAACTTGCCATCCTGAGACGCCGACACTAGGTTCCTGCAAATACTAAACATTGATTATATCTGTTACTTTAGGATATGGCTATGAAGGGCTAACTTTTCAATGAATATGCCAAAAGCAGTAATGGGTCAAAACTCATGCAACCATTTTAAAATAAAATAAAACTTACAACTACTCCTGGGACCTAAAACTACAAGTTCCATTTATGGACTGGGTGTTTTGTATATTTCTACTGCCTACCTACAGACTTTACTGCCAACATATATTACCTGTCCTAAACAAAACAAACTGAATGACAATTACACATTACAGCTATATAGCTATATAACATGCAGTTCTAGCTCAAGCAATAATGTGTCCAAGGGAAACTTATTGAGCGTGCAAGGATGGGTACAAAAGTACATCCAAAATACACTTATTTTGGTATTTCTGCTTTAAGTACTTGACATATTCACCAATTAACCCTCCATTTTCTGCTCAAACAGCAAAACAAATACATCATAAACAAGCTTAAGAAAAAAAAACACACACACACACACACACACACACACACACACACACACACACACACACACACACACACAGAGAGAGAGAGAGAGAGAGAGAGAGAGAGAGAGAGAGAGAGAGAGAGAGAGAGAGAGAGAGAGAGAGAGAGAGAGAGAGAGAGAGAGAGAACAGTTCTTACCTAGAATCTGATCCCCAATGCATTGCATAAATCTTTGCAAGATGCCCCCTAAGTGTTCGTCGTGTGCGCATTTGAATTCGTCCGATGGGTTCCATATTGCTCGTTGCCTGAACGAGGCTTGTATCGCATGCAGCTTTCCTTGCATCCTGAAAAAATGAAGGGAAGAAAAATCTACCTGCTACCAAAGCACCAATTATAATAATAAAGTATTCTTTATTATCTGATATCAAAGGTAAAAGTTATGGTGGCGAAAGTTTGGGTCAACAGATGTGTCCAATTCTGGACACACACTAGTGAGGGACTATGTACCTGAATTGATTGCGAGTGATGTTGGAGTGGGACTGAACTTAGTGTTACTAGACATTTCGGGAGTTTGTGTTTGTCTTGACAGTGAATGATCTTCATGTACGTAGTTATTGGCTACTACTTATTTCTGGTTTAAAATTGTTAGTTCTTCATGTTGTTAACAGTTTGGAAGATTCTTTTGTACTATGTATGGGTCTTACAATGACATTTACTAGTTGTTCATGTGACAGTCTGCAGCTGTGGCAAATGTTTTGAATAATTTTGTAATGCCTTGAGCTGCCATTCTCTTTAATTGATGAATGATTGTACAATTTCAGCCTTACGCCATTTTCAAGTATCGAACTGAAGCATTATACACTGGATATATGAGTGGCATTTGTTATTTTGACATAGGAGTAAGTTATATCTGTAGATATACTAGACACATTTTAACTAACTTATGATTATTTAGTAGTATATTATACCGTGTCCATCCATCCGCAACTGCACATAATATTCATAAAATAAAGGTTTTTCGCTATTTTAGGAGCACGTTACTTTCAAGTAATTGTTGCAAAGCTCTTTTATAAGGTCCTTTTTTTAATATGCTTAGCACTAGGCAGACTATAATTATTTTACAGAAGTTTGTTAATTAACCTACATAAGTAAATGTTATCAATTATATTTAATTATCCTTAATCATTAGTGCAAATACGACTATGTAATTCCTTTAAAGTAACTTAATTATTTGTTCTCTTATTATGGGAGAACGTCATTTTTAAATAGTTGTTACGAAGATCTTTTATGTAAATCTCTCACAGTACTCTTAATGAAACAGTACTGAAAACCACGAGATTCGAGTAATAACTCGATGTACGCATGATGTTTTGCATCAGTCATTTATTACTGAGTGCAGCAATAATTTTACATTCCATGATTCTGTAATTCTTTAATCTAGAACTGGTAGGAAGTTGCCTAAGAATTTCCCATTTTGCAGGGTTTTATGGAAGAAATTTAAATTTACATCCATCTAATAGACCAGTCAGTTTTAAACGAGCAAAAAGACTGCAAAAATGGCAAATTCCTAGGCAACTTTTTAGCAGTTTTATGACAAAGCATTACAGAACCACAGAATATAAAGTTATCACTACACTCATTACTAAATACGACTAATGTAAAACATCACACAACCATAAACCAGTTATTACTCTACTCTTAGTTTATATGAGACATACTCCCACAATAAGAGAACAAATAATTACACGTTACTTCACAGAAATTACATAATCATATTTACACCAATAATCAACAGAAATGAAATATAATTTTTTAAAAAATGGCATATGTAGGTTAATTTACAGATTTCTATAAGTAGTTATAATACTCCTAGTGTTAGGTGCATTAAAATGTTGATGTTTATAACAGCTTTGCAACAAATGGTCAAAAGTAACATGCTCTTAAAACAGCGAAAAACCTCTATTTCATGAGCATTACATGCAGTCATCAGAGCACGGACATAAATAGCATAATATACCACTACAGATTCATCCATAAAGTAAGCAATGTGTCTAGTGTATCTATAGATATGACTTGTTTCTATGTGAAAACTACAAGAGTCACTAACACCATTTATGAACACCACGAAACAGTACTCAGCATCACCCACTCTTAATCTTGCTTCAACAAAAATGGTTGTGTCCTGCAGTTTCCTTAGCAGCAATATCAGCGGAATCAGCACTAGCTCATAAATGTTGTGTGAATATTCACATAGTGTGATGCCAATAGGAAAACCTACAGTCCCCCCCATAACAAGTGAACTTTGTCAAATGCACCCTTCTCTCACTGGAGATTTGCAAACAAACCCATAAATGTACAAATAAAAAAGGTTTTCAGTTTAAACTGTGAGTATGAAGCAGATGCTATTCGCATATTGACAGCATACTGAGAATGGCCACAAAAACAGACAAAACAGTACTGGCATTTACTTTGACAATGTATCTGAAGAAGAAAATCGAGATGCTGGTTCAAGAAATGGTTTAAAATGAGAACTGTACACATGAAAACCTGTTAATGAAAATGTTACACAAACTGATTATTACATGTACTTTCTGCAAATAGACAGTGAAACTCTTTAGTAACTTTTTCACCCTCACATTGAAAACAAAGACACAAGAATGCAAATATTTATTCTCTTCTACTTGGTCCTCTAATGACAGTTTATTAAAATACTGTAACATGAGGACATACAGACAACATTACCTGTAGAAGAACCGGAGAACTTGAAGTTTATTTCATCGCTGTCTAACTTTTATGTTATGCATAAAATACCTATGTAGTTTGCTACATCTTCCTGTATTATATACGGCTCAGGAAGATGTAGCACCTCTACCAATTTGGTAAATGCCAGTGCTGTTTTCTTTTTATCCTTGATCGTAGTTTCTATAGCTGTGGGAACCCGTGATAGTGTGAGATAAGGTATAAGAAAACCTATTTTTCACCAAACTTATGTCTTTAAAAAACCACAAACGATGGCCACCAACTTGTCAGACTTTCCGTTAATCAAAATTTCTCACTAACACAACCTATGCTTGACAGACTTGCCCGCAAAAGGCAAAGGTCCCGAGTTCGAGTCTTGGTCGGTCACACAGTTTTAATCTGCCAGTAAGTTTCAACACTGTACCTGGTCAAATGTTTGGCAAACATACTGGCAAGCTGATTGTGAATGGGGGCCTTAAATAATGGTGGCCAATTGGGATCTATGACCTAATTCTTTCAACACACTACCAATGGCACAATTATAAGAAGGCCAATCTGTCAGTACTCTCACAAGATTTGCTTAGCTTTATAAAATCTGCCACAAGATGGTGCTAATGGTGTTATTCATGCTCAACAAATTGATACACTTGTTAATATTTTTTCTGTGCTATTTTACTCTGAGTTAGTGTTTGCAATTGTCATTTTTTTTAGTTCAAAAGCTGACAAATAGAGGACTTACTGACAATGAAATTCATGAATTATTGGAATATACGAGTGATACACAGTACTTTATGAAAGTAGCAGTAGTTCAGAAAGAGACAAAGTTCTTGCTGATATACTGAATGAAAGTAGAGAGAATGGAAGATGTACAAACAGTGAAGTATTTTAAACTCGACAGCTGCTACCACATGCATTTCACTTGCTGCCTAGACCAAATCGTATGCTGCCAGTGGGATCTTCTGGAACTGATTATTTCAATCTATTTTTCATTGCAGTGTTACTTCAGCTGATTGCCACAGAAACACACTGCTTAGCAGAGCAGTTTATATTGAAACATGCTACTTTGTCCAGCCCATATAAAAAAGAAAAATGTCAAAATAGCTGAGATAGGAGTTTTTATAGAATTCTTGCTATGTATTGGACTGAACAAAAGATTTATACTGTTCTTGTGCTGGAGCACAAATCATCCTAATGCATGTCCAGATTTTGACAAAGTGTGTTCTGCTTCTAAACACACGTGTCAGGTGATACAGAATTGCACAAATTGGGCAGACTAATGCTGTTTATTACAATTAGGCTATTATCTCTCTAAACAATTTAAAAAATTCATTTTTCTTATGTCACAACTCAGAAATTTGTATTAATTTCATGGAGAAGTTGGGCTTTCTTTAAATTAAGTGTACAGTTAATCATGTAGAAAAGTCACCAAATTTATACTATTATTTCAAAATATTTTTTTTTTTTTGTTACTCAAATAATTTAAAGCAACATCTGACACTCCAGATATAACATTATAAACTACACACTTTTGTGGGTACAAAGTACCACTCAAAATTGAATGCAAAAGGGTTAAATGAATTTTGCTACCACCTATTACTCTGAAGAAATAATGGTGGATTGGGGGTCAACATTACACTGATTACTAGGCCATTATTGTCAGGACAAAACTATATATTATGAGGAGTAAATCTGATACTTACTTCTTAAAATGGACTCCACCTGCAGTCATAACACATCAGAAGGAAATGACTGAAAATCTAAATTTGATGATGAAATGCAATTCAGACACTATCACTCATGAATATGAGCTCAATGTTTTAACCATTTCACACCTCCACCCTCTCTGTATACCTCTTGCAAATTATTCTGGTAAATAATGTAGTGCCTAAACAATGATCCATTGTATTCCTGCCAACTTTGTCAAACTTTATGTGACTAATTCCTACTGAGCACTTAGAACACATACTTTAAGGGAAAAATGTAAAACTGAGGACCAAGATTGGTAGCCAATTAGCCAGAACAGTAGTCCAACAGTTCCAAAGTGTGTACTTGCTTTCTCATAACATTTGGTAGCTGCAATTCATTTAACAGCTTAGCATATCAGCATCAACAAATTTTAAAAGCCCACATAACTAGTTATTTTACAAGAAAGGTTTAACACTGTAAAGCCATTTTATCTCTCAACACATCTTTGGAAATTGCATACTTACTCTAATAGCATTTTTCAATGTTTCAGCTTCTTGTCGCAAACTGTCTAGCTCATTCATACTTGCTCAGAACACACTGGACACAAATCTGTAAACAAATAATGCTTAATACACCATAAGATATTGAGCAAATTAAGCACACTAAACCAGTATCACTATATATACTACCTCATACATTAAATAAAAACATCCACATGACTTCAGTAATATCTTACAAAACAAACACACACACACACACACACACACACACACACACACACACACACACACACACACCGATTTTTCCCCATTTCCTTTAAGCATACAATTCCTTTCACAAATTTTCACCCAAAACCTATATTTTTAAGACCAGCTTCGATGAACATTTCTGCAAACATAGAAGGAATACCTGGACAACTGAAGTAGATGATGTACGGGCAAATGAATTACTATAGGTTATTAACAAATCCAACAGCATGACAAGTCATACAGTGTATTGTAGTCCATGCTGTCACAGTACGTATTTGAAAACAGAACATACAATTGAGAGTTTCTGTTCTTTGAACAGAAGAGTGTTAATCATAGTATTATAAAATTTTAAAACTTGTGTCAATTTTTATAAACCCACCAAATTCTTGGCTACTCCAAGTTTGTCATCAAAACAGTTTCCTTCTACAATGTTTTTAAAACTGCATCATAAATAAATCAGTAACTTAGAAAACAAGAACCACTTTTACCATTGCCATTTATATATAACAATATTCAAATAGCATGCTAGTACATAAATGGTGACACAGCACTCAATACTCCACATACTCTGTGCGGCATTGCACTGAACACACTTAGTATTTACATTTATTTGTCTCAAAATTTATTCCAGTACCCAAAAACTGGGACAAATGGAAATATTTTAGTAAACACGAGAGCAGATACTGATTTAGTAATTTGTAAATTTTAGTTTAAACTGGAATGTTCATAGGCAAATATGCAATCAGTGCAATGTGCTATGACAACTATGATCGTGACAAAATTTAAAGATACACTAGCCTAAGATATCAAAACTTTAAAATATTTTCCTTTCTGTTGTCATTAGCAAACCATCGTAGAAGCGTCAAATACGCTTATCTCCACAGTTTTCAAGACTAGAATGATAGTGCTAGATTTTAGGAATCCTGAATAGAGGTACATGGGAGGGCAGGAAATAAAAAAATTTCAGTTCCGCCTGTAGTCAGTAGAGGACCAATACCTGAAGTGGGAGTGGTCGAACATTTCATTTCACAAATTTAGGAACGGGCGCTATAATCGCGCAAAGACCCGTTTACACAATTACAACAAAACATGTTTAACTCAATATGCTATTCCAATCACTTCTGCTGCGCTTAAACATACGGGTAACAATTATTTTGAAGTACATTTGTACAAACTTTTTTCACAAACGCCCGTATCACGTAAACACCGCACAATTCCCCTAACACACAATAATCCTATGACGTTATCTTACAAACTTCACTTCTACACGCACTACCAATTACGAAAGGGAAGGTGCGGTTTTTGACATGAACGGCCATGATGGTAGAGTTGTACTTATTCCTCGCGATCATGAATCAATATTCCCCTCCGTGACGCAAGGAGATCATAATTCGCACTTCGAAACAACTTCTTATGAATTACAACAACATATAACAACTGCTCTTACACGTACTTCCACGAAATATTGTGCTGCCCGCACCTCGAGTTACTTATACTACGTAACGGATTACAAACACAAAACACCGTAACCAATTTTTTTCTGACGAATTACGATACATACTTACAACTTAAAATGCCCCTGACGATTTCTCGTGGGTCAGGGAAACATACAATTCGCGTTATATCCGTTTTCAGCCACAAAACTGTCCTATTCACAACACTTACTACACCAGGAACACGGTAGGGTGCGGCTTCCCTCTGCTAAACTTTGAAAGCCCCGTAGCTACATGACGTCACTCAGTCGATTTCTGAAATGAAACATGAAAAGCGAACATGCAGGAAAGCCATACTCTGAAAACAGACAAACGGGAGATTCGATAATGTGTAATGGTGTTTATATTGCTGTAAGGAGACTACTTCTGTAATTCATTAAAGCACTGTATTCGTAAGCAGAATTTTACAATTTTCAGTTCCAGTTGTATAGCCCAGTTGCGTTTACAATAAAATCTGTTATAAAATGCGTTTTACGTTAAGTTGTAATGCGAAAACGCTCCTTGTAGCCACTGTAGTTCATCACTAATACATAATAAATGATTATTGCCATCTGCAGAGATAAGTACATTTAGAAAGTATGAAGACATCACACAGTATCACGGCTCCAAACAGCACATCACAGGCGTCTACTTATCAAATATGCAATATGAAATATTTCAAAATTTCTCCAAATGAGCGACATGCGTTTAAGATTATTCTTTCGAAGCTTTAGATTCTTATTCATTTACGACTGAAATCCTCAATGACCAGAGAGGAGAACTTACTCAACCCTATAGCACAACAGCCATATAGTGACGTACTAAAATACATTAGTGATAACTTAGTGCTCATGAATATATACAGGGCAATATTACACATTAATTATTTGTTTCCGAGTAATGTCATACAAAACTAAGACGTTTCCAACATTTCAAATCCATGCTCATTCTTTTGCTGCCGATGAAAAAATTATTAATAGATTCAAATAGTTTAGAAAGTTTCAATGCATGTGAGAATCTTACATTTTTTCAAGTACTAGTATTTATCTTTTGTTTACATATTGTCAATAATGAACAGTAGTTAACCATTCGTTAGGCCTAAACTGAAGCAGTGGATGTTGTTTTGTATAAGACATTGCTAGTGTTAAATCACTTACCCTATTTCTGCCAAATATACGAGATTTGCAGATAACTTACTCATAACGAAATAGCAAACAAACTTCATGGTTAAATGCTTTATGGTGATTGATTGTGCTCTTGGATTGACAATAACGTTTTATGAAATGCGTAACAACATGAAATGTACCGTGATGGGTGTTCATAGTTTCAGGCTTCAAAATAACGTTACAGCCACCTTTGCTAACCATACGGATTCTATAGTCCATTAGCGATTTTGTAACACCCCTGTGTAATATGAAGGGCAAACCGAGGAAAGATTCCAACTAGTTCTCATTGTTCTCGAGAAATGACGTCGGTTCTCGGTTTTCAGTTCTTTGTTTGTAGTGTCAATTGTTGACACAAACGTCTGTACTCCTGCCAGTGTCGGAATTCCAAGTAATGTGACTCTTATTTACTTTTAGTATAAATATGGTAAAGTTGATGCTGTTGTCCAAAGTAGTTGTGTAGCGTGGTGATTTAGATACATTGTTGATATGTAAAAAGTCTTGAGTTTAAGTCTTGTGAAACGCTTTTTCCCGTTATGGCCTGGCTTTTTGTTCTTCGGCGTTGCCAATTCCCAATTTTTTAATTTAATTGTGGCATGGTAGAAATTGCTTTAGTAGAAAGTAAACTGGAGAAATTTTTTTTGTTTTTTTTTTTTTAATGGGCTGCCATAATGGCCATCGACCTGAGAACTGCTTTTGATATAAACAATTAAGGCGCTTGGGGCTTTATAATGGTAAACCAAATTAAGTACATTTTACAGGAGACACATTTGAAAATTGATAAAATTCCATAAAGTGGGTGAGGAATATGTTTATTGTATTATAAGATGCTACATTCGTTACAGTATCTTCTCGTACGGAACAGAGCATTTTTAACTATTGCACTTTGCGAAAAACAATATTAAGTATAGGGAAAACACAATTTTGTGGCTTGTCATTGTATATCACCAAAGTTTCAGTGCCAACATTTGGCTTCACTGATATCACAATTGCCGTCACTCCCAGCGTTGTCTAAAGCCCCCCCCCCCCCCCACACACACACACATTCTATTGCATGCCTGACAATCACGCTTGCGTAAGCAAGCTTGTGCAAGTTTGCTTGACCATGTGTTGGGCAAATTAGCGCAAGCATCAGACTTGCACAAGCAGCTTGACACTTGACCGAATTTCGATTATACGTGCTTGTGCAATCCTCCAAGCGTGTCCATTCTTGCTAGTGTGTGCCTAGAGCGTAGGGGGGCTTGAACAAGCACACATCTGTCATTCGGACACAGACTGCGGAGAGCGCGCGTTTATTTACATTTTGTGTCGTTTCGTTCTGATATCGGAGCGGGAAGTTTTGGAGGAATTTATTAGGTGCTACGAAAGACACCTACGTTTATGGAATATTAAAAGTAAAGAATATCACGATAAAATGAAAAGAGACACAGTATCTGAGGTGCTTCTCACAAAGTACAAAGAAATTGAGCCATCAGCAACTAAAGATACTGTTACGATCGAATTTCAGACGAGAAAAAAAGGAAACGTGACAGCAGGGCCTGCAGCAGACGAAGTTTATAGACCTGTTCTGTGGTACTTTGATCTTTTCAGCTTTTTAAATGCAGAGGAGACACCAAGATGCTCTTCGAGTAATTTACAAGGAATAGAGCTAAGTGAGATAGGTGGGTAGTGGTATTTAGTTACAGTAGCACTGTTACAGTTTAGATATATACCTATACTTTTATTTGTTTGTACTATACTGCAATATACATTGTTTTCTTTTACATTTTTCTTCACTGCTAATGCACAAAATTATGTTGCCAAAGAACTTGTCCTTCATACACAAAGTAGTTCATAAAATCCTCTCTCATTTTTGACATCAAATGGAATGTTTCCTGCAGTAGACCTTTTCAATGGTAGCATATTAGAATCCTCTATTGTTAAGTCATTATGGAACAAGCCATGTTCTATGTCCTTCAAATCAAGAGAATCATGTGAGCCATAAGTTTGATTCACAGTACTCATTAAATAATATTTTACCACCTTATTGCTACAGCTGACTTCCAAATTAATAGCTGTGTGGAAAATCCTAAAGCGTGCTGCCAAGATCCCAAATACATTTTCATCAATGTGCTGAGCTCTGCATAATCTGTAGTTGTAAATTTTCTTTTCCATGCAGTTCAAGTCACTCTGCCGGAATGGTTTCGGCATATCAGTCCTCAAAGGAAATGCATCATCCCCTATAAATACATATGGTAGTTTTCATGAACTGTCTGCTACTTTTTTCTCTTTTGGAATGTTGAGGGTGTTACTTTGTAGTCTCCTAAAAACATTCAGTGTTCCGAAGAACAGCGCCATCAGATATTCTGCCATTTGTGCCAAAATCGAACAAAATAAATCTGTAATTTGCATCAGCTATTGCAAGTAGGACCATACTGTGTGTATATTTGTAATTGAAATAAAATCATCCACTTCCAGCTGGCGGTACTATCTCTACATGCTTTCCATCTATACTTCCAAGGCAGTGTGGAAAACTCCATCTCCTTTCAAAATCCTTTGCAATGCTGGCCCATTCATCAACTGTTTCAGGAACCTGAAAAATGAAAAAAACCCCAATTTTAGACATGTTACCTTAAAATTACATTATTATGAAAAGTACTGTATAGTATTCTCACATCTATTAAATTATTTTGGGACCATAAACACATCTATGTGATCTCTCCTCCCAGCCCCACACTCCCCCACATGAAACATGCTTATTTACATGAAGGTAATATTTGCCCCTATTACTATATTTAGATTGTAATTGTAATTTCGTGTGATTTTCAACACTGCACACAGCGTTCCTTACTGTTTTATAAAAAAAAAGATTATTTTGTGTGATACAGCTACTTCTTTGAATTTTCAAAGTTCAGTATTCATGAGCATTCAGTATTATTTGCAGAATGAAATTACCACAGTACCACTCCCCATATCACAGAATATGGAGGAAGATTTGGAGGTTGAAGTAGAGCCTCTAACTCATTCACAGCTATATGAAATTTCTACTGTCCTATCTACTAGTGATGAAGGGTCACCAGAAGTTTTCCTTTAAAAAGTAAACAGAGAAGACCAAATAGTAAAAGAAGGGATACTGGAAGGGACCCTGCCCTGAGAGTTATTAGAGAACATTTCCAAAGACAAAAACAAAGGAAAGATGAGGACCACCATGAAGTTTTTGGGAAATCGGATGCTGCTAAAATGAGAGACATATTGGACCACAAACAAAGACTGGTGGCAGAAAAAATTATAAATTATACCCTATTCATCCCCCCCCCCCCCCTCATGAACCACGGACCTTGCCATTGGTGGGGAGGCTTGCATGCCTTTAGGTGTAACCACAGCGGAGGGGTATCTGTTGAGAGGCCAGACAAACATGTGGTTCCTGAAGAGGGGCAGCAGCCTTTTCAGTAGTTGCAGGGGCAACAGTCTGGATGATTGACTGATCTGGCCTTGTAACAATAACCAAAACGGCCTTGCTGTGCTGGTACTGCGAACAGTTGAAAGCAAGGGGAAACTACAGCCGTAATTTTTCCCGAGGGCATGCAGCCTTACTGTATGGTTAAATGATGATAACATCCTCTTGGGTGAAATATTCCGGAGGTAAAATAGTCCCCCATTCGGATCTCTGGGCGGGGACTACTCAGGAGGACGCCGTTATCAGGAGAAAGAAAACTGGCGTTCTACAGGTCAGAGCGTGGAATGTCAGAGCCCTTAATCGGGCTGGTATGTTAGAAAATTTAAAAAGGGAAATGGATAGATTAAAGTTAGATATAGTGGGAATTAGTGAAGTTTGGTGGCAGGAAGAACAAGACTTTTGGTCAGGTGAATACAGGGTTATAAATACAAAATCAATGCAGGAGTAGGTTTAATTATGAATAAAAAATACGAGTGTGGGTAAGCTACTACAAACAGCATAGTGAACGTATTATTGTGGCCAAGATAGACACGAAGCCCACGCCTACTACAGTAGTACGAGTTTATACGCCAACTAGCTCTGCAGATGATGAAGAAATTGATGAATGTATCATAAGATAAAAGAAATTATTCAGGTAGTGAAGGGAGACGAAAATTTAATAGTCATAGGTGACTGGAATTCATCAGTAGGAAAAGGGAGAGAAGGAAACATAGTAGATGAATATGGATTGGGGGTAAGAAATGAAAGAGGAAGCTGACTGGTAGAATTTTGCACAGAGCATAAATTAATCATAGCTAACACTTGGTTCAAGAATCATGAAAGAAGGTTGTATATGTGGAAAAACCCTGGAGATACTAAAAGGTATCAGATAGATTATATAATGGTAAGACAGAGATTTAGGAGCCAGGTTTTAAATTGTAAGATATTTCCTGGGGCAGATGTGGACTCTGACCACAATCTATTGGTTATGAACTGTAGATTAAAACTGAAGAAACTGCAAAAAGGTTGGAATTTAAGGAGATGGGGCCTTGATAAACTGACTAAACCAGAGGTTGTAGAGAGTTTCAGAGAGAGCATAAGGGAACAATTGACAGGAATGGGGGAAATAAATACAGCAGAAGAAGAATGGGTAGCTCTGAGGGACGAAGTAGTGAAGGCAGCAGAGGACCAAGTAGGTAAAAAGACGAGGGCTAGTAGAAATCCTTGGGTAACAGTAGGAATATTGAATTTAATTGATGAAAGGAGAAAATATAAAAACGCAGTAAATGAAGCAGCAAAAGGGAATACAAACGTCTCAGAAATGAGATCGACAGGAAGCGCAAAATAGTTAAGCAGGGATGGCTAGAGGACAAATGTAAGGACGTAGAGGCTTATCTCACTAGGGGTAAGATAGATACTGCCTACAGGAAAATTAAAGAGACCTTTGGGGAAAAGAGAACCACTTGTATGAATATCAAGAGCTCAGATCGAAACCGAGTTCTAAGCAAAGAAGGGAAAGCAGAATGGTGGAAGGAGTATATGGAGGGTCTATACAAGGGCGATGTACTTGAGAACAATATTATGGAAATGGAAGAGGATGCAGATGAAGATGAAATGGGAGATAGGATACTGCGTGAAGAGTTTGGCAGAGCGCTGAAAGACCTGAGTCGAAACAACGCCCCGGGAGTAGACAACATTCCATTAGAACTACTGACAACCTTGGGAGAGCCAGTCATGACAAAACTCTACCATCTGGTGAGCAAGATGTATGAGACAGGCGAAATACTCTCAGACTTCAAGAAGAATATAATAATTCCGTAGAAGAAAGATTAAGGAAAGGTAAACCTACGTTTCTAGCATTTGTAGACTTAGAGAAAGCTTTTGACAATGTTGACTGGAATACTCTCTTTCAAATTCGAAAAGTGGCAGGGGTAAAATACAGGGAGCGAAAGGCTATTTACAATTTGTACAGAAACCAGGTGGCAGTTATAAGAGTCGAGGAGCATGAAAGGGAAGCAGTGATTGGTAAGAGAGTGAGACAGGGTTGTAACCTCTCCCCAATTTTATTCACTCTGTATATTGAGCAAGCAGTAAAGGAAACAAAGGAAAAATCGGAGTAGGTATTAAAATCCATGGAGAAGAAATAAAAACTTTGAGGTTCGCCGATGACATTGTAATTCTGTCAGAGACAGCAATGGACTTGGAAGAGCAGTTGAACGGAATGGACAGTGTCTTGAAAGGAGGATATAAGACGAACATCAACAAAAGCAAAACTAGGATCATGGAATGTAGTCGAATTAAGTCGGGTGATGCTGAGGGAATTAGATTACGAAATGAGACGCTTAAAGTAGTAAATGAGTTTTGCTACTTAGGGAGCAAAATAACTGATGATGGTCGAAGTAGAGAGGATATAAAATGTAGACTGGCAATGGCAAGGAAAGCGTTCCTGAAGAAGAGGAATTTGTTAACATTGAGTATTGATTTAAGTGTCAGGAAGTCGTTTCTCAAAGTATTTGTATGGAGTGTAGCCATGTATGGAGGTGAAACATGGACGATAAATAGTTTGTACAGGAATAGAATATAAGCTTTCGAAATGTCATGCTACAGAAGAATGCTGAAGATTAGATGGGTAGAACACGTAACTAATGAGGAGGTATTGAATAGAATAGGGGAGAAGAGGAGTTTGTGGCACAACTTGACAAGAAGAAGGGACTGGTTGGTAGGACATGTTCTGAGGCATCGAGGGATCACAAATTTAGCATTGGACGGCAGCGTGGAGGGTAAAAATCGTATAGGGAGACCAAGAGATGAATGCATTAAGCAGATTCAGAAGGATGTAGGTTGCAGTAAGTACTGATAGATGAAGAAGTTTGCACAGGATAGAGTAGCGTGGTGAGCTGCATCAAACCAGTCTCAGGACTGAAGACCACAACAACAACAAACAACACTATTCGTGGCTGAAATGAGGCAGTTGAAGCTCACCCACACCGTTTGCCATGTGAGTGCAGACTCCATTCTGCTGTACGGTAATTACTGTGCAACAGTGGGCAGAAGCAGTTCAGAGTCACTTGTCAGTAATGCCAGCGACAATTAATATGTAAAGTTATCCATTTTGTAACAATAAATAAATTAAAATAGAATACCATTTTTCATTGAATACAAGTTCATTTCTGCTTTTAGAGTAAAATTTTAATTTTAACAATTTTAGAAATTTTCATTGTCCTTCAGATTAGGTTTAACCCAGACGTGAAATATTATTTTTCCTATATGTAATGATTTGGGTAACTGCAGGCAGTACCAAAAGAAAAACGAGTGTTAATAATAAGTAAAGATATTGAGTATTATTTCAGTGTTCAAGATTCGCTTTGAAATGTCAAGATATTTACAATGAATGACCTACAACTTTGCAGCTGAATTCACTGTCATCAAATAAAGTCACCAAATAAAGTAATGCAGTTGGGTACTACAACAACCGTTTCAAACTAAAGCAAAAGGTACAGAGGCAGCTGTCATCAAATGCTCATAAAATAAAATTATGCTGTTTGGTATGGCAACAGCCATTTGAAACAAAAACAAGAGGTTCAGAGATAGCTGACTGATCAAATGTTGCCATGAGTGTACTCATGAAAAATAGTTTGCTATCATATGAAATGTTTTCAAGTCCAAAAAAGTGCAATAATTTGGCATGTATAAGTACTACAATATTTATAGAGTTGGGACTGTAAATGCTATGGGCTCAATAAGTAGTTAAGTTAAAGTGCACAAACCAAAAGTACATTCAGTGGCCAGAGAACAACTTCATAATGAGAAAACAGTGTTTCACTCTCCTTTAAGAAATTACTTTTGAGCGTCTCAGATATAGTATGGCAGGTTTCAGGCACTATGGCACTTGGTGCCTGTGGTGAAATTACAGACGTGTATTTGAGGTCTTCATAACTCCTTCCAGTCGCGAGAAATCGTAATGTTGCTGTTAGGCTTACGTGTGGTGTTATAGCCTCCCCCACGACTGTATCCAGCTTCTTAATCAAAGGCGTCGCCAGGGACAAAAGATTCACATACGTTTCATCATTCCTCCTGAGGTACTTACGCCAATCCGGAGGATATGTCTTCAATTCACTCAGTAAATTTGTATGAGAATACGATTTTCGTTCTTTAAGCCACTCTTTACTCCACATATCGCATTTCCTCTTTTGTTTTTTTCCGCAAAACAAGCGAAAAGGCTGCAACAGCAAGCGCATCGTCGTCTGTGCTCGACATTTCCCAATGTAAACAAACAGATGCTTTTACGTGCGTGCATGAGTCGTGTGGAGGCGCAAGAAATGTGTGCACGCTTGAGCAAGCACGCTTGTACATCCATAGTTTTCGGTTGTAAAAAGCTGGACCAGCAGTATGTTTTGGAACAAGAAGGACAAGCTGCAAGTCAACTGAGATGACCACGATATTGGAGCTGGTCTTGCCTCCAGCAATATCTATCAGTAGCCTGCATTGCCTCTGTTTTCTGTTGATATAATTTCTTTTCTTCCGCAGTCACCGACTTTTTGTTGGGCATTGAGTAGGTTGCAAGATTTAATCTCAGTATCAAGCTCGTTTCATACTTTACAAGGGACAGAAAAAGGGATCTTGAAGCCTATGTTTTATTCTGTGCAGAAAATAAGTCTGTACTTATATTCTGTAACAATGGAAATTTTCTTTTCCTCAGAGTAGGGCAGATAATGATCCCTGTATAAAGAACTGATTGTCATCTCGAATTCAAAATAAATCTTTCTGGGATCCCTGTGCCTGCTGTAGTGACTTTGGTAACTGGGTATGCTTCGTATATGCTTGTGAACACCTTCTGACACTTAAGGTGGATATTTCCGGTGATTTTTGTGGTACCCCCCTCTGATCTTGCTTTAAAAACTCTTTCCCACTACCAACTTTCTGTACGATGTTTTCCACTCTTCCTCACTTGGGTAGTCCATGAAGAGAAAGGCCTTCTTACATATGTCGATGACTTCGCCTTGAATCTTAACAGAGTATGCAGCAGTGATCTTTCGAGAAGACTGTTCCTTTTTTCTTTTGTTCGAGTAGGAGTGTTTTGGAGGTGCCGTTGAGATGGATGAAAAGATTTAGTTGCTGAGTGCATCAAAATTCCCAAAGTCCCAGAAGCCACAGAATATTGTGGAAATGGCTTCTCCTGTCTTCGTCATGTATTTCTGACAGTGGTCACATGGAGGTCTCATTTCCTCTGGAAGTTACTTTTTTCTTGGTTGCATCACTCGTACACTCTTGACCCTTAAAAATAACAATGATTCGATGTTATTACAACTTGTTTATCCCAAGAAAATAGGTTTTGACAGGTGTTAAAATTACAGTACTATCAGTTTAATAAGTCACGGTTGTAAAATACTAACACGAATTATTTATAGGAGAATGGAAAAACTGGTAGAAGCCGATCTGGGGGAAGATCAGCTTGTATTCCATAGAAATGTTGGAACACACAAGGCAATCCTGAACCTACGGCTTATCTTGGAAGATAGAATAAGGAAGGCAAATCTACGTTCCTAGTATTTGTAGACTTAAAGAAAGCTTTTGACAATGTTGACTGGAATACCCTCTTTCAAATTCTGAAGGTGGCAGGGGTAAAATACAGAGAGTGAGAAACTATTTACAATTTGTACAGATACCAAATGCCAGTTAAAAGATGCGGGGGGCATGAAAGGGAAGCATTGATTGAGATGGGAGTGAGACAGGCTTGTAGCCTTTCCCTGATGCTAGTCAATCTGTATATTAAGCATGCAGTAAAGGAAACAAAAGAAATATATGGTGCAGGAATTAAAATCCATGGAGAACAATTAAAAACTTTGAGATTTGCCAAACAAAATTGTAATTCTGTCAGAGACAGCAAAGGACCTCTAAAGCAATTGAACGGAATGGACAGTGTCTTAAAAGTAAAAAAATGAAAAAATGCAATCGAATTAAATTAGGTGTTGCTGAGGGGATTAGATTAGGAAATGAGACACTTAACTGATGATGGTCGAAGTAGAGAGGATATAAAATTCACAATGGCTATGGCAACAAAAGCGTTTCTGTAGAAGAGAAATTTGTTAAGATCAAGTATATATTTAAGTGTCAGGAAGTCCTTTCTGAAAGTATTTGTATCGAGTGTAGCTATGTATGGATGTGAAACATAGACGATAAATAGTTTAGGCAAGGAGAGAGCCGCACAGGATAGCCTTGCGGTCTATGGTGCCTTGCCATGGTTTGCGCGGCTCCCCCCCCATTGGAGTTTCGAGTGCTCTGTCAAGCATAGGTGTGTGTGTGTGTGTGTGTGTGTGTGTGTGTGTGTGTGTGTGTGTGTGTGTGTGTGTGTGTGTGTGTGTCGTAAGTCAGATTGAGAAGTGTGTAAGCCTAGGGATCGATAACCCCAGCAATTTGGTTCTCAAGAATCTACCACAAATTTCCAATTTCCAAGAAGAGAATAGAAGCTTTCGAAATGTGGTGTTACAGAAGAATGCTGAAGATTAGATGGGTGGATCACGTAACTAATGAGGAGGTACTGAACAGAACTGCAGAGAAGAGGAATTTGTGGCACAACCTGACAAGAAGAAGGGATCGACTGGTAGGACACATTCTGAGGCATCAAGGGATCACAAGTTTAGTACTGAAGGGAAGCGTTGAGGGTAAAAATTGAAGAGGGAGACGAAGAGATAAACACATTAAGCAGATTCGGAAGGATGTAGGTTGCAGTAGTTACTCGGAGATGAAGAGGCCTCCTTGGGATAGAGTAGCTTGGAGAGCTGCATTAAACCATTCTCTGGACTACAGACCACAACAACAACATGAAAAAATTGTGTTACTTACAGTAATATTAGTATAATATTATTCTCTGCTGACTCTCCGAAATAACCATGCAAATAGTTGGTATTATTTAAGTAAAATTATATCATTTTTTTCTAATGTTCTTTGATTCTGTTTAATAGCTGTGTACATATCAGATTATACCAACGTTTATGTTTTGCTGTTTCACTCAACTCCGATATCCGCTGCCACCATCGTTGCCTTCCATCCTTACGAGGGAGATGCGCACCTCTAACTACAGGTGTGAAGTCTCCCTCCTTATGGAAGACAAAAAAATGTAAAAATTTAAAAAAAAGCAATATGAACCTACGTATGTACACTGAACTATACTGCAATTTAACACCTGTATAGTGGCAAGCCACAATAACCCCTAGAACAATACAGAAACCTAACAACTATATAATCAAAAACCACAATAACCCTTATAGAGAGCTCCTAAACAGCATAGTGCATGCATTATTGTGGCCAAGATAGATACGAAGCCCACACCTACTATAGTAGTACAAGTTTATACGCCAACTAGCTCTGCAGATGACGAAGAAATTGTTGAAATGTATGATGAAATAAAAGAAATTATTCAGGTAGTGAAGGGAGACGAAAATTTAATAGTCATCGGTGACTGGAATTCATCAGTAGGAAAAGGGAGCGAAGGAAACATAGTAGATGAATATGGATTGGGGGAAGAAATGAAAGAGGAAGCCGTCTGGTAGAATTCAGCGCAGAGCATAACTTACTCATGGTTAATACTTGGTTTAAGATTCATAAAAGAAGGCTGTATACATGGAAGAAACCTGAAGATACTAAAAGGTATCAGATAGATTATGTAATGGTAAGACAGAGGTTTAGGAACCAGGTTTTAAATTGTAAGACATTTCCAGGGGCAGATGTGGACTCTGACCACAATCTATTGGTTATGAACTGTAGATTAAAACTGACGAAACAGCAAAAAGGTTGGAATTTAAGGAGATGGGCCTTGATAAACTGACTAAACCAGAGGTTGTAGAGAGTTTCAGGGAGAGCATAAGGGAACAATTGACAGGAATGGGGGAGAGAAATACAGTAGAAGAAGAATGGGTAGCTTTGAGGGATGAAGTAGTGAAGGCAGCAGAGGATCAAATAGGTAAAAAGACGAGGGCTAGTAGAAATCCTTGGGTAACAGAAGGAATATTGAATTTAATTGATGAAAGGAGAGAATATAAAAATGCAGTAAATGAAGCAGGCAAAAAGGAATACAAACGTCTCAAAAATGATATTGACAGGAAGTGCAAAATGGCTAAGCAGGGATGGCTAGAGGACAACTGTATGGATGTAGAGGCTTATCTCACTAGGGGTAAGATAGATACTGCCTACAGGAAAATTAAAGTGACCTTTGGAGAAAGGAGAACCACTTGTATGAATATCAAGAGCTCTGATGGATACCCAGTTCTAAGCAAAGAAGGGAAAGCAGAATGGTGGAAGGAGTATATAGAGGGCCTATACAAGGGCGATGTACCTGAGGACAATATTATGGAAATGGAAGAGAATGTAGATGAACATGAAATGGGAGATATGATATTGCGTGAAGAGTTTGACAGAGCACTGAAAGACCTGAGTCGAGACAAGGCCCCCGGAGTAGACAACATTCCATTAGAACTACTGACAACCTTGGGAGAGCCATTGATGACAAAACTCTACCATCTGGTGAGCAAGATGTATGAAACAGGCGAAATACCATCAGACTTCAAGAAGAATATAAAAATCCCAATCCCAAAGAAAGCAGGTGTTGACATATGTGAAAATTACCGAACTATCAGTTTAATAAGTGACTGCTGCAAAATACTAACGCGAATTCTTTATAGACGAATGGAAAAACTGATAGAAGCCGACCTCGGGGAAGATAAGTTTGAATTCCATAGAAATGTTGGAACACGTGAGGCAATACTGACCCTACGACTTATCTTAGAAGAAAGATTAAGGAAAGGCAAACCTACGTTCCTAGCATTTGTAGACTTAGAAAAAGCTCTTGACAATATTGATTGGAATACTCTCTTTCAAATTCTGAAGATGTCATGGATAAAATACTGAGAGCGAAAGGCTATTTGCAATTTGTGCAGAAACCAGATGGCAGTTATAATAGTCGAGGGACTTGAAAGGGAAGCAACGGTTGGGAAGGGAGTGAGACAGGGCTGTAGCCTATCCCCGATGTTATTCAATCTGTATATTGAGGAAGCAATAAAGAAAACAAAAGAAAAGTTCGGAGTAGATATTAAAATCCATGGAGAAGAAATAAAAACCTTGAAGTTAGCCGATGATATTGTAAGTCTGTCAGATACAGCAAAGGACTTGGAAGAGCAGTTGAACGGAATAGTCAGTGTCGTGAAAGGAGGGTATAAGATGAACACCAAAAAAGCAAAACGAGGATAATGGAATGTAGTCGAATTAAGTCGGGTGATGTTGAAGGTATTAGGAAATGGGACACTTAAAGTAGTAAAGGAGTTTTGCTATTTGGGGAGCAAAATAACTGATGATGGTCGAAGTAGAGAGGATATAAAATGTAGACTGGCAATGGCAAGGAAAGCGTTTCTGAAAAAGAGAAATTTGTTAACATCGAGTATAGATTTAAGTGTCAGGAAGTCGTTTCTGAAAGTATTTGTATGGAGTGTAGCCATGTATGGAAGTGAAACGTGGACGATAAATAGTTTAGACAAGAAGAGAATAGAAGCTTTCGAAATCTGGTGCTACAGAAGAATGCTGAAGATTAGATGGGTAGATCACATAACTAATGAGGGAGTATTGAATAGAATTGGGGAGCAGAGGAGTTTCTGGTACAACTTGACTAGAAGAAGGGATCGGTTGGTAGGACATGTTCTGAGACATCGAGGGATCACCAATTTAGTATTGCAGGGCAGCGTGGAGGGTAAAAATCGTAGAGGGAGACCAAGAGATGAATACACTAAACAGATTCAGAAGGATGTAGGTTGCAGTAGGTACTGGGAGATGAAGAAGCTTGTACAGGATAGACACAAGCAAAACAGTACACATTTCGTCAGTATTCGGTCCCAGCATTTTTCTCTCTCTAAGCTTGCGACAGCTTTACAGGGCGTGCTTTCCCTTCTGCGAAAGACTCTATTACCTCCTCAAACCAGTCTCAGGACTGAAGACCTCAACAACAGCAACAACAACAACAACAACATTCTACTTTCATTTTGAATCTTTGTCCATGTGACTTTAATTACTTTCTATGTATTAAATTCGATTTAATTTCTTCCTTTTCATCATTTTATAAATGGTGGCTAGAAGCAGTGTGAAAAGTTTTTAAGGGTTTTGCGGGGTAGATTGTGTTGATAAGTAACTGTTAAGAAAAAAATCGATATGTTGCGCCGTTGCCTGGTTAATTAACACTAAAGTTAACAAGCCGGGCCGTTGCGCACGCAAATTCAAGCGGCCCGCTAGACACAATTAGCCCCGGATCTACGATATTTCCAAACCGTGGCAAAATCGTGATAGTGCTGCCAGACCCCCCTTCCCCCTTGGCCTTAAGTGTGTCAAAGTGCAGTGCCACGTCTCTTTACACAGCATTCTTCTATCGTACGTCACTGTATTTCGCTCTGCGGAAGTCAAATTTGTATATTTTGTAACTTATATTCAGGGCAGTGGTGCCTCTCTTGCTCCCAGTCGGCTGGTTTGATGTCGTACCTACCCCCCCCCCCCCCCTTAAAAGAACTAGCAGTTATTACTGGGTGGGATTATTTGTGACTGGAAGAATAAGAACTCTTCATAAAATTTGCACTTTTTTGCATATTAGCTAATAACTTTCTCTTTTTTGTGACATCACATTAAATATAGGAAACATAAAAGCAATGAAGACAAGAGACAAGCAATACAGTAGACATTTCGTCAGTATTCGGTCCCAGCATTTTTTTCTCTATAAGTTTGCGACAGCTTTACAGGGCATGCTTTCCTTTCTGCGAAAGACTCTATTACCTCATCAAAGTTCGTCTGCTACTTGAAAAATCGAAATGTCGTTGAATAACACAGAAAAAGCTGTTAATACGAGTAATACCCAAGACTGGTTTCTCGATCTAATTACGTCTGTTTTGTCGCTCTCTGCTGGATAAAGCGAAATAGGCCTTTCCAATATTGCAGCAACTGTAACACACGCCAAATAAGCCAGACTTTTTTGGCACAAATGGTCATTTTTATCTATCTCATTTACACAAATAATACGAGAGAATATAATTCACGAATTACCAATATCAAATGCCTATTAGGCCTACTGCAAGCAAAAAGTTTTATGGTAGGGAATAGTTTCACATTTCATTCACATGGTCCAGTTTCTCAAGCAAGTATATTTCTGCTATCTCTGGAAGGCTTAGAAAATATTTATCAAGACTATGTACCATCTAAACAATAGTACTATAATATTGTCCTAGAGGAGTTACTGAGAGCGATGGACTGGGCTGGCAGTAGGAAAACGCTGATTTGTGTCTAAAACGAGCGATATTAATGTCAAATCCACAATTTTTGGGGTCTCTAGGCGTTTAAAATGTACCACAACGAATTCTTGTCCTCATGGTCGTACACATAGCGAATTGAGATTGTAGTAATGTCACTTACCTTATACCATTGACCTGAGATCGACAACAAAGACTTATTTTTGGCACGATAATGTCCCACTGGAGCTTGTTGCACACACAAGTTTGGAAGTGACCAGTTCCAGAACAAGATAGTGCTGTTTCGTGTGATACCGTTTGCTGTCACTTTACGTTTTCTGTGACATTTTGTTTGTTCATTTAACATAAAAATCCGAGACAGCAGTGACTCTGATACTGAAACACAAAGATACAGAAAATGGCGACACAAGCGGTCATGGAAAATATAACAAACTACAAGGATTGTTTGTGTTCATAGCCGCCCAGCTCAGGGAGGGTGAAAAGTAAAAGTTTGTCATGTAACATTTATTTCAGAACTAAGAAATTAGAAAATTCACAATGAAAGCAGAAAGAGCATAAAATATTGCTGCGAGCTACGCTTTGGCAGTGTGGCATAATGATTATTTGTCACTGGCTTGTGTGCTGTTTGTCGCCAGTCCAAACCTAACCACCAGTAATCATTTTTTTATTTAGTATTTATCATTTATGGAAGGCTCCTGAAATATCATATGTTTGTAATGTTTGTATATTCTGAAATATTCGATGTCCGTATAAATGTCAGCATTCTGGAATATTTTATGTTGGAATAAGTAATTGCACTTTCTGTCCAGGAGTTCAGTTATGTTCTGTCTGTACGGTGGTGTTCGTAATAAACGTCCTTTCAGTGCTAAGTGTTAAATTTCATTGACGATCCTGCTTTCAAATATGGACTTGAGTATATATACAATGTGATGTTGTTTGTTGGAGACGCCAGGTATTTCAAAACCTCTACATCGTTGTGGCTCCAATTAGGCTATGTAAAACCTCCAACTACACGGACAAGAGCAAGGATAGAAGCAGTACATCTTTCCTAAGACCCATATATTCAGGAGACAAACGGATTCCAAGCCAGCAGTAAATCAGCTGCCAATGAGGCATCCACCAGTGTTCTCCAGAGATTCTATTCAGGACCTGAAAAAATGGCTGAAAGGATTCGATTAAATCACCAAATAGAAAATGTAGGATGACATGGTTTGTTTGGCAAATGTGCAATTTTACTTGGACAGCACAGTCCAGCAGCAGTTCGAGAACTACGAGACTAGCTCAATAGCTAGGACAAATTCCTGACCAAACTGAAGGAAACGTTCAGAGACAATCAGCAGTAAGTCTGCTTAGTGGACGAACAGGGTCCAGAGTCATTGAGAATTGATATAGCGCTACATACAGAATGTTTTGGCACTAGATCACATTGTAAATCCATGACAGAAGCTGACAAAATCTCACAACTGGTGAAAGGTGTTGTAGAAGATACGTACCAAGCGCTTCTGGTGAAGTGTTAAACTCGGTCCACACGCAACGATCTGTCTGCGCAGACATCGGCGCAGATGTCTGTACATGCAAAAGATCGCTGCAAATGTGGTGTGTTCACACGACACAAACCGCAATCTACTACTCACCCGCCATCTGTCGGTGTAGAAAAGAAATCAGTAGCAAGCAACTACGCTCCCCGTAAACGTCAATTATTTAATTCAGTTATTCTGAAATATAGAAATAGAGGAAGTTCTGTTGTGGTCTGTGTTCGCAACTTGTGTTGCAAAAAACATTCAGACCAACCGCAGGAAACAGAGAAAGCGGTCAAAATGATGTAGACAGTGGCTGCTAAAGCGAAAGCAGTTTTCTCGCGTAAATTTACTGCGAGAGTTGCAGGGCGAACCGAACGACTGGCGAAATTATTTGCGGATGGATGTCGAAACTTATAATTATCTCTTAAAGCTTGTAACCCCTCATATTATGAGAAAAAATACTTGTATAGAGAAGGGCAATTTCTCCTCATGAACGACTGGCGGCAACATTAAGATTCCTAGCAACAGGAAGGTGCTACAAGGATTTGGAATTTTCAACTGCAATATCCAAACAAGAGTTGAATGAAATAATACCCGCAACTTTTCAATTAGAGCATTGTATGCTGCTGTCTTTTTGTCTCAGTCACTATATTCTTTACTTTAATCTTCCAAAACATGGGTGGTTTCTATATATTTCAATGAATTCACTTACAAACTCTCGAGAACACTGACGAGTATCAGCCATTTTAATGCCCTGTGCGCACAAATACAAACACTAGACTGAACAAACAGCTGTTTCGCGCCAGATTTGCGGCGATCTCCTGTCCACACGCTCCAACTTGTCTGCGCAGATGTGGTTTGAACCCACAGATTTGAGAGGTTTCGCTCAAACTTCCAACTCCAACTTCCAGGTTTGCGCACACCTCAGGTTGGTGCAAATCTTAGGTCCACACGCAACGATCTGTCTGCGCACATGTGATGTGCGCAGACATTTGCGCAGACAGATCGTTGCGTGTGGACGGGCCTTAAACCGTGTAAAGTCAGCGCCAGCACGCCAGTCGGTAACGACAGAGAAGAGATGGCTGTGAAAAGACATCAACCAATCGCATGCTGACTGACCCCCCTCCAGGACGACAGCACGACAGCAGCGGCCTCTAGGTGAAGACGACATAACCACCGCTTCCGAGTGGTGTCAATCGACTCCGGTAGGACTTTCATCGTTAGCGATTTCGTTAGGCGGTACATCGTAACCTCTTTCTTTATCAGTCTCTAAGTAGCACAGACTTGTATTTCTCTGTTTATTTTGTATGTCGCCCTTTGCTTGCGACACATCTATCCAAGTTAAGTATTTGTACTTATCTTGTTATAATAAAACTCATTAATACAAGTTGTTTGTTTGTCTAGCGAACCGAGTATGCAGTATTCCTAGACACAACAACATGGCAACGAGATCTCCAAATAACGGTGCCAATGATATAGGAGCCATACTATAGCGACAACCTGTTAATGGTTCAAACCCAGAGCCACCAGCTGCAATAGATTAACTCTGTTTAGTTTTGTTGTGGGCTTTTGTGTTTTGCTGGCGCCTTAATTCTACCTTGTCTTTTCTTTGCAGGGGTCTGTTCACATGTTTTAACAGTGTCTCTTACTCTGTTTTTTCTATTCAGAGTTTTCAGTTCGGCGTTGCAGAAATTTTCTTTGCTTGTTTGCTTATTTTTATTGGTTGCACTGTTTGGTTACTGCGTTGGCCTATTCCAAAATGAGCAAACCACCTCTCCCACCCCCTGCTCAGGCGCCTCAGCTGCAAGCGATAGACGCAACGCAGCTAACACAGATGTTTCAGTTTCAGACGTAGCAGATTGTAGCCCTTATAAACACGGTGTAGCAGTTACTGGCCAACCCAGCATCAAATGCAGCGCAACCAACCGACCAACATGCAACAACTGTAACTCAAAGTGCCATACCGCCTTTTCACCAGTTTAAAGAAAAAGAACAGGAATGGCTCGAGTGGTTGCAACAGTAGGAAGTGCAGTCTTTCGCCTCATTCAGAAATCGTTCCCTAACGCCACTGCAATTGAACTTTCCTAGGACCAGGTTGTAGGTTCTCTGTTATGACCAACAAGTGGAAGTTCAAAAATGGCTCTGAGCACTATGGGACTCAACTGCTGTGGTCATCAGTCCCCTAGAACTTAGAACTACTTAAACCTAACTAACCTAAGGACATCACACACACCCATGCCCGAGGCAGGATTCGAACCTGCGACCGTAGCAGTCCCGCGGTTCCGGACTGCAGCGCCAGAACCGCACGGCTACCGCGGCCGGCACGCGCAAGTCGCCGAAGTGGCGTCAAATCGAAAGACTTGCACCAGGCGAGCGGTCTACCTGACTGGAGGCCCTCGTCACACGACATTTCATTTAATTAGTGAATAGAATTAAATCATGCCTTTATTGCTATTCACGGCACAAACGCCAAGATTTCGCATCCTGACAAGCAAAGTGTTACGCTTGTGGCAAGATAGGTTACGTAAATCTATATGTGTGCAAGAGAATGAACATAAGAATTTCACCCTCTCACAAAAATATCTAGTTTCAAGGTCCATGTAATCAATGCAGTGTTTTCAAAGCCTGCTGCCAGCAATATCAAAACCGTTTCCCCAGTGCTACGCCAGTCCAACCAACTTTTTGTTCATTTGCATCTTAGTGGGAAACGTGTGAAATTTCAGTTGGACACGGGCACCTCTGTTACATTGCTGAATCGTAACACTCATGAACTGTTAGGGTCCTCGCGGCTGTCTAAAACTAGCACGCACCTGATGGCTTCTAATACACAATACATTCCCATTCTTGGAAAATGTACTTTGCCTGCCATGCATCGCTCACATACATGAACTGTGACTTGCGCTGTGCTTTAATCACACGATTATAGAGAACATTTTTGGCCTCAATACGTTTGATTTGTTTGGCTTTCAAATTCAGGACAATGTACTATCAGCGACTGCATTCAATGCCAACGACAGTGTAGCTACTGTAACTTGCTGAAAGGAACCTCTGAACTCTTTTCTGAAGGTTTAGGCCAAGCTAAAAACTTTGTTGCACGTATTACTAAGAAAGACAGTACTCAGTCAGAACTTTTCTCATTGCACTCCGGAACAAAGTGGGTGCTGAACTTACAATGTTCCAAGATAGCGGAGCTGTTGCACCCTAACAAACTAGTTAGTGGGCAAGTTGTAACGTCGCGAGTCAACACGCAATACCATTTATTGCACTACTTTGCAGTACGGCTCGTAGCTTTGGAGCCGTTGGCGGCGATAGAAAGAGCCGCTTGTATCTTAGGGTCTCATTAGCACCTGTCGCTAGCCTAGCCATGGGAAGCGGTACCTGTGTCAATTCGAGCGGCAGGATATTCAAGCCCCTAGAATCTAAATAAACTATATTAAATGTTACCCAGTTTAGTTAAAAGTCAATATATTTGTTATTAAAAAAATCTCAGCTTTCTAGCTGGCATACTTTCAGAGTTAGAAAAAAATATCTAAAGTACCCCAGACAGACACTTATAAGATGAAATTCAGTTAGGATTAATAACAGTTTGTCTTTTAGTATTATTTGGAATCATTACTGGAGTTCACAAAATGGCAGAACAATTTATTTGAATTTTCATAATTAAAAACGTTAACTATTTTTTATTTTCGTAATATAAAATTCAGAAAAGATCAGTATTTATCGTGTTGTGTGAGTAAACGAGAATGAGTCAGTGTGTATGTGGGACATACGAAAAAATTCAATATTATCTTATATTGAACATTACATAACTGTCATGGGAAAGTGTTAAGCAAGCAAGTTGCAATGAAAAATGTAATTTACCCACCGTGCTGATGATGTATGTCCAAGGGTAGTTTCTTTTGTAAGAAGGCAGCCAGAATAGCCATTTGCAGAGTAATAATTTTCTAGTTATTTCAAGATTAGCCTTCTTCTCGTTTGGTTTTCTTAAACATTTTATTAACATTTGCATGATGAAGTGACGTAAATGCATCTGTGAATGTTGATTGGCGTAAGACAGTTTTAGCGTGAGAAAGAACTCGAATTGTTTGATTGGTCATTTTGAACAGCCAATCAGAGTTAAGCATTTCCCGCGCTGTGCAAGTAGTTATAGGCCCTGGAAGGAACCACAGTTAAAGGAGTCGCTGGTTAGCTATCGGATATGCAGGTCATGTTGGACGTGTCCGTCTACATTATGAGTAAAATAAAGTTATTGGTTTCTTGCGTGCGGATTGTATTGCCGTGAAAACAGTTGCATTTACGGACAGATTGTGAAAATTTGAGCTTGATGAAGTTATTTGTTAGAGAGATTAACACGTGTGAACTTTCGGCCTTTGTAAAATTCCGTGTGACATGTTTCATATTCGTCTATGGAATATTTGGCGAGCAGTTTCTTTATTAGAAATCTACTGAAAAAGAACCGAATGTGAAACTCGTATATTGTAGCAGAATAATGAGTGTAAATCGCGTAATAATTCGTGTACGAGTTAAGTACATTTCTGACTGTCTTGTGTCTGTGCACTGGGTTGTATGAACTGTGAGCTGAGGACAGTGGTATTATTCGTTAATTAAATACGGGATGATGGCAAGTATTTAATTTTGAACCTAAAGAAGTAAAAGAACTCGTTGCAGAATTTTGCTATTTTTCTAAAGAGATGAAGCTATCGCCCTCCACCCGAAATTTGTTAAGATATTACTTACAGGATAGCTTGCTACCAGAGTTTACGCGGGCTTTGCAAACGTAAGTATTGTCGGTGTTTTATTTAACGCTGCTTTTAACATCGTGTGGACAGTATCTACGTATGCAGAGAAACGGGCTGGTGATCAGACGCCGTACTGAGGTAGGTGGAACTTCTGTAGCGCACAAGCCGCGCGGGATTAGCCGAGCGGTTTAAGGGGCGGCACTGTGCGGCTGGTCTCGGCGGAGGTTCGAGTCCTCTCTCGGGCGTGTGTGTGTGTGTGTGTGTGTGTGTGTGTGTGTGTGTGTGTGTGTGTGTGTGTGTGTTTTTCTCCTTAGGATAATTTAGGTTAAGTAGTGTGTAAGCTTAGGGACTGATGACCTTAGCAGTTAAGTCCCATAAGATTTCACATACATTTGAAAACTTTTTGAACATTTTTGTAGTGCACAGTAAGACCAGAAACAATGAACAAACATTCACGCTCGCAAAAACGACAAGCCGGCCCAGCCGCAAAGTCCACTGGTTTTGCTCCCCAAACCTTCAGGTCCCATTTGCCTCTGTGTTGACTAAGTCTACAGTCAATCCACAGACTGTCATTGATACTTATCCAATGCCACGCCCAGAGGATCTCATGGACAGGTTAGGCACTGGTCGCTACTTTTCAAAAATTGATTTGCGCAACGCATATCTTCAAATACCACTAAATGAAGAATCTCACACCGTGTGTGTTGTGAACACTCATTTGGGCTTGTTTAAATATTGCCATTTGCCTTTTGGCAGTGCTTCCGAACCCGCCATTTTCCGGTGGTATTTGGAACAGTTGACTGCTCAAGTACGAAACTGTTCAAACTATTTTTACGATGTTGTCATAGCATGTCGTACACCTGAAAAACACATTGCAAATTTATGTGCTTTGTTTCATGTGTTATCTGATGCAGGACTAAAGTGCAGATTGGACAAGTGTGATTTTTTAAACTTGAGTTTCAGCGTCTTGGTCATGTCATAAACAGTCAAGGTGTACATCCTATTCAGTCAAATTTGTTAGTCTTACGTGACCTGCCAGTTCCTTGCAATGTCACATTTTGCAGTCAGTCTTAGGGAAAATGAACTATTATATTTGGTTCATACCAAATGCTGCACAAATCGCAGCTCCATTGCGTCGCAAGAACGTCCCCTTTGTTTGGACACATGAATGAGAAGAAGCTTCTCAAAAACTTAGTGGGACTGCTCAGTGATCGATGCTTGGTTCTCCTTGATCCTGACAAACCAATTGTGTTTGCAAGTTGATATCTCTTCTTACGGAATCGGTGCAGTGTTTTCGCATAGATTTAGTGATGAAAAGACATATTGCTTCCGCATCAAAAGTGTTGTCCAAAGCTCAGTGTAACTATTCACAAATAGAGAAATAGGCATTGGCTATAGTGTATGTGTTGAAATTCCACCACTATTCGTATGGAAGAAAATTCTACTTACTAGGGGATCACAAGCCATTGCAGCACTTGTTTCATCCGATGAAGGCGGTTCCTGTACGAACTGACCGAAAAATTGCAAAGATGGACTTTGTTGTTCTCTCAATATCAGAGCCAGGTTGTGTATCGTCCGACAGCTCAACATGGTAATGCAGACGCACTTTTACGTCTTCCGATTGGCCCTGATATAAACTTTGATGCTTCTGCTGCATCTTGTTATCATATCGATGCTCAGGATTCTATTGCTTCGATCCTTTCCTCTGAACTACAGGAAAATTGTACAAGCCACGGAAGCTGATTCAGATTTGCAGCAAAAAATACACTCGAACATATTGACCTCGCTCATTGCATAGCATAAAGAACACTGTAGTGCGCCGATACTTTCCACGTCGGCATAGCCTCGCTATATAGCGATATGTGATTCTTGGGCATAATGTCATTGGGAATCATGCGTGTTGGCCCTCACAGCTTTGCAAAAGGAAGTCTTGCAGTTACTTCACCAAGGACACTGGGGAATTGTTCATACGAAATAGTTAGCTCGGCCACACTGTACTTGGCAGTGTATACACAGAACAGATGACGTCACAGTAGCAAGCATATGGGGAAAATCAGTCTGCTCCGCCACAAAAGTTCTCTGCTTGGCCTAAGTCGCAATCACCATAGCAATGTGTGCACATAGACTATGCCAGTCGTTTTCGGAACATTCGCTGGTTGATGGTAGTAGACCTTTACAGCAAGTCTCGTTTTGCTGTGCCAATGAACTAGACAACGTCACGTAGCACAATTCAGGCGTTGTCCTCTATTTTTTGCCTCGAAGGTTTGCCTGAAGTCAGTGTCCGACAACGGCCCTCAGTTCACGTCAAATGATCGTGAAACGTTCTGTGAACGCAATGGCATACAGCATCTAACTAGTGCACTGTTCCATCCACAGTCAAACAGCGAAGCGGAACTTTTTCTCAGAACCTTCAAGCAGTAGATGGCCAAACTTCGCACTGCACACACCAGGGATCTCGCCTCCTATGGTCCGCACCCACGAGTTGGACCATAGCTGGCGGAATTGTTTCACAGCCGCCGCCATCGGACACTGCTCCACCTGCTTCACTCTCCTCAACATACGGCGCCAAAGGAAGATCGCAAGTATCGCATCGCGCTACATGATATTGTTTTTCAGGGTTTTTAGCGACAGCCTCGGTGGGCGCGAGGCGAGTTACTTTGACGACTTGGCGTATGCATGTATCTCATTCCAGGCCCAGACGGCTTGCAGCGCCGACTTCACAATCAGATTCGCCACAGTCATGTGCACGGTGATCCTTCTGTATCTCTACCCCCAGATTCACGTATCCTGAGGACAGTGCTGCGACAGCAGCCACCAGACGGTGTCATCACGACCCTGTGGGACGCCCCCATGAAGACAGAGCCTTAGCCTCCTCTGCAGCCTCTCGTCCTACCGAGGGAGCTGTACCCCCCCACGCCGCAGCGACCGGCACCTTCTACATCTTGGTATGGTCCTTAGGAGGAGGACGCATACCATTCTGGGCATTCTCCGGGGGAGGTTTCCACGAGAGCAAAGGCCGGATCGCGGGGCAGGACCGGAAGTCTGACGTCCCCTGTAGCCACAGCTCCTGGTGCATCAGAGCATCCACGCACTCCCCCCCCCCCCTCCCGCCGTTGTCGTTCTGCATATATGACGACGGTCCATCGCTTTGGGGCGGAGGAATGTTATGGCGTAGAGTCATCGCCGCACGTCAGTTGGGAACGACAGAGAAAAGGTCAGCCAATCGCATGCTGACCTCCCTCCCTCCAGGACGACAATGTAACAGCAGCGTCCCCTAGGGGAAGACGACTTAAGTGCCGTGTGTGACTGGTGGCAGCCCACTTCGATAGTAGATTCAATGTTGGCCACTTCGTTAGCTGACGCATCATAGCCTCTATCTTTAGCAATCTCTACCTAGCAAGGTCTTGTATTTGTCTATTCTGAAGAAGACTGATTATTTTGTATGTCACCCTTTGCTCGTGACAGACCTATCCAAGTTAAGTATTTGTACTTGTCTCGTTATATAAAAAAACTCATTAATACGAGTTGTTTGGTTGTTTTTCTATCAAACCGAGTATGCAGGATTCCTAGACACAACATAAAAAAAGTCCCAACAACTGAGGAATTCATAAAGAAGAGGTGCCAGTGCATTGAGGGAATGCAACATAAAAAAGTGTATGAAAGAAGTAGGACCTACTCCCGAATGTGGGCCCTATGGTAGATGCAGAACGCCACTGTGACCTCGCCTCTCTCATCCACCACATTATAGGAGAAGAGATACAGCATTTTATGGCAACTAGAACTGTCAGACCATGCAAGCAAGATACAGCTGCCATGAATGTTGACCTGGTACTCCAGAAGTTTACTGGGATTGTTTAAGAAGAGGTGTATCAATATTTATCACTGCTTTCAATCACCATCTGAATGCCCCAAGAAGAATGAACTTGGCCAGCTCAGACCACGCAGCCATCAAATGACTACCCAATACTCGTCCAATGCAGGTCCAATCAACTCCAACAGCAAGTGCAAGAAGACGCATCTGGAGGACAAAGGAAAACATGCCAGAGTGTTCCCACTGTAAGATGCCCTGGACACATTGTATGTTGGTGCAGCTAAAGAAGGCATGTTTTAGAAAACTATTACACTTAAAGACGTCACCCATCAGAACAGTTTTGACACCAGTCAACAGCAGACGACTGCAGTCGACCTGTCCGACAAAGCCCATCCCCGTACCCCAGACAAGGTCGCTTCCCAACGTGCCCTAACCATTCCCTGACGCTGTACAGAGATACCAGCCGCTAGCCTAGCTGTCAACATCAGGAAAACTGTACAAGGCGATCATTAGTGGTGGTGAGGCTACCACAGATGAAAATCCTGCATGGACGACAGTAACAAAGATGTCAGGAAATCTCTGAGGTCATCATCGATGGTCTGTCTGGGTGTTAGTCGACTCGGGGGGACTTCCTTCTTTGCACATTTGTATGCTTATCGTTGTCAGCTGAAGTAACAATGTCCTGTGATACCGCAGCGATTGTGCTAAATGTCGCAAATGGGAAATACATCCAGCCTACAGGAAAATGTTTTGAAAGAATAACTATCAATGAAATAACACAGCCATTCAGTGTTGTCTGCTTAACTGGTGTTGTCATAATATTATTCTCGGATGGGGCGTCTTGCATGCATCACAAGGAGTCAAAGATTGTGGAAGATCAGTGCTTCAAACTGACAATGTTATTCCAGCAAGCACAAATAACGAAGGTCGATCTGGGTAGCTGTTTTCGATTGAAGGTACTGTTATCTCGCCATCAACGGGAGAGTTCCAGTTGCCAATCGAGATGCTCAGTTAAACTGTAAAGTTATCGTTGGCTGCAAAACGCTACTCAGGCTCACAAAAGAAATCTACATGCCACCGATGAACATGAGCATTATAGTTGGTCAAGGAGAACTTTGGATCACTAACTGACATGAGCGGCCAGAGCTCATCCCTAAAGGTATGTGCGTAGGACAGGAAGGCAGCTTAGTGTCGCTGATGAAGAATCATACTCTATCACTAAGGACAACATAAGGAGGGAAGCTCATATGGAACTGCCTTTAGGATCTGGTCTGATCGAGGAGCAACATTGTGGAGTGACAGCCGTTCTGCGGCTATTTTCTTTGATTTCAGATCCGGAGTGGAGAAAAACAGACCAAGCAGCCCACAGTAAAACACTGTATCAACCAACATAAGGGATCATCCATACATTATGCAGCACTTATATAGTACGCCCCAGTCTGAACAACGGGTAATCTGGGGGAAATTCGAGGAGATACTGAAAGATTACGTCACTTACATTCAGGGAATCCTTGGCCTTCTCTTGTGGTCCTTGCAGTGAAGAAACAGGGCACATGAAAACAATCTGCACATTAGTGATGTGAGAAGTTTTCTTGAAATGTGCTTGCACTACTGGAGATTCTTAAAGGACTTCTGTACCAAGGCGAATCCCTTGCAAGAACTACTGCAGAGAGACGCGCAATTTTCCACGAAGGAAGTGCAAGAAATAGTTTTTCTTCTCATTAAGAAGGCACCGACATCTTCTCCAGTCCTATTGTTGTATGACAAGAATGATGAGAGAGAACAGCATGTCTGCACAGCGGTTATAGGACAGGTGTAAATTAAGGAAAGTTCCGAAACGGTGATAGTTTATGCTTCCAAACGACTGTTCAAGTCCGAGATCAGCTACTCTGCAACCAAAAATATACTTATTATTTGGTAAAACATTCACTGTTGTGACTGACCACCATTCTGTGTGGTGACTGATTAGCCTGAAGAATTGGTGAGATGGGCACTGAAGTTTCAGGAGCATGAAGTGACAGTAGTATACAAATGCGAACGTAAGGACAAGGACGCTGACTACCTTTCAAGGAATCCTTTGGTGGAACACAGCACTGTGGATGAAATGTTAGCCACAGACGCAATAAATGACATTGCTGCTAAGCAGAGGGAAGATCCAGCAATTGTGAAAACCATAGAAGCCTTGAAGGAGGAATCAACCAAAGGAGATCTCTAATTAAACAAAGCAACATTGATTAAGAAAAACTATGATCCAGGAGGGCAGCGATGATTGCTAACCATCCCAACTCATCTACTGCTAGTTCTCCTGAAGTGTTTCCATGATGCACCACCATCTGTTCCGCTTGGATTCGTGAAAACTAGAAATACGTTAGGCTGGAAACAAAAGATGATTTGCGCTTGTAGTGAAGTGTCGAAAATATTTCATTTCCATGTATTCATGAAAACGCCTTTGAAACTAAGAAAAACATTCGTACAAAGAAATATGCATGATTTATAAATGTATAATAACAGTATCTACATTAAGAAACATGATCCCGGACAGTTTGTGTACGCTGGGCGGAGCTGCTTCGCGTCTCTACAAAGCGATTTTGTGGTTATGTAAACGTCTCTATAGCAACACCTCCTCTTAGCTCTACAGACAGCTATCGTTTCCACCTACAACCGTTTATGCTTCGCAGTTGAAAACTGCCAAAAGTGCTGCAAGGTGTCAGGGATTTCCTTCAGATGACTAGACTATTGGAGTGTTTTCGTAGTAAAGAATAAATGTATTAAAACTTCATGAAAGATGTGGCATCTTTTCGCGTGTCTCAGTATCTTTGACGTCATATCCCTTGAACTATGAGTCATACAATAATATATTTTTGTAGATAAATTCGGTGACCTGTGTGGATAGTGCCTGAAAATGTGTCGCCAATACATGTACAGATCGTGGTATTATCGCGTACGTAAGGTATTAAACTGCAATACCTTGGAGGAGCTGTCATTTGTATTCAAGTGAGTCATGTGGAAAGGTTTGCGACGTGATTATGGTCGCATGAAGGGAATTAACAGGCTTTGAACTCGAAATGGTAGTTGGAGCTAGACATAGGGGACATTGCATTTCGGAAATTGTTAGGGAATTCAATGTTCCGCGATGCACCACGTCAACAGAGTGCGAGAGTATCACATTTCAGGCCTTATCTCTCACCAAGGACGACGCAGTGGTTGATCATCTTCACTCAACGACCGAGAGCGTTTGCGTACAGTTGTCAGCGCTAATACACAACACTGCGTGAAATAACTACAGAAATTTGTGTGGAATGTACGACGAACGCATCCGTTAGGGCAGTGTGGCCAAATGTGACGTTAATGGGCTATGGTGGCAGACGACCGACGCGAGTGCCTTTGCTAGCAGCATGACATCGCTTGCAGATCCTCTCTTAGCGTGTGACGATATCGGTTGGACCCTAAATGACTGCAAAACTGTAACCTGGTCAGATGAGTCTCGATTTCAGATGGTAACAGCTGGTGGTAGGGTTAGTGTGACGCAGATACCACGAAGCCATGGACCGAAGTTGTCAATAAGACATTGTGCAAGCTGGTGGTGGCTCCATAATTGTGCACACAATGTTTACATGGAATGGACTAGGTCCTCTGGATGTTTGGCTACTTGGAGACCAATTGCAGCCATTCATGAACGTTATGTTCCCAAACAATGATGTAATTTTTGTGAATGACAGTGCGTCATTTCACCGGGTCACACTTGTTCGCGATTGATTTGAAGAACATTCTGGAGAATTGGAGCCCAACATGAATTCCATCGAATATTTTTGGGACATAATCGAGAGGTCAGCTCGTGCACAAAACCCCACACCAGCAGCGCTTTCGCAATTACGGACGCATATAGAGACAGCATGGTTCAATATTTATTCAGGGGACTTCCAGTGTCCAGTTGAGTCCATGCCTCGTCGAGTTGCTGTACGACGCTGTGGAAAAGGAGATCCTGCACGATATTAGGAAATTAGATGACTTAGTAGAAAAGAAGTAATGAATTGAAATGACATAGACTGTGGCAGTTTTTCACACATCTGTTATTATCACATATCTCCTGAACTATGTGCGGTACCATCATATGCTTTTGCAGATACATTTAGCGGCATATGTGGATACTGTCCGCCAAATTTATCGCGATTACAGTCAGTAATACATTTAAATGTCAGCGCGATGGGACAGTTTTTCACGCATCTCATTGTTTATTACGTCATATATGATGAACTGTGACAGGTAGGTGGTTCTTACCCCACAGCGACTGTTGCGTGACAGTAAGAGATACGTGCACCAAGTTCGGTTGAAATATAGAGGGTAGTTCAGGAGGAGATGAGGAACACACACTTATATACATACATTACATACATACAGACAATGAGGTGACAAGTGATTGGACACCACCTAATATCCTGTCGGACAGGCTTTTGCCCAGCGTAGTGCAGCAACTCGACGTGGCATGGACTCAATAAGTTGTTGGAAGTCCTCTGCAGAAATGTTGAGCCGTGTTGCCTCTACAGGGTGTTACAGAAAGGTATGGCCAAACTTTCAGGAAACATTCCTCACACACAAATAAAGAAAAGATGTTATGTGGACATGTGTCCATGTTAGAGCTCATTTCAGTTTCGTCAGTATGTACTGTACTTCCTCGATTCACCGCCAGTCGGCCCAATTGAAGGAAGGTAATGTTGACTTCGGTGCTGGTGTTGACATGCGACTCATTGCTCTACAGTACTAGCATCAAGCACATCAGTACGTAGCATCAACAGGTTAGTGTTCATCACGAACGTGGTTTTGCAGTCAGTGCAATGTTTACAAATGCGGAGTTGGCAGATGCCCATTTGATGTATGGATTAGCACGGGGCAATAGCCGTGGCGCGGTACGTTTGTATCGAGACAGATTTCCAGAACAAAGGTGTCCCGACAGGAAGACGTTCAAAGCAATTGATCGGCGTCTAAGGGAGCACGGAACATTCCAGCCTATGACTCGTGACTGGGGTAGACCTAGAAAAGGTACGGCCAAACTTTCAGGAAACATTCCTCACACACAAAGAAAGAAAATATGTTATGTGGACATGTGTCTGGAAACGCTTACTTTCCATGTTACAGCTCATTTTCTTACTTCTCTTCAAATCACATTATTCATGGAATGGAAACACACAGCAACAGAACGTACCAGCGTGACTTCAAACACTTTGTTACAGAAAATGTTCAAAATGTCCTCCGTTAGCGAGGATACATGCATCCACCCTCTGTCTCATGGAATCCCTGATGCGCTGATGCAGGTTTAAACTATGTGCAGCACGTGGTACAAACTGAGCACTATCATTTTTTTAAGGATCTGAGTTTGCACACCGATATATTTTCCAGCCATATTGCTGCCATTATCATAACCCTGACCTCTGAAATTATCAAGACTTAGCCCATTTTCTTTAGGTTTTTTAAGAATGTCCACTGAAATGCCTTCACCTGTTTTCTCATTAGTGTTGATAAAGTCAATGAAACTTTCTTTAGCTAGACACTTCACATCTGACAAGTCAAAAAATCTAATAATATGGCTCATTTGCTCAATATGAGCACTGTCTGGTGTGCATTCAAAGATGATCGAAAAGTATTTTCCATTTTTTATTTGATTCAAGATTTTCTGCCTCACGTTTCTTCCAATTAAAGTTATGAGCTCATTTTGGACTTTAGGGGAAAACTAACAGAGTGCCATTTTATTTGATTTAACGTATGCCATATGTTCTGCCAGTTTAGGATGACAGTGTCTTATTAGTTCTAATGTGCTAAAAAAAACTCCACTACTTGACTCGCCAATGATTTCTTTCTTTGCTGTTCCTCGAAGTGGTAGATTATTCTTAGCACAAAATATAATTATATCTATGACTACTTTCGGTATGTTCCTCCACTTCTCTACCTCCTTCTGAATACTTTCTTAAATTCCATTATCTACAGTTTTCTTTTGTTTTAGTCGGTTCTGCAAATTTTCCACTACATGCAACACAACCTGTGGCTGGACGAGTTTTCGTGATTGGAAATGAGAACATTCAAGTGTTTTAGTCATTGAAGCCTTTATTAAAATCTGAAAATGAAGATGACTTTCCACGATGATCCTCCCCAAAGAGGAGACAGGGAAAACAAAATAGAAGACCTTCCGACTGTCTATAAAGTAACCATTGTCGTCGCACACGTTCGCCATTTGTGATCTTTTTGTAAAACCACTTGCATCTAAACGTCTATCTCCATCCGACACGAGAAACTTGAAGGTTGATACGTCAAATATTTGAGGGCCACGTTCAACCAGCACAATTTGAATACTATCAGTAATCAATGGATAGCAAGGCCATTTTTTGGATCATTAAAAACTATTTCACCTATTTCTGATGAACAGTCTTCTTCTAGTGGAGATAAATCATGACAACCAACTGCTGATCTTTCCTCATCTAAAGAACTATGTGTGGAAGATTCGTACTCTTCATAGTTGTTTTCTGGAACTGGTGGGACTATATGATGGCAAGTTGATGGTTGTGGTTGGTTGTCATCATTTGTATGTGGATGTGTTTCCGCATCATCAGATTCAAAATCGGCATTACTCTCATCTTGATCTGTTGCAATGTTACGTGTGTCCACCTCCTTGTTGGGTTTCATCCAATTTTTCAAGTCTCCTGTAAGGAAAACTGCAGTTCTTTCCTTTCCTTTTCTTTTCTCAGTTTTTTCAAAAGCACTTCCAGATAGTTTTTTAGGTCCCATCTCTTTTTTGTATGCAAGGAAGTGTTTTAACCTGGAATGAAATATAAATGAAAATAAAATGAACCTATACACATAATAATAACAATAACATATAAATAAATTATAAAGGGGCAAACACAAAAGAACCCTCTGGGCTCAAGTACCACCAATTCGATCAAGTACCGGGTGATCAAAAAGTCAGTATAAATTTGAAATCTTAATAAACCACGGAATAATGTAGATAGAGAGGTAAAAATTGACACACATGCTTGGAATGACATGAGGTTTTATTAGACTAAAAAAAAAAACCGTTCACAAAATGTCGGACAGATGGTGCTGGATAGCAAAACGTCAGTGACTGCGCATGACAATCGTGTATAAAAGGAGCTCTAATGAGAGAGGGAATCTGATGGGCCAGCAGCCGCAGCATGTTGACGTTACCTGAAAAGGAGCTTTTAATGAAGCTGTATTATCAGAATGGGGAATGTGCTAGTTCAGCGTTACGATCCTATCGCCATAGGAAGGGGATTCGAACGGGTAAAGGTCCGTTGACAAATGCAGATATTAGATTGTGGCGAGAATGATTTCGAAGTTTGAAGCCACGGGTTGTTTAGACGATAGACCCCGTAGTGGCCGACCGAGCACAAGGCGTAATGTTGCTGAGACAGTTCAGGAAGAATGGAGCATGTGGCGGTTCGTCTATGCACGGGGAAGTCAGCGCTCGTGCAGTCGCACGTCGCACCGGCATTCCATACACTACTGTTTGGTTGGCACTTAGGGGTACCCTCCGACGCTATCCGTACAAAATCCACCGGCATCATTAACAGTTAGGCGGCGAATTAGTGAAGCGGAGGGCATTTGCGGTGTGGGCGTTTCAAAATATGGCGGAAGATGACGATTGGTTCAGTAACGTGTTGTGGAACGACGAAGGTCATTTCACGCTCCGAGGGTCTGTCAATGCCAAAACTGCAGAATTTGGGCTACCGTAAATCCTAGAACTGTTGTGGAAACTCCATTGCACGACGAGAAAGTCACGGTATGGATTGGATTTATCACATCTACCGCGATCGGGCCTTTTCTCTTCGAGGAAATGCGTGATTCCGGTTTTGTAACTGCTACAGTGACGGGTGAGAGGTACTCCGATATGTTCCAGAATCGCATCATCTCTAGCCTGGCTGGTAAACACCTGCTGGAACGTACGATGTTTATGCAGGATGGCGCTCCACCCCATACTGCTAGACGCGTGAAAGATCTCTTGCGCGCGTCGTTTGGTGATGATCGTGTGCTCAGCCGCCACTTTCGTCATTCTTGGCCTCCCAGGTCCCCAGACCTCGGTCCGTGCGATTATTGGCTTTGGGGTTACCTGAAGTCGCAAGTGTACCGTGATTGACCGACATCTCTAGGGATGCTGAAAGACAACATCCGACGCCAATGCCTCACCATAACTCCGGACATGCTTTACAGTGATGTTCACAACATTATTCCTCTACTACAGCTATTGTTGAGGAATGATGGTGGACATATTGAGCATTTCCTGTAAAAAATATCATCTTTGCTTTGTCTTAATATGTTATGCTAATTATTGCTATTCTGATCAGATGAAGCGCCATCTGTCGGACATTTTTTAAACTTTTGTGTTTTTTGGGTTCGTATAAAACCCCATGTCATTCTAAGCATGTGTGTTACTCTGTACCTCTCTATCTACATTATTCCGTGATTCATTCAGTTTTCAAATTTATACTGACCTTCTGATCACCCGGTACTCTCCCCAGATCGGACCGAATCTAGACGAGATAATCAGACTTGTCATGTCGAAATTTGCCTTGATTTCTGCCACTTGTAGTTGACGTCACTTAAACCCACATGCCAAAGTTCAGCTGTTGAGACACAGTGGAAGTTACCTTAGAGAAATCACGAAAGCATTTATTTAGTGTGTTGGCGCTTACAAGGAAAGGCCGGTCCACACGTTACGATTTGTCTGGACAGATATCTGCGCAAATGTGTACGCATGCAAAAGATCGCCGCAAATCAGATATTAGATTGTAGAGCGTACCCAGGAGCCGATATAGACTCGGATCACAATTTAGTAATGATGAAGAACAGGCTTAAGTTTAAGAGAGCCGTCCGAAAGAACCAGTCGGAGATAAAATGGGATACCAAAGCCTTGAGGACTGATGAGACGCGTTTGAAGATCGCGAAGGCTGTGGATACTGCGGTCGTGAATACCAGAGTAGGAAGTTCAAGTGATGAATTGTGGACATCTCTAAAAACAGTAGTCACAGATGTTGGAATGATAAACATAGAAACAAGGAAGGTAAAAACAAAGAAGCCTTGGGTAACAGAGGAAATACTTCATCTGTTCGATGAAAGAAGGAAGTATAAATACGTTCAGGGAAATTCAGGAATACAGAAATACAAGTCACTTACGAATGAAATAAATAGGAAATGCAGGAAAGCTAAGGCAAAATGGCTGCAGGAAAAATGCGAAGAAATTGAAAATGAAATGATCGTCGGTAAGACTGATTCGGCATATAGAAAAGTGAAAACAACATTCGGGGAAATTAAAAGCAACGGTGGTATCATTAAGAGTACAGTGGGAATTCCACTGCTGAACGCAAAGGAGAGATAGGATAGATGGGAAGAATACATTGAAGGACTCTATTAGGGGAAAGACGTGTCAGATGGGATGCTAGAAGAAGAGACGAGAGTTGACATGGAAGACATAGGGGATCCAGTATTAGAAGCAGAATTTAAGAGGGCCTTGGAGGACTCGAAATCAAATAAGGCTGAGGGGATAGATAATATTCCATCGGAATTTCTGAAGTCATTGGGAGAAGTAGCAACCAAACGACTGTTGAACTAGGTGAGTAGAATATATGAGACTGGCGACCGACGTACCATCAGACTTTTGCAAAAATATCATGTATACAATTCCGAAGATAGCAAGGGCAGATAGATGTGAGGACTACCGGACAATCAGATTAACATCTCATGCATCGAAGATACTGACGAGAATAATATACACTCCTGGAAATGGAAAAAAGAACACATTGACACCGGTGTGTCAGACCCACCATACTTGCTCCGGACACTGCGAGAGGGCTGTACAAGCAATGATCACACGCACGGCACAGCGGACACACCAGGAACCGCGGTGTTGGCCGTCGAATGGCGCTAGCTGCGCAGCATTTGTGCACCGCCGCCGCCAGTGTCAGCCAGTTTGCCGTGGCATACGGAGCTCCATCGCAGTCTTTAACACTGGTAGCATGCCGCGACAGTGTGGACGTGAACCGTATGTGCAGTTGACGGACTTTGAGCGAGGGCGTATAGTGGGCATGCGGGAGGCCGGGTGGACGTACTGCCGAATTGCTCAACACGTGGGGCGTGAGTTCTCCACAGTACATCGATGTTGTCGCCAGTGGTCGGCGGAAGGTGCACGTGCCCGTCGACCTGGGACCGGACCGCAGCGACGTACGGATTCACGCCAAGACCGTAGGATCCTACACAGTGCTGTAGGGGACCGCACCGCCACTTCCCAGCAAATTAGGGACACTGTTGCTCCTGGGGTATCGGCGAGGACCATTCGCAACCGTCTCCATGAAACTGGGCTACGGTCCCGCAGACCGTTAGGCCGCCTTCCGCTCACACCCCAACATCGTGCAGCCCGCCTCCAGTGGTGTCGCGACAGGCGTGAATGGAGGGACGAATGGAGACGTGTCGTCTTCAGCGATGAGAGTCGCTTCTGCCTTGGTGCCAATGATGGTCGTATGCGTGTTTGGCGCCGTGCAGGTGAGCGCCACAATCAGGACTGCATACGACCGAGGCACACAGGGCCAGCACCCGGCATCATGGTGTGGGGAGCGATCTCCTACACTGGCCGTACACCTCTGGTGATCATCGAGGGGACACTCAATAGTGCACGGTACATCCAAATCGTCATCGAACCCATCGTTCTACCATTCCTAGACCGGCAAGGGAACTTGCTGTTCCAACAGGACAATGCACGTCCGCATGTATCCTGTGCCACCCAACGTGTTCTAGAAGGTGTAAGTCAACTACCCTGGCCAGCAAGATCTCCGGATCTGTCCCCCATTGAGCATGTTTGGGACTGGATGAAGCGTCGTCTCACACGGTCTGCATGTCCAGCACGAACGCTGGTCCAACTGAGGCGCCAGGTGGAAATGGCATGGCAAGCCGTTCCACAGGACTACATCCAGCATCTCTACGATCGTCTCCATGGGAGAATAGCAGCCTGCATTGCTGCGAAAGGTGGATATACACTATACTAGTGCCGACATTGTGCATGCTCTGTTGCCTGTGTCTATGTGCCTGTGGTTCTGTCAGTGTGATCATGTGATGTATCTGACCCCAGGAATGTGTCAATAAAGTTTCCCCTTCCTGGGACAATGAATTCACGGTGTTCTTATTTCAATTTCCAGGAGTGTATGTAAGTATGGAAAAGAAAATTGAGGCTGCGTTAGGTGACGATCAGTTTGGCTTTAAGGAAGGAAAGGCACCAGAAAGGCTGTCACGACACTGCGACTGATAATGGATGGAAGACTGAAGAAAAATCGAGACACTTTCATAGTATTTGTCGACCTAGAAAAAGCGTTCGACAATGTAAAATGGTGCAAGATATTCGAAATTCTGAAGGGAATAGGAGTAAGCAATAGAGAAAGCTTATTCATCGACTCTTTGATTTGGTCTGAATGTCAAATATCAAGGTAAAAACCAAAGCAACAAAACAATATAGAAGTATATCAGAAATAACGGTAACAATAAATGCGTGACTTTTTAATATTTCTTTGAATTCAAACAAATTTTATTGCCAGGGAAACCACATTGCGAGCACGATTTTGCAATAGAGTAGACAATACTAACGAGGTAAGAGCTAGAGAATTTGTTTAAAAAAAATCTCATAGAGATATACTATGTGTATCGAGAAACATATCGCAACCAGATATGACTGAAACTGAAATACTCAGAGCTTGTTTTACGAATGCATCGCCAGTTTTAGTGAACATTGAATGCACAATGCACGTAGATCTGATATTAAATAGGGAATCAGCGTTAGGACTCTTTCAAAGGTGAAAAATACAAAGGTGACTTTGCATTCAACGTCTGCTATTGACACTTTTTACACAATAATGCCCGTTATTAATCTGGATGGTTCATTGTTACCTGTTACTTTGGTTCACGCCTGATAATACCAGTTTTACGTACAGAAAAAATTGTGAAGGGATCATTGATGCCTGGAGGGAAAAAAAAACTGTAAGAGAGAGAGAAATAAACATCTAGCATTTTTCACACGTCAGACTTTATTTCCGCTTTGAAGAAAGTTATTGTTGTCGTTCTGTGTTCTGTATTCCATACAAACGCTTTGAGAAGTGCAAGAAAATTCTGCTGGATTTCATTAACCCGGAGAGTCTCAGTGGAATGCACGAGGGGACACTTCGTGCCTCATGTGGCAAAACAGCAGATCGTAGTACAGTGGAAAAAATTCAGAGATACTATCAACATCTCGCTTCTACTTAGCACGTACATCAAAGTTGCTTCTTTAACACTGCTTGCTTTTATCAAAAACATTCATCTGAGATTACAATGAAAATAGCGTCACTTTGATATTTATTGCATGTGATGACATTTAGGATAAAACAACCGATTTCATCTTCAATATTTTTAAATCTTACGTGAAGTTTTACCTGGTACGTCTGTTATAAACAATATGGCAAACAGCCAAATCCTCTTAGACAGCATATCAAATGTTACTGAAATAAACAATAAAGGTGCTACACTTATCAAACACGAGCATGTTCATATTTATTAATTTTAGTAAACGAAATGTAGTTGTGAGAAAGAAAAATTGTATGACTAGCATTGTAGATGAATGAGTTCATATTATTTTAAATAGTCAAAACTTAAACTCTGGTTTTTTATGAACTCGTTAACAACAAGACTGATAACTTTAGTATCTTCCCTAGGGAAGCTTTTATCAACACCTATGTCGATTGAAACGTATAGTGACATATGCATGACTTTCCACAGATTTTGATATGTATATATTGTTATAATGTAGTTTTACCCACTGCTACGAATTTAAAATAAAAAAAATTGACTGTGAAAAAAAAATCAGTCCAAAAATTAAGCAGATATAAGTAAGAAGCGTCAAATCATAAACAGTGCTATTCTACTGCGAGAAAAACGGGGAAAATATTTAACTGCCTGATAAAACAAAATAAGAGTTTCATCCAAACATGAATGAGTCGTAGCTGCTTATGAACGACGAGCATGAGCACAGGAAACATATTGCTATTACAGAAGACACGACTCACCTTCCTTGATGTACGACCGCGCACTTACTCTTGATACACAGCCCACAGATGAAATGGTAACTGTTGAGTTTTGCAGGGCCGTGTAACTGTGAATGCAGCTTCGGCGAGCCTTTGAGGGGGGCAATCAGCCTCACGGTGGACAGGATTAGTGTCGGCACCGAGGTCCTTCTGCGAATTAGCGACAGACAACACGGGGTGCGTGTCCGGTCTGGCTTCCTTTCGCTCGCCAGCTAACACAAACACCTACCACTACGAATGTGGGTGGCGATTTTGAAACCTGATGGAAAGCGACCAGGATGGGGAGGTAGGCGAGTCGTCACTGCCAATGAACTTTTAAGTGCTTAATTAATTCTCAGTATGATAACCAGGTAATGCCGAATGTGTACATGGTGCGTTCAGCATGACTTGTTTTACGTCGCTCTCGTAAGGCCTCGTGCTTCAAAATCTTCACCCCCAAACGTTTGGGCAAGTCGTAGTTGCCCTGACCTGGCGAGAGTACAATTAAGCCAAAAGGGTCTATGTTCCTTCAAAACCTCAAATCTGCTAATAAATTTCGACTCAGAGGAGATAAAAGAATAAGGTAAAAAGATTTGATATGGCAATTAACATAGCAAAATTAATGAGACCAGTAATATTAACAACGAATCTTTTTTATAGGGGTACGTTATAATTGTTATTAAATAGGTCTAATATGACTTTCTGGGTACTTTGTTAAGGTAATATTTTGCAACTGTTGCCATAAGCTAATATAACAAGTAAATAATATTTACTTACCGTGAATATAGAGAATACGTTTACTTGCCCAATTAAACAAGAAATATGTCAGCTGGATCTGACCACAATCGCACTTTATGCATTTGCAGGAAGATGAAGATGTCAAAACTGGTTTGCAAGGTTATGTGCTCTCGTGTTCTGATAAAAAAGTTCATGGATTAATGAGGTTCAGCTTGGGTAATATATATTAGCTGAGCACTGCCAGAAAATCAAGAATAAATTAGTAGTAGTAGTATTTTTCAAAAGTTTATCTAAAAAGATAATACCGGCCGCGGCGCACAGTGTGTTTCGGGCAGACTGCACATCTACGCCATAGTCTGCGTTTCTTGGACTGGTCACTTGGAGTGACGTAAGGCAAGTGCCTCCCAGTAAAGCGAAGAGGATACTCATCAGAGCGTCTTCCTTTACTATCACTTCTCCGTTCTGTAGCAAATTTTTCCACAATATCTCGTACCAGCCTGGCCACGGCGCAGCGTTATTTTTTCAGAGGGCGGCGCGGTGCTCCGTCACGTCATCGTCGGCGGCCTTTGGAATTTTCGCCCCCCTTGCTCTTGCGTCCCTGGGGCCACTATTGCCAACCCTGGACAAGGATAGGTCTGAAGTCTCCACGGTCTTTTTTGGAAAACTTCAGCAAGGCAGCAGTTCAGTAAACAAAGTCGCTTGCTATTTCCGAAAGAAACATTTTCCCTCTCATTTTCTTCGCTCCAGCGCGACCTCTGGCGGGCATGGGGAGAAGAACACTTGTCCCTGAGTAAAAAGGCCAGTACCTGTCTGATTTCACACTTTTCCCCTGCACCCTCGACGTCCGAGAAGGGCTGCACATACTTAACTGTCACGGCACCTCTCCTCCCGTCGACTGTAATGGTTTGCAGGAGGGTAAAATTATTCACACTCCATTCACACAGCTGCTAATCTCTTCCATTTGACAACAGATTATGGCATTCGTGCACCTCTGTCAGTCACCCCTAAAATTATAGGTACACACATTTGACTCGGTATAATTGCAAGCTCATACCCGTGGTTTAGGGGTAGCGTCTTTGATTCATAATCAAAACGTTTTCGGTCCCGGGTTCGATCCCCGCCACTGCCTAAAATTAGATAAATAATCAGCACTGGCGGGCGAAGACTTCCGGCATAAGAAGTCAGCCTCATTCTGCCAACGGCCTTTTCAAAGAGGGCGGAGGAGCGGATAGAGGTTCAGGGCACTCTCTTGTCCTAGGGGTGGGAAATTGCCCCTAAAGGCGGAAGAATCAGCAATGATCAACGACATGAGGATGCAGAAGGCAATGGAAACCGCTGCATTAAAGACACGTAACGTGTATCCACGGGACATGTGGCCTGTAGTTGAAGTGTTATGATGATCTATCCATTGGCAAAAGATTCCGGAATAGTCCCCATTCGGATCTCCGGGAGGGGACTGCCAAGGGGGAGGTTACCATGAGAAAAATCAACGAAAGGATAATGTTCTACGAGTCGGGGCGTGGAATGTCAGATGCTTGAACGTGGTAGGGAAGCTAGAAAATCTGAAAAGGGAAATGCAAAGGCTCAATCTAGATATAGTAGGGGTCAGTAAAGTGAAGTGGAAGGAAGACAAGGATTTCTGGTCAGATCAGTATCGGGTAATACAACAGCAGCAGAAAATGGTATAACAGGTGTAGGATTCGTTATGAATAGGAAGGTAGGGCAGAGGGTGTGTTACTGTGAACAGTTCAGTGACCGGATTGTTCTAATCAGAATTGACAGCAGACCAACACCGACAACGATAGTTCATCTATTCATGCCGACGTCGCAAGCTGAAGATGAACAGATAGAGAAAGTGTATGAGGATATTGAAAGGGTAATGCAGTATGTAAAGGGGGACGAAAATCTAATAGTCATGGGCGACTAGAATGCAGTTGTAGGGGAAGGAGTAGAAGAAAACGTTACAGGAGAATATGGGATTGGGACAAGGAATGAAAGAGGAGAAAGACTAATTGAGTTCCGTAACAAGTTTCAGTTAGTAATAGCGAATACCCTGTTCAAGAATCACAAGAGGAGGAGGTATACTTGAAAAGGCCGGGAGATACGGGAAGATTTCAATTAGATTACATCATGGTCAGACAGAGATTCCGAAATCTGATACTGGATTGTAAGGCGTACCCAGGAGCAGATATAGACTCAGATCACAATATACACTCCTAGAAATGGAAAAAAGAACACATTGACACCGGTGTGTCAGACCCACCATACTTGCTCCGGATACTGCGAGAGGGCTGTACAAGCAATGATCACACGCACGGCACAGCGGACACACCAGGAACCGCGGTGTTGGCCGTCGAATGGCGCTAGCTGCGCAGCATTTGTGCACCGCCGCCGTCAGTGTCAGCCAGTTTGCCGTGGCATACGGAGCTCCATCGCAGTCTTTAACACTGGTAGCATGCCGCGACAGTGTGGACGTGAACCGTATGTGCAGTTGACGGACTTTGAGCGAGGGCGTATAGTGGGCATGCGGGAGGCCGGGTGGACGTACCGCCGAATTGCTCAACACGTGGGGCGTGAGTTCTCCACAGTACATCGATGTTGTCGCCAGTGGTCGGCGGAAGGTGCACGTGCCCGTCGACCTGGGACCGGACCGCAGCGACACACGGATGGACGCCAAGACCGTTGGATCCTACACAGTGCCGTAGGGGACCGCACCGCCACTTCCCAGCAAATTAGGGACACTGTTGCTCCTGGGGTATCGGCGAGGACCATTCGCAACCGTCTCCATGAAACTGGGCTACGGTCCCGCAGACCGTTAGGCCGCCTTCCGCTCACACCCCAACATCGTGCAGCCCGCCTCCACTGGTGTCGCGACAGGCGTGAATGGAGGGACGAATGGAGACGTGTCGTCTTCAGCGATGAGAGTCGCTTCTGCCTTGGTGCCAATGATGGTCGTGTGCGTGTTTGGCGCCGTGCAGGTGAGCGCCACAATCAGGACTGCATATGACTGAGGCACACAGGGCCAGCACCCGGCATCATGGTGTGGGGAGCGATCTCCTACACTGGCTGTACACCTCTGGTGATCGTCGAGGGGACACTGAATAGTGCACGGTACATCCAAACCGTCATCGAACCCATCGTTCTACCATTCCTAGACCGGCAAGGGAACTTGCTGTTCCAACAGGACAATGCACGTCCGCATGTATCCCGTGCCACCCAACGTGCTCTAGAAGGTGTAAGTCAACTACCCTGGCCAGCAAGATCTCCGGATCTGTCCCCCATTGAGCATGTTTGGGACTGGATGAAGCGTCGTCTCACACGGTCTGCATGTCCAGCACGAACGCTGGTCCAACTGAGGCGCCAGGTGGAAATGGCATGGCAAGCCATTCCACAGGACTACATCCAGCATCTCTACGATCATCTCCATGGGAGAATAGCAGCCTGCATTGCTGCAAAAGGTGGATATACACTGTACTAGTGCCGACATTGTGAATGCTCTGTTGCCTGTGTCTATGTGCCTGTGGTTCTGTCAGTGTGATAATGTGATGTATCTGACCCCAGGAATGTGTCAATAAAGTTTCCCCTTCCTGGGACAATGAATCCACGGTGTTCTTATTTCAATTTCCAGGAGTGTAGTAGTGATGAAGAGTAGGCTGAAGTTCAAGACATTAGTCAGGAAGAATGAATACGCAAAGAAGTGGGATACGGAAGTTCTAAGGAATGACGAGATACGTTTGAAGTTCTCTAACGCTATAGATACAGCAATAAGGAATAGCGCAGTAGGCCGCACAGTTGAAGAGGAATGGACATCTCTAAAAAGGGCCATCTCAGAAGTTGGGAAGGAAAACATAGGTACAAAGAAGGTAGCTGCGAAGAAACCATGGGTAACAGAAGAAATACTTCAGTTGATTGATGAAAGGAGGAAATACAAACATGTTCCGGGAAAATCAGGAATACAGAAATACAAGTCGCTGAGGAATGAAATAAATAGGAAGTGCAGGAAAGCTAAGACGAAATGGCTGCAGGAAAAATGCGAAGACATCGAAAAAGATATGTTTGTCGGAAGGACAGACTCAGCATACAGGAAAGTTAAAACAACATTTGGTGACATTAAAAGCAACGGTGGTAACATTAAGAGTGCAATGGGAATTCCACTGTTAAATGCAGAGGAGAGAGCAGATAGGCGGAAAGAATACACTGAAAGCCTCTATGAGGGTGAAGATTTGTCTGATGTGATAGAAGAAGAAACAGGAGTCGATTCAGAAGAGATAGGGGATCCAGTATTAGAATCGGAATTTATAAGAGCTTTGGAGGACTTACGGTCAAATAAGGCAGAAGGGATAGATAACATTCCATCAGAATTTCTAAAATCATTAGGGGAAGTGGCAACAAAACGACTACTCACGTTGATGTGTAGAATATATGAGTCTGGCGACATACCATCTGACTTTCGAAAAAGTATCATCCACACAATTCCGAAGACGGCAAGAGCTGACAAGTGCGAGAATTATCGCACAATCAGCTTAACAGCTCATGCATCGAAGCTGCTTACAAGAATAATATACAGAAGAATGGAAAAGAAAATTGATAATGCGCTAGGTGACGATCAGTTTGGCTTTAGGAAAAGTAAAGGCACGAGAGAGGCAATTATAACGTTACGGCTAATAATGGAAGCAAGGCTAAAGAAAAATCAAGACACGTTCATAGGATTTGTCGACCTGGAAAAAGCGTTCGACAATATAAAATGGTGCAAGCTGTTCGAGATTCTGAAAAAAGTTGGGGTAAGCTATAGGGAGGGACGGGTCATATACAATATGTACAACAACCAAGAGGGAATAATAAGAGTGGACGATCAAGAACGAAGTGTTCGTATTAAGAAGGGTGTAAGACAAGTCTGTAGCCTTTCGCCCCTACTCTTCAATCTGTACATCGAGGAAGCAATGATGGAAATAAAAGAAAGGTTCAGGAGAGGAATTAAAATACAAGGTGAAAGGATATCAATGATACGATTCGAAGAGTGGACGATCAAGAACGAAGTGTTCGTATTAAGAAGGGTGTAAGACAAGGCTGTAGCCTTTCGCCCCTACTCTTCAATCTGTACATCGAGGAAGCAATGATGGAAATAAAAGAAAGGTTCAGGAGAGGAATTAAAATACAAGGTGAAAGGATATCAATGATACGATTCGAAGAGTGGACGATCAAGAACGAAGTGTTCGTATTAAGAAGGGTGTAAGACAAGGCTGTAGCCTTTCGCCCCTACTCTTCAATCTGTACATCGAGGAAGCAATGATGGAAATAAAAGAAAGGTTCAGGAGAGGAATTAAAATACAAGGTGAAAGGATATCAATTATACGATTTGCTGATGACATTGCTATCCTGAGTGAAAGTGAAGAAGAATTAAATGATCTGCTGAACGGAATGAACAGTCTAATGAGTACACAGTATGGTTTGAGAATAAATCAGAGAAAGACGAAGGTAATGAGAAGTAGTAGAAATGAGAACAGCGAGAAACTTAACATCAGGATTGATGGTCACGAAGTCAATGAAGTTAAGGAATTCTGCTTCCTAGGCAGTAAAATAACCAATGACGGACGGAGCAAGGAGGACATCAAAAGCAGACTCGCTATGGCCAAAAAGCCATTTCTGGCCAAGAGAAGTCTACTAATATCAAATACCGGCCTTAATTTGAGGAAGAAATTTCTGAGGATGTACGTCTGGAGTACAGCATTGTATGGTAGTGAAACAGGGACTGTGGGAAAACAGGAACAGAAGAGAATCGAAGCATTTGAGATGTGGTGCTATAGACGAATGTTGAAAATTAGGTGGACTGATAAGGTAAGGAATGAGGTGGTTCTACGCAGAATCGGAGAGGAAAGGAATATATGGAAAACACTGATAAGGAGAAGGGACAGGATGATAGGACATCTGCTAAGACATGAGGGAATGACTTCCATGGTACTAGAGGGAGCTGTAGAGGGCAAAAACTGTAGAGGAAGACAGAGATTGGAATATGTCAAGCAAATAATTGAGGACATAGGTTGCAAGTGCTACTCTGAGATGAAGAGGTTAGCACAGGAAAGGAATTCGTGGCGGGCCGCATCAAACCAGTTGAAACGTCCCCTTAGAGCAATTATACAAGACTGGTCTATGTGAAACGTCCTCTTTGAACAATTATACACGACTGTGCTTAAACTGACACACAATAGTTTTTAGCACAACGCAATCTGACTTTCAAAAATCCCTACGAAAGAATGGCCCTGACTAACATTAACCTATACGTTTCACAAATCACTTACCTCACAAAAATCTTCGTTACTCAAGCTACTGCAATACAGCGAGCACCACTACTGCCAGCTAAATAAAATATTCAAACTACTGAAGGCACTAACTACTGACAGACATAGTTAGCAAATGAAAGATTTTAATACAGAACAGACAATGTATTTACCTTAATATTCATAATATATAAATCAGTTCGTGACACCAATTCTTACAAATTTCAAAACTCCGCCATCTCTCTACCCACGTCCACCACTGCTGGCGGTTCACCTCCAACTGCGCGACGCTACGCGCTGTTAGCATCCAGCTGCCGCTGCTCAACACTACAATGGCGAGTATTACAACAATGCCAACCAGCCACAGACTGCACACGGCACAGCCAGTGATTTTCATACAGAGCGCTACGTGGCGGCGGCGTTACCAATAAAAAAACCTAAACAGCCTACTTACATAGCCCCCATGCTCCCCACAAAAAATTTACAAGTTGTTTTGGGCTGTGGCCAATACAGATTTGAAAATTTTTTTCATAATTACAATAACAAAGATATCAAATGCACACAATTATTGATACAATGTTGGTCAAAAGTTAAAATTTTCTCACAGTCCATATAGACAGTTCTGATCATTCATCAAAGTAAAATTACAGTGTTTTTCTCAAAGTCTGAGTAGTAAAAGATTATGCACACGGAAGTAGAGGATTTCCATGCAGTCTTGAAGAAGTGGTGTTGTCCTTCCAACAGAAAGATAGTGCTGACTCTTGACATGCTGACAGGTAATGGGCCACAACAGAGCAAACCCACAGTAGAGTCAGTCGAAGTTTTAAAGAATATTGGTAGGTAGGTCATCACAGAGTAGACCCATTGTAGTCCTGGTAGAGATTACGGTATTGGTGGGCCACCAGAGGTGCAGACGCACTGCAGTCCTTGTAGAGATGGCTAGCAGTCATCTGTTGCGACTGTGCAGGTGCACAATCTCCATCGAAGAGTCTTGCGGAGAATATAGCAAGTCCATAACCACCACTCGTGCACTCACAAAAATTGTTTTTGAAATGTCCTTACAACCAGCAATGCTGTTATCCAGTCCCTTACTGAATTATTAACACACGTGCAAACACTATCAGTCCCTACTTCTCACATATTGTCCATATACTACTACCAACAGAAACGTGTGCAGTGAAATGTAATTTACAAGTTACTTAATTTGATGAACTGGTGTCAGTTACAATTTTATAACATAAGAATGCAATAACAAAGGTACAAAATACATCTTTAAAGAACATAACAATACAGATAACATTTGCAGTAGTACAGGCTTTACAAAAGAATCGAAATAGCAAATACATCAGTGTTACAAAAATTACGACATAAGTACATACATAAAAGATCAGAATAACTTTTGAAACAGCAACTTCACACATGAGCATTAGAACAAAACAGAATAAATAATTTCTAAACATATTTACAAAGAAAACGACATATTATTAATGCATATTATATTTGAGGATAACAGTATTCCTCATCATAGTGAATGTAGCTGAATATTAGAAAATTTTACAGCATAAGTCTTATCAGATGAACATATAAAGACAGGAAGAACACAAAAGCCCAAGGGTACACAAACACATAATGGGATAACACAAGGAAAGGGCAGGGTTAGTTTTACTGCAGTATTTTGCAAACAAAACTTTCTTTACTTCTCGGAGATCTCCCTTCGTTCTTCATTATTTCCAAAAAGTCCTATCTACACCTGCTTTTGTACGTTTCTCATATAACCTCTCAGTGCATTTCTTCAAATCCATCGCAACTCATTCTCTTATATAGGCTACCTCCTCTTAAGCTAACTTAAATCTACTGAGCTCAGATGCTTAACTAAGGGACAAGGCAATGCAGCAGCTCAAAACAATTTACACAAACAGGAATGATAAAAAAATGGAAATTGGCAAAGAAAGGCAACAATATTACAACTAATATAAGGCAATGCGCAGCAAACAAGAAAAATAAATCAGTAATAAAATTGGCTTAACCTAGTAATAAAAAGTGACATTCAGTAGCACTATGAATGGCAAACAGCCGCAGCAAATGCTATAACTTATACCTAAACATGACAAAGCTCAAGCAGAAAAAATAGTACACTAAAGACAACAATGCAGAAAAGGGAAATGTCTATTCACATCTTAATGTCTATGCAATTAAAGTGGTGCACCACAAAAATTTATTGTATAAAAATATTACCATGTACTAGAAAAGACAATTCTGTATGCAATTTCTGTGAAGTGAAATGCCTTTTTGTGCTACTTCGTTTTTTTAAGTACATCATAAAGTTATTATTTACTGGATCTGTAGGCATAACATATTTATATTAGTACATCCATTAAATTTTATAGTAACCAATGCTGCAGTGCAGCTATAAACTAGATATTAAGCAAAATAGGCAAAGCAAGGCGTGAAACGTCATTCGCTAACCGTATGGCGTTTCATAGTGCAGTAAACAATTTTTCAACTAGCAAGACAATAGACATGAAACGTTTCTCATCATTTCATTTCAGTAAATATCATAAATTAAGAACTCTACAGTGTAATCATGTTTTCTAGTTTGAGGGTGTCGTATTTGCGATGCTTTCTACAAAGGAATGCCAATAGCGGGGATAATGGCTTCCCTTTTTTTTTCTCCACCTGTGCCTCTGACAGGCACACACTAATGGCTTTCTTTTGTCAGGTGGTTGTCGCGCAGCTGGGTGCCCACGACGCATTACGTACAGGTGGTCACTTACCTTTCTTACTGAAAAATTTACGACAGCAGTTTCCGCTACAGTGACAGTCTCATATAAAAATATATTCACAGGTTGAAAATTTGCGTTAGAAATCTGTAGAAAACTTTTCACCAGCATAGTGATACAGTCACGCATATACACACATTTCATAACACTTAAAGTACGATTCTCGGTTTCCAACATCCTTTTTCACAAACCAAAGTCCCTAACCACTACTCTTTATTCCTTACCTTATTCGTCGACACTTGTTCAATATTTCATCATAACAGATACGTAGCATAATCAAATAACTCATATAGCATCAGCTTATTGATCATAAACATACCGCAACAGCATAATACACATAGTCATCGTAATAATAACATCATAACACCTCAGTCAACTCTCAAAATCGTCGTAGCTTCCTCCAATAATTTCAAAACCTAAAATAAAATTCTCTGCTCATGTCAAAAGTGTCATCTGCCTCAAACGTACTTTAAAAATCATGATCCCATACCAAATATGTCATTCAAAGCTCTCATAGTATCACAATGGTTCTGAAAAAATATGAACAGTTCACAAAGTACAGACAAAATACAATTTCGTAAGTGTGAAGTTATCCAACTGTGTAATTACGTAAACATCTGTCACTGATCTAGTATAATAAATGTTTGTTTCTCTCAGTTAAATGATCAGATAGCTGTGTAATTTAAGTGTTAGAGAAATACGGTACCGATGTGTAAAGTTGTATAAGCAAATACCATATTAGCTAGGACTCCTTGTGCTTGCCAAACACATGGTACACAAAGTAAGCGTGTACCCCCCTGAGGATTAATGTAATTATATCCTCAGGTGTTACAGATTACAGCAATGGAATGAAATGTATCACGGAAAACTTTCTTTGTAATTCAAATATGTTGAAAAATAAATAGTTTAATGCATGTCCTGTAGCGCTAAATGTGCGTCTTGCTGTAAGACAATCTCTGTGGAAGTGTCGTAGTTATTGTCCTCCGAAAGCTTAGTTCTGCAGAAGTCAATGTACTTACCTCATGGTAAACGAAACTGAAATGCTTTGCGTATAGATATCTTAGTTATTACGCTTATTGCCGTGATGAAGTAAGTACTGTACTGTACGTATTGTTGTGCTACAGAAAAGGCTGTCTCAATGTAGCTATACCACAAACGTTACTACTAAAACATGTTTTACTTTCCAGAAAAATTCAGAAAAACTGTGCAGATATAAAACAGATAAACTGCAAAAGCAACATTGTAAATTGTCACTCATTAGTAGCGTCGTGATATAATCGTGTAGCTACCAAAGAAACCAAACGCTAAGTCATCTTTAATCTCACAGAATGTACTTCAAATAAAGAATGTCTTTTCAACTGAACCAAAATGTTGCATTAAAACCTCATTAACAGTATATGTTCTAAGTATGTAAGCCTTATAGTCGTTACGTAATCGTGCAACTAACAAGCAAGAATGTACAAATAACAACACTGTGTCGTCTGTTCACTATAACAATGCATTCGTAATTTCTGTTTAAAAATGTTCCCTAGGTTCTAGACTAAATAGTTAACTTCAAAACATTGTTGCATGTTAACAGTTTCTCAGTGTGACAAAGCATACTAGAAATGTGGAGTGAAATGTTTTACGGCAAAGACAAAGTTAAAAAGAGATTATATTTCAATAAACGGTTTTACATGTGAAATGTGGCGTAAACCTTTACTCTTCCTCAGTATGCAGCAAATCAACTTGAAGTCAAACATCATCTGGTATACGGCAGTAAAGAACACTGGAATTTTGCTCAAGGTTAGCTTACGTTATTTTTCTCTGAGCCAGCCGGCGCACGTGGCTGCCTGCGGTGCGAGTCATTGTCTGTTACCTCTTTGTTGGCGCTCGCCGTTATTGGGATTAGGAGACCTAACTTCTACAAATTCACCTTGCCGAGAGGGCCCTGCTCTGTTTGAATCCCGCCAGTTCTGCTGCAATTCAGGTCTGTAGTTACGATCATATCGTGTGTCGTCATGTTGGTAGATTCCATAGTTTCTTTCTTGTCGGTCACGTGGTGGAGAATTTCTCCCTGAATCGTAACTGCGCGCTGGACCGTTGCGTCTTAAGTTATTCCGTCTCCCTTGATAATAATTATTTTGGTTTCCATATTGTCTGTTTCTCTGATTGTCTCTGTGATAGTCATTACCGCAGAGAGGTGATCTTTCCCTGTAATAATTACTACTCTGCCAACGGTTGTCATACGGGTGGTGTCTGTTTTGGTCACGATTTACGTTGTACGAATAGCCTTGTCGTGTATTATTTCCGTCATCGCGGAATTGTGACAGGTGTGACCTGTAATTGTTGTGCTCCTGTTTTCGCGTTCCGCGATTGTCAGTGTCAATTTCCAGTTCTTGTAACAGTCCCTGAAGAGCTTCAATGTCGTCTTTGCAACGCCCTGCCAAAATAATATTCCTTAAATGTTCAGGCAATTTCATTATGCAAATGCGGATGAGTTCTGAAGGGCTATATGGGTTTGAAAGATATTGGTTCTTATGCAACATATCTTCAAAATATTTGACAAGACTGGAAAATTCAGATGGTTCAAAGTGTTTCGTCATCATTATGCTATGTTTTACTCGGTCTTGTGTAGCTTGAGACCAATATGCTGAGAGGAAAGCATATTAAAATTCTGCTTCACTGTGACAATCGTGAATGATCGATCGCATTCTTACAGCTGGTTCATTCTCCAAGTAGCCACACATAAATTATAATCTGTGTTCTAATGACCAGTTGGGAGGAAAACAATGAGAGAATTGATGAAGCCACGCTTGTGGATGAATGTCGTTGCCAGAATTCTTAAATGTTTGGAATTTACGTGTAGTAATGAACAGCTTATAGTCAAAATCATCATGTCGGCGAGTCGCATGTCGGTCATTGTTACGTCGTTTCGGCGGTTCCATCTCAAAATTCGGTGTACCTTGCCAATTTCTTTCATAATTTCCTAAGTGCCCTGTGTTATTATTTTGTGGCTGTTCCGTATTTCTATGGCCCTCTTCCCGTATTGGAGCGCGAGTGTCCTCTGAAATACGTAATTGTTGTATTACCTGTGTCAGCTGATCTTGTACTGCCCGGATTTCTCTTTGGTGTTGCGTACTAATTTGATTCAGACTTTGTTTGAATTTCCTAATTTGTTCGCACTCTTCTGTGTCATTAAAGACTACCGGTTTTGTGTCATTCAGATTATCATCTACCTTCGTAGATAAATTAGTGAAGACATTTCCTCAGTGTGTTTTTCTGAACCAAGTTTCAGAGTGTCTATTTGTGTTGAAATCGAATTTACTGTGTCCTTTAAGTTTTCCTGAGTTCTTGCAAGTTGCGTAACTGAATCGGTGGATGCAACTGAGTCCATTTTAGCTTGCAAGGTGTCGTGATTTTCACGAACAACAGTTTGCAATTCTTTTATGGCTGCTTCGTGATTCTGTAATGAGTTTTCATGCCGCGAAAAAATAGGTTGAAAATGCTCACAAATTTGTGTTTTTACGTCATTACAGATTTTTTAACATTTCGATTCAATGTTATGTAACTCAGTAGTTAAATCTTCACGTGTTTGTTCAAGTGTGGTGTCTAACTTCCGAAGATTATGTTCCATTGTGTCCAACAGTTGCTGTGTTTGTCTCTGATTTTGTTCCATTGTGTCTAACTTCCGAAGATTTTGTTCCATTGTGTCTAACTTTTGAAGATTATGTTCCATTGTGTCTAACTTTTGAAGCTTTTGTCCCATTTGTTGCATTAATTGTAATAACAATGCACTGGTGTCTGAAACATGTTCCTTAGTCCTATTCGGCAATGCATTTGCACCGGCAATATTCGCAGTTTGAAAATCAGAAAATGTGTCTTGACTTATTTGAGAAAACGGTGAGGACGCAAAACCTGAATCTACAGTATTTGCAATATTGTGTCCTGTCATTTCGAAATCCTGAGGCGAGCTGTTGCCGACCGATCAATCGATAACGCTTTCCTGTTCACTAATTGTTTCACTGCCTACACCATTATTTGCAACCCGCTCCATTTCCCTAGAGCAAAAATAAGAGAACACATTAACATATCACTGAAAATAGTATCTAGTTAATTGCAAGCGCAGCTGCGAAATACTTTGTGCAAAACTACATGCATGCCACAACTGTTTTACTGTACAACAATGAAAGACTGCAACTACAAAGGAAATTCTCTCTATGATTACGCGCTAGCAATAAACAAAGGCTACACTAATTACACAAACTACAAGGAAAAAAATCAGAAGATTCTAGTGAGGTATCCTCGGCTAAGGGTCGCCATATGAAACGTCCCCTTAGAGCAATTATACAAGACTGGTCTATGTGAAACGTCCTCTTTGAACAATTATACACGACTGTGCTTAAACTGACACACAATAGTTTTTAGCACAACGCAATCTGACTTTCAAAAATCCCTACGAAAGAATGGCCCTGACTAACATTAACCTATACGTTTCACAAATCACTTACCTCACAAAAATCTTCGTTACTCAAGCTACTGCAATACAGCGAGCACCACTACTGCCAGCTAAATAAAATATTCAAACTACTGAAGGCACTAACTACTGACAGACATAGTTAGCAAATGAAAGATTTTAATACAGAACAGACAATGTATTTACCTTAATATTCATAATATATAAATCAGTTCGTGACACCAATTCTTACAAATTTCAAAACTCCGCCATCTCTCTACCCACGTCCACCACTGCTGGCGGTTCACCTCCAACTGCGCGACGCTACGCGCTGTTAGCATCCAGCTGCCGCTGCCCAACACTACAATGGCGAGTATTACAACAATGCCAACCAGCCACAGACTGCACACGGCACAGCCAGTGATTTTCATACAGAGCGCTACGTGGCGGCGGCGTTACCAATAAAAAAACCTAAACAGCCTACTTACACAGTCAGTAGACTGATGACAAAAAAAAGTGCCAGCTGTTTCCATGTTACAGCGGATAATGGTAGCTCTATCAAAATTTATTTATTAATTCGTCTTGACCTGCGATGGTAGTGCGCATAATTCTCACAGCCATTATGTGGAAAATCCCTATTTTGCTGAGGTCTTTGAGGACGTCAAAAAACTCCTCAGAGATAATCGACATAATCGCGTCGGTATCGACAAGAGTCTTCTAGGTCACACCAAAGCAATTTAATTCATTTCTTGGGCTCTGGTATGTCTGTTCAGAGAACTGGTATTCCTCTCCTAATAGATCTTCTAAGAGATTCTAAGTGCGGTTGGCGTCCCTTCCCAGATCACTACAAATAGCCAGCGGAAGCAACTTAGTTGTGGTTTCTAGTTTTCCGACGAGACTTCTCAGACTGATAAAAAGGCTGTGACTGGTGCTCTCTCCTACACTATTGGCGGGGGCGTGAGATGCCAGCTGTTATCCTTAGTTTTCTCCCTCTAGTGTTTACAAAATGCACTGACATGATGTTTCTTTCGTTTGATGTACTTGTCCGATAATTACTGTTCTGATTCGTCCCGTCTTAGTATTCGGATGTCCAGGTGTGTTCTCTCGATGACCATTTGAAGCTCGTGACACGCTATGGGAACAACCATGTCCTTCGCTATTGCAATTTTGGCGACTTCGCTCTTCTTAGAAGTCGTCTAACGTGGCGTGGATCTTTAAGAACGGTTGTATCGCGACAATGGTGATGGTTAACTGCTGACAACACGCCCACTCTGATATGCAGTGCTCAAAATAAATGTTGCATATTGCTTGAGTGCTCTGAGATCGCCGACTTGTTGGGGTACCCAAGTCGAGTGTGCCTCTGATGTTCTCGGCAACGATTTTCGATGGTGTGCACTGTCTGTCCAATGTAAGTCTTCCCACATTGACACAGAATCTGGTATATGCCAGCCTTCCGCAAACCGAATCGTCTTTGACACTTCCCAATAATGCTCGCGTTCTTTTTTTTTTTTTTTAGGTGGGCAAAAGACAGTTCCTACTCCGTGTTTCCTCAATATTCGTCCTATTTTCTCCAATAATGCGCCAGTGTACGGTATACAGGCAGTGGCTATCTCTTTCTGCGTGACTTCATCCGTTTCTACATGCTGTACTGTAGGGGTGGGGCAGGGAGCGCTTCTGATCTGCCATTCTGAGTACCCGTTTTTCTGGAATACAGTTTTGAGGTGTTCCAGCTCTTGGAGCAGACTTTCTGCGTCAGAGATGGTGCCCGCCCTGTGCACCAGTGTTTTTATCACCCCATTCCTCTGCGCAGGGTGGTGGCAGCTATCCGCTTGCAAATACAGGTCGGTGTGCATTTTCTGCCTGTACACCCCATGGCCCAGGGTGCTATCCGTTCTTCTTTTGACCATGACGTCCAGGAATGGTAATCTTCCTTGTGCTTCGGTCTCCATAGTCAATTTGATGTTCGGATGTATGGAGTTCAGGTGTGTAAAGAAGTCTAGGAGTTTGTCACGAACTTGTCATCCCCACAATGTAGAAAACAAGAAGGTTTCCATTTGGATGACGCCAAAGCTTCCTCCTCGAACTTCTCCATATAGAAATTTGCGACCACAGGCGAGAGTAGGTACCTCATTGCGACTCCTTCTGTTTGTTCATAGTATTCTCCATTAAAGAGAAAATACATGGAGGTCAGAACGTGATTTAAAAGGGCGGTCGTCTTATCGTAAAATTTCTGTGCAATTAACTCAACTGAATCTCTAAGATGCACTCTGGTGAATAACGAAACAACGTAAAAACTCACCAGGATATCTGAGTCTTTCAGCTTGAAGTTGTCGAGACGTTTTACGAAATCCGCGGAATTACGAACATGATGAGGGCATTTACCCACATAAAGGGTTAGTAATTCTGCCAGGTATTTGGCTAGCAAAATGTAGGTGCCCTAATGTTGCTGACACACCTGAATCCCATACATCCGAACATCAAATTCACTACGGAGACCGAAGCAGAAGGAAGATTACCATTCCTGGACGTCGTGGTCGAAAGAGGGGTGGATGGCACCCTGGGCCATGGGGTAAACAGGAAGAAAACGCACACCGACCTGTAGTTGCAAGCAGATAACTGCCACCACTCTGCGCAGAGGAATGGGGTGCTAAAAACACTGGTGCACAGGGCGTGCACCACCTCCGACGCAGAGAGTCAGCCCCAAGAGCTGGAACACCTCAAAACTGTATTCCGGAAGAACGGGTACTCAGAATGGCAGATCAGACGCGTTCTCCGCCCCACCTCTACAGTACAGTGTGTAGAGAAGGGAAGAAGTCACGGAGAAAGAGAGAGCCACTGCCTATATACCGTACACCGGCGCACTATCGGGGAAAATGGGACGAATATTGAGGAAACTCCGAGTAGGAAATGTCTTTTGCCCACAAAAAAAGAAAAAAAGCGAGCGTTATTGGGAAGTGTCAAAGACGATCTCGGTTTGCGGAAGGCTGGCGTATATCAGATTCTGTGTCAATGTGGGAAGACTTACATTGGACAGACAGTGCACACCATCGAAAATCGTTGCCGAGAACATCAGAGCCACATTCGACTTGGGTACCCCAACAAGTCGGCGATCTCAGAGCACTGTTTGTCCGAAAATCACGAAATGGACTACCAACATACCAGGGTCTTAGCACAGACATCTAAATACTGGGACAGCGTCGTTAGAGAGGCTATCGAAATTCGTACCAGGGACGGACTCATCAACAGAGATTGCGGCTACAACCTCAGAAAGGCATGGGAACCAGAACAGTGTCTAATTAAAAAGACCCTCAGTAAAGGAAACCAACGGACGACTATGGCGGACGAGGTAATTACACCGATGCCACCACAGACGTCGACGCCAATCTCACCGACCGCTGACGCGTGGGCGCGGATCATGGAGAGAACGCCTCGCGAGGGGAGGGGATTTAAGACGGCCGCCCGCCCTCAAGAGCTCAGTTCGTCAGCGCACCTGACGATGGCGACATGTCTGATCGCCAAAATATTTTTCCCGTTGGACACTATGGGACCGGCAGTACACCCGCGTACTGTTTGAGCGAGAAATACGCCGGGAGAAACTGAAGAATCACACTGTGGAATATTGTCCCATTCCTCCACAGTGGGACAGAACAGTTACGTGCCGCTCGTTTTAGAATGGCCCATGCATTTTCAATCCAGTTGTGGTCTGGAGAATATGGTGGCAAGATTCTCTGTTCCACTAGGAAGGATTCACTAGACTGTGACGATGGGAGCGCGCATTGCCGTCCATCAGCGTGAATCTCACACCAAATGGAGCGACAATGCATGCATTCATGTCGTCCTAGTATTTCACACCAGTCATCGCCCATGTATTGGCACAAGGAGTGTTCTGCGGCCATAGATGATTCCACCCCAAAGTATGACTGAACAGCATTGCTGATGATGGCGGTCTACGATTCAGCTCGAGTGTAAAGGTTGTCCTCGTCGCCTCTACATACGAATATCGGTACTGTCAGGGTGGAGACTTACATGGGTCTCATCAGAAGAAAACGTTGTGTCCCACTGTTGCCTACTCCACAAAGACAGGTTTCGTGCCCATGCGACACAAGTTCCTCTCCGAATCCGATTTTGAGGAGGAGCCTTGAGAGGTCTCCTGACACGTAATCGCTGCTCATGGTCCTATTTTGTATAGTATGTGTTTACTTACATCTGCACCCCTGTAGTTGTTTGAAACTGCCGCCATAGATGTGTAGCATTGTGTTGATTTCTGCTAGTTGTTATAAGCAGATATCAGTCCTGCACGCCTGTTGTTTTCCTCCCGTGGCCACTTCTGTGACGATACTCAACTTCTCCTGTCGATAGAAACTTGTTCCAGATTCTAGAGATATCATTTTGACTAACAGCAACATTCGCTGCGACGTTCACCTTTCTCATTCCCTGTTCCATTAGAGCGATTATTCGGAGCTTCTGGTAGTAAGTTATTCTAAAGCAAGTCCAGTCCCTTGATGACACACAGCACCAGTACTGCAATGTTTACAAGTGACACTGTTGCCATAAACTGTACATATTGCCACCTCACGGTAGAAACATGGACTGTTTCAGCTAGAATTACATGACAAACAAAGCACTGTACTGCTATCACTACGTATTTCCGGATCACAAGGTTCATTATTAAAGCTTCGGCAATATACAACATTTATTTTGACCTCTGTGCGATAGGAATCATTTCCTGTGCGTTTACTAGTGGGTCCAGATGTCGTACCGCCGAAAGTTCACTCAATAAGAACTTTATTAGGGTCCCTCCACCCGGACTGTACTGTGAGCCGGTCATTAAAGATTCTCTTTGCTGACGTGCCAGACTTCAGTACTGAGCGAGAAGCTCTCGGCCTAACTGTGGCAAATGGAAGGAGTGCCGCCATTTAATTTACTACCGTCGACCTCCTTCTGAAACGAAGTGCTGACCAAACGCACTCAACAGCTGCCGTGGACTAATGCGGACTGTGTCAAACCAGTCGCTGAAATTCTGCACTAAATCTACTGGACAGATATTTGACGACGTACCACCAAACCTTTGCCAGTCAAGAGGGGTAAACGGTACCGCTAGGTGACAGGAAAAGTAATCAGCAATTAATTACACGTAAGCGGGACGTGTCCTCGCGAGCCGAATTTTCAGTGCCTGCACCGGTCGGAATGGTCATGGCAGGCTCCGTCGATGTGTGAAAGATTTTCTTGTGTTTGTACTTTCTACTTCAGTGACCACTATTTGAAGCGGACGAGAGTTCAGAGGAACCGCAGCTGTTGACAGCTACGGCGGCGCAGTGCGACCGCCGGCTTCCAGCTCAGCAAATGCTTGTTGTCACACCAAACGACCCCACTTGCTCTGTGGCGCGTCGACTTTGATTTGCTTCCTGGTCTACGGAGCTTGCATGTGGTTCAGCCAACAGTGACATGACCACACTTCTTTGATTAATTCGTCGTTCAGCCGCGACATTCAAAACTCCACAACTTATTGGTTATATATTTTTTCTACTTCTAAGCACTGCTCAGCAGTCTATTCTTCACACTCGCTTCGAGTTCTTCCAACTGTTTTTCAGTTAAGAAACAATATCGCATAGCAACACGGTGTGACCAGAAATTACAGATTTTGTTACCCCCACTCTTTCGTTTAGTGACTACGTTGGACATCTGATCATCAACCTGACTAGCTTTTCCACTGTACTATTCTCTGAAAGAACTGTGTCACATATCTCACCCCACTCCTTAAAGGCTAAGACCTTGGCTTCAATATGACACGACTTAGTTACAGCGGGCTTGGAGAACCACAGAAAAAGAGTTACTAAATGGTCCAAATGGCTCTAAGCACTATGGGATTTAACATCTGAGGTCATCAGTCCCCTAGACTTAGAACTACTTAAACCTAACTAACCTAAGGACATCACACACTTCCATGCCCGAGGCAGGATTCGAACCTGCGACCGTATCAGCAGCGCGGTTCCGGACTGAAGCGCCTAGAACTGCTCGGCCACAGCGGCCGGCTAAAAGGAGTTACTAACACCTTCCATTTTCTGCTCAATCTTTGTAATTAATCCTGCAATCAATTTTACACTTTGCTCATCTGATCTCATTGATAAGTTGACATTTTAAACTTCTAAACCTCGCGACAGTTCTCCCCTTATTCCTGTCATCAAGCGCCCACAGACAGTTTGCATCTCGATAGCAGCAACAGCTGGTTGCAAATAGATACTCCCCTTTCGATGATCTCCGACTGCTATCGGAGGTGTTGGTGATCGGTGTTCACGGGTTGTCGGTGTGCTGTGACTCGTTGTTCTCGTTGGTGGCGAAGTCGTCGAGGTCAGTGTCGGCGGAGCAGCAAAGGCATCGGGGGTGGCGGGTTCGGCTCGTGTCTTAACCACAGCTGATGTGCCGGCGCATTGACGCTTCGAAAGGAAGCTGGCGTCGGCAGCGGGGCCAGGTCTTCCGTAGGCGGCGGGTTGAGAGAGCACGCCTTGGGGGGGGGGGGGGGGGGGGGCGTATCTACCCTCTCTGCCACGCTGTTTTTCGGACTGCCTATCCGATTACGCAAGCACTTCCTCATGGCTAACTTGTTGCAAAAAGTAACGACTGGAAATTACTCTCTCTAGCGTGATAGGATAGTAACAGAAAAATAATCGCCACCCAAATTAGAGGAAGAGATTAGTGGGAATTGGATTGTTATCCTGTCATCACTAAGGGGTTGGCCAAGTGTAGCTCAAGTCGCACTAGAGGTGATCTTTCCGAAATCTACTGGAATGACTTGTGATCCGGATTGTATTGTGAGTCTGCAATTAACGAAATCACTATCGGTCGTATCACGTTTCGGCAAGGTTGGAGCTTGTTTGTTTCTTTTCTCTTTGGCTGATGATCTGCAGCTTTCTGGACCATGATGGCATTGGATTATTCTACATGTACTGCAGGGATTTCGATTGCTTATTGGAATTAAATGGTTAATGAAGAAAACAGGGGAGCCTACAGACAAGTAACAGACAGGTAATTACATTCTTGTATTGTTTATTTATTTATTGTGTGGATATACATATAAAATTCACATAAATATTTTGAAAATAAAGTAGAAAAGGAATAGGCAAGAGCTCTAGTCTCAGTTGATCTTATAGAGTGACGTCAAGAGAGTCTGTCGAACCCAAAGTTGTTGGAGAGGCACTGATGATATCTTTCATGTCTCCAGTGAAACAACTTTTGGAACATTCCTCTACAGTGTGGTCAATGGTCTGCTCTGAAGCTTCTCAGTCTCACGTTGGGGAACCTGAAAGCCCCCATTTGTACATGAAGGACTTAGTCTTCTGTGTTGACATCGAATTCTGTTTAGTTGACACCAGTTTCTTCTAGGCTGCTGCAAGCCTGATAGAATTATGGGGCCCTCGAGGCCATGAAAAGATGTGCTGATGCTGTCTCATGACAAACCTCTGCAATCTGGACTGGTTGGATCTCACGAGCTGTGCAGAATGGTTTCCTTGAGTTGATATACAGGCTGGATGGACTGAGCACAATTTTCTGGAGAGGTAGTCTTTGGAAAAATTGTTTTCCCACTCGCAGGTCACTGCTTCTTGTCGTCTTAAGTGTGACAGAGCAATGTTACTGTAGCAGACCAACCATATTTCGTAATACAGCAAAATTTCAGAGTTAGAAAGAGCACTGCAGTATCACCAGCCACAGCCGAGCGCAGGTGTTGGGGTTCACAAAATGTAACAAATGCGTCGCACTTTTGAGAAGAAGGCCCACGTGGTGCTGTATGGAAATAACTAACGCATAAGTAATGAAGCAACAAGGTGTCACAAGCCTTTCCACACTGGTGGCTGCCGAAATGTTTAATGTATGAACTAAAATGCATAGCGCATACCAAACACGTGTATATTGATATTGGTAGAGTATGTATACCCAAACCACCTTACTAAATTCACTTGTCTCAGCACTACAGCTCTACCATCATAGGGAGAAATGTCGCCTAGCCACTGTATGGGATACTGATTGAGGACCACATTTCTCATCCATGCTGGGACAGCCCACACTGAAGCTGTATGGTCCTGCAGCCATCGCTGCAGTGGGAAACTCTGGACCAGAGCAGCAGCTCAGTAGTTCACTGCCCACTGCATCACCAGTCTGCCAGTAGCGGAGCAACCTGCACATCACCCCACTCTCCATTGTTGCCAGATGTATCCAAGATGGTGGCGCTGACCTCATCCAAGATGGCGGCGTGTAGACTTGGCAACAGTGCATGGTATCATCCAAGCTGGTGGCGACGATGTCATTCAAGATGTCTCATTTTGGCAGGAGGGTAGGTCAATTGGGCTACCTCCACTGACCTAACCACCACCCCCCCCCCTCCCCCAGAAAACGGTGGGCAGTTCAAATTCCATCAGGACAATGCAATGCATATAAGAAAATTGCGGGAAAATAGCTGACATGGGCTACCTCGACTAACCTAAATCATCCGACCGCCACCTCTTCCTAGGGAAGTTTGAATTTCGGAGGGAAGACAGGTCAATTGGGCTATCTCCACAAACCTAAGAAAATGGCGGGAATGAAAGGGCACTTCCACTAACCTAAGTCACCCGACCGCCACCTGCTCCTAGAAAATGGTGGGGAGAGGACTCGACCTTTGCTGGACATAAGTCTTTATTATTTTGCATGCACTATTCATTTAAATAATTTGATGTAGTACAGGCATCCAGTGTGTTCTCAACGAGGTCTGGACTCCAACTGACCTAGTACATAGTACCACTAGCAGAGAGTGCACTCATATGTGGTGTAATCCAAGATGGCGGTCATGACGTCACCTGATGACGCAAGTACCATTACCCAAGATGGCGAGAAACAGTGTGTTCACCATGAGGTCAGGGCTAGTACACAGTACTTCCACCAAAGAGCGCTGTCGTCTGTTCCGTTACATAATCCAAGATGGAGGCCATGATATCAGCTGATAACACAAGTACAGTTATCCAGGATGGTGGGAAACAGTGTGTTCGCCACGAGATCCAGACCTAGTGCACAGTACCACCACCAGAGAGCCCCAACATCCTTCTCATCCGTGATTCTAATGGAACATGTCTGATGTGTATAGCCCATGCGCATACTAACATCACACCATCTCGCCCAGAATTTCATCTTTTCTGCTGTACACCATTCCTAAATACTAATAAAATTCTCCATTTTACACTACTAGCCATTAAAATTGCTACACCACGAAGATAACGTGCTACAGATGCGAAATGTAACCGACAGGAAGAAGATGCTGTGATATGCAAATGATTAGTTTTTCAGAGCATTCACACAAGGTTGGCGCTGGTGGCGACACCTACAATGTGCTGACATGAGGAAAGTTTCCAACCGATTTCTCATAGACAAACAGCAGTTGACCGACGTTGCCTGGTGAAATGTTGTTGTGATGCCTCGTGTAAGGAGGAGAAATGCGTACCATCATGTTTCCGTCTTTGATAAAGGTCGGATTGTAGCCTATCGCGATTACAGTTTAACGTATCGCGACATTGCTGCTCGCGTTGGTCGAGATCCAATTACTGTTAGCAGAATATGGAATCGGTGGGTTCAGGAGGGTAATATGGAATGCTGTGCTGGATCCCAGAGGCCTCGTATCACTAGCAGTCGAGGTGACAGGCATCTTATCCGCATGGCTGTAACGGATCGTGCAGCCACGTCTCGATCCCTGAGTCAACAGATGGGGACGTTTGCAAGACAACAACCATCTGCACGAACAGTTCGAAGACGTTTGCAGCAGCATGGACTACCAGCTCAGAGACCGTAGCTGTGGTTACCCTTGACCCTGCATCACAGACAGGGGCACCTGTGATGGTGTACTCAACGACGAAGCTGGGTGCACGAATGGCTAAACGTCATTTTTTCAGACGAATCCAGGTTCTGTTTACAGCATCATGATGGTCGCATCCGTGTTTGGCGACATCGCAATGAACGCACATTGGAAGTGTGTATTTGTCATCTCCATACTGGCATATCACCCGGCGTGATGGTATGGGGTGCCATTGGTTACACGTTTCGGTCACCTCTTGTTCACATTGACTTCACTTTGAACAGTGGACGTTACATTTCAGATGTGTTACGACCCGTGGCTCTACCCTTCATTCGATCCCTGCGAAACCCTACATTTCAGCAAGATAATGCACGACCGCATGTTGCAGGTCCTGTACGGGCCTTTCTGGATACAGAAAATGTTCGACTGCTGCCCTGGCCAGCACATTCTCCAGATCTCTCACCAACTGAAAACGTCTGGTCAATGGTGGCCGAGCAACTGGCTCGTCACAATACGCCAGTCACTACTCTTGATGAACTGTGGTATCGTGTTGAAGCTGCATGGGCAGCTGTACCTGTACACGTCATCCAAGCCCTGTTTGACTCAATGCCCAGGCGTATCAAGGCCATTATTACGGCTAGAGGTGGTTGTTCTGGGTACTGACTTCTCAGGATCTATGCACCCAAACTGCGTGAAAATGTAATCATATGTCAGTTCTAGTATAATATATTTGCCCAATGAATACCCGTTTATCATCTACATTTCTTCTTGGTGTAGCAATTTTAATGGCCAGTAGTGTATCATCTCAAGACTTTCTAAATGATTTTCTTCAGCGTTTATGAAGCTAAACTAAATCTAACAAACAGTAGTCTTAATACCAGCAGCCTAGTATTACACATAAATAGCATTCACGTTCGAAAAAATCACTAACCTCACAGCCCTTGAGCGAGATGCAATAAATCCTTGATCAAGAATGTATCTAATTGCATTCTCTTCAGATGAGTTCGTAATATACACATAATGACTTCAGATTCGAAGGTTGAATTCAATATCAGCCAGTTTGTGTTCCAAATAGCATCTTCACTTATAGTATGAATTATTTCGCTCTAAATCGAAAAATTATGATAGACTCAGTTCTCCTCGAGGTACTGGAAGCATCTGGATAGTTCAGCTTCCAGTCACTAGGACCGCTAGTGAGCTCACCCCTCCCCCCTCCCCCCCATAATGTTCAACACCCATTGGTTTACGCTGCGATCACGTGATACTACGTCAACACATCTGTATAAGGAATCGCTCTCCAACAGTCTTTCTCACTCGTCCGTTATTCGTCGCATTATTTGTTTGTTCGTGTGTGTGTTCGCTATTTCTTTTATACCTGCAAAGATGAAGAGAGTTAACTCCAACAACAACACATCAGAGTCTAGTGGGAAGAGATTTAGAGTCCAGGATACCGGGTTGCAAAGCGAGTAAATAATTTCTATTTCTAGTGGGAATTTTAGTGTTTATGTTAAATTAGCCTTATTAATTCTGTGTCCTTGTTATAGTACAACTCGCTGATTTTGTCCTCGAGTGTGAGGACCGCAACAGGCTCTGGAAGTCCAGGTTCCTGTGTTTGATGCACAGTCGGAATTGCCTTGTAAGTATAATTTTCATTCTAATTTGTACTTCTTCTTCTATATTAGCCATTCAAAAGTTTTTCTTATGTCATACTTCTTATTTTTTTGTTTCTAGATCACCTGAAACAAATTCAGATTCAGCCAGAGCTGGGGGATGTTCGACGTAGCAATGCTGCAGTAGATAATTGTTTTCAGATACCAGCTGTAGATAACCGAGAACAGCACTCACGTAAGTATAGAGAAAAAAAGCCATGTGAGTGATCTTTCCGTGTAACTAGGTTTTCAAAATAAATGAAATTATCTCTCATCTTATTACAGGAACAGCTCTAGACGATCTGGATTTACTGGACAGGCAGCTGGAGGCTGTTCATCGGCAGATACAGGAGCAGCCTGCAGCAAATAATAATGACATGGCCCAGTAGCATACTTGTAAGTGAAAAAAAAGATTGCCTATCTCTAATAGTAGTGCTAGTTGTAGTATAGGAACTTTGTTTTCTCTGGCAGATCGATTCATATATCTTCTTTGTTCTAGTCAAGGACCGACGAGATCAATCATATCTCTCGCTCTGGTATGATAGTTATGATGATTTTTTGACGGTGTGTTGGAGTCACCTGATGAACTGTTTATGCCCTGGAGACAGAGCTAATGAGGTAATTACTTATTACCATGTGATCGTTATAATTCATCCTTTCACCGCACCAGCAGCGGTAAACAATGTACTTAACTATTATTGTTTATTTTATCTCTACTTGTTCTTCTACAGTGGTCGCACCTCGATACGGCAGCTAAACCATAATCGTTATCATCAAAAGAGCAAGGCAGTGTCCGGAAAGGCATGCATCTCCTTTAAGGGCGCCGCTAGTCTCCATGCGGGAAGTGCACGCCTCAGCGGCCACGGCTGCTGCACCTGGGGGCGACCCTGTTCCGGGCCGCTCTCACTGGGAAGCGGCTACTGCAGCCTACCCCGCCACCATCGCTGCAGCTTCCGCTACCCTGGCCGCTACATCATCACTCTACTCTCCACGGGCCGTCATCTCACAGTGGCTCGATTCATCATCAACATCTCCTCCTGCACCGTCACATGAGGTACAGCGCTCACGCCTATCCACCTCACTAACTCCGTTGAATAGTTCTAGTTATAATATTAGTGAAGATCGTGTGGCTAGTGACAGTCCCCTCCCCAGTCCTTTTAGTGAAGGACATCAGGTCAGTGATGCCATATCGCAGTTGCAGTACTCGGTGATTGTCGACGCCTTTAAGGAGCGAATCTCGTTCACCAGGATCGAAAACCCGGCAGGAGGGTACCGCGATACTGTTGGATTTCTAACCGCGTGCCTTCCTGTCATGGGAACCGAACTCCTCAAGGTATTCAGTGATTCACGGTTGTGTTGTTGTGGTCTTCAGTCCTGAGACTGGTTTGATGCAGCTCTCCATGCTACTCTATCCTGTGCAAGCTTCTTCATCTCCCAGTACTTACTGCAACCTACATCCTTCTGAATCTGCTTAGTGTATTCATCTCTTGATCTCCCTCTACAATTTTTACCCTCCACGCTGCCCTCCAATGCTAAATTTGTGATCCCTTGATGCATCAAAACATGTCCTACCAACCGGTCCCTTCTTTTTGTCAAGTTGTGCCACAAACTCCTCTTCTCCCCAGTTCTATTCAATACCTCCTCATTAGTTATGTGATCTACCCATCTAATCTTCAGCATTCTTCTGTAGCACCACATTTCGAACGCTTCTATTCTCTTCTGGTCCAAACTAGTTATCGTCCATGTTTCACTTCCATGCAAGGCTACACTCCATACAAATACTTTCAGAAACGACTTCCTGACACTTAAATCTATACTCGATGTTAACAAATTTCTCTTCTTCAGAAACGATTTCCTTGCCATTGCCAGTCTACATTTTATATCCTCTCTACTTCGACCATCATCAGTTATTTTACTCCCTAAATAGCAAAGCTCCTTTACTACTTTAAGTGTCTCATTTCCTAATCTAATTCCCTCAGCATCACCCGATTTAATTTGACTGCATTCCATTATCCTCGTTTTGCTTTTGTTGATGTTCATCTTATATCCTCCCTTCAAGACACTATCCATTCCGTTCAACTGCTCTTCCAAGTCCTTTGTTGTCTCTGACAGAATTACAATGTCATCGGCGAACCTTAAAGTTTTTATTTCTTCTCCATGAATTTTAATACGTACTCCGAATTTTTCTTTTGTTTCCTTTACTGCTTGTTCAACATACAGATTGAATAACGTCGGGGAGAGGCTACAACCCTGTCTCACTCCCTTCCCAACCACTGCTTCCCTTTCATGCCCCTCGACTCTTATAACTGCCATCTGGTTTCTGTACAAATTGTAAATAGCCTTACGTTCCCTGTATTTTACCCCTGCCACCTTCAGAATTTGAAAGAGAGTATTCCAGTTAACATTGTCAAAAGCTTTCTCTAAGTCTACAAATGCTAGAAACGTAGGTTTGCCTTTTCTTAATCTTTCTTCTAAGATAAGTCGTAAGGTTAGTATTGCCTCACGTGTTCCAACATTTCTACGGAATCCAAACTGATCTTCCCCGAGGTCCGCTTCTACCAGTTTTTCCATTCGTCTGTAAAGAATTCGAGTTAGTGTTTTGCAGCTGTGACTTATTAAACTGATAGTTGGGTAATTTTCACATCTGTCAACACCTACTTTCTTTGGGATCGGAATTATTATATTCTTCCTGAGGTCTGAGGGTATTTCGCCTGTCTCATACATCTTACTCACCAGACGGTAGAGTTTTGTCATGACTGGCTCTCCCAAGGCCGTCAGTAGTTCTAATGGAATGTTGTCTATTCCCGAGGCCTTGTTTCGACTCAGGTCTTTCAGTGCCTGGTCAAACTCTTCACGCAGTATCTTATCTCCCATTTCGTCTTCATCTACATCCTCTTCCATTTCCATAATATTATCCTCAAGTACGTCGTCCATGTATAAACCCTCTATATACTCCTTCCACCTTTCTGCCTTCCCTTCTTTGCTTAGAACTCGGTTTCCATCTGAGCTCTTGATATTCATACAAGTTGTTCTCTTCTCTCCAAAGGTCTCTTTAATTTTCCTGTAGGCAGTATCTATCTTACCCCTAGTGAGATAAGCCTCTACATCCTTACATTTGTCCTCTAGCCATCCCTGCTTAGCCATTTTGCACTTCCTGTCGATCTCATTTTTGAGACGTTTGTATTCCTTTTTGCCTGCTTTGTTTACTGCGTTTTTATACTTTCTCCTTTCATCAATTAAATTCAATATTTCTTCTGTTACCCAAGGATTTCTATTAGCCCTCGTCTTTTTACCTACTTGATCGTCTGCTGCCTTCACTACTTTATCCCTCAAAGCTACCCATTCTTCTTCGACTGTATTTCTTTCCCCCATTCCTGTCAATTGTTCCCTTATGCTCTCCCTGAAACACTCTACAACCTCTGGTTCATTCAGTCTATCCAGGTCCCATCTCCTTTATTTAGCACCTTTTTGTAGTTTCTTCAGTTTTAATCTACAGTTCATAACCAATAGATTGTGGTCAGAGTCCACTTCTGCCCCTGGAAATGTCTTACAATTTAAAAGTTGGTTCCTAAATCTCTGTCTTACCATTATATAATCTATCTGATACCTTTTAGTATCTCCAGGATTCTTCCATGTATACAACCTTCTTTTATGATTTTTGAACCAAGTATAAGCTATGATTAAGTTATGCTCTGTGCAAAATTCTACCAGTTAGCTTCCTCTTTCATTTCTTACCCCCAATCCATATTCACCTACTATGTTTCCTTCTCTCCCTTTTCCTACTGACGAATTCCAGTCACCCATGGCTATTAAATTTTCGTCTCCCTTCACTACCTGAATAATTTCTTTTATCTCATCACACATTTCATCAATTTCTTCATCACCTACAGAGCTAGTTGGCATATAAACTTGTACTACTGTAGTAGGTGTGGGCTTCGTATCTATCTTGGCCACAATAATGCGTTCACTATGCTGTTTGTAGTAGCTTACCCGCATTCCAATTTTCCTATTCATTATTAAACCTACTCCTGCATTACCCCTATTTGATTTTGTGTTTATAACCCTGTAGTCACCTGACCAGAAGTCTTGTTCCTCCTACCACCGAACTTCACTAATTCCCACAATATCTAACTTTAACCTATCCATTTCCCTTTTCAAATTTTCTAACCTACCTGCCCGATTAAGGGATCTGACATTCCACGCTCCGATCCGTAGAACGCCAGTTTTCTTTCTCCTGATAACAACGTCCTCTTGAGTAGTCCCCGCCCGGAGATCCGAATGGGGGACTATTTTACCTCCGGAACATTTTACCCAAGAGGACGCCATCATCATTTAATCATACAGTAAAGCTGCATGCCCTCGTAAAAAATTACGGCTGTAGTTTCCCCTTGCTTTCAGCCGTTCGCAGTACCAGCACAGCAAGGCCGTTTTGGTTAATGTTACAGGGCCAGATCAGTCAATCATGCAGACTGTTGCCCCTGCAACTACTGAAAAGGCTGCTGCCCCTTTTCAGGAACCACACGTTTGTCTGGCCTCTCAACAGATACCCCTCCGTTGTGGTTGCACCTACGGTACGGCCATCTGTGTCGCTGAGGCACGCAAGCCTCCCCACCAACGGCAAGGTCCATGGTTCATGAGGGGGGATTCACGGTATAACGCAATTAAATGCAGTGCTATGCTTTGCACTGACTTATCGCACCCCCCCCCCCCCCCCCCACCTCCCCAAAGTTGAGTCTGGAGTTGGAGAGACGAATATTCATTTTTTTTTGGGGGGGGGGGAGAGGGGCGGGATATGGCGTGATAACGCGGAGCACATCAATCGCCGAGTGGTTTCGTAAATCCACCAAGTCAGATGAGGGAGACAAGCACGTCGTTGTGGGCCCAGCCAATTTCTCCAAATTTGCCGGTGAGAGTGAGCTGTATGTAAACGTGCTGCTCTTCTCTGAAGGTGATAATTATCACTATGTTTGGATCAAATACATGTCCTGACTCCTTTCGTACCAACTATCAAGTGATCGTCGTGTAAAGCATATTTGCTTAAGATGCCTCAATTATTTCTCCTCAGGCAAGTTAGTAGCTGTGCGCCTAGTACACTGCACTCCCAAGGATCCCGTACGTGTTATTATGCCTAGTGAGGACAACAAATTAATAAATTTTAAGATTGCTCACCACCAGGACTGATGCCCTTTTGTAGTGTATGCTGACATTGAATGTCTCTTCGTTCCTGTGACCCGTTGTGAAGGCAACCTTACAACTTCACATACCACCTTTACAGAAAAACACATACCATATGCGGCAGTGTACCAAATTGTATCGTCATATAATTCCAGTCTTAACCCCTACAAATCTTATGCCGGGGACAGCCCTGCGGTTTGGTTGCTCCCTGAACTCTAAAAATGTTCACCAGAGGTTGATAACCCTTACAGCGGCAATGCTCCCATGAAAAACTCGAAAGAGAATGAAGATTTGTATAATAACGCCACTGATTGCCATATTTGTGGGCTACCTTTAGACAGAAAAGTGAAAACTCCTCGTAGGGAGCACTGTCATCTTACAGGGAAGTTCCGTGGCACAGCTCACAATGAATGAAATTTGAAGTAGCAGCTACCTAAACACATACCCATTTCCTTCCACAATTTAAGTTGGTATGACGCTCACTTTATAGTTGAGCGCTTGACTGATTTCGGTTTGGAGAACAATCAGGACAGTGTCCTACCTGAGAGCAACGAGAAGTATATTTCGTTCTCCAAATGAATGATGTCAAGATTTACGATCCACTTCCTTGATACGCTACGTTTTATGCAGGCACCACTCCAGAAACTTGTTGAAACTCTACCTCAGAGGGGATATGCATATCACTCGAGCTGTATACCCCGCCGAGGAAAAGTATCAACTTGTCACTAGGTAGGGGGTTTCCCATATGAGTATGTGGGTAGTATGGCGAAACTCAACGAAACCAGGCTACCCGACATAACTGCATTCTCCAGCAACCTCACAGGCGATGCCATAACGAATGCAGAGTATGAGCATGCTGTGAATGTCTGGCAGGAATTCAATATTCCCACTTTAGGAGAGTATGCACGGCTTTACATGGACACAGACATACACTTGCTTGCAGACGTTTCCGAGAAGTTACGGAATCTGTCTATGACCACATATTCTCTGGATCCCACCTTTTATTACATGGCACCTGGGTTGTCTTGGTACGCAATGTTCAAGAAAGCGAAGTGCAGCATCGCATTATTGACTGATCCTGACATGCTTCATTTCTTTGAGCGAGGGATCCGTGGGGGACTTTGCCAATGTGTCCATAGGCATGCGAAGGCAAATAACCCATGGATGGGTGACAAGTTCAATTCATCCCTTGATTTGAGTTATATAATGTACCTCGACGTGAATAACTTATACAGGCACCCCATGCAGCAATCACTGCCAATTGGTGAGTTTCTATGGGTGCCCAAAGATGAATTCAAGGGATTAGGTGGAAAAATCATGGGGGGTATGGCTCCTGATTCTGATGTAGGGTATGTGGTCGAGGCAGGACTCACATACCAAATTAGTTTGCATGATGTGCATACCGTTTGTCACTGTGTCTAGAGAATCTAGTTCTGCGTGGAGGCTCCACACCACAACCGATGACAATGCTGGGGAATAAGCGGAGATATTTTGTTCATTATCATAACCTCCAGCAATGCCTCAGCTTGAGTATGGAACTGGTTAGAATCACTCAGTATATCTTCTTCAAGCAGTCCTCCTGGTTGAAGGAGAATATTGATTTGAATACGTGACAGAGAGTTTCCGCGACATATGACTGTGAGAAAGATTTTTATAAATTAACGAATACTTCAATTTTCGGTAAAACAATGGAGAATTTGAGGGAGCGACGTGAAATTTTTATTAGAACCGAATGGGATGGGCGTTATGGCGTAAGAAAATGCATTGCCAGACCAAATTTTAAGTGGGTTGCCATATTCAATAAGAACTTTGTTACTGTGGAGATGGCGAAGACTGCAATAGAGTTTACGAAACCTGTCTATGTGGGGATGTGCATACTAGACCTATCCAAACTCCACATGTATCGCTTTCATGATGAGTTTGCGAAAACTCATTTCGCAGATCCTAAATTACTTTATATGGATACCGATAGCTTCATCTATTGGGTGAAGAACTGTGATCCATGTGAGTAATTAGGTGCCATGGTAATGAATTCGACACGTCCTCATATGCGGCCGATAATCCTTATGCTATTATTTCACAGAACAAGAAAGTTATTGGTCTTATGAAGGATGAGTCGAATGGATTGCCGATTGTGGAGTTTGTAGGTCTACGCACAAAAATGTACGCCTATTGCACATTGGAAGGTGCCACCCAGAGGCGGGCTAAGGGTGTGCGTCGCATGACATCAAGAGCCCTCTCTATAAAAGTCTGTTTGCAGTGACTCTGCAGTGGCGTTCGTGGTGCTGCACCGCAGCCACTGCATATGGTACGGCAGACCAGTATTCGATCAAGAGGATCCGAGGTGTACACTGTACTATAGTCTAAAATTGGTCTGTTGCCTCATGATGATAAAAGGGTCATTTGTGATGATGGTATTGAAACTCACCCATACTCACACTATTCACTTGTACCGAGAGAAGGGGTGGGTGACTCTGATTGAGTGATAGTGGGAGAGAGTATAGAGAGAGAGAGAGAGAGAGAGAGAGAGAGAGAGAGAGAGAGAGAGAGAATGTGTGTAATATTTTTGTGTACTATGTATACGTGTATCATAGAGAGAGAATGTGTGGAAAAGAAAGGGTAAAACGGAAAAAAGAATCAAATTTTATGTTTATATATGCACACCATGTGTGTGAAAAGAAAGAAAAAAGCACAAAAATATTTTTAAAAAATAGAAAGAAAATTATATATTTATTTATTTTTTGAAATACAACATATTTCTATACTGTAAAAAAATATATCTATGAGCCATGTGTGTGTTTTTTTAAATAGAAGAGCTTTTAAGTTTTTCACCTGCTGCTAGCCATACAAGTCAGAATAATTTTTATGTCTATATATATACCTCACAGACCATCATGATTCTTATTGTAAAACAAAAAACATTTGCTATTGTGGACTGTCGAAATTAGATTCTACGTGTGTGCAATCCATCAGAATTATTGCAAAAGCTATGCTACTGGGGCTGTCGAATTTAGTTGTAGTAGTAGTAAAAAAAGTATCTTCGCTTTAGTTTTTAGAATAGGTTTATAAAAAAAATTCATACCACTGTTACTGTTGTAGCGTTTAAGTGAAAAGTATTTCTGCATTGGAACAGCAGATTCAATTTTTACCTCAAGAATACTATATTTTACCTCAACAATACTATATTGTACCTCAACAATACTATGTTGTATTTGTGTGAACTGAATAAAGCAAGAAAAAATTTAGTTACCATACATCTTTCTTGTTGTTATTTACAAAAGCCCTAACCCTATTGCATTATGTATGTATATGTACATATATAAAGCCTGTGCAACTCCAAATGACATTAGTTTTCCTGAAGATAAGTGCTGTTACACAGGTGAAGTTTAACATGGATGATAACAAAGTATATAGAATGGTTAAATGGAATTATGCTTATCATACAACATGAACTGGGTTATGGGAGCAAGCGGCATGTGACTGTGTCCGCTTCCAAAGGTATATAGCAGACATATCTAAAATTATATATTCTGTGCCTGAAAAAAAAAAAAAACCACAGACATAGCATGTGGTTGAAAAATTGGACAGTGTCAAAGTTGGAACAGGGTTGGAAAAAAGAACACAGAGGTTGTGAGGTAAAAATTCATTTATTTCTCATCCAACTCAAAAGTAATTTTACATTTTCATAAGCAGATACAGCAACACTTTTTGAGACATGTTCTTGAGTCGATGGAGAGAAGGACACCCATAGAATTCCAGGACTTGAATAGCGGCAAACTTATAGATTCGACGCATCCATGAGATCTTCTCCTTCCCCTTCATGTAGACAATGGTAGCCGTGTAATCGAATAATTTAAGTGTAGTCACCCTATGTTTATAGGGTATGACAGGATCACCCCAGTGAATTCCATGGTAAAAAGTGTCAACCACTTCGCACTCTTCTGTGTCTTAGCACACTTCACATACTTGAAAGACCTTGGTGATGCAGTGATTGCTGAGAATGTCTCTCTTATACTAGCATCTTGTGTGTACACTACAAACGCAATACCTTTAAATACGAACTGTCTACGCTCACCATCATAGAAACCCCGAGCGTCCACAATGATGTTCACACCTCGAGACGTCATTGTGAAATGCTCTAGGTATCGTGCAGCAACTATTCATTTATACAGCTCATTGTGCAACACCGGTGAGCGGTCAGTAGTTGATCACATGGCCATGTAGAACTAGAGCATACACAGCAGTGTGTTCTGGGAAATTTGTCGATGATTCAAATTCTATTCGCACATCTATAGGTCCAGATTTAATTATCTCGTTCTGTTTCGAGCAGTCTGTTACAATGATCTGTGAAAGCTCCTTCAACTTATGTGGACTGAGTAGACACCCTCCACTCTCTCATTCGGCTATTTCATAGTAAGAAGCACGAAACCTTGCATACATGTTATAAGCTAGACTGTATACATTTTGATTCCACTGCAGATGTAAATTATCATATGGGTAGAACTCTGAATTGAGGTAGACTTTGGCATTAGTTAACTTACAGTTGACGAACATGGTGGAATCATTTGGTATATTAGCTGTTCTATCAGTCTGAAACGCAAGTATGATGAATATAAGTGTCTCTAGCTGCGAAGAGATTTTAATAGCCCATGTTTGTCTGCTTTCAGTCGGTAACACTGGGTACTCGAATGTCTCCCAAGAGTGAAATGTCAGTGACAGAAATGTACCAGAATTCAGGACTTCTAAAAGCTTCAAACACTCCTTGTCGGATACTCTGATGTGAGGCATTTTCCATATTATCTTGCTGATTGTGATCATATTCTCCTCTTGAGCTCCTTGGATGTATGAGTTATTGTCCGTCGCACTCCATACCAGAATGAGTCCCTGTTTAGCGTTCTTAATAATCTGTCTCATGTCCTCAAGGCCCCCCATAAGCATTTTTAGAGGTATGCATGCAGTAAATCGCTTGTACTCTGCAACTGTTCTATCCTCTGGATCGTCTATGAACCAACCTGCATTTTCTAAACCATACAAATCTGCGAGTGATGCGGAGACGTATGTTTTAAGGGTTGATGTTATGCTGACATTGTGTATACAGTCGATCTCAGATCCATTGAGTTCATAGCGCATCTCTTGGAACAGGAATTCTACAGCATTACATATCAGCTTGGATCCCACTGTATCGCTGCCGTCAGTATTCTAGAATGAGCCCTCTAGGTTATAAAACTCTTGCATGGAAGCGTGATCCTGATTTCATCATTCTTGTTAAATGTGGTTGAAGCGTAACGTGTATGGGAGAAGTATTCCTGACGTATAATTCTCTCATCATACTCTACTGGACTGGTTATAATGAGTGAGGACGTCATTGCGCGGTTTCAGGCCAACTGATTTAAGAAACTCGTAGTTTGCACGTGTTATCTCTTTGCTGTTCGGTCGCGAAGTGACATGCCGTGGATTACGTGCACTTGTTTTATGCCGTACGCCCATCCTGCCTTACATGTAATCGTACAATGATTTCCTCACCACGAGAGTCAACAAGTTGATTATTCTGGTCCACAATACGCAGCTCCAAATAGTCCAATGTCTTAGCTGTCACTGGAAGGTATATTGCATTGGCTGGGGTCTCAACGATCTTATATCCCGTTGCTACTGAGGGGAAAAATCCGTAAATAGCATGAATCAGACTATCGTTAAGATAGGAGTTCGTTGCAATGTTACACTCGACTTGGATTGTGCTGATGGGAAGTATGTCCACAGTCTGATCTGACTTGTAAAATTTACTTGGATTCTTCTTCAAAACCTGCCTTTTTGAACCTTTCTGGTTAAAGTCAATTGTTGCATTCACAGTCCTTAATTCAGATTTAATTGTATGTTTGCACATAGTGATATTTGGGATGCTGTTGTACGTCTCCAGTCCAATCAATGCAATACTCCATTCACCAACGCTCAAATCAGTTGGTGGGAAGTAATTTGGCCGCATCTGAACCTCAACTGAGGAAGGTGTGTTTAAAGCTCCTCCTTATATAGCATTCTTCTTCTTCTTTGTGAACGTCAAGAGAAACATGATGCATAGATGTCCACAGAGGTGTGTATTAAAGTCCTGATAGCGTCGACAATTGTAGAACAAACATCTTCTGTGAGTGAAGTATCGTTGTAATTCTTCTGGCGGTCGTAGGTTACCAAATGAGTCGAAATAGTAGACGGTATACGCATTTTTCATAACATATGATACTCAGTGAGTGCCGGGGCCTCCAGCAACCTCTAAATTCACCAGTTTTCCACATAGTCTTCGGTAATGCATCCCGCATAAACACACCACGGAATCTTGGTATTTTGAATTTGTCTCTAACAAACTTAAGATCTGTGTTTGTGAGTGGTCAATTTGGTAGGAGCAATAATGGGCTTGTTTTTTATTTATGAATAGACCAAGTCCTTTCCTGTACGGTTTCAAGTATAGTCCTTTTCCGATGGCTGCGGTTTCTGTAGTAACCAAAACCAACTGCGGGAACGCCTTGGGCGGCGGATCGGAGCCGCCAGGCGGGGAAGCCGCCGGCGGTGGAGCACGCACCACCGGGTAAACACAAGGACGAGTCGGACGACAGACAAACGACAACTGACAACAACCAACCACGACCGACTATGACCGACACAGCAAGGAAGAAATAAACAACGGAGGCTTGTGGAAACCACAACACCAAACACCAACAGTAAATCCGGAACCAGAGCCAGGCAAATGTCAACACCGAGCAACGACCAGAAGGCAGTACCGCCGAGATAGAAACGAAATGCAGAGCGAGTACCAGACTGACTGGACTAGGGCAGAGCGGGAACCCTATATACGAAACTGGAGGTAGTGGCTATTGGCCGCTGTTTGCACGTGGCGTAGCGGTGGCGCCCTGGCTGCGCGAGAACCGCTGCCCTGAATAGCCGCCGCGCAGGCGGAGCCCTCTATGGGCTGACCACGTCCATTTGTTCTGGCATGTGTTCGACTTCCGTGGCGGAAAGTACTAGAGTTCCCATCATGCGGTTATGTCTTCTCGCCTCTTCTAACTGTGTTTGAGAATTTTGCGTGTTCTTGATCGTTCGAGCGATAGCTGCAGCACCACCAGCGAGGGATCCTATCGCCGAGAGCGTGGAGAGTTCTGGGATGAGAAATGGAATAAAACCGCCAGATGTCTTGGGTGCTGGTAGAATTCGAGGTGCTTGAACTGATCCTCTTCTTCTTCTTCCCCCGTATTTCTGCATCAGTGTGTTTTTAGCTGCATACATCGCTGTCAGTATAAAGTTCTTCAAACAGCCTTGCTTTCCGCCCTTGTCCTTCTTCTTGTTTAGTTCACAACATGCAGCATTCATAAATCGCTTGAAATTCATCACTTCTAAGCCCAACTTAATTTGCCCTCGCATGGTTTTATCAACTGTAAATTTTACGATGCATTGACCTATACCAATGTCCTTTCTTCTCCTTATCGCCTTGGCCTTATCATCTAAAATCCTATCTGCAATGTGACGACTTGATAGATCTTTATTTGCAGTGTATGCAATGTCGTGTTCCATGCACGCTTCGTCGAGCAGATTAACCCCCTTACCACCTCGTGCCAAGCGTTTCTCAAGCTTTGTCCCAGGACCACAGTAGTTATACACAGGGATGTGTAATTCCACTGGCAGTTTGTCAACAATACCACCACATCCTCTAATGCATTTCCTAACACGCATGTTATGCTACTGCTGTGATTGTGGACTATGCGCCGCCATTATATAGCAAATCGTCGGCATCAATCCAGCTGTTTTGTGTAGCGGGAAAACCAAGCCATTTGACTAGTGCTTTATTTCCCCGACGTCTTATGACTCTCTCCACGAGAAAAACATCCGGTTCTGAGCTTTTCTGCAACTCCTCGGTGTAGAGGCAGCCTGCAATTTCCCCACCTTTACTATCCTTCAATATATAAGTTCTAGGATTCGTTCTTTGCATCTTTGAAACTGTAATTATCTCAGCTGACCAGTTCGGTCGGTATGATTACTCAAATGCAGTCTTGTGTTTTGAAATACGCACCAAATCACCGACGTTAAATTTCTGTCTGCGTGGATCCAGCCTTTTAATGTGTAAGTAGGCTGTTTAAGTTTTTTTATTGGTAACGCCGCCGCCACGTAGCGCTCTGTATGAAAATTACTGGCTGTGCCGTGTGCAGTCTGTGGCTGGTTTGCATTGTTGTCTGCCATTGTAGTGTTGGGCAGCGGCAGCTGGACGCTAACAGCGCGTAGCGTTGCGCAGTTGGAGGTGAGCCGCCAGCAGTGGTGGACGTGGGGAGAGAGATGGCGGAGTTTTGAAATTTGTAAGAATTGGTGTCATGAACTGCTATATATATATATTATGACTAGTGAGGTAAATACATTGTTTGTTCTCTATTAAAATCTTTCATTTGCTAACTATGCCTATCAGTAGTTAGCGCCTTCAGTAGTTTGAATCTTTTATTTAGCTGGCAGTAGTGGCGCTTGCTGTATTGCATTAGCTTGAGTAACGAAGATTTTTGTGAGGTAAGTGATTTGTGAAACGTATAGGTTAATGTTAGTCAGGGCCATTCTTTCGTAGGGATTTTTGAAAGTCAGATTGCGTTGCGCTAAAAATATTGTGTGTCAGTTTAAGCACAGTCCTGTATAAATTTTTAAAGGGGACGTTTCAAATGCCATAATACACCGTATCCGTGAGTCCATTTTCACGAACATCAATTGGTCTCATTTTTGTTGTGGTATGTTTGGTTCGATTATACTGAGCAAGTATTTGTGGGAGGATATCTGTCCATTTGTATGAGCCGCAAAGGTTAAAACGCATCCACATTCGACCTTTTTTTGTTCTATTCAGACTCTCCACCATACTTGCCTTCAGGTGAGTGAATGTTAAGTAGTGATGTATTCCTTACCGCTGCATCATGCTCTTAAAATACTTATTATAGAACTCCCCACCGTGATCGTTTTGGAGGTTGTGTGGGCATCGATTCGTCCCTGTCTGTAGCAAACTCTCAAAAACATCCGCGACATTTCTACCCGTTTTTGTTTCGACGGGTAATGCCCAGGCAAGTTTGGAGTATGTATCAATGACCATTAAAATATATTTGAATCCATTATTGTCATGTGAAATTTCCCTTATATCTACAAGATCAGCTTGCCATAAGTCATCCAAATCTTTAATCATAACATGACTACAAGGGTATGTTTAGCGTGCTGGTTTGTGCAGTTCTGGAACTACTGTCTCCATACTTATTCGATGATCTCTCTCGCTCTAAACTGAGGGATTACTGAAACAACCCCATTCGAATGAGCTGCCGTAGTCAATCTATTAGCTCGTTGGGATCGTCATAATATATGTACTGCGGGATTCGATTGTTCACTGCTTTATGCTCAATGTCAATACTACACCGCTCCTGCTGTTGTTGTTTTCACCTTCAAGTATTGGTTTTATATTTCTTATTGCTCAGGTGTTTCATGACCTTATGTACACCAGTCATGTGCAGTATTTCACGGTACGTTTCCCTATAATTAACTGAATAATTTATAGGTTTTTTGGTAGGTCTTAGGAAAATAAGATTCATTATGCCAGGTGTTCTCTCAAACCGCCTATCACCAATCTGTATTGCGTCATCAGTTACAGTTATAGGATGCTTACACAACATGTACGGTCTTCCCCTGCTAACGCCGAATGTTCTATCTATCTGACAAGGGGTGTGACGGATCATGAATTCATCAATGGCAACACCCTCACCTCAGAAACCATAATTTCCCACGAACTGCTTTCCGCGCTTGAACCACATTCTGCTTCGTCCACATCTTGGTGTATACTAATCAGACATCTCCGCACCGTGAGGCTTTATATATCCGGTCATTTTCTTCTTCCTCTTACTATGCACCTGCTTCCCCTTCTCAACAACAAAGAACTCTAAAATCGTTTTCCCCTCAATAGTTTTGAAATTTTCAGTTAAGTTGGCTTTTTCTTACCGACTTCATTAACTAACTCATTTAACACATTTACCATTCTCAAAAGAGTCTGATAATATGTGTCTAGTTCCCTGCGCATACCTCCAACTTTGTGCACAATTGCACAATAGCCTGAATTTTCGCATCCATGTACAGGTGAATGTTCTGTCTGTATACATCCATTCTCTCGAATTGAGAGCTAGACATACACGCAAATTTGTCCACGGTGCAGCGTATACTGAAGTACTAACCTCTCTTATCGTGCTACATATGCAAAAACTCTTGAAAGTTTCTACCATCACTCAGGTTTCTTGTTTTATCAATAACGAGAAACCATTACGTTCCAGCAATCAGCACATATTTTTACAAAATTTTCGAAGGACATGTCAGTTCCGACCTGTGCCTGGTAAATGTGTTTTAAATTCAGATTGTCTTGTTTGAAGGCTATAAAGAGGTTTGCATTATCCCTAACCAACTGTTTCGGGATTCTGGAATATGTTTGGCTTAGATAAAATACATCAGCACCCATGTGACGACCCAAACAGAAATATTTTCGAATTTGATCTCGGTTTTCCACAGCAACAACGTCAAATATGAAGACAGTGCTTGGCTTTGCTTTTTCAGGTGGAAGTATATCACCGCTTTCACTGATTGTCGTGTATGTAAAAACATCTACATAGTGCAATATCTCCTGCAATAGCTGATACTCGGTTGAAACAGCGTGTTTGAGAATACACAAACATGCTCAAAACGGCCTCCATCTACATATGTTAGCAGCGTAATGAGGACATTAGTCTTCCCACAATTTGATGGACCTACAATAATTGCTCGTATATTATCAGGAAGGAGAATTCTGTTCTTCTTGTTCTTCTTCAGGTCTTGTTTTGCATTGTCACAGGATCAGTCACCGACAACCAAGGCCTTGTGATTAGGGTGCTTCACTCACCCTGCCATGATACTAATTACGCCAGGTACCGACAAGTAGTTGACATACATTCCTGGAAATGGAAAAAAGAACATATTGACACCGGTGTGTCAGACCCACCATACTTGCTCCTGACACTGCGAGAGGGCTGTACAAGCAATGATCACACGCACGGCACAGCGGACACACCAGGAACCGCGGTGTTGGTGGTCGAATGGCTCTAGCTGCGCAGCATTTGTGCACCGCCGCCGTCAGTGTCAGCCAGTTTGCCGTGGCATACGGAGCTCCATCGCAGTCTTTAACACTGGTACCATGCCGCGACAGCGTGGACGTGAACCGTATGTGCAGTTGACGGACTTTGAGCGAGGGCGTATAGTGGGCATGCGGGAGGTCGGGTGGACGTACCGCCGAATTGCTCAACACGTGGGGCGTGAGGTCTCCACAGTACATCGATGTTGTCGGCAGTGGTCGGCGGAAGGTGCACGTGCCCGTCGACCTGGGACCGGACCGCAGCGACGTACGGATTCACGCCAAGACCGTAGGATCCTACACAGTGCTGTAGGGGACCGCACCGCCACTTCCCAGCAAATTAGGGACACTGTTGCTCCTGGGGTATCGGCGAGGACCATTCGCAACCGTCTCCATGAAACTGGGCTACGGTCCCGCACACCTTTAGGCCGTCTTCCACTCACGCCCCAACATCGTGGAGCCCGCCTCCAGTGGTGTCGCGACAGGCGTGAATGGAGGGACGAATGGAGACGTGTCGTCTTCAGCGATGAGAGTCGCTTCTGCCTTGGTGCCAATGATGGTCGTATGCGTGTTTGGCGCCGTGCTGGTGAGCGCCACAATCAGGACTGCATACGACCGAGGCACTCAGGGCCAACACCCGGCATCTTGGTGTGGGGAGCGATCTCCTACACTGGCCGTACACCTCTGGTGATCGTCGAGGGGACACTGAATAGTGCACGGTACATCCAAACCGTCATCGAACCCATCGTTCTACCATTCCTATACCGGCAAGGGAACTTGCTGTTCCAACAGGACAATGCACGTCCGCATGTATCCTGTGCCACCCAACGTACTCTAGAAGGTGTAAGTCAACTACCCTGGCCAGCAAGATCTCCGGATCTGTCCCCCATTGAGCATGTTTGGGACTGGATGAAGCGTCGTCTCACGCGGTCTGCATGTCCAGCACGAACGCTGGTCCAACTGAGGCGCCAGGTGAAAATGGCATGGCAAGCCGTTCCACAGGACTACATCCAGCATCTCTACGATCGTCTCCATGGGAGAATAGCAGCCTGCATTGCTGCGAAAAGTGGATATACACTGTACTAGTGCCGACATTGTGCATGCTCTGTTGCCTGTGTCTATGTGCCTGTGGTTCTGTCAGTGTGATCATGTGATGTATCTGACCCCACGAATGTGTCAATAAAGTTTCCCCTTCCTGGGACAATGAATTCGCGGTGTTCTTATTTCAATTCCAGGAGTGTATATAGAACGATACACTTCAAAGGATAATAATAGTATGTGTAGAAACTATAGATCCATCACTTAACCGACTGAGCTATATTGGCTACACAGAGAAAGCAGCTGGATAACTGATACAGCACTGAAAAAAAAAATAATTGTAATACTTTGACTGTAATGAGAGAGGTATGAGAAAACACAAACATGGTTTGAGATTATGTATGTACATAAATTATTTATTTATTTAAATATCATACATGGGGTGTAGTATGTCTCTTCTTCTTCGCATCTTCACAGTATTTGCTAAATAAAGCATTTTGACATGCAATGAATTCAGAGCATATCTCGCTCAAGCCAATAGATGCCTCACAGTACTCAGACTTTTCACACACATTTATTCTGTTTCTCTTTAGGTTCAGCGTTCATGTGCGAACAAAGGTGCTGCTTCAGATCATCAACATTTACACTATGCCCAAGTAGGGAGTTTACAACATTACTGTATGCAGAGTCTATGCTAGGCAGGCAACTATTTGTAAGTAGGCTGTTTACGTTTTTTTTATATTGGTAACGCCACGTAGCGCTCTGAAAATCACTGGCTGTGCCGTGTGCAGTCTGTGGATGGTTTGCATTGTTGTCTGCGATTGTAGTGTTGAGCAGCGGCAGCTGGACGCTAACAGCGCGTAGCGTTGCGCAGTTAGAGGTGAGCCGCCAGCAGTGGTGGACGTGGGGAGAGAGATGGCGGAGTTTTGAAATTTGTAAGAATTGGTGTCACGAACCGATATATATATATATATTATGACTATTAAGGTAAATACATTGTTTGTTCTGTATTAAAATCTTTCATTTGCTAACTATGCCTATCAGTAGTTAGTGCCTTCAGTAGTTTGAATCTTTTATTTAGCTGGCAGTAGTGGCTCTCGCTTATTGCAGTAGCTTGAGTAACGAAGATTTTTGCGAGTTAAGTGGATTGTGAAGCGTATAGATTAATGTTAGTCAGGGCCATTCTTTCGTAGGGATTTTTGGAAGTCAGATTGCGTTGCGCCAAAAAATTGTGTTTCAGTTTAAGCACAGTCTAGTATAAATTTTTCTAAGGGGACGTTTCATATGTCGACCCTCAGCCGAGGATACCTCACTGGAATCTTCTGATTTTTTCTTGTAGTTTGTGTAATTAGTGTAGATTTTGTTTATTGCTAGCGCGTAATTGTAGAGAGAATCTCCTTTGTAATTGGAGTCTTTCATTGTTGTACAGTAAAACTGGTGTGACACGCATGTAAATTTGCACCAAGTATTTCGCAGCTGCGCTTGCAATTAACTAGTTAATATTTTCAGTGCTATGTTAATGTGTTTTCTTATTTTGCTCTTCAAATTGTGCTTTTCTGTGTTGTCGTGTGAAATATTGTGACTATAATGGCGTGTGAAAAACGTAATACTAGGCTCCAAAGGAAACTGAGAAATGACAGTGAAGACGAAAGCAGTGGGTTAGCGCCACCATGTAATGAATTAACTAATGTTCAAAGTAGTAATTTGGTAATTGTACATAGGGAAATGGAGCGGGCTGCAAACAATGGTGTAGACAGTGAAACAATTAGTGAACGGGGAAGCATTATCGATCGATCGGTCGGCAACAGCTCGCCTCAGGATTCTGAAATGACAGGACACATTCTTGCTAATACTGTAGATTCAGGTTTTGCGTCCTCACCGTTTTCTCAAATAAGTCAAGACACATTTTCTGTTTTTCAAACTGCGAATATTGCCGGTTCAAATGCATTACCGAATAGCACTAAGGAACATGTTTCAGACACCAGTGCACTGTTATTACAATTAATGGAACAAATGGGACAAAAGCTTCAAAAGTTAGACACAGTGGAACAAAATCAGAGACAAACACAGCAAAAGCTTCAAAAGTTAGACACTATGGAACAAAATCTTCGAAAGTTAGACACAATGGAGAACACCAGAGACACACAGCGACATTTAGACACAATGGAACAAAATGTTCGGAAGCTGGACACCACATTTGAACAAACACCTGAAGATTTAACTACTGAGTTACATAACATTGAATCGAAATGTCAAAAAATCTGTAATGACGTAAAAACACAAATTTGTGAGCATTTTCAACCTATTTTTTCGCGGCATGAAAACGCATTACAGAATCACGAAGCAGCCATAAAAGAATTGCAAACTATTGTTCGTGAAAATCACGACACCTTTCAAGCTAAAATGGACTCAGTTGCATCCACCGATTCGGTTACGCAACTTGCAAGAACTCAGGAAAACTTAAAGGACACAGTAGATTCGATTTCAACACAAATGGACACTCTGAAACTTGGTTCAGAAAAACACACTGAGGAAATGTGTTCACTATCGGAGAAAGTAGCCGAACTTTCGGATCAGTTCACTAATTTATCTGCAGATGATGATCTGAATGACACAAGACCTGTTGCCATCACTGACACAGAAGGGTATGAACAAATTAAGAAATTAAAACAAAATCAGAATCAAAGTAATACGCAATACAAAAGAGAAATCCGGGAAGTACAAGATCAGTTGACGCAGGTAATACAAAAATTACATATTTCAGAGGACACTCGCGCTCCAACACGGGAAGAGGAACTTAGAAATACAGAAAAGCCACAAAATAATAACACAGGGCATTTAGGAAATCATGAAAGAAATTGGCAAGGTGCACCGAATTTTGAGATGGAACCGCCGACACGACGTAACAATGACCGATATGCTACTCGCCGACACGATGAATTTGACTATAAGCTGTTCATTACTGCACATAAATTCAAAACATTTAAGAATTCTGGCAACGACATTCATCCACAAGCGTGGCTCCATCAATTCTCTCATTGTTTTCCTCCCAACTGGTCATTAGAGCACAGATTAGAACTTATTTGTGGCTACTTGGAGAATGAACCAGCTGTAAGAATGCGATCGGTCATTCACGATTGTCACAGTGAAGGAGAATTTTATCATGCCTTGTTCTCAGCATATTGGTCTCAAGCTACACGAGACCGAGTAAAACATAGCGTCATGATGATGAAACACTTTGAACAATCTGAATTTTCCAGTCTCGTCAAATATTTTGAAGACATGTTACATAAGAATCAATATCTTTCAAACCCGTATAGCCCTTCAGAACTCATCCGCATTTGCATAATGAAATTGCCTGAACATTTAAGGAATATTATTTTGGCAGGACGTTGCAAAGATGACATTGAAGCTTTTCAGGGACTCTTACAAGAATTAGAAATTGACACAGACAGTCGCGGAATGCGAAAACAGGAAAACAATCACTACAGGTCACATCCGTCGCAATTCCGCGATGAAAGAAATAACTGGACACGACAAGGCTATTCTCACAACACAAATCGTGACCAAAACAAACACCACCCGTATGACAACCGTTGGAAGAATAATAGTTGCAGAGAAAGATCGCATTTCCGTAGTAATGAATATGACAGAGATAACCATAGAAACAGGCAATATGGGAACCAAAACAGTTATTATCAAGGGAGACAGAATAACGTCAGACGCAACGGTCCAGCGCGCAGTTACGATTCAGGGAGAAATTCTCCACCACTTAACCGACAAGAAAGAAACTACAGGAACTACCGACATGACGACAGACGATATAATCATAACGACAGACCGGAATTTCATCAGAACTGGAGGGATTCAAACAGAGCTGGGCCCTCTCGACAAGGTGAATTTGTAGAAGTTGGGTCACCTAATCCCAATAACGGCGCGCGCCAACAGAGAGACAGACAATGACTCGCACCGCAGGCAGCCGCGTGCGCCGGCTGGCTCAGAGAAAAATAACATAGACGGTACCCTTGAGAATAATTTTAGCATTCTTTACCGAGGGATACAACATGATAATTACTTTGAACCTGAAACTGTGCTCACTAGAAAGGGTAAAAGATCGTTCCACATTTCACATGTAATACCGCTCATTGAAAGGTAAACTGCTTTATAACTTAGTCTCTGCCATAAAATTTTTCACTTCACGTTACTAGTATAGTTTGTCAGACTTAGAATCTGTTAACATGCAACCATGTTTGAAGTTAAATATCCAGTCAAGAACCAAGAGAACTTATTTAAACAGAAATTACAAATGCATTGTTATAGTGAACAGACGTCACAGTGTTATTGTGCGTGTACATTCTTGCTTGTTAGTTGCACGATTACGTAACGACTATAAGGCTGACATACTTAGAACAGTTACCAGTACTGCTAATGAGATTTTAATGCAACATTTTGGTTTACTTGAAAATAAATTCTGGACTTAAAGTACTTCCTGTGAGATACCAGATGACTCAGTGGTTAGTTTATGTGACAGCTACACGATCTTATCACGACGCTACTAATGAGTGACAATTTACAATGTTGCTTTTGAACTGTATCTGTTTTATATCTGCACAGTTTTTCTGTATTATTCTGGAAAGTAAAACATGTTTTAGTAGTAACTTTGTGGTATAGCTACAATGAGACAGCCTTTTCTGTAGCACAACAATACGTTGCAGAACAGTACTTACTTCATAACTGCAATAAGCGTAGTAACTACGATATCTATACGCAAAGCATTTCACTTTTGTTTATCATGAGGTAAGTACATTGACTTCTGTAGAACGTAGCTTTCGGAGGACGGTAACTACGACACTTCCACAGAGATTATCTTACAACACGACGCACAGTTTAGCGCTACAGTACCCGTATTTGAGTGCTTAATTTTGTACTTAAAACATTTATTTTTAAAGATATTTGAAATACAATGATACAAAGGTTTTCCGTGATACATTTTATTTCATTGCTGTAATCTGTAACACCTGAGGATATAAGTACATTAATCCTCATGGGGGTACACGCTTACTTTGTGTATCATGTGTTTGGCAAGCACAAGGAGCCCTAGCTAATATGGTATTTGCTTATACAACTTTACACATCGGTACCATATTTCTCTAACACTTAAATTACACAGCTATCTGATCATTTAACTGAGAGACAAACATTTTTTTTATTACGTCAGTGACACATGTTTACGCATCACACAGTTGGATAATTTCACATTTATGAAATTCTATTTTGTCTGTAATTTGTAAAATGATCATATTTTTTCGGAACCATTGTGATACTATGAGAGCTTTGAATGATGTATTTGGTATGGGATCATGATTTTTAAAGTATGTTTGAGGTAGATGACAGTATTGAAATGAGCAGAGAATATTTTTTTAGGTTTTGAAGTTATTGCAGAAAGCTACGATGATTTTGAGATTTAGCTGAGTTTTTATGATGTTATTATGACGATGACAATGTGTATTATGCTGTTGCGGTATGTTTATGATCAATAAACTGATGGTATAAGAGTTATTTGATTATGCTACGTATCTGTTATGATTAAATATTGAAGAAGTGTCGACGAATAAGGTAAGGAATAATGAGTAGTGGTTAGGGACTCCGGTTTGTGAAAAAGGATGTTGGAAACCAAGAATCGTACTTTAAGTGTTATGAAATGTGTGTATATGCGTGAATGTATCACTATGCTGGTGAAAATTTTTTGGACACTATTATATTTAAAGGATTTTATTTCTACAGATTAGTAACGCAAATTCTCAACCTGTGAAAATATTTTGATATGAGACTGTCACTGTAGCGGAAACTGCTGTCGTAATTTTTTTCAGTAAGAAAGATAAGTGGCCACCTGCACGTAATGCGTCGTGGGCACCCAGCTGTGCGACAGTCGCCTGGGAAAAAAGCTATTAGTGTGTGCCTTTCAGAGGCACAGGTATTGACATTCCATTGTAGAAAACATCGTAAATACGACACCCTCAAACTTGAAAACATGATTACACTGTAGAATTCTTAATTTATGACATTTACTGAAATGAAATGATGAGGAACATTTTATATCAATTGTCTTTCTAGCTGAGAGATTGCTCATTTTGTTTAATATCCAGTTTCTATCTGCACTGCAGCATTGGCTAAAATAAAATTTAATAGATGTAGTAATATCACTATTTTCTGTCTACAGACCCAGTAAAGAATCATTTTATGATGTACTTTCTTGGAAAAGAGAGCACAAATAGACATTTCCCTTCACAGGAATTGCAAAAATAATTTTTTTACGATTTGGTAACTTACCTGCTAGCGTATGTTCTCGTGATGCATCACTCTAGTGTTAAGATGTGACATAGGTATTAAACATTTTTACTGTAATATTTTTTCTGCTTCAGCTTTGTCATGTTTAGATATAAATTATTACATTTATTGCTGCTCGCTATGCTTACTTGCATTTTTTTTGTCATTGCTGTTTGTATTAATTGTTTTGTGCCGCTGCATTGCCTCGTCCCTTAGTTAAGCATCTGAGCTCAGTAGATTTAAGTTAGCTTAAGAGGGGGTAGCCTATATAAGAGAATGAGTTGCGATGGATTTGAAGAAATGCACTGAGAGGTTATATGAGAAAAGTACAGAAAGCAGGTATAGATAGGACTTTTTGGAAATAATGAAGAACGAACGGAGATCTCCGAGAAGTAAAGAAAGTTTTGTTTGCAAAATACTGCAGTAAAACAAACCCTGCCCTTTCCTTGTGTTATCCCACTATGTGTTTGTGTACCCTTGTGTATTTATGTTCTTCCTGTCTTTATATGTTCATCTGATAAGACTTATGTTGCAGAATTTTTCTAATACTAAGCTACATTCAGTATGATGAGGAATACTGTTATCCTCAAATATAATTTGCATTAATAACATGTTATTTACTTTGTAAAGATGTTTACACATTATTTATTCTGTTTTGTTCTAATGCTCATGTGTGAAGTTGATGTTTCAAAAGTTATTCTGATCTTTTATGTATGTACTTATGTCATAATTTTTGTAACACTGATGTATTTGTTATTTTGATTCTTTTGTAAAGCCCCTATTACTACAAATGTTATCTGTATTGTTATGTTCTTTAATGATGTATTTTGTACCTTTGTTATTGTATTCTTATGTTATAAAATTGTAATTGACACCAGTTCATCAAATTAAGTAACTTGTAAATTACATTTCACTGCACACGTTTCTGTTGGTCATAGTATATGGACAATATGTGAGAAGTAGGGACTGATAGTGTTTGCACGTGTGTTAATAATTCAGTAAGGGACTGGATAACAGCATTGCTGGTTCTAAGGACATTTCAAACAAATTCTTTGTGAGTGGACAAGTGGTGGTTTATGGACTTGCTATATTGTCCACAAGACTCTTCGATGGTGATTGTGCACCTGCACAGTCGCAACAGTTGGCTGCTAGCCATCTCTACAAGGACTACAGTGGGTCTGCATCTTTGATGATCCACCAATACCATTATTTCTACAAGGACTGCAGTGGGTCTGCACCTCTAGTGGCCCACCAATACCGTAATCTCTACCACGACTACAATGGGTCTACTCTGTGTTGACCTACCTACCAATGTGCTTCAAAACTTCGACTGACTCTACTGTGGGTTTGCTCTGTTGTGGCCCATTACCTGTCTGCATGTCAAGAGTGAGCACTGTCTTTCCGTTGGAAGGACAACACTACTTCTTCAAGACTACATGGAAATCCACAACTTCCGTGTGCATTTTCTCTTATTGCTCAGTCTTTGAGAAAAACACTGCTATTTTACTGTGATGAATGATCAGGACTGTCTATATGGACTGTGAGAAAATTTTAGCTTTTGACCAACTTTGTATCAATAAGTGTGTGCATTTGATTTCTTTGTTATTGTAATCATAATTATGAAAAAAATGTTTCAAATCTGTATTGGCCACTGCCCAAAACAATTTGTAAATTTTTTTGTGGGGAGCATGGGGGCTATGTACGTAGGCTGTTTACGTTTATTTTATTGGTAACGCCACGTAGCGCTCTGAAAATCACTGGCTGTGCTGTGTGCAGTCTGTGGATGGTTTGCATTGTTGTCTGCGATTGTAGTGTTGAGCAGCGGCAGCTGGATGCTAACAGCGCCTAGCGTTGCGCAGTTGGAGGTGAGCCGCCAGCAGTGGTGGACGTGGGGAGAGAGATGGCGGAGTTTTGAAATTTGTAAGAATTGGTGTCACGAACTGATATATATATTATGACTATTAAGGTAAATACATTGTTTGTTCTGTATTAAAATCTTTCATTTGCTAAACTATGCCTATCAGTAGTTAGTGCCTTCAGTAGTCTGAATCTTTTATTTAGCTGGCAGTAGTGGCCCTCGCTGTATTGCAGTAGCTTGAGTAACGAAGATTTTTGTGAGGTAAGTGATTTGTGAAGCGTATAGGTTAATGTTAGTCAGGGCCATTCTTTCGTAGGGATTTTTGGAAATCAGATTGCGTTGCGCCAAAAATATTGTGTTTCAGTTTAAGCACAGTCTAGTATAAATTTTTCTAAGGGGACGTTTCATATTCAGTCTCTCCAATGCAAGACGTAGTGCAGTGTCCAGATTGTATAACGTCATAGCTGAGGAATGCCTTAGATAAACACAGTTGTCACCCGCTTTCACACATAATACACAGCCATCGTACACAGTTCTAATAGAAAACATCACACCAGTTAGGGAAATGTCTGGCGGAGAACGAATTGGATAATACACTTTAATCATCTGCTGATTGATGTAGCGCTCTGCACGACATATTTCGTCCCAGTCGAAGTCGGGTATTGGCACTTTAACGCCCCTCAATACATTTTCAATTTCCATTCTTGCATGCAAGCCCCAGACATGATGTACTTCTATACCAACGTTTACACGTTTCGTTCCGTTGGGAGTTAGATTGCAGGTGGAAGTGAAAAGCGTGGGTACCTAGATGCCTTCTTATCCACAGCATCTGCACACACACTGTGGTTGCACTGTCAAGGGGTGTTCTTCTGGGAAGGGTCGTATGTCAGTGACCAGTACTGTCCTCCATCTTGATGTTGTATAGGACCACTAGCAGCAGTGTTTGATGCGTGGGGGCAAATCGCGTGTCCTCATCACACAAATCGATGAGTGTGATAACAGCAGCTCCTTGTCCTGCTCCAGCAAGTCGGCTAAGTGCGCTACAGGATTCCACGTGGCCACTACAGGTTCAGACGTGCTGAGGTTATTGCTGCCACAGCTCTAGAGGCAGCTGCAGGTCTCGACAGGATGGCAGCCAAGGTTGCGACAGGTTTGGATGTGGTAGAGATTGGTATGTTGATACTTGACCCTACTGGCTTGGACACGTCGAGGGCTACTGCTGAACAAAGACCAGGAAGCATTAGACATGGACCAATATGAGGAAACAATGAATAATAATAGTAATAATAATAATGGTAACCACAGAGAAAGATGTGATATGAGATACTTACTTTTCCGTTTCGTCCTGTTATGCATGGCCATGTTGGATTGCAACTGCTGTTGATTCTTTATGGTTCTTCTTCTTCTTCTGATGCTGCTGACTGTCTGAGCAAGACTTACGTCCCAGAGCTGCTGAGCCTCCCCTATACTCCCTCCAATGATGTCGCCAGATACCACCATAATACTAGCTGAAATCTAACACATAACTAGATTAAGGGTTCCTATTTGTTCCTACTATTTCCCCCACCCAGAACCATCATCTTGGATTACATCACAGATGAGAGTGACCTCTGGTGGTGGTACGGTGTACTAGGCCCGGACCTCGTGGTGAACACACTGCTTCCCTCCATCTTGGATGACAGTACTTGCGTCATCGGCTGACGTCATGGCCTGCATCTTGGATTACGTCATGGATTGGATGACAGTGCACTCTGGTGGTGGTACTGTCTACTAGACCCGGACCTCGTGTTGAACACACTGTTTGCCACCATCTTGTATAATGGTAGTTGCATCGTCAGCTGATGTCGTGACCACTAGCTTGGATTATATCATGGATGAGAGTAGTTTCTGCTGGTAGTACTGTGTACTAGATCAACTGGAGTCCAGACCTCATGGAGAACGTACTGGATGGCTCTACTGCATCAAATTGTTTAAATAAATAGTGCAGGCAAAATAATAAATACTTCTGTCCAGCACAGGTCAAGTCCTCTCCCTGACATTTCCTAGGATGAGGCGGTGGTTGGCTGACTTAGGTTAGTGGAATTGCCCTTTTATTCCCGCCATTTTCTTAGGTTAGCAGAGATAGCCCAATTGACTTCTCTTCCCTCCAAAATTCAAACTTCCCACCAATCCCTAGGAAGAGGCGGCTGTCGGATGACAGCCCAAGTTAGCTATTTTCCCACCATTTTCTTAGGTGTGTTGCTTTGCCGTGATGGAATTTGAACTTCCTGCCATTTTCTGGGGGAAGAGGGGGAGGGGGATTAGATTAGTGGAGGTGGCCCAATTGACCTATCTTCTTGCCAAAATCAGCCATCTTGAATGATGTCATGGTCGCCATCTTGGATGATGTCATGCGCTGTTGCCAAGTCTACTAGCCACCAACTTGGATGACGTCATCGCCGCCATCTTGGATACATCTGGCAACAATAGAGAGTGGGGCACGCACAGGTTGCTCCTCTATTTCCGCCGTTTTCTGACAATGTGCGATGGCTGGGCGAGGAGCATGCTGCTGTAGCACGAGAACCTTGCCAGGTCCACTGAGCATGGAGAAATGCCGCTGGCAGAGGAGTTTGCACCATGAAGGCCACAGCTGGCTAAAACTGGGCTCTGTCAGGAATCCTAGTCATCAACAACGCCTGAGGCAGTGGAATTGCTGCAATCCTCTACTGGGGTGTGGTGGTGGTGGTGGTTAGTGTTTAACGTCCCATCGACAACAAGGTCATTAGAGACGGAGCGCAAGCTCGGGTTAAGGAAGGATTGGGAAGGAAATCGGCCATACCCTTTCAAACGAACCATCCCGGCATTTGCCTGAAACGATTTAGGGAAATCACGGAAAACCTAAATCAGGATGGCCGGAGACGGGATTGAACCGTCGTCCTCCCGAATGCGAGTCCAGTGTGCTAACCACTGCTCCACCTCGCTCGGTACTGGGGTGTGGCAAGATGAAATAATAAAAGAGTAAAGAGTGTTTTTCAGACTGTTTCTCTGGAAATCTACATGTACATCTACATCTACATCCATACTCCGCAAGCCACCTGACGGTGTGTGGCGGAGGGTACCCTGAGTACCTCTATCGGTTCTCCCTTCTATTCCAGTCTCGTATTGTACGTGGAAAGAAGGATTATCGGTATGCTTCTGTGTGGGCTCTAATCTCTCTGATTTTATCCTCATGGTCTCTTCGCGAGATATACGTAGGAGGGGGCAATATACTGCTTGACTCTTCGGTGAAGGTATGTTCTCGAAACTTTAACAAAAGCCCGTACCGAGCTACTGAGCGTCTCTCCTGCAGAGTCTTCCACTGGAGTTTATCTATCATCTCCGTAACGCTTTCGCAATTACTAAATGATCCTGTAACGAAGCGCGCTGCTCTCCGTTGGATCTTCTCTATATCTTCTATCAACCCTACCTGGTGCGGATCCCACACTGCTGAGCAGTATTCAAGCATTGGGCGAACAAGCGTACTGTAACCTACTTCCTTTGTTGTCGGATTGCATTTCCTTAGGATTCTTCCAATGAATCTCAGTCTGGCATCTGCTTTACCGACGATCAACTTTATATGATCATTCCATTTTAAATCACTCCTAATGCGTACTCCCAGATAATTTATGGAATTAACTGCTTCCAGTTGCTGACCTGCTATTTTATAGTTAAATGATAAGGGACCTATCTTTCTATGTATTCGCATCACATTACACTTGTCTACATTGAGATTCAGTTGCTATTCCGTGCACCATGCGTCAATTCGCTGCAGATCCTCCTGCATTTCAGTACAATTTTCCATTGTTGCAACCTCTCGATACACCACAGCATCATCTGCAAAAAGCCTCAGTGAACTTCGGATGTCATCCACCAGGTCATTTATGTATATTGTGAATAGCAACGGTCCTATGACACTCCCCTGCGGCACACCTGAAATCACTCTTACTTCGGAAGACTTCTCTCCATTGAGAATGACATGCTGCGTTCTGTTATCTAGGAACTCGTCAATCCAATCACACAAATGCCAGGCATCTCTCCAACCACATGCTACAGTGACATTTACAAAGGGGTGCCAGTAGTTGGTGCCCTCCACAAGTGGTGTAAGTTGCTGGCGTTGCCTTTTGAGCGTGGCGTTCGAACCTATAGTCTATGGCGCAGTCAGTCAAAATATTTGATTGTTTATTGTGGAGAGTGTAAGTGTCATGGAGAGAAAGGTTGACTACAGTGCTATGTGGAAAGTTAGTTTTGTTGAGAGTAAGGAATCTGTGATTGATATCAGACGTTAAAGGTAATAGAAAACCAGATTCGCCTGTCAGATGTACACGGTGTAATTTGCTGGGTCATTCAGCACGGCGCACAGAGTTGATAGCTGTGATGTGTTTCACATGCAAGCATGACGTGTACATTGCTTGACAGTGCCAGGAGTCCATGTGATCAATGATTAGGCGTAGGAGTTAAGATGATATGCTTTGTTCTGTTGTAGTTATGATTTGCTGTTGTGCCAAAATGAGTAAGAGTAAAGGATATGAGTCAGGGATGCAAGGAGTGTCACAGCCAGAGGGAGTACGTATATTGTCAGACAAGGCAGCACAATGAACAGCAGTTAATGTAGAGTTTCATGGTCTATTGTAAGTGCAGTTGCCACAGCTAGGGCTAGAGTTGTCAGACACAGGTCTAGTTGCTTCTTTTTTTTGATAAATCGACTGAGGTTGAGCATCTTAAAAATTTGACAGAGATGGCGAGTTGGATTTAGAAGTTGGATTTAGGAGTGGCAAAGCTAACAAGAGAAGCCAAGTCTTATGCGAGGCGTCTCTAATGACCTCGTCGTCGACGGGACGTAAACACTAATCTCCTCCTCCTCCTCTTATGCGAGATATATCGAAGCTCTTAAGGGAGCAGAGACATTTGAGGGGTTGAGAAGGGGTTGGTGTGCAAGTATAGAAAGCAGAACAGTGCGACATTTCCAGAAGAATTTAGGTATGGTAGTGAATATACATGGAAATTCTGAGGAAGAATTTGCAGACAGGGTAAGAAAAATCAATTGATGTACATATGAGTTGGGACAGGGAGCAGTAGTGAATGGAGTAATATTGAAAGAGGTTGAACAGAGATAAGTTGATGAATTTTTAAGGGGATTGCCTTGAGAAATGTCAAGAAGAGTGCGAACAGGAGTGCCAATTTATTTGTATGCAGCTCTTAGGATGGCATTAGAATGTGAGGAAATTTAGCTGTCGACCCAATTACAAGGCAGACAGGGAATATTTTCGCTCAATATAAGGTGTTTAGGATGTGATCAGATGGAACTTGTGTGGAGACTATGATGCCAAACACAAAACAATGAAAGTAAGGCCAGAGGTCAGTATAATGGTAGCAGTAGTTTCAGGGACAGTGGATTATGGAAAACACGACATCGAACACCGAAGGGAGCTCATGGTCCATCTAAAGACGTTTCCAGCAAAATCAGATGCTACAAAGGTGTATGCTGAGTTGAACTGTGCAATGGAAGGATCAGTATAAGAGAAGAATTACAGCATAGTATTTGACACAGGCGTGCATGTGTCAGTTGCCAGTAGGGATTCGGTGAAGCAGAAACAGAGGAACCCACCATTGTACAGGCTATGTGGAGTGGAGAATAGCGACGTCAGGTAATTGAAGTCAGTGACCATACACTTTTGTTTGGGTGAGGTTCAGTTCAGTCAATGTGACGAAATTGTGGTACATGTAAGTGAGGGATACGACATGATTCTGTGGTTAGTTTTCTTGCATCAGTATTGTGTCAAAATCTAACTTCGGCAATATATAGTGGAGCTGGATGAAATGATGTTTCAGTCAGGTGAAGTTGTTGTCAGTATAGGACTGTCTTGAGAGGAATCTATCATTTGTGACAAACCAATTAAACCGTGAAAAATTGTACTAAGGCTCGATTCACACAATTGTGTGCCCGGGGGTACCAGTGAGTCGCTATGGATTAATGTTGAGTCTAACTTACCTATAAGGATGTCGTCTGTGGTGGAACAATTAGAAGCAAATGAAGTATTAGATACAGCAGGTTGTTTTGCGAAAAGAAATACTGTATGGGTGTAAGTGGTGAATGGGGAAAACTGTTACCTGTAATCGTAGATAGTTTTAGCTCCAAAGTTTTGAGGTTAACAGAGTGGCTGTTAATCACTAGTGTGGATATCCCAGATGAGGAAGCACGAGAAGCGAGAGATGTCGCCCACGGAGAATCACCAGATGCCACTGAAACTGCATTATGAGGAAAAGTGAAGCATCTAAAGGGGAATGATAAGAATCAGATGGGGAAGTTACTGCTGGAGTTTAAAAATGTGTTTATTCCAAGGGGACCAATGTCAGCGACACATATCACGCAGCACTCCATACTGATGGGGAGTGAATCACCAGTGTACTGCAAACCAATCTAGAGAACCAAGACACTTACAGCCAGTGCTGGAGGACTTCATGCATCAGAAGCTGAGGGATGGAATTGTTGAGGAAAGTAATAGCCCAGGGTGTGCAGGAATTGTTATTGTGCTTAAAAATCAGGTGGTGGACTATGAAAATAGAGATTTTGCTGTGAATATCGATATCTGAATGTATAGACTGTAACAGATGTCAGCCCTTTGACACACATTATGGAACCTACAGACTATTTGGGCCAGTGCAAATATTTTTCGATTACGGACTGAAAATTGGCTACCATCAGCTAGAAGTGGCTCTGGAAAACTGGCCACGGGGTCATTATCAGTTCAAGAGGATGCCTTTTGGACTGAAAAATGTACCTATGACGTTTCAGTGATTGTTGTATGAGTTGTAAGAGATTTAAAACCACATTCGTGTATGGTATATCTGGATGATATAATAATGTTTGCGAGTGATATGGAGCAGCATAGATATTCCTTAAGGGAGGTAGCATATCTGTGCCACGTAATTAGTAAAGATAGCATTAATGTCGACCCGAAGTTAGTGAACTCTGTGTGTGAAGTGCCTGTACCAGAATCAGGGAAGGAACCGCAACTGTTGCTTGAACTCACAAATTACTTGGGGAGGTTCATGAAAGGATTTGCAGATATTGGCAGACACTTAACAAAGTTACTGAAAAAAGATTTGAAGTTCGTGTGGATGGGGGATTGTCAGCATATATCCGGGAAACTGAAAGATTTTTTTACAGAAAATCCAGTTTTGGTGTTTCCTAATTTCAACGAGTTGATTCTCTTATGTAATGCATCCAACCCTGAATTTGGTTGTGTGTTGAGTCAAGAAGTTGAGGGCATGGGACATCCACTATGCATCGAGACAGATGAATGCAGTGGAGAAGAGTTACGTCACGCCAGAAAAAGAAATTTTAAGTTTTATTTATGGAATCATCTACTTCAAGTGTTATCTCTATGGGAGGGAGTTTCAAGTCGTAATGGATCATGTGGCACTCAAACAGTTGCTGGGGTTGAAGGATCCAAGATGGGGGTAATATGGAGTGAGTTCGATTAAGGGACCAAAAAAAGCATGGAAATGCAGACAGGTTAAATAGTAAATTAGCGGTATTGCAGGTGGGAAGTAATAAACTTAAGGAGTGGCAAGCAGAACAGAGGGATAAGGAATGTAAGTAGTTTTGTAAGCAGTCGCTGCTCCGTGTACATGACTGGTAGTTGTGCAGAGAAATTTAATTGGGGCCATAAATAATGGTTCCAGCAAAGTTTAGAGGAAATGTAATGAAGGAGACACGTGGATCATGTGTTGGTGGGTCATGGGGGATGTAGACTTACCAACAGAAGAGTAGCAGAGAGTTACTAGTGGAGGAACAGAGAGGCACATGTAGATCAATACGTATGGAGTTGTATACAGCATGCACAGAGGGCGGATTTGTGTTGAAAGAGAGTACCATGGCAAAGATTATATGAAGCATTACCACCATTTCAATTACTTTGGATCGATACCTTTGGCCCTTTTAGCAAAACATTTGCAGGTAACAAGTATGTGCTCACAATTACAAATAATTTTTAGGCATATGTAAAAATGGTCACAATGCCAAAGCAGCGGGTAATAACGTGAGCACAAGCGCTAGTTAACAATTGGGTACTGAAGTTTGGAGTACTTGAGATGATAGTGACTGATTAGGGAACCAACTTTGTGTCAGATATGTTAAAAGAATTGTGTCAGCTATTGTGTGTAAAGAAACTGAGAACTAGCCCCCTACAGCCGCCAGCTAATGGAAGAATGGAGACGGTCCATAGAACAATACGTTAGGGTACTATGTGGATGCACACCATAGCAGTTACGAAGTCTATTTGAAACACGCTGTCGCAGCATAACCAGGACACAAATACTGGTTGTCCACTTATGATGTAGTGTATGGTCGTAAGATGCCCTCACTGCTCGACCTAATAAAAAGTAAGAAGAGTAAAACGGGGGAATCAATTAAAGAATTCACAAGGGTGATAATAGAAGTACGGAACAGGCACTGGAAAAGTAAGAGGAAGCAGTGAGCCACACAGAAAGAATGCCACTGAACAAAGTGGACCAATGAGTCATGTTGTCAATCCCAACACTCCAGGTGGGGAGATGAAAAACTTCACTATGATGCGTTAGGAACCATATTAGGTTGTAGAAAGTACGTGGCCAGTAAACGTCAAGATCCAGTTACGTATGAAGTCTACAATTTTACATGTGGGACGATTGAATCCCTCTTGGGAGAGTCCATAGGTTATTACAGGAGTTACGGAACTGTGACGAGAAGGGGAAGGAAACATGCAGAAGATCCAGCAGGGAGATATGGACAATAAGAAGCGAGGGCGCTCATGTGCTGACAGTACAGGTAATGTAATGGATGATTATAAACAGAAGGCCGAAATTCAAAACCTAGCTTTCAAAAACTCGTTTACCGTAGAGGACTGCAGCCCCTTTCCCCCTTTCAATTATCGAACAAACGCAAGGATGGCTAACATAGTGGTTAGTGTATCTGGGATTGTAAAACAGTTAATATCCTTAGACGCCAGGAAGGCATCTGGCCCAGACACTATCCCCGTAAGATTATATGTTGACTATGCTACTAATATAACACCATTCTTATCCCTCATCTATCAGAGATCATTAGAACAGCGGAAAGTTACACGGGACTGGAGGAAGGCCCAGGTCATAGCAATCTATAAAAAGGGTAGAAAATCGAATGCACATAATTACCGGCCAATTTCACTGACATCGATTTGTTGTAGAATCATGGAACATATTTTGTGTTAAGACATAATGACCTTTCTAGACTCTGAGAAGATCATCTGAAGAAACTAGCACGGTCTTAGGAAACATAGCTCATGCGAGACACAACTGGCCTCTTTGTGCATGATATACAACAGGCTCTAGATACCGTCTCCCAAGTTGATGCCATGTTTCTCGACTTTCGAAAGGCGTTCGACTCAGTTCCGCACTGTCGCTTGCTGCAAAAAGTGGGCGCTTACGGTCTATCCGATGAGGTTGGACAGAAAGTTTACTAATAGCCAGAGAGCAATATGTCGTCCTGAATGGGGTGTCTTCAACGGGAAAAAGCGTTACTTCAGGTGTGCTCCAGGTCAGCGTGGTAGGTCCGCTGCTTTTTACGATTTACATACACGATCTGGTTGATGGTATTGACAGCGGCATTAGACTGTTTGTCGATGATGCTGTAGTCTACAGGAAAGTAGTATCACGCGAAAGTTGTGAACAAATCAATGACGATTTTCAGAAAATAGCCGGTAGTTGTGGCCGTGCGGTTCTAGGCGCTTCAGTCTGGAACCGCGCTGCTGCTACGGTCGCAGGTTCGAATCCTGCCTCGGGCATGGGTATGTGTGATGTCCTTATGTTAGTTAGGTTTAAGTAGTTCTAAGTCTAGGGGGCTGATGATCTCAGATGTTAAGTCCTATAGTGCTCAGAGCCATCTGAACCATTTTTTTGCAGAAAATAAATGTGTGGTGTAATGTCTGGCAGTTATCTTTCAATATTAGTATGTGTAACCTGTTGCGTATAACAAGGCGAAACTCCCCATTGATGCACGAGTACAAAATAAATGCCCAGTCTTTGGAAGCGATAACACCCGTCAGGTATCTTGGGTGTGACTATTCGAAATGATCTCAAACGGAATGATCAGATTACACAAGTAACAGGCAAGATGAACTCTAGATTGCGGTTTATTGGTAGAATCCTGAAGCGATGCAGTCTTTCTACAAAGGAAATTGCTGACAATATGTTAGTTCGACCAGTCTTCGAGTATTGGTCGTTTGTATGGGACCCTTACCAGTTGGGTCTGATTCAAGAGATTGAGAAGGTCCAAAGAAGAGCGACAAGATTCGTGACTGGTACATTTAGCCATCGCGAAAGCGTTACAAATCTCATTGAAATTTTGAAGTGGGACACACTTGCAGATAGACGACATGCTAAACGGAAGGGGCTGCTCACTAAATTACGAAATCCGATCTTCGCCGAGGTTGTAGAATATATATTATTACCACCAACTTTCAAATCGCGCAATGATCACCATTCAAATATAAGGGAAATTAGATCTCGCACTGAGGCGTTCAGTCTGTCGTTTTTCCTCGCGCGACCCGCGAGTGGAAGAGAGTGGGGGGGGGGGGGGAGGGGGGCAAGAGGGGGGGGGGAATATGACTTTGGCGCGAATTGTGCCCTACGCCACACACCGGTTGGTGGGTTGCGGAGTATAAATGTAGATATAGATGTAGCTGCATAGAGTTCTAGTATTTTCTTTGATGGATACAAGGTAATATATTGTGGATGTGTAGGCGAGATGAACTGCTGTGGAGCAGTGGAGGTTTTGAGGAGAAGGAAAGAGTGATGGGAATCCTTGTCAGTTTAAGTGCATCATGAGGCAAGATGGAGAAGATGTGGGCCAGGGCTGTGGTACTGATCATCGTCAGAGTAATGGAATTGCAGAACCAGCATCTGGAAGGTGGAGTGCTGTTCACAAAGCTAGAAGATGTGATAGCCAACAATCACCACTCTGTGATACAGATAGTATTCAACACACAGAGAATATGGAACGCGGTGAGAAGAATTGTGGAAGCATTCGGCGGTTTCCAGCAGGGTGTATGGAGTCACGGAGTGCTCAAGGAGATTTACGAGGACATGTGGGCTGAGATTACGCAAGTTCTGGCGGTTATAACGCTTACAAGAAGGAAAAGAGGTTGGATCGACGCACGATGTCAACTTCTGAAAACTGTATTCCGACAGCTAACGAGGAAGATATCAAGAGGATGAATGGCATGATGGAGCTTATGAGACAATGGCTTAAAAGGAATAAAGCAGCAAGTGGGTAGCACATAGAACAGAATTTAGGGAAAGATGTGGTGAATAATACTCGGTTTTTACACAAGATGACTGTGGAAATAAAGAATTATGCAAGAACCGTTGAAGGCTTCAGTTTAAAAGTGTCACAAGCCAGAGTGGAGGTGTTGGATAACGAAATAATAATGACAAAATGGTTGCAATAATTGGTTGTGTGGGATGCGGCAGGAATAGTATTGGAATTATGGGAAGCCATGCGCAATGCTTTACGAGGGTAATATGAAGTGAACTTCTTTTCACCAGATTAATACCTGTAGGGGTTAAAGCAGGTGCAATAGGCATAGCCACCTGAACTAACTCTGGTCGTGGAACCTAGTCATGACAGCTTATCTTTCTCTTTCAACATAGCAACAGTAGAAGTGAGAACTGATGGAGCAAGGGTATAATCTCTAACTCATCTCCAGTAGCAGGGAAGCAGGCACAGTATCAATGTTTCACAGTACATGCATATCCAGTCAAGTGGAGAATGCTGTAGATGTTTGTCTGGGCAAAGGTGCAGCAGTTGTCATTAATTTTGGGGAATAAAAGCAGGCATGTAGAAATGAAGGAAGCAGAGTTGCAGACGAGCTGTATGGGGAAGATTACAGTATGTCCGAACAGTGTATTGAGGGAAGACCAGAACTCATGTGCAGGAAATTATTGTCGGGACAGAAAGAAGGGAAAGATTGTTCAGAAGAAGTAATCAGGCCTGAGTTGTAATTCCAGCAAGCTGAGACACAATGGTTGTACACCATCTATGATAAAGCAGTAGCAGTTGCCTGCTGCTACAAGCCGGGCAGATTAGGACAGGAAAAAGAGTAAAATTGAATGGAAGCGTACTGCTGATAAATGGGACCAAATGCCAAGTTATAGGACCTACTTCCCGACTACCTGCCACAATCCCAGGAATGACAAAATTGAGCATTTCTCAGCCTTAGCTGTATTGGCTTGAGGAGTCTATAGAAGCGCTACCAGACGCCAGTATGGCTATACTAAATCAGATTTTGGGACCAGAGTTAATTCATGCTATAGATAAACTCACTAACGAGGAGGAGGGGCGAATCTCTGTGGAGACGTAATGCAGCGCGTAGAGTAATACAAGGAGGATCAGCACCAAAATAGAACCATGTTGACTGTTGTACCAAGTCCCAGAGCGACACTTATTCTGCTATACATAGTCTTTGTTTTCATTTACAAGAATCTAAACACAAAATGATGGGCAGAGTCTACGAGGCAATGGAGGAAATCGTAAATGGAGGTTAAGCGGAAGTGCATCCAGAGGAGGCCTAGAAAAATGATTGGAGATGTTAGACTGCAGAAATGTAAGCTAATTTTAAGACAAACCAAGGGACTGGGTCTGTCTTGCTGTGGGAGAAGGTAATGTAAAGGACCAACAATATTTGGTAACAAATGCGTAGAGTTAGAAAGAGAATTTCAGCAGCGCCAGCCCAGGCGAGTGAAGGTGTTGAACTTTGCCAAATGTAACATGGTCACCAGACTGTTGTGAGGTGAGCCAGAATGATACTGTGTGGAAATAGATAACGCAGCAGTTCTTAAGCAGCAAAGTGTCACAAGCCTTTCCACACTAGCAGATGCTGGCACGTTTAATGTACATTCCAAAAGACATAGCAAGAAACAAACACACGCTGCTTGTAAGAGTATATACACCCAAGCCATTTGTACTAAAATCAATTCTGTAAGGACCACAGCTCTGCTAAAAGGGTTATGTGTCACTTGGACACGATATTGGACGCTGATCTAGGATCAGAATTCGTATCTACGCTGGGGCAGCCCACCATGAAACTGTTCGGTCCTGGAGTCACTGCAACAGTAGGCCACCGCTGGCCCAGGGTAGCAGCTCACTCAACACCAGCATGGGGACAGTGGGTTTCTGCCCGCAAAGTAGACCTTCCGCCATTTCCAAGAATGCGGGGAGGCACGGCGAGGAGCTCGTCACTGCAGCATGAGAGCCTCGCAGGCACCGCTGAGCATGGAGAAGCGCCTCTGGCGGAGGATGCGTCACAAAGGCCACGGTCGGCCGACGCTGCGCTCCATCCAGCAATCCTGGGCGTCAACAATACCCAAGGCAGTAAAATTTCTCACCCAAATCACCACCATCCTGTACTGGGCTGCAGACAGATGAAATAATTAAGAGTACTGGGTGTTTGCTGAATTTTTCTCTGGTGCCGCCAGGCATCTGTCCAACCACATCCAGCTGCTCACACGTCACAGTGGTGTTCACAAAGAGGTGCCTTTAGTCGGCGCCCTCTAAATTATTGAGAGCAGACAGCCAAGACAGAGGAGATGATCTTAATGAGCTCAATATGATTCTCATGGTATAATTCAAATGAACATCCACGTTATGCACCTCTTGTAGCATAGTGGTGTGCAATATTCGGCCACAGAATATGCTAGAGACAAGGCAGCTGTATGGAGAGTGTCTGTCATCTTGAGCCCTGGAAGAAATTCCAGCTAGTTTCCGGAAAATGTTGTTCCTGTTCTTTAACTTTTCTGCAAGTGACGTAAGGTGAAGCCCGAATGATAGTGAACGATCCAGCGTGTAGAGAGAGGGTCTTGTCGCAGAAGGTGTCTTTTAGCTGCTGGTTTGCTAAGCAGCTCTTTTGATGGAAAGCCGCCACTTCAGTTTTTGTAGGGCCATGGCACAATTACCAGTTTCTGTATGATCACCAAGTACTCTCAATTCTTGTGTGAGCACATTTTATCCATCCTACAGATTCTTATTTTGAAATTCAAATGACATTACACTCTGCATAGCAAAACTAGTATGTACTTACGGACAGGCTGAACAACATCGGGACCAGAACAGGTCCATGAGGTAGACCATTCATGACTGTATATGATTTTCTCGTTTCATCAAGAAGACAGACTCGGAAATATCGGCTTATCAATCTGTTCAACATTGTTGTTATTCTTAAACAAGGTACAGATTGCTTTAGAGTTAACATTAGTCCATCCAGCCTCACTGTATGGCAAGCAGCAGTTAGTTATACAAGCGCTACTGAAGTTTTTAGTCCTTTCTGTAAACTAGCTTCGATATAAGAGGTGAGCACCAGTACTTCTTCACAGCAGCCTCGGTTTTTCCTGAAGCCTGCTTGGTAGGAAGGCGGTTTACTGTCAGCTGTTCGGTAAATCCTGGTGTAGATAAGCCATTATAGCAGTTTAGCACAAACAGAGGGAAAATTGGACAATAACTTGAGGGATTATTTCTCGGTTTCCCTGGTTTCAGGATTGCATAGGTTTTTGGTATCTTAAAATCTGCTGGTATCTAACCCTTCCTCAAGCACTCTAAGTAAAATCTCTTAAGACATTTCTTTCCATTTTTTTCCAAGGTGGATGATAAATTGTGGTAACACTCTATCTAGTCCTGATACTTTCCTTACCTTTAGGCATATTATGGCTTTCTCAACCCCATTGTCATTAAAAGGAGAGCTGAAGGATGATCTTTCTTCGAGGGAACCATCTATCGTTTTCAACTCTTATTGCTAAATTTAGTGTTGTTATTCTCCAGAGAAACATTTTCAGCTCGCAACTTGATGTTTTGTATCATCCGCAATGTGGTGATTCTGCTGAACACAGTGAAACGAGAGTGTCTCGACACGAACAGATAGTAATTTCCCAGTCCAAAATTTCGGACTACAAAGGCGATTGGCGGGATCACTATGAGCCAACACAGATAACAATAACTGCCGGTATTCCAGTCCCTGGAGAGTGCTGATGCAGATTAATAAACACCATGATTCGATTCACAAATTAAGAAAAAGAGTCATGAGCAGACATACGAACACACATGCAGGGGCAGCACGACAAAGACCACCGAAGTAACATTCATAAAACCTTGAGGCCTATCTCTCGTGGGGCAAACCGAATATTCGCATCTCAAACAATATCGGCTTTACTATGAGCGTTTCACTGCCAACGTTTTGATAAAAGCTGACCGTAACTAAGCATGGCGGTGTAAACGAACACATGAATCGCAAAATGACGGATACTACCGCGCGACTACTGATCACGAATAAGGGCCCACCAACCCAGCAAGCAGTGCAAATGGCTGGATCGAGGTTTGAAAGTTGCTCGTTTCTAATTAGGAGACCAACAAGACCCTTGAAGAACGTGATTGCTGACCCCAAAGTCCAGGTACATAACGAAATTCCTGTATAGAAATGATGTAAAGTGGAAAACTGTGTCTACAAGACGTAACCCTAAACATTTCCAGTACCTTGAGTACTGAATGTTAGTTCTCCTTATGATGGTATTAATCTCAGTAAACAGCAGACGTAATATGATAATATTAGATTATAAGATGGACCGTAAAAGTTTGGAACCTCCTGCATCATAATACTACAAAACCGTATAACCAGAAGTAGGGAAGTTGAAGTAAGGACTTATATTTCTGGATAAGAAAGTGAGAGAGTGGTTTGCATCTGTTACGGAACTGTATACAAGACACTGCTCCAGTGGTTTGATCTCTTACCACATAGCCCTGACGGCAGATGTTGAAGGAATTCAAAGATGTGCAGCTAGGATCGTATTTTGGAGGAGTGGACTTCAAACCCTTTCCACCCATCCTGAAAAATGTGACTTGAAACTGAAAATTTTCCTTGGGCACAACAATCACAATGTTCAACATTTTCATCAGTTAAGAATAAAGGAAGTTTATACAGCAGCAGTGAACTGAAAGTGCCAATAGACAATGAAAATATGTGTCTGTTTTCAGCTAATAACTTTCGTCAATACTCTGATAAATGTCAATTCTTGATATTCAGATGCTGAGAAAATGTATTATTCTTGTAAAACAATTGACATTGTAAAGGTGTAATTCAAAGAAACCTATATAAATATATTTTTTCTTTTTTATCATTTTATATCATTCATTACATTTAGGAACAAATGTCCCTACATTCAAATATTACAGATACATCAAACTGAACATAAATGTTCCAATATACCTCTGTGTATCATTACTGTAAGAGAGCTTCAGCTATCAAATCTGAGGAATCGGCGGGTAGTGCCGGGGACAAGACAGACAATTATTGATGTGATGGTCTGCTGGTAGGTTAGCTTTTGTGTGTGAGGACATGTTTAAAACAAAAGAATTAATGTGCACACCATATCAATGTGAACTTCAGAAAGACAGTGATCACTACCGAATAAACTGAACTTTTATTCCTGGATGGAATAAGAATATTTTCTCGTGTGCAATGGAAGCATTTGGTGGGTTGATGGTGTCACAAAGTGTGAGGACAATATCAGATTTTTGCATTATGAGGACTTGCTTAGATGTGAACAAGCCTTGAACTGTGTCGCATCGCTCAATGTAACAACTTGTTTCCCGGGTGTCGGGTAGTAGGATCTTGTATGGACAAACAAACTCCATAAACACGGCAATGTATCTTGTTTCGAAACTGTGGAACTACTATCCCACGACATCAGGCTCCCGGCCACACTGTGACAGATCAAGGGTTGTATGAAGAACAGATATATTACTGAATCAAGGATCTTATTTTAAATGCAAAATCGTTAAATATGAGCATCAGACTATCTTGGAATCCTGCAGTGTGGTGTTGTGCAGCCAAAGCGAAGGTTTTAAGAGACTCCTATACAGTATCGGGCTTTCAATTGCCAAAGTTGTGTATTACATATCTCTTCCTAAAAAATAAAATGTTATTCTACTTCTAACTGTAAAAAGAATTTGTTTCCAAAGTAAATGCATCGGTGTGACGTCAAGTGTACTGGAATGCTGTTGAAATTGCTCGTCAATATTTTGTAAAGTCTTACTCTTCAGTTACTTATTTTAAAGTTTAATTGTGTTAATATTTGCTGTAAAGTAACTTATTAGTGGATTTTCGATAATATCAGTCTTTATTTCTGTATTGACTCGTTGTAGGCTTGTGAGTAGTGTGTTATGGTGCGGGATTCGTTCAAAGTATTTCCATTGGAAGGAATGCACTGGGGAAGCCAGTGGGCATTCTAGTGAGATCCTCTCCTGGGAATGCAGAATCTGCAGTCAAAAATAAATTGATAGAGGAGCAGGAGCGTAAGATCTGCGCCCTTGGGGTTACAACAAGCAAAGGAGGAACTCAATAGTTTGAGGAGGGTGAAGAGTGCCGGGGAATGGGAACTGGCAGTTGACAAGAAGGCAGCTAGAAGGAGTGGGTATTCAGACAATTGTACTTTGTGTTTATGCAATCATTTGACCAAATGTCAGAGTTGTGTGGAGAGGAGCCTCTTGTAGCTGTAGGTGTAGGAAACATGCACCAGTCCTCAGCAGTTAGGAAGCCTAAGTCAGTCGCAAAGTCTAACAGAAAGAAGAATGTTCTGCTGCTAGGTAGTTCACATGGTAGAGGTGTGGGCAAGCAGTTGCAGGAAGTGTTGGGGAGTGAGTACCAGGTCACCAGCATTGTGAAGCCTAGTGCACATTTGGTTCAGGCGACTGACAGCATAGGGTAGTTATGTAGGAATTTTACGAAGGAGCAACAGGTAGTGATAGTGGGTGGAGCAGAGGGACGGAGAATATGATGTAGGTGGTGGCCTGGTAAAGATAGCTACTCAAACTGGTGGCACTAATATGCATTTAGTGCAGTTGTTTCAGTCACATGATCGGCTTTATCTTAATATGGCTGATAGGCGCTTTAACGTGGGTCTGGAGATGGCACTGATGATAGAGGGCATGGGTCACATTGCAGTGGTGCCAGTTGAGTCTATCAGTAGATCAGGTTTCACTAGGCATGGCCTGCACCTCAATAGGTATGGGAAGGGGAGGCTGTCACAGCTTATAGGTGACAGTGTAGTGGGTTATGGTGGTGGGATCACTCATGGAAAAATTCCTATAGTAGTTGGTGTTAGCGCTGCATCATTTTTGGATTGAAGTCAGCTGATAGGTATATCTGCTTAAAGCTAGTCCCTCTTACCAAGGAATCACCGTCAGAGGACGTCATGTTTCCAAGTAGAGAAGGAATTAGCATACTTCATCAAAATATAAGAGGTATTAGATATAAAGTTAGGCAACTGTTTATAGATGTTGACTCTGAAATTATTGGTATATCAGAGCACCACGTAAGTAATTTGACAATTCAGAGACTTCCTTTACCAGGACAGAGATTAGCTGGTTGTTTTTCAAGGAGTTCCTTGCAGGGTCGCGAAGTTTCCGTGTATGTAAACAACAATATTAAATTTGGTCCATAGACGTATCACAGCGCTGCACTTAAGAGATATTTGAATGCTGCGCTGAATTTAATGAAATTAAACTTATAACTTTCTCGTGTATATAGGTCTCATAACTTTGACTTCAGGGCATTTCTGGTCAAGCTAGAGAGGGTTGTTGATTCACTTTATCTGAAGTACCAGAAATTAGTTATATGTGGTGACTTCTATACTAATTTTGTACATGATCTGTGCAACAAAAATTCATATGATCTGATGCAGACTGTGTTTTTTCAACTAGGGTGCAGAGGAACATTAACACAACCGTAGACAATATTTTTATTCATTTTTCATTACTAGGTGGGCATTCTGTCAGTAAAAGGGTGAATGGCCTTTCAGACCATGATGCACAAATTTTAACACCTAAAGGCTTTTGTACTGAAACAAACGTCACATATAATAACAAACTATATAGGAAAACTAATTCAATGGCAATAGAGAGTCTTTCTAAACTCATCAAAGAACAAGAGTGGCAGGATGATTATAGTGCCGATAACATAGGTGACAAATATAATACTTCCCTTAACACATTTATCATGCTGTTTGAGAGTTGCTTTCGATTAGAAGGTTCTAAATGGGGTGCTAGCAGTAAAAGGCAACCTGGGTGGCTGACTAGTGGGGTAAGGGTATCATATAGAACAAAGTGGAAATTATATCAAAATGTTAGATGTAGTCACAATCAAGCTACAGTTGCCCATTACAAACAGTGTTGTAAGGTACTTCAAATGTTATTAGGAAGGCAAAGAGTATATGGTCTGCAAATAGAATAGCTAATTCACAGGATAAATTAAAACCATAGGGTCAGTTGTAAAGGAAGTGTCTGGTCAGCAGCACAAGGTCGACAATATAAAGTGAGTTCATATTAAAAACATTTCTGTTACTGACAAATCAGATATATGTACTGTATTTGACAATCATCTGAGCACTGCTGGTCAATTAAATAAAAATTTAGTTTCTACAGGGAATCATATAACTCTCTTAGAAAATGCCTTTCCGAAACTGATGTCTGAAATACTCCTCTGTGATACTGACAAGGGGGAGATTGAGTCAATAATTAGATCACTGAAAACTAAGGACTCTCATCGACGTGATGGAGTTCCTAGCAGAATATTAAAGTACTGTGCTGCACATGCTAGCCCTGTGCTTAGCCATATTTGTAACGTTTCCTTTAGTTATGGTCAGTTTCCTGAATGATTAAAGTACTCAGTAGTAAAGCCGCTTTATAAAAAATCGAATGTACAGTTCAGCTTTAGAAGCCGTTTAACAACTGATAATGCTATATTCTCTCTTCTCTGTGAGGTACTGGTTGGGTTAAGCAACAGGTTCGCAACGCTAGGCATTTTTTTTAATTTTATTAAGGTGTTTGATTGTGTCAATCACAAAATATTGCTCCAGAAGTTGGATCGTTATTGCATATAGGGAATAGCTGACAGTTGGATCACTTCTAACTTTAACAACAGACAGCAAAAGGTCATTACTCACAGTGTTGATAATGCCTGTGATTGGATGTCTGAGTGGGGTATGGTCAAATGGGTGGTGCCCCAGGGATCAGTGTTGGGGTCACTGCTGTTCCTTATTTGTATAAATGATATGCTTTCTAGTGTTACGGGTAACTCTAAAATAGTTCTGTTTCTGATGACAGTACTTTGGTAGTAAAGGATGTTGTGTGCAACACTAGCTCCGTTTCAAACAGTGCAGTTCATGACATACGTTCATGGCTTGTGGAAAGTAAACTAACGCTAAATCACTTTAAGACTCGGGTTTTACAGTTTCAACTCATAATTCAACAAAACCCGGCGTTTTAATCTGACAGAATGGGCATACGATTAGGGAAACTGAACAGTTTAAATTTCTAGGTGTTCAGATCAATAATAAAGTGTTGTGGAAAGCCCACAATCGGGATCTCGATCAAATACTTAATCCTGCCATTTTTACTATTCGAAATTTATCTGAAGTAAGTGATCGTTCAGCACGAAAATTAGTCTACTCTGCTTATTTTCATTTGCTTGTGTCATGTGGTATTATATTTTGGGGTAACTCTTCCCATTCTAAAAGAAAAGTTTTGGTTCATAAATGGGCGATTCGGGCAATAAGTGGTGTAAGTTCGCAAACCTCTTGTCGATCCCTGTTCACGAGTCTGGGTATTTTGAGACTGGTCTATATATATATATATATATATATATATATATATATATATATATATATATATATATACTTTACTGTCGTTTCCTTTTAACACTATTACCTTATTCCCAAGAATAAACAGCTTTCACTAAGTTAATACTCAGCAGAAATCCAACTTGCATTTGGACCAGACTTCCTTAACTGTTGTGCAGAAAAGTATGAAGTAACCCCCTTCAGCACAACTGGTTTCACAGTGAGACCACCTTTAATTTAATGTCTGAAATGTGGCTCAGTGGCTGCTCCGTGAAAGCACCTCATCACTGGAGTGTGCTACTCTTTGTTGTCGAGATAAACAACTCGCTGCCGACATATATTGTGTTTTCCACTGCATTCACTGCATTATCATCTGAGCCGGCGTACTTCAGGTAAGTTAAGAAAGGTTATACATTGTAGAGATGACTAATATTTTACTTTGATCGACATCTTGCATAGTTTTTATGTAAACACAAAAAATATATGTGGTTTCGCTAGGAAACCACTGTGACACATCGGTTAGTGAGGGCTGCTCTTCGTTATAGGTGTAGTGTATTTGATCATGGCTTGTAAAGGAAGATTCAGAGCAAGTGAATTGAATACCGAAATGCTGATGCAAATACTTGATGACATACCAAGTGATCTTGCATATCAGATAGTGAAAGTGGCGACAACGAAATACAAATTTCTGAAGCACCAAACCGACTTCATTTTGATGATGAAGCTGTGCCTTCTTCTGTAACTGAATGTGACCCTCCAAATGGAGAGCGAGATGTGCTAGAAACTGCTGATGCTGCTATTGCGTGGAAACAGTTTTCAATTTCCAAAGGTCCAAAACAGTTTTGTGGGGATACAGGCAGTTATATCGAAGATGACAATGAAACACCAACAGACATTTTTCTAACACTATTCCCTCCAGAGCAGTTACAAATAATTGCGCATGAAACAAATCTATATGCAATGCAAAAGATGGGTGGTTCAACAAATTTTGTACATACAAATGAAAACAAAATACGTAGACTTCTTGCAACAATTGTACTAGTGGGCATAAAGAAATCGCCCAGTTACAAGGATTACTGGTCTTCTGATCCTGCTTTGCAAGATACGAACATTTTCAAGCAACAGATTTTCTTGATTGCTAGGTAACATTCACCTAAATGACAATGACGAGGAACCAATGACAGGAGAATGAGGCCATGACAAATTATATAAAGTACGCCATCTTATAAGTTTCCTCTTCTCCACTTTTCGCAACTCTTATAAACCAACAGACAATCAGAATGTGGATGAGTCGATGATTCGATTCAAAGGCCTCTCCAGTTTGAAGCAATATTTACCCCAGAAGCCAATAAGAAGAGGGTATAAAGTATGGGTGCGAGCAAATGAAAATGGCTACATCTCACAATTTGAGATATATACTGGAAAGGTGGAAAATATTATAGAAAAAAATGTAGGTGCTGGAGCTGTCAAAACTATGACTGGAAGTCTACATGGGTTGCAACACAAGGTCTTTGTCGATAATTATTTTACTTTGTTACCTCTCATGAAGCACCTCCTACAACATCAAGTGTATGCATGTGGAACTGTTCGACAAGGGCGAGCTGGGGTGCCTAAGGATTTCACCAGTGAAAGACAATGGGCAGGGGAGACTTCCAGTTCAAGTGTTCTGAGACAGGAATTGTTGCTATGTTGTGGAAGGATAAAAAAGAAATCTTTCTTCTCTCCAATTACCACAGCATGGAGGACGTATCAGCAGCCACAAGGAAAAATAAGGATGGTACAGTCGCTGTAATTTCATGTCCACAATTAGTCAAGGATTACAAAAACTATGTTGGTCATGTGGATAAAGCAGATTGACAGGAAAAGTAAAAGTGATGTCGTCATATACTGTGGCACTTCGTAGCTGTAACTGCTGTCAACTCATACCTGATCTTCAACGACAGATGTCAAGAGAGCAGATCCACATCACTCAAAGAGTTTGGCCTTAGAGTCATTGCAGGCCTGATAGGAGCTACAAAGTTGTCCCCCAGTGTAGAAAAGAGATTTAAAAAAAAACTCTTTGAAGCCCTATTTAGTACCAGAGAAACGTTTCGATAATGCAAAACACTTACCTGTGTGAGATACATCCCGTAGATGTGCACTTTGTAGCACAGCAGCTAAACCTTATAGCACAAAATGGATTTGTGAAATATGTGGTGTAGGTGTCTGTGTCAGTAATGTGAAAAATTGTTTTGCTTTATACCACAAAACGTATTGGGTACTGTAGATCAGAACATTTTGTACTGGACCAGTGGTTTCAATATGTAACCATGTCTTATTAAAGAAAAATGAGTAAACATTCGAGTCCTTTCTTTACTTTATATTATAGTTTTATATATAATTTGCAATGGAATTATACGAAATATTTTTTAACTGAATTTGGTTCTTTCGGCTTTAAAGGGATGCTGCTACATCCATTTTCAATAAGCTACCACAAGAATTCAAAAATCTTAGCAGTAATCCATGCGCTTTCAGATCGAATTTGAAGAGTTTCCCTATGGGTCACTCCTTCTATTCTGCTAAGGACTTTCTTGAAAAATTGAGCTGGTTCTTATGTTATGTTGGTGATTGCGTTTACTTAAACTTATGGCTTGACTGCTGGCCATTGTGGCCGAGCGGTTCTAGGCGCTACCGTCCGGAACCGCGCAACCACTACGGTCCCAGGTTCGAATCCTGCCTCGCGTATGGATGTGTGTGATGTCCTTAGGTTAGTTACGTTTAAGTAGTTCTAAGTTCTAGGGGACTGATGACCTCAGAAGTTGTGCTCAGAGCCATTTGAACTATTTTTTATGGCTTGACATTTTTTGGTTCATAAACATTTTATTTTTCTCTGTTATTACTTTTACATTGTAATTTCATGTACTGACACGTTTCATGACCTTAGAGATTTGCTCTTCAATTTGATTCTACGGAACTTGACGTGTAAATAAATAAAAACGAAAACCGCATCTCTGGACATATATTAATATCATCTTTTTTATACCTTTACTAAATAACTAACGACCCAGCCATGGCTTCACTTGGGTATCGCTAGCAAGGGAGGTGTCTAATTCAGGAAGAGTACACCAGAAGAAACACAGTTGCAAAACTGTACCTGCTAAGACACACTGGAAGCATCTTTAAAAAAAATGCTGAGAACTGTCAAAGACGTAACTCACCAAGGAGCTGGAAAAATGTGCAGCTCTCCCGCAGCTATAACAGACAGTGCTTGTGGAACATGGCGGGCACATATCTGTGATTGACAGCACATCGGTTAACAGATAACACAACATAATGGAAATTCGTAAAAGGAATTTCCGTTTCCATTGACACTCTCTCTGACACAATTATTGCTGTGCATAGAGATAAAACTGAATTTTCTTTGTGATTTCTTTGTACATGCTTACTAATAGCATCTGGCTTTGTATAGGTTTCAGAGTTTCACAGTACTGTGGAACTCAATTAGTGTTTTCAGCCTTACGAATACTTAATGCGAAAAACGTTTTCCACGATAGAAATCTCCTACTTCTCCTGAGAACCCAGATATGTGCCAATTATCAGTTAATTTCTTGGACATTCATTCGAATGATGTCGACATTTCGTTGGAACTTATCGAAACATTAGATGAAAAAGGAAATAACTTGCGCGATTCCATGAATTGTGATGCGAACGATGTTTGTTCTTCCAGTTAACGTCCACAACAAAAGCAGAGTACCTTCCAAGCCCAAAGGAAAATTATAAAGTAATAGCTTTTAGTGAGAAAGAAATGGATATAATTTTTTTACTTAAACAAGGGAAGAGAAAACGCTTATGCATAAGCCGTGAGCAAAGCTAGTTCCTTTTTGTAAAATCTAAACATAAAGTATATAAATGGTAGAAATATCCACATGAAGTACAAAATATACGGCAAAAGAAACTATCAAAACCGAGAAAACAAAGCTGTTTGAAAGATTTAGAAGTGCTCATGAGAGTCAGTACGCCATTGCCAAGGGTAGATGTGAACATCACTGATTTCCAGACTTCTTTGACCTGGATAAACAGATTCAGGGAACTATACGGAACAGACAATCCCAAAATTGCGAAGTTTACCTGAAGTAGAGAAGATGTTATTAATAGATAATATTACAGAGAAATTCATGGCTGATGTGAGGAGAAATCTTCTTGTTATCCCCTAAAATGCTGATTAACAGTTACTCAGGTTTCGTAGAAACGACACATCATCTTTTGAACGAAAAAAAAACAGAGTCTCTTCTGCAGTCTATAAATGCTATGACATATTTGTATACGATAATGCCAGTGTTAGGTATCAGTGGCTGCTGTTCCGCAGCTTTGTATCTGTCTTCAGGAACATCAAGGCAAATTAGGACCAAACATTAAGAAAAAGGGCTGTTCACTTGCAAAAATCTTATAATCGGCGTAGCAAAATCTGGAGAAATGGCAAAGTGTAATTTTCAGTTCTACATCCGAAACGTCTTCTGATTATCTGCAGAATGCCTTTAGGAGGACTACGAAAAGACTTTATATAATTTGGATTCTACCAATCACTGCACGGCTGCAGCTTGCGCCACGTGGAAGTAGAGGCGCGCAGTGTGAACACTAGTGTGAATGGAATCACATCATATGGACATGTTGAGGGAGAGACATGTACCTGTACGATTGCGTCTATTCATGTGGATTGCTAGTAGAGTCGCACGGCGGCTAGGCGCAAGGCGCACAGGTGTGACCGATTTCCACAACTATATAATAACTACAGTCACGGAAAAGGTAGTACTAGGTATCAACAAAGACCAGCGAATGCCAGACAAAGACTGGTGGAAGAACGACGTAAAAAACAGCTTGCTACATAGAAAAGTGTTTCAAAGAGTGGCATACGTCAAAAGCAGAATCCGATCGCCTTGTTTACATACCAACCAACAACAGGCCAAGAAGATAGTTACTATCTTGAAAGCAACAACCAATAATAGTATGAAGAACCCACTCACAACATCTGAAAACGATGGGAAAATTTTCAAAGTGGCTGAATTTAGAAGTAATCAGTTCAAAGATGTAAGAGACAATAAATACATTAAAAACACTTCTGCAACACTATCAACTTTCAATAAGGATATTAATGGATAGTGGCAAGAACACGGTTGCAAACTGTTAAATGAAGACTTCTCCTAAGAAGCATCATATGATTTCTCAGCAGATTCATAGAAGTTATAACGTCGGAAGAAGCAAAAATCGCCCTTAAAATGCAAAAAATTGTGAAGCAACTGGTCGAGACGAAATACTAACTGAACTTCTAAATATTTGTGGGGATTCCAGTACATTCTGGTTCACCAAACTGTTATCTTAATAACATGAAGAATGCCTGATAACTGGAGAGGAAGTAACGTAATCCTGTTCTACAAAAACAAAAGCGTTGTAGCCGTTTGTGGAAACTATCATGCAGTAAAGCGAACATCCAAACACTGAAGTGGGAAGGAGAGCTTGCAAATGGATTAAACAAGCTGAAAAAGAACTATGTTCAATCAGTGTGGTGTTATCAGCGGCGCAGGCACTGTAGACTCTTTTCATAATGTTAAAATCATAATGGAAAAATACAAACCACAAGAAAGACCTCTATCTTATGTTTATTGACACCAAAAAAGCTGTCGATCGACTGGCAAGAAAGCTTACGCAGCATGCTCTTCGTGTGCCGTGTCTCTCAGAATACTATATATCTGTTGTCAAGGACAGTATAAGAATATAAAAAAAAATTTTAAGCGTTAACGACGTCAGTGAAGGATTCCAGGTAGAAGGTGGAGTCAACCAAGGCTCTCATATGAGTTCACTGCTATACAAACTCGTCGTGAATGGTGAAACAGAACATCTACAGAGGCCAGGTCCATCGGCATTTTTATACACTGAAGACATAGTTCTACTAGCAGAATCCCTGCCAGAAATTCAAGACGACCTTAATGCTTGGTACGCGGTGCAAGAAGGTAGAGGACTTAGAGCAAGCAGTACCAAAGTGGAGTATATGCATTGTAGCTTCTCAAGAAAGGCCACCAGTTCGAAACTTAAACGATATCTGGACAATGCTCTTATAATGTCAAACGATCAGTTCAGGTACCTCGAATAAGTAATAATAACCATAGCCTGCACGGATAAAGACCTTGAAAACAATATAACAACTGTCTAGTTGAAATGGATGCCACTAACTGGAGACATCTGCGATGCAAAAACACCTATTTAAGCCAAAGAGAATGAATACAAACGAGTGATGAGACTAGCTATAACGTCTTGTTTAGAATGCTAGACCACGTGAATATCAGACGAACAGAAGTTCCAGTTTAAAGAGACAAGAGTGCTCTGCTGGTCTGGAGGAGTGATCCTACAAGATAGAGTAAGAAATGATGATATTCAAAGCTCGTTGAAGGTGGCAAACATGGCGGAATGTCTCAAGATAATCACCTAATGACAATCACCAAATTTGCTGGTAGCAAATTGTATGACAAGAACAGTACTTTGCAAAAAAAGAACTGAAAAGAGGCCCTGAACAATCACCAAATGCGTGGAATATCACCATAAGAAACAACCTGAAAACGATGGGACTGCTCCCTGAAATGACGCAAATACCTTTAGAATTGTTAAACAAGACTAAGAGGGCTGACCTCAAGAAGTAATCCACGGAAAATGAAGAAGAAGAAGAACAAGAAGAAGAAGAAAATGAAACAGAGAAGGAGGAGATTATGTGCTCAGTAACTGTATAAATAGCTGACTCAGTAGGGTGAGCATTTTCAAATTCAGACTGTTACTAGTTAAGTATCCCACTATTACCCAGATGGTTGACAACCATTGAATACATTACCTTCTCAAAAATTTTAGTACAGCCATTCTTTTTTACAGAGAGGATTAACAAGAACATATTTCAACCTGTCTGAGATGACACCCAGAATTTAATGATACATTTCACAGTGAATAAGAACATTATACAATATAGGACTACAACTGTTTAGTACTGTATTGGCTATATGGTCCACTGAATATGAAATTTTCCTTTTTAGAGTCATGATGATTTCTCCAACTTCAATTGAGGATATTAGATTAATTTTTATTTCATTAAATACCCTCTGTATTGCTTCTCTGGCATACTCTCTTACTTTCTCTTCTGAATAATTTGTAACAGCTTTACACCCATTCTTCTTAAAATTAAATATTAAAAATACCTGATACACATGAACAGGTTTTTACAAGCTGCCGTTCCCTTTAACATATCATCTTATATGTAGAGCATGGCACCCTCTTGTATGACTCCGAAGGGGCAGGACCACACTAATGGGACTTGGCTGGCCGACAGTGGAGCTGAGTGGCGTACCAGTGGGGCCGATTGGTAGATTGCTGGTCGATAAAAACACTTTATTACTTTCCAGTTACACATTTCTCCATTGTCAATGTCAAGCAGATACCCCCAATCTGGTGCAGCCAGCTGGCGAGGGTCAGCAGAAGGCTGGCTTACACACCAGGGGATGGTTCTTGCATTGGCACACTGCAGTGCTGATGTTAGGCCAGACAGCAAGCCACCAGCGGTTCATCAGTAGGCTAAGGTCCAGAGACATCAATGAGGAGCTATTATTCTTACTGCACCTGCATTATAATTACATTCATGTTTCTTTTAACTTAATACTTTAATAATTTTCGTCTTATTCATGTGAATTGCAATAATATTTTCATTTGATGTTCTTCCTATGAAATTTGGTTTTGCTACACGTTTTTCACATGTATTTGCATCTGAAACTAATATAATATCCACTCTATTTGCTATATTTTGCATCGTTTTTCCAAATACTGAGGTATTCATGAGCATGAAAAAATACTTTACAAACCCAGTTGTTCCTTTAGTTCTCATTTTCGTATTTATATCAACATATTTTTGTAGTTAATTAGGTTGTTTAAATTACAGTGCCCTATATATTTCTGTCCTCACCCCTCCCCCCGCCCCCATGAACCATGGACCTTGTTGCTGGTGGGGAGGCTTGCGTGCCTCAGCAATACAGATAGCCATGCCATAGGTGGAACCACAGGGTTATCTGTTGAAAGGACAGATAAACGTGTGGTTCCTGAAGAGGGGCAGCAGCCTTTTCAGTAGTTTCAGCGGCAACAGTCTGGATGATTGACTGACCTGGCCTTGTAACACAAACCAAAACGACCTTGCTGTGCTGATACTGTGAACAGCTGAAAGCAAGGGGCATGCAGCTTTACTGTATGGTTAAATGATGATGGCGTCCTCTTGGGTAAAATATTCCAGAGGTAAAATAGTCCGCATTTTGGATCTCCAACCGGGAACTACACGGGAGGACGTTGTTATCAGGCGTTCTACGGGTCGGAGCATGGAATGTCAGGTCCTATAATCGAGCACGTAGGCTAGAGAATTTATAAAGGTGAATGGATAGGTTAAAGTTAGATTTAGTGGGAATTAGTGACGCCGGCCGCGGTGGTCTCGCGGTTCTAAGCGCGCAGCCCGGAACCGTGCGACTGCTACGGTCGCAGGTTCGAATCCTGCCTCGGGCATGGATGTGTGTGATGTCCTTAGGTTAGTTAGGTTTAAGTAGTTCTAAGTTCTAGGGGACTGATGACCACAGCAGTTGAGTCCCATAGTGCTCAGAGCCATTTGAACCATTTTGAATTAGTGACGTTCGGTGGCAGGAGGAACAAGACTTTTGGTCAGATGAGTACAGGGTTATAAATACAATATCAATGCAAGAGTAGGTTTAATAATGAATAAAAAAATAGGAGTGCGGGTAAGCTACTACAAACAATATAGTGAACGTATTATTGTGGCCAAGGTAGATACGAAACCCACGCCTACTACAGTAGTACAAGTTTATATGCCAACTAGTTCTGCAGATGATGAAGAAATTGATGGATGTACGATGAGATAAAATAAATTATTCAGATAGTGAAGGGAGACGAAAATTTAATAGTCATGGGTGACTGAAATTCGACAGTAGGAAAAGGAAGAGAAGGAAACATAGTAGGTGAATATGGATTGGGGGTAAGGGATGAAAGCGGAAGCTGCCTGGTAGAATTTTGCACAGAGCTTAACTTAATCATAGCTAACACTTGGTTCAGGAATCGTGAAAGAAGGTTGTATACATGGAAGAAGCCTGGAAATACTGGAAAGTTTCAGATAGATTATATAATGGTAAGACAGAGATTTAGGAACCTGGTTTTAAATTGTTAGACATTTCCAGGGAAGATGTGGACTCCAACCCAATCCATTGGTTACGGTACGTAGATTAATACTGATGAAAATGCAAAAAGGGGGGAATTTAAGGAGATGGGACCTGGATAAACTAACAGAACCAGAGGTTGTAGAGAGTTTCAGGGAGAGCATTAGGGAACGATTGAGAAGAATGGATGAAAGAAGTACAGTATAAGAAGCATGGGTAGCATTGAGAGATGAAATAGTGATGGCAGCAGAGGATCAAGTAGGTAAAAAGACGAGGGCTAATAGAAATCCTTGGGTAACAGAAGATATACTGAATTTAACTGATGAACGGAGAAAATACAAATACGCAGTAAATGAAGCAGGCAGAAAGGAATACAAATGTCTCAAAAATGAGATCAACAGGAAGTGCAAAATGGCTAAGCAGGGATGACTAGAGTACAAATGTAAGGATGTAGAGGCGTATATCACTAGGGGTAAGATAGATACTGCCCACAGGAAAATTAAAGAGACCTTTGGAAAAAAGAGAACCACTTGCATAAATATCAAGAGTTCAGATGGAAACCGGGTTCTAAGCAAAGAAGGGACAGCAGAAAGGTGGAAAGAGTATATAGAGGGTATATACAAGGGCAATGTTCTTGAGAAAAATATGATGGAAATGGAAGAGGATATAGATGAAGATGAAATGGGAGATATGATACTGCGTGGATAGTTTAACAGACCTAAGACGAAACAAGGCCCCAGGACTAGACAACATTCCATTAGATCTACTGATAGCCTTGGGAGAGCCAACCCTGACAAAACTACCATCTGGTGGGCAAGATGTATGGGACTGGCGAAATACCCCGGACGTCAAGAAGAATATACACTCCTGGAAATTGAAATAAGAACACCGTGAATTCATTGTCCCAGGAAGGGGAAACTTTATTGACACATTCCTGGGGTCAGATACATCACATGATCACACTGACAGAACCACAAGGACATAGACACAGGCAACAGAGCATGCACAATGTCGGCACTAGTACAGTGTATATTCACCTTTTGCAGCAATGCAGGCTGCTATTCTCCCATGGAGACAATCGTAGAGATGCTGGATGTAGTCCTGTGGAACGACTTGCCATGCCATTTCCACCTGGCGCCTCAGCTGGACCAGCGTTCGTGCTGGACATGCAGACCGCGTGAGACGACGCTTCACCCAGTCCCAAACATGCTCAATGGGGGACAGATCCGGAGATCTTGCTGGCCAGGGTAGTTGACTTACACCTTCTAGAGCACGTTGGGTGGCACGGGATACATGCGGACGTGCATTGTCCTGTTGGAACCGAAAGTTCCCTTGCCGGTCTAGGAATGGTAGAACGATGGGTTCGATGACGGTTTGGATGTACCGTGCACTATTCAGTGTCCCCTCGACGATCACCAGAGGTGTACGGCCAGTGTAGGAGATCGCTCCCCACACCATGATGCCGGGTGTTGGCCCTGTGTGCCTCGGTCGTATGCAGTCCTGATTGTGGCGCTCACCTGCACGGCGCCAAACACGCATACGACCATCATTGGCACCAAGGCAGAAGCGACTCTCATCGCTGAAGACGACACGTCTCCATTCGTCCCTCCATTCACGCCTGTCGTGACACCACTGGAGGCGGGCTGCACGATGTTGGGGCGTGAGGGGAAGACGGCCTAACGGTGTGCGGGACCGTAGCCCAGCTTCATGGAGACGGTTGCGAATGGTCCTCGCCGATACCCCAGGAGCAACAGTGTCCCTAATTTGCTGGGAAGTGGCGGTGCGGTCCCCTACGGCACTGCGTAGGATCCTACGGTCTTGGCGTCCATCCGTGCGTCGCTGCGGTCCGGTCCCAGGTCGACGGGCACGTGCACCTTCCGCCGACCACTGGCGACAACATCGATGTACTGTGGAGACCTCACGCCCCACGTGTTGAGCAATTCGGCGGTACGTCCACCAGGCCTCCCGCATGCCCACTATACGCCCTCGCTCAAAGTCCGTCAACTGCACATACGGTTCACGTACACGCTGTCAGGGCATGCTACCAGTGTTAAAGACTGCGATGGAGCTCCGTATGCCACGGCAAACTGGCTGACACTGACGGCAGCGGTGCACAAATGCTGCGCAGCTAGCGCCATTCGACGGCCAACACCGCGGTTCCTGGTGTGTCCGCTGTGCCGTGCGTGTGATCATTGCTTGTACAGCCCTCTCGCAGTGTCCGGAGCAAGTATGGTGGGTCTGACACACCGGTGTCAATGTGTTCTTTTTTCCATTTGCAGGAGTGTAATAATTCCAATCCCAAAGAAAGCAGTTGTTGACAGTTACCACCGAACTATCAGTTTAATAAGCCAGAGCTGAAAAATACTAACACGAATTCTTTACAGACGAATGGAAAAACTGGTAGTAGCCGACCTAGGAGAAGATCAGTTTGGATTCCATAGAAATGTTGGAACACATGAGGCAATACTGCCCCTACGACTTATCTTAGAAGCTGGATTATGGAAAGGCAAACCTATGTTTCTAGCATTTGCAGACTTAGAGAAAGCTTTTGACAATGTTGACTGGAATACTATCTCTCTAATTCTGAAGGTGGCAGGGGTAAAATACAGGGAGAAAAAGGCTATTTACAATTTGCACAGAGACCATATGGCAGTTATAAGAGTTGAGGGGCATGAAAGAGAAGCAGTGGTTCTGAGAGGAGTTGGACAGGGTTGTGGCCTATCCCTGATGTTATTCAGTCTGTATATTGAGCAAGCAGTGTAGAAAAAACAAAAGAAAAATTCGGAGTAGAAATTAAAATCGATGGAGAAGAAATAAAAATTTTGAGGTTCGCTGATGACATTGTAATTCTGACAGAGACAGCAAAGGACCCGGAAGGGCAGCTGAACAGAATGGACAGTGTCTTGAAAGGAGGATATAAGATGAACATCAACAAAAGCAAAATGAGGATAATGGAATACAGTGGAATGAAATCGGATGATGCTGGGGGAATTAGATTAGGAAATGAGACGCTTAAAGTAGTAAAGGAGTTTTGCTATTTGGGGAGCAAAATAATGTATGATGGTCGAAGTAGAGAGGATTTAAGATGTAGACTGGCAATGACAAAGAAAGCGTTTCTGAAGAAGAGAAATTTGTTAACATCGAATACAGATTTAAGTGTCAGGAAGTCGTTTCTGAAAGTATTTTTATGGAGTGTAGCCATGTATGGAGGTGAAATATGGGCGATAAATAGTTTAGAGAAGAAGAGAATAGAGGCTTTCGAAATGCGGTGCTACAGAAGAATGCTGAAGATTAGATGCATAGATCGGATAACTAATGAGGAGGTATTGAATAGAATTGGGGAGAAGAAAAATTTGTAGCACAACTGGACAAGAAGAAGGGATCGCTTGGTAGAACATGTTCTGGGTCATCAAGAGATCACCAATTTAGTATTGGAGGGCAGCATGGAGGGTAAAAACTGTAGAGAGAGACCAAGATTCAGAAGGATGTAGGTTGCAGTAGGTACTGGGAGATAAAGAAGCATGCACAGGATAGAGTAGCATGGAGAGCTGCATCAAACCAGTCTCTGGACTGAAGACCACAACAACAACAAATATTTCTGTTATCTTTATTTCTAGAGATATGTATTGTTCAAAATTTCTATAGTATACTATATATATATTTTGCTATTCAGTGTTTTTAGTAACATTTTTCTTTAGTGCCAGGTGCAATTTCATTTTCAGGAGCTAATAATAAATCTTTATGTTCATCATGTAATTTTTTTAGATATTCTAAATCTACTTCAAAAATATATCATTGTTCCGAATTCATCACATCAGTATCTAAATTGTTGTCCCACTCAAATTTCCCAAATCATAATAATTGACTCAAAGCCCAGTCATAAATTATTTGCTTCTAAATATATGTAATATTTTGATTTCGTATTTGAACAATAATTATTCAGATGTTTATTGTTTGTTTTGACATATCTTCAACAACATTGAGGTATACTGATTCTAATTCAATTTTCAACCTTTAATAGAATACTAGAATCATATAATAGTTCTAATTTTACCTCAGTCTTAAGATACAAATCATGATTCCCAGATATTTTATATTAAATTTTTCCCAAACTAAATTTAGAATTTGTTCTTATCATCACTAATATCATGTTCATTCAATTTGTTACAGAATTTTTGGTTCGCTCGAAAATCTGTTTCTTCAGATTTTTTCTGCAACTGTCCATATTATCATATGGATAAACGGCTTTTTTTAATTATTCAGTGTACTAGACATTCTGGCAAAAATTTTCTAATGTTTGGTGTTTGATTACCTATTAAATTTGGTAACAGTTTATCAAGTGAAGATGATATCAACATAAATGCATCAATGAATCTGGTTTTTAACGTTACTGTTTTTCTATCAAAACTAATAGATTCATCTTCATTATTTCTTATTGAATCAGTTTCTTATTCATAATAACTGAGTTCTTTTATGAACAATTGAGTATCATATCCTGAGAGATTGTGTACATGAATAGATACAAAATATGAACGTTTTCTTGCAAATTACATTTATTATGCAATGGATTTATCTATTTTCCAGTTACATGGCTATAATTACGAACTTTTTGTTTTTGTGAATAATGACCTGTTTTTGATTTATTATGCCTTGGTTGTTCTTCATGTATTAATGGCGTCATTTTCTCAGTTTCATAATAGAAATTATCTATATCTTCAATTTCTTCTTTCATACCATCGATGAATTTTTATAATAATTTGGTCTTCTATATACAAATGGATTTTTGTAGCGTCAGTCAGTATACTTAATGTATCAATAAAATCTATTTGCTTTTAGTTTTTGATATTTCATTGTACATGAGTTTACTTGATCAGGTAGACAGTTATTCATTTTTAAAAGTAAACTTACAAATTCGACACAAATCACAAGAGAAATTCTATTTAGTATGTTTGTAATTGTAAACTAATGTATTATCATTTATCTGGTAATTCTACTTTGAAGGGTTTGTTAACTGAACAATGTGGAATGTGATTCAGTTCCCTTTAATATTCAAATTTATTAAACATATCACACAAATAAAATTCGATTCCATAAGTATTGATGTCTAAGCTGAAAAAAGTGGATATAAATATTTAATTCAACAATAATGTGAGATATTTTTTCTTTAAATATTATTGATTAATATGTTTATGCTGTTCAAATTTAGTTATTTTCAGTGTATCTACTTGTTAATTTCCGTCCAATAAATAAAGATCAGTAGATACATTGATTTTTGTCTAATTTTGGAATAGTTTCAAATGGAACCAGAAAATAAAATTCGTGTACATTTTTCAAGCTTCTGATGAATTCTGAGCCATCAGGTATATATTTTTTAACTTTCTCCATATTTTAATCTCCAGGATATAGTGCTAATTTTTAGATAAATGAAAAAATTCTTGTTATTATTTTTTACATTAAATCAATTTTTCTATTTTTAATTTCTCTGGTAATTTGATGTAAGGTTAATCTCTTTATAGAATGCATTTATTAATTGCTAATTTTAATCGAATAACTCGATCTAGATCCAACAAGATCCTAAAGAGTGAAATTCAGGCATTTGTGACATAATTTCTTTTTTCCCCTTTTTTAAAAATTTAATCAGTTTTACTTCATTCATGATCATACAACTATGTGTTTAAGTTTTAAAATTCACTGTTTTTTCAGATCTGATGACTGCATCATATAAACCAAAAATATATAAAATTGACTTTCACGACATTATGTAATTTTAAATTTTCTATCGCTGTTTCACCAGTTTTTGATTTTCACCCATTCAAAAAGACAACTAAATTATAATTGTTCTGTATGTTAACAGTTTGTAAATTATTTTCAAACTCTGTATTAATTTGATATTGTTTTCAATTTTTTTAGAAATACATTGGTAGAAAATGCAAATATTAATATCAGTTGTTTAGAACAGTCTTTTTTAAAATTGTCGTCATTCTTTTCTATTTCAAAATAATGTAATATTTCGAAGTATTTGCGATAACATTATGATGTTTAATTATCAGTAATTAAATCAACTGTTCTTAATGTAGAGTAACCAGTTACATTATTTTTTACATTAATAGTGAAGATGAGTAGCTGTAAACTGTCTTATTTTTGTCACCATTCATACGAAAAAATAAAGATGATCAAAATTGGGGTTCAAATGTATAATTTGAGCAACACTGGAAAATTTTTAAAAACCATTTTAAAAAGAATTAAGATAGTATAAAAATTAATTTAATATAAGATAACTATAAATACAATTGAGTCAAGATAAAATACGAATAATACTAACTGAGATCACAATAAATATGTATTTCAACTTAAGAAAATGAATTGAGTTTAAGATAAAGACAGATTTAGATTTAAGAGTGTTAAATTGTTTTTAACTCGCTTCGTGTTCTTTCTAAATCACCAGATTTTATTATTTTGGATATATTCTTGAGTACATTTTTCACATTTACCTCAATGTTTATCTTCACACAATAGATACAGATAAAAACAACCTAAATCGTTAATTTCCTTACAAATATTATACTTATACATCCAGTTTGTTGTTCATCATTATCATTTTCAATCGATAATAATATTTTAAAATTTATATTAGAAAGTTTATCACTTATTTGTTGTTTAAAATGCATATTAATACAATATATAGAAGTATTTTACACCTACACAACGAATTCGTTTATTATATTGTTTTAGATGATACTTTTTAAAATGTATTAACTATTCTCCTATAACCATCTTTCGTATACTTCTCTACATCAAAATTATCGACCGACTTCTGAGTTTCTCAGGTTTTACACTTTTTAGTTTTTATTCAGTCAGGAGATTGCTTCTGCATTCGTTTAATCGATTTTAAAAGTTAAAAAATTATATAGTAGCTAATTGTTCTAGTTTCTGTAAAGTGTTTTAATACATTTATGATCTCTGGTATTGATTTAGATGATTGAAGACATTTATACCAAATAATAAGAAATCAGTCGTCCCAGATCTTATTACTTTTTCGTAAATTCATTATACTCAAGGAATACATTAGGTTTAAAAAATAAAAAACTCCGTAACATTTTGATATTCCGGTATGTATGGGTTTATTTATCGATTGTCATTTTTTATTTGTAGTTCACTGTTGGTGTTTGAGTTTACATATTACCATTCTGTCATTTGAAGATAGAGAGTGAAGCTGTGGTGCTAGAAAATGGAGTCCCAAGTGGAACTTTTCCGACATATTCTTCTGTTTGACAGCAGTGGGTGGAGCCACAAACATTTGCGCCATGTGTAGGGATAATGCCATTGAACAGATAAATGCAAGAACATGGTTTTCTCGCTTTAAGAAGGAATGTTTGGAATTAGTGATTCTCCATGTGCAAAAAGACCTGCAGTGTTTGCTGAAGATTGTTTAAACTAATTAATCCACAATGATCCATGTCAGTGCACTCGAGAACTGGCAAATGTGATGAACTGTGATCAGTCAACCATTACGGTACTTTTACATGCAGCGGAGAAGTTTCAAAAAATGGATATATTACTCTAAGCCAAAATCACAAAAATCAGCAGATGACCATATGTGCGTCTATGCTTGCTCGTCTTCAATTAACTCGTAAGCAACGCCGAGTATTCCTGTCCTGTTAATGTTGACGTGAAGTGGTGTTCTTATGCAAACATAACGAACGGAAAGGAATGGTTGAGCCCAAGCAAAGTAGCAGCTCCCGATTTGAAGACCAGTGTGCATCCACAAAAGATAATGATAAATATCTGTGCAACAGGAACAGTGTGGTGTACTACGAATTGCTTCCCCGAGGTGTTAACATCACTGCTGACATTTATTGTTAACAACTGAGAAGTCTTGCAAACGCAAACCAAAAACAACGACCAGGAAGACTGAGTGAAGTCATGCTAAATCACGATAACGACCGCCCCCATTCTGCTAGACTGACAAAAACGCTACACAGCAGTTGGGTAGTGAAGTCTTGCAGCACCTACCTTATTCATCTGATCTTTCGCTCTCAGACTTCTACCTTTTACGCTCTCTGTCAAGTAACCTTCGAGGAACTTCCCTTCCGGTTGAAAATGCGCTCCGACCATGGCTCGACGAGTTCTTCCCCTCAAAACCACATGAAGTGGTTGGCAAACTGTTGTAAATATTGAAGGTGAATATATTATTGATAATCAAAGTCTGTATTACGTGTATCTGTTGTGTTTATAAACTTATGGAAAAACGCCACGAGCTTACACACCATACTACTATTTGTCAAGTGTAGTGAATGTGAGTAGATATTACGCTTTTATAAAGTTGGATATACAAAAGCAACAGGTGAGAAAGGAAACTATAGGTCAAGAAAGGGAGAGAGAGTTTTATGTGCTCCAAGAAACTAAAGGGGTATTTTATAAATTTCACTTCTGCTCACTAATGAGCATGAATAATTACGCTGTAACTCATTTTCTATTTCGAATTGGTTTTGCTTTGGTATACTTTTCTTTTTTTTTACTTTGGATGTATTCAATATGTCAGAGAAGGAAGTCCCCATCACTTTTATAAATACGGGGCCGACTCTCGCGATATCTAGTGGTCAATTCCGTATAACACAGGAGCGTTCGGATACTTTTGACATGATAACGTACCAAGATAATACAACTCACAGCTCTACGATTCCTATCACGGTTAAAGTTTCCGCGACTATACTTTAATCCATTGTGCTTCCTGTGTGCCAATGCACGATCAGGGAGAATGGTACTTTCTGAGCGCAACAACTTGAGATAGCAGGGAACGTCGACCCCTGGAAATCAAGTGGCAAGCAATATATCAATAGCGAGCGAAGTTTGTGAGACATCGCTAACAAAACACAAGCAAGGGAAGCATAATCTAACGTGTCGAGGAGTTTGTTAATATTTAGCACGAACTTGCTAAGCCGGCGGGCTAATAGGCTGCCTTTGCTGTATTATAGTCCCTTGATTTTTTCCTAATCTTTCACCGGACACGTGTCGCTACAACGAATCACGTTACTTCAGAAAAAACAATAATAACGATTGTCGTAGTGGTACATTCATGGTAAGGTATAATCGTGATACTGGGTTGGCCTACAAGCCCTGCGGATTTTTTTGGGTGAAAATTTTGCGTGAAAAGTAAAACATGGCAAAGCGTTTCATGTTATTCGGTAGGGAATTATGTGCTCTACAAAACAGTGTGTTTAGGTTTTTATAGTGTTATTCTTTGGGTTTTTTTTTTCAAGTCGACACAAAAGAACATTTTCGACACGTTAATAGAGGAACAAAAGCCATTGAAGCCGCTCGTGAGATTTGCGATATGTATGACGAAGGAGCGATGCCTCTTAGGCACCTCAAAATTTCAAGCGATTCAAAGATGGCAATGTCAACCTCAGAGACAGACGCGGTTCGCCAGGAATTGCTTAATCGGAAGCAAACAGTAAATGCAGAACTTCACGTCCAACAAATGCAACGACTCAACAACGCTATCCACCTGATCGGTGAAACGGCGTCCTGCTGCAACATAACGCCCTCACATCTCCAAGGAAGCAATTCACACGCTTGGCTGACAAATGCTGCCACATTCTCCGTATACCCCCGATAGGGCTTCGGATTTCCATCTCTTTCCATCCTTCTAGAAAGCGTTTCGCTCAGTAATGACGTGGAACTGAAAGCTTGTCTGGGCAATTTCTTGAGTTTGTGTACTTGCACGGAGTGACGCTTTAACTGAGAGGGAATGTGTTGACATTTTCACGGAGCCCAGGGCACTGTAGGTAGTAGGTAGGGTGTCCCGAAGTCAGCCGCTACCTGCGACGTATTCTGGGCAAGTGTTCAAATGGCTCTGAGCACTATGGGACTTAACATCGGAGGTCATCAGTCCCCTAGAACTTAGAACTACTTAAACCTAACTCGTGATGACTGGGTGTTGTATGATGTCCTTAGGTTAGTTAGGCTTAAGTAGTTCTAAGTTCTAAGGGTCTGATGACCATAAATGTTAAGTCCCATAGTGCTCAGAGCCACTTTTTTTAAACCTAACTAACCTAAGGACATCACACACACCCACGCCAGAGGCAGGATTCGAACCTGCGACCGTAGCAGTCGCGCGGTTCCAGACTGAAGCGCCTAGAACCACTCGGCCACCACGGCTGGCTCTGGGCGATGTCAAAGCACTTTTACTGCGCAAAGTTCCCTGTCTCTGCCACATTCATAGTGTGCGTGGCTTTCTCTCAGAGTGCAGTATTGCAGCTGAGCTCCGACTTGCAAGTAACGTTCCTTTTTTTAGAGCTGAGATAACGGAGTTCACGTAGACCACCAAGGGGAACCCCTTGTGTGTGTGAAATCTTATGGGACTTAACTGCTAAGGTCATCAGTCCCTAAGCTTCTAAGCTTACACACTACTTAACCTAAGTTATCCTAAGGACAAACACACACACCCATGCCCGAGGGAGGACTCGAACCTCCGCCGGGATCAGCCGCACTGTCCATGAGTGCATCGCCCAGATCGCTCGGCTAATCCCGCGCGGCGAGAACCCTTTGCTGACCTACGATGTACACCAGTATAGAGTTGACTGTATAAAAAACAAGAAGTGACTTACTGGCGTTTTGTAAACTTTAAAATGAATAATACCGAGCGAGGTGGCGCTGTGATTACTGGACCCGTATTTGGGAGGACGACGATTCAAACCCGCGTCTGGCCTTCCAGATTTAGATTTTCCGTGAGTTCCCTATACTGCTCCAGGAAAATACCGAGGTTGTGCCTTTGAAAGGGCATTTCCGATTTCCTTCCCCATCCTCGACACAATCCGAGCTTTTACTCCGTCTCAAATGACCTCAATGTCGACGGGACATTAAACACGATCTTCCTTCCGTCTTTAAAAAGAATAAATCCAAAGGAAGGCAATTCACAAAAAACAACACAGTTTTAGTTGAAGGTAGCATGTTTGTATTTCAAATAAGGCAGCAAATGAAGTGCGAAACCGTTGCGTCAACGCAAAGAAACGGGTAAAAGAAACAGACGTTAGAGTTACACCAGTTTACGTTGAAGCAGGGCGATATAGTAACACCGTTACCATCATACAGAAGTGTGAAACAATTGTTACATCGAATTAGGCGAAAATATCTGGGAACTACACACGATCCTACCGATTCTGGAGGAATGTTCTTCAAGAATTATGATAGATTACTGATGTTTACCAGCGAAAAGAGAAAAGTGTGTTTATCATTCGTTGTGGATGGACTGTCCAAGAGTTCGAGCAAGCAGTTTGGATAGTTGTTTATACTACGCGCCGACATTAACAGTTCTTGGGAGGAAACAAGCACCATTCCAGTTGTTTACGCCCTGCTGCCAAATAATAAGCAAGAAACATATAAAAGTTTTTTTTAAAGCTATTAAAACTAACGTGCCTAGATGGAACTCTGCATCTATGATGATGCGCTTCAAAATTGCCATCGTTGAAGCAGCTAACAGTTTGTTTCCTGGAATAGAGATAACTGGTTGCAATTATCATTTTAATAAATGTATGTGGAAAAAAGTTCAGTGCTGTGGCGTCGGTCCATATTACAAGAAAAACGAGGAAATACGTTGTCACATAAGAATGAGTTCTGCTCTATCACATCTTCCCCTGGAAATTTTGGATGATGGCTGGCTAGATATTCAGGAGAGTGCGCCTGAAAACCAAAAGATTCAGGACTTTTATGTGTATTTTGTGGACCAGTGACTCGATATCAGGCATATGTAAAGAGAGATGTGAAGCTGCAGTGGAAGACGCCATCGTACTGATAACGTCTCAGAAGGATGGAAGCAAAGAATATCATAAGTTCATCCAAATGTTTACTCAGTAGTGAAAAATGTTTGAGAAGGTGCAGAGTACCATAGCCATCAGTCTGCCCAAATAATTTTAAACGAGTACCATAGCCATCAGTTTGCTCGAATAATTTTAAACTTCGATGGGAAAAGAAAGAAAAAGTCAACAATGAATACTGACGAAACGACTGCAAAGGAAACTCCAATCTGATGGGAGCTGAAAATCATTTCTGACACGTGTGGAATATGCAGACAAATTACAATGCCAAAGAAAACGTCGGAATCACAGAAAAATATGTAAATACTGATATATTTCTGATAAAAATGTTGGCACTAAGTATAGAAATACAAAATTACGGTAAAATGGATTTTAACCTTACATCCAAAAATGAATGTTAGTACAAGACTAAAAAAACTATGCCCGAACAGGCTATGAAGGCCCAACGGTACTGACGGACCGCCTTGTCAGTCTCAGCCCACAGGTGGTCACTGCATGCGGATATGGAGGGGCATGTGGTCAGGACACCGCTCTCCCGACCGTATGTCAGTTTACGAGACCGGAACCACTACTTCTCGATCAAGTTGCTCCTCAGATTGCCTCATAAGGGCTGAGTGCACCCCGCTTGCCAACAGCGCTCGGCAGACCGGATGATCACCCATCCAAGTGGTAGCCCAGCCCGACAGCGCTTTACTTCGATTATCTGACGGGAACCGGTGTTACCACTGCAGCAAAGCCGTTGGCTTACTACAAGACACATACCCATTAAAATTCACCGGCACCATAACATTCTCCCTTCCTGCTTATATGGTATTTCTTCCTGTAATTTCAAGATCAGGGTAGGCATTTTCGTGCGTTTTCTGAATGAAAACCTACCCACAGTCTTCTTGAGGAGGTGCAAGGGTACGGATATCTGATTGTAAGTCAGTGCCTATTTCCTTGGAACTTGTTGATTGTACTGAAAAGGACTTCAATGTATTCCCTAAATTTATATTTGCTTTCGCTGCAGTTTTCCTGTAAATCTTGCAACTTGTATTTCACAGTATGAGTTCATGCCAAGTTCGGAGTAAAGATGGTTCTGTTTGATGGTGATAGACAGCAGAAATTGTCTGAAATTGTCTTGGGAACTTTCAGCGTGCCATAGCCCATTACGCAGTCCGTAATTCAAACATTTCTTAGATGTACTTGTAATTTGAATGCAGCGAAATCATTTTGGGATCTAAGAGTAAACATTCCAAAGATGTGAAGCAGCCATTACATTTCTTGAAAAAAATTGAAGTTTTACGCTGGCGTCTGCCCTTAAAATGTGGGGTATCTGTTTCTAAACGGATTACAAGTAGTTTGATGTTTGAGTTAGAAACTTCAATGCGGTCAGACGCATCAGCATCAACGCATCAGTGCCAGATGCCTAGTCTATAGGTTTATTGTGTGCAATGGTATGGTATCTTGATGCACTCAGTGTTCTACTAACGTGCTTCAAAGCTTTGAACACAACCAAAAAATCCAGTTTACAGCAACTTACAATAGACTCCAAGCAAAAGATTATGGACACCTGGAAGGCAACAGAGAGACGCTGATGTGAAAAAAATCCGCTTTTAAGCTATATGATTGAAGAAATTATTCATCGCAGAGGAGCAGAGAAATAAACGTCTCAATAATTTTGACTATGACAATACAGTTTTGTTTTCGGGGGAACATTCAACGAATGAATCTGCAGTTAGATCAAGTTACCATACTGCTTTTCAGCTTGCAAACTACTTCGCAGTTTCACTGATTATGGGTTATGTTGACAGTGAGGAAACTCGGCTACAGCTATAATTTTACACCTACAGTGTGACGTCTGCGTGATTAGCAAAATTAGTCACATAGACTTCGTTTCTTCAATGTAAAGTTTCACGACTTAACAAGTCTGTAGCTATGATTATGTCGATGTTTAGACTTCCATGTACATACTCCTTTTTTACGCAGTGAAGAGAACGGAATCCACCCTCAGAAGCTCACTGGCAGATGTTAACTTAAGAGCTTGTCTTCGAATAAGCATTAGTCGAAAATGTTACCAGACACTAATCCCTTAGTGAATAGGGAGCTAACTAATATTAATTGACATTCTGTACTTTTATGTTTAACTTTTAAATGAAATGGTAACGAAATGTAAATTTGTCAGGTTGCAACAGTCGTAAGAAACACCTTGTTTCTCACTTAGCTGGCCTCCGTTCTTTGCATGATCAAAATATTAAAAGATGTGTTGAATTTAATCGTCAGTTCTCATTATGGTGAATTTCATTATCAGTTCTCATTAATATGTCTTTGCCACGAAACACATTAATGAGCCACCCTGAAGCGATTCATGGTTCCTCATTGCTATGGTGTGAGCGAGAGCTACTATGCTGAACTACTAGAATTTTTAGTGTCCCTGTACCTGTGAGAAGTCGGTTAGCCCGGCAACAGCCTCAGGTTCCGTGCAAATGTCACTCCATGCAATTGTCTCAACCCCGATTTCTTCGCGCCGAAACAGGGCAATTTCTATCGTAGAGACGCTGAACAGCTTGTTGAACGTTGGGAAGCAGCTGGGAACAATAATAAAATGCAGATATTGATTGATTTGTTGTTCATTTCCTGTTTATTTTTGTGGATACCTAAAATTTAATAAAAACTGGCAGAACTTACGGGCAAACCCAATACAATAAGGAATAATGGTGAAAACAATATTTATTTATGGATACGATCACGATAATTTTAAAACGTTATTACAGCGAAAAATTTAATATTTATAGCTCCTTGACGTTATTGGGATACTGCCTGTATTGGGGTGATACTGTATATATCACAAAGACATGAGAAACACAGTACATGAAGTCCTTTTCCCACCATGCACATTTAATCTTTAATAATATTGGTTGAAAACGGCTCTCTTTAACATTTAAAAGAATAATCGTTCAAAAATATTTTAAGGCAAACTACGCTAAACAAGCATGAGCCTATTTGTGGAAAACTATGAAAGAAAATGACAAGACTCGAACCCAGTACGTACAGACTTTTATTCTGCCGCCTTAGACAGTTCTCATAAGACTTTAAGTTTCAGTTTCTAGAAAATGCTTGAGGAGCACATCGAACATGAGAAGCACTTATTATATCTACGTATGTAGTTATGTCGTGCCGAAGTTGCTGGAAATTCGTGACGTCTGGGGATTATTTCCCTTGTGTGTGGTAGCATAGGCGTACGCAAGGGGGGCCCGGATGGAAGTTGCCCCCCACCCCTAGAATTTGGTGTACAGAGTTTTTATTCATTGCAGAATTCATATACGCTTCTAGAAGAGTGTGGGTAACTGTCAGTCCTCTGGGATATAATACTTTTTTGTGTCTGCTATGAAATTTAGTTCTTGTGGCGTGACACGTCCCGAAACTGACCCACTCATTTATTTTAAAAATGGCGCTTTTAGGGTCTTGCCTTCCTGGGTAAGCTTATGCGGACGCCCATGTGTGGAAACACTAGCGCCGATAACGGCATAGCGTGTGGTGCCCCCTTGTCCGAGACACGCCATGTGTAAGGGCACCGTGATCCCTGCTTGCCACGCACCTGTGCATGCTAGCGTGTGAGTTCTCCACTCCCTTCGCCCCCCCCCCCCCCCTCTCCCCGTCCCACCCTACCAACCAAGCATCCGCCCGCACTTCCGCTGCACTGCAGTCAAGACAGGAACACCTGCTCGTCGGATTCAGAGGGATCTTGTTGCAATGCAGGCCCATTGGCACAAGTTACCATTGTAGAAGGGCGACAGTAAAGCAGACGTATGAGTAAAGTTATAGGCAGGGGAAGAGAGTGTCAGGAAACAGATGTGATACACACTACAAGACAAAGCGAGGCTCCCTTCCTTAAGTGTTGTGGAAATAAAAGAAAAGGAAAGGAAGGAGATACCAGTCGACCACAGTATCCGTTAGAGAAGTATGTTAACAGAAACAGTAGTTTCCCTGACAAACTTCTATTTAAAGACGATTATCACATAGACAGCATCAGCAGTTCGTACATCGGTACGAACACGGCGTGCTTAGCAACCTATAATTGTCGTTTGTGTTACGATCATTTCTGCGTTTCGATGTATCGTGGCACTCCGTATATTCACTTATAGTGTTGGTTTAAGAGAGATAATGCTCAGTCGTATTTCTCATCTACATCTACGTGATTACTCTGCAGTTCACAGTTAAGTGCATGGCAGATGGTTCATAGACCCACATTCGAGCTGTTTCCCTATTATTCCACTTTAGAACAGCACGCGGGAAAAAGGAACACTTAAATCTTCCCGTGTTAGCTCTGATTTCTCTTATTTTATTGTGATCATAATCTCACTCCAGCTAGGTGGGCGCCAACAAAATATTTTCATACTCTGGGGAGAAAGTTGGTGATTGAAATTTCATGAGAACGGAAAACTCCTTCGTTTTAATGATTGTCACCCCAATTCGCGTTCATATCCGTGGCACTCTCTCCCCTATTTCGCGATAATACAAAACGAGCTGTTCTTTGAACTTTGATGTCCTCCATGAGTCCTATCTGATGCGATTCCATACTGCACAGCAATACACCAGAAGAGGGCGGACAAGCGTAGTGTCAGCAGTCTCTTTGGTAGACCTGGAGCATTTTCTAAGTGTCCTGCCAATAAATCGCAGTATTTGGTTTGCTTTAACCAAAAAGCTATCAATGTGATGGTTACGGTTTAAGTTATTCGTAACTGCAATCCCTAAATATTTAGTTGAATTTACAGCCTTTAGATCTGTGTGATTTATCGTGTAACATAAATTTAGCGGATTCCATTTAGTACTCATGCGGATAACTTCACACTTTTCATAATTTAGAGTCGATTGCCACTTTTCGCACCATACAGACATTTTGTCTAAATCGCTTTGTAGTTGGTTTTCATCATCTGATGACTTTACAAGACGGTCTATGACAGAATCATCTGCAAACAGTGTAAGAGAGCTGCTCATATTGTCTCCTAAACGTTTATGTAACCGAGGAACAGCAGAGGGCCTATAACACTTTCTCATACAAGTTTAATGAAAGGGAAAGAGGTGCAGAAGACGAAGAGTAGTTTTTTTAAAGTAAAATACAAAACTTTTGAAAAACTGTTTTTATTCATTACCAGTCATACAAAGGTCTTACAATAAATAATGCTGCACGATGTTTTTCTGGAAACATTTTTGTTCTTATGAGTTAGAATATAGTGAAAGTGTCAGTCAACACTTATTCTACGTTTACTAATTTTCTACATAGTTGACATCACGTTTTATGACCTTACACAAGCGTTGTGAAGAGTATGTATTCCCTGTGCTAGGATCCATGGATTTCTCCCATCATCTACAAAGCCTACATAGAGAATATTTCATTGGTCCAAACAGATGGTAGTCCGAGGGCGCCAGGTCTGAACTACAGGGTGGATGAGGCAATGACGTCCAATTTTATTTGGTGACATGTTCCCATGTTCTGTGACTTACGTGTGTTTGTACATTATCGTATTGGAGGAAGACTTCTTCTGGATTCTTGTCAGACCGAACATTTCGAAAACGGTTTTTGAGCTTCTTGAGAGTCTTCACATATGCCTCTTAGTGAATGGTTAATTCTTTTGGAAGCACAGTCTCGAGAATGACACCATCACTATCCCAAAAGACTGTCATCTGGAATTTTCCAGCAATGGAAGATGCCTTGAATTTATACTTTTTTGGTGATTGTGGATGGTGCCACTCGTGTGACTGTCTTTTTCTTACCGACTCAAAATGATACACCCAGGTTTCGTCACCTGAAATTATCTGTGGCAGAAATCCAATTGCTTCAGATTGCTCCAAGAGGCTATATGAAGCGACTTTTCTTTGAATCTTGTGGTCTTTTGTCAGCATTTGTAGAACGTATCTTGAAAAAATCTCTGAATATGCAAGAGTGTCAAGACTTTATGTCTTCCAGTGACGGAGTCTCAGTCATTTCAAATGCACTTCCAATGCTCGCGGATGCTGTAGAACCAAGTGTTAAGTTACGATGCACCAATATGCACTAATAATGGCATCCGTGTGATCCACCATGTCGGGCGCAGTGGCTCCGACAGAACGTCCCGATCGTGGTCGATCATGAAGCTCACTTTCTGCGCTTCCTTACACTTTAACTCTCTTTACCCATCACCCAAGAGTAATCCTATCAACTGAAACACTACCACACACAGTACACAACGTTTATGGATGGTCGTCATGGTTCTTTTTCCCTCAAACAAGTATATTATTACAGCACAATGCCTATAACGTGTGTCTTGCGTAGACACCAATTTGACGGTTCACTGCGACTCTGCCATCTGTCGGAGTCGTTCGACACTTCACTGAAGTGCAGAAGAAATATCAAATTTGAAGCACCTTATACATCATTTGTTTCCAGAAAGTAATTAATACGTGTACCAAATATGGTTGAAATCACTCCAGGGGTTTAAAGAGGAGCTTTTCATCAGCGGGTTTGCCAGAGTACAAATATGTCACACATATTCAACATATTTCACATATATTTGTACATATATTTCACTTGTATCTGTAGTTTTACTGTATGTCTACATCTACATCTACATGGATACTCTGCAACTCATATTTAAGTACCTGGCAGAGGGTTCATTGAACCACCTTCACAATTCTCTGTTATTCCAATCTCGTATAGCGCGCGGTAAGAATGAACACCGAAATGAACAGCGAGAATGTAATAAGCGATAAACTCTTTTCCATTCATCATTTTGTGAGCGTTGTCAGCCAGAAAAAGTTTCATAAAGGTTTGAAATTGTATTTAAAGTGTTCTCATTCTCAAATACTGGAGAAAAAAGTTTGACTACCCGCGTGTCGTGGACTACACAATTTTTTCACCCCAACCCCCGTTGTTTGAGATGTAGGTGATTCTTACCTCCACAGTGATTTTTCCCTGACAGTAAGTGATACGTGTACCAAGTTTGGTTGAAATCGGTCCACTGCTCTATAAGGAGATGAACATACAAACATACATTTTTATAATATGTATAGAGGTAATATATATACACATCAAGATAATCAGTTAAATCAGAGGAGGTACTCCCATAAACAATAGGCAAATGAAAATGCGTCTACGTTGAGCGGCGACAAGAAATATACCATTATCAATGTACACGCCCCCATGGGTGGGAATAACAAAAAAGATTCCAAATCAACAGAGAAATTCTGGATAATATTAGAGGCATTGGTGGCCAAGATCCCCAAAGATGACATAAAAATTTCGCTTGGTGATTTCAACGTACAAATCGGGAGACAAAAAAGTCACCAAAGAAATGTGGGAAGATTTCCCGGCACAAATTTACAAACAAAAATAGCACGAGACTCACCGAACTGTGCCAGCAGAACGACCTGAAGATTATGTCAAAATCCCTCAGGAAATCTTCGTGAAAATAGAAAACATGGAAGATGAGATGGGAGAATTTCAAACTGACCGTGCAGCGATATCCTACCCAGTCGAGAAACAGATCCATGACATTCATGTTCTCAGAGGTGCAAATGTTGATTCAGACCACTACTTAACTCCACACAAAATTAAATTTACACCGAAGAAAATTCAACAGAAAAGAATACATGTAGAGTAGTTTGACACGAGAAACACCATAGAACCCAACACAAATCAGAAGTGGGATAGACAAAAAGCAAACACATGCGAAGAATTCCATAGAAAGATAACATAAAAAGCAAAAGAAGTGACACGACGGAAAAGGAACACTAAAAACCCATGGTGGGTCTGAAGGTGTGAAGATGCGCTGGAAAGAAGCAAACAAGCCTTCCAAGAATACAACAGCAAAAAATCTCCGGAAAGCCTATTTTGTCTTAACGGGATGCAAAACTCATTACGCAAACCAAGCGAAAGAACGCGAAGAACGCTATACAGATAAATTTTCGCAACCGCAATGCCAGAGAATTCTACAGGATTTCCGCAAGGAAGGTCGGCGGGTACACATCTCAAAACTTATGCTTCAGAATGAAAGAGAGAAACCTCGCAGTAACTAATCAACAGGATTGTCAGGAACTGGCACTGTATTTCTCTGACCTCTTTAGCTACTCTGATCCTGAAACAAGATTCCCAACACAGACGGCACCCACCCTCACCCGGAATCATTCCCACCAATATGTGAAGTGATCCACAAACATAAATTAAAAACAACAGGACATCCGGCAATGACGACATCACTGTAAAACTACTAAAGTATCTTGGGCCAAAGACTCTTCAGGAACTTACACAAATAATCACAATCATCTGGCAAGGAGAAAAACTTCATGATGACTGGAAAGTGCACTTATCCGTCCGCTGCACAAGAAAGGAGATAGGGCGACTGCGAATAACTACAGAGGGATGAATCTACCTGATACAAGTCATACACAAAATTTTCTCAGCGTGTTTAAGCAAGGACAGTTAGAACACAAAATTGATGAACAGCAGGCAGGCTTCCGCTCTGGCACTAAGAGTCTAAGCACTGTGGGACTTAACATCTGAGGTCATCAGGAAGGAAATTAACACTCTCTCCTTTTTTATTGTTACTTTACCTAAGGACGTTATTAATACTGATAATTTACACGTTGGCTTTGTACGCCAATTGGCACATGTTTCTCGGCACGAGCGTCATCTGCCCTGTTTTCAGAGTAACTACGCTAGCCGATTACACTCAGTCGGTTGTGAGTTCTACAAGATCCATGAGCTATTTTCTGTTTACATGATAAACTCTAATTCTAGGGCTATATTTTATTTTTGACACATGGATCTATGCCGACAATTGTAAAAACGGCAATGGTACATTAGTCTTTACTAATGTAAAATCGTAAGTACCAGTCCTCGTTATCATTCTTCTGTAATGCAAGAGTTCTCTAATTTGTGTTAAAATTTATTCTTGGCTTAAAAGTTTCATGCTTTTCTAATGTAAGCTATGATGTTCATTGTCCTTAGGCTACCTTCTGATGAAGACAAATTTATGATAATATTCTTCTCGGGTATGCAGCCGGATCATAACGTCTTCATGACACAATATTTCCGCGGTCCAACTGGCCGCCATCTTCAGGTGAGAGTGCTGCTGCACGATCTCGCCGGAACTAACTTCCCAGCGCAAGCGGCGGCCGCTATATAGGCCGCAGAAGATCCACAACGCCTGCGCGAGAAGGTGCCGTAACCGCCCTCTAGCGCAGTAGACATACCCCGCCGCCAGTGATGGAAAGAGGCGAAATCGAGATATCGCTGTCAAAAATTTAAAAAAATAAAAATAAAATAAAAATAAATAAAAATTTTATTCCGACGATAGAACCACAGACCGTTGTTTTTTAATGTCAGATAACACTGGGTCCCAAGTCTTACTTAAAAGAAAACCCTTGTCTCTATTTATAAGATTGTCAGATAACCGAATCTCTATGGATTCTTTTAAAATACAGTCCCAATAGCGCGATGCAGGGGCAACCATTTGTGTCTCGTCATATAGTATTCTGTGTCCCTCGGTGAGACAGTGTTCCGCCACTGCAGACTTCTCAGGTTGAAGCAGCCTTGTGTGCCGCTGATGCTCAACACATCGCTCCTGAATGGTCCGGATTGTCTGACCACTATAAGTCTTTCCACAGTGGCAAGGTATCTTGTACACACCGGGCTTTCTCAAACCCAAGTCATCCTTAACAGAGCCAAGGAGCGCTCTAATCTTGGCTGACGGACGAAAAATACTTTTGATGTGATATCTTTTCAGAGTCCTTCCTATCTTCGAGGAAATGCTCCCAGCAAAAGGCAGAAAAGCTACCGATTTGCAGATATCTTCTGGTGGTTCAGGCGAAGGTCCAAACTGGAAAGCACGACAGATCTGTTTATCTGTATAGCCATTCTGCTTGAACACAATCTTAAGATGGTCCAATTCTTGTGTCAAGCTTTCTCCATCTGAAATGGCATAAGCTCTTCTCGCCAACGTACGCAGGACCCCCGTACGCTGGAACGATGGATGACAGCTAGAAGCATGTAAGTAACGGTCCGTGTGCGTAGGCTTTCGATAAACGCTGTGTCCCAGTGTCCCATCATTCTTTCTGTACACCAGAACATCCAGAAACGGAAGCTTTCCATCATTTTCCACCTCCATGGTAAATTTGATGCTAGGATGCAGGGAATTGAAATGATCTAGGAGGCGGTCCAGAGCTTCTCTCCCATGAGGCCACACCATAAACGTATCGTCAACGTACCTCTAAAAACAGGTTGGTTTTAAGGACGCCGTCTTCAGCGCCATGTCCTCAAAATCTTCCATAAAAAGATTGGCGACTATTGGGGACAAAGGGCTCCCCATAGCCACTCCGTCAGTCTGTTCAAAATATTTGTCATTGAATAAAAAGTACGTCGACGTTAACACGTGGCGACAAAGCCTGGTTGTTTCCTCATCCAGTTTCTCACCAATTAATTGCAAGGATTCTTCCAGAGGAACCGGGGTAAAAAGCGACACGACATCAAAGCTCACAAGCAAATCCCAGGGACTGGCGGCGGGGTATGTCTGCTGCGCTAGAGGGCGGTTACGGCACCTCGCGCACGCGTTGTGGGTCTTCTGCGGCCTATATAGGGGCCGCCGCTTGCGCCAGCTTGGAGGAATAGCCAACCAGCTTAGACTCCACCGAACAACAGAGACCAATCTGTCTCTGTCAGGCTGAAGCTGAAGCTGCGAAGTCAGTTCCGGCGAGATCGTGCACCAGCACTCTCACCTGAAGATGGCGGCCAGTTGGACCGCGGAAATATTGTGTCACGAAGACGTTATGATCGGCTGCACACCCGAGAAGAATATTATCGATTATTACGCCGGAAAAGCCTTCGTAGTCACAAGACAAATTTATATTTGTCGAAACCTAGGTAAAGGATGTCTTTATCCATTGCAACTGGTCGGCTGTTTATAATTTTGTTGATATTGTTGTTACCCACAGCCTGTGAACGAATATCTAGGAAATTGGCATAGCTGATCGAATGTACACGTCGTACTTAATGAGCATCTACGGAAACAGGTAGAAGGACAGCTAAACTAAACTACCTCTAGGCAGTAAATTGTTGGACGTCCACGACTCTTCAAAGAACGTGGGGATCAGAGGTTTGTCTATTCTGTAAAGTAGGACAGGTGCGGCATCTTTACGAAAAAGCGCAATGCTGGTGCATACGTAAGTGTTTCGGAGTACACGGTTCATCGTATATTCTTGAACATGGGGTTCCGCGACAGGGGATCCCTACATGTTCACATGTTGGCGCAGAGACACCGTCAATTATGAGTGCATAGGCCACGGGATCGCCGAGAGTGGACAGTAGATCAATAGAAACGTGTCGCCTCGTCGGATGAATCACATTTTTGCTTCACCAGGTTGATGGTCGTCTCCACAAATGCTGCCATCTACGCGAACTGTGGATCGGAATGTGCACCGCACCAAGGACACGGATTGATGGGAACAGTATTGTGGAATGCTTGATGTCTTCCCCGCTTATGATGTCATCTTCCAGTACGCTAACTGTCTGTTTCTCAAAGCCAGAAACGTGATACAGTGGTTTGAGGAGCATGGTAATGTACTCACGTTGATGTCCTGGCCACGAAATTGATTTGATGTGAATCTAATGGAACCCACTTGGGTCACTATCAGTTGCCTTCATTGCGTACACAAATGAGCGGCCCATTGTTTAAGGAAATTACATGACCTGTGGGTGGACATCTGGTGGGACATATCGCCACAAATCTACAATAAACTGTCGAATCCATGATACACAGAATCAGTGAAATATTGCGTTCCATACATAGATGGACGAACAATTTATCAATTAAAGTGATTTTTTTTTTGCTCAGTCTATAATAAGAAATGTATGTCAATTCAGACAAAGATCAGACACAACAACACAGTAATCAAACGTTAAAAACTGTTAGAAAGTGAGACACTAACACTCCATTCGAAAAGCGACATGAAAAGCACATTGAAGAAAGAACGCAAAATCATGAGAAAAATTGTCGGTCCAAAACTGAGAGAAACGTATACAGATTACACTCTAGGAAAACCAAGACAAGATATCAAACCTAGCAGTAGATGTCAGAAAGGCGGCCGCGGTGGTCTCGCGGTTCTAGGCGCGCAGTCCGGAACCGCGTGACTGCTACGGCCGCACGTTCGAATCCTGCCGCGGGCATGGATGTGTGTGATGTCCTTATGTTAGTTAGGTTTAAGTAGTTCTAAGTTCTAGGGGACTTATGACCACAGATGTTAAGTCCCATAGTGCTCAGGGCCATTTTTTTGTCAGAAAAAGAAGGATAAAGTTCTATGGGCGCATCAGCAGACTACTGCAAACAAGACTCACTAACAGAGTTCTGGCATACATAAAAGGGGTAAACTTGACCTAGAAAAAGCACAGGTCGATCCAATTCAAACTGAGGACAGAAACATATACAGAGACAAGATATGTGAACCTAATCCTAAAATATTGGTTCCAAAATTCGAATAATCCAAACTAGTATTTGAAGCAGGAACGTTTGTCAAACAAGGCGTCACGAACAAAAGGTTCACTAAACGTTTATCAAGATCGGAGCTTGCCGTGAATTCTTTGGAGTTGCTTGCAATGCAGTAGTGCTCCAGTCGAACACCAACGAGCCGCCAGCAGCAACTGTACATACTTTGCTTACTTGCGACTGTAAATAATTAAACAGTAACAGTCTGTCTTTGTTGAGAAGGATTTATTAGTTTTTTTCTAAATTTTTGTTGTATATAGCATTCATTGGTGTTGAAAAGATGACAGTAGCGTAGTGCTCTAGTCATTGGCATTGAGCGAGGTTGGTCAGTGGTAAAACGGTGGTTTCTTTCTTGGGAGGACGACAGTTCAGAATCCTGTCTTGGAATCCAGATTTATGTTATCCGTGATTTCGCTTAAGATAAACTTGGGGATGGTTTCTTTGAAATGGCAAGACGGTTTTCCTTCCCCACTTTTGCCCGCTACGACCTCCCCGTCGATGGGGCGCTAAGCCATAATCTTCTTTTGGTCTTTGTCATGAGCGGCAGCCAGCACCAGCACTAATGAGTTTCTGTAGAATGCGAAATTTGGTTTCCAGAATGAATCGAATCTTCCTGACAGAGTAAAACTATGTGTCAGACCAGAAGTCGAGCTGGGACCTTCGCCTTACACGGACAAGTGCTCTAATGTCTGAGCTGTCCAAGCACGACTCATGACCCGCCCTCACAGCTTTACTTCCACCAGTGCTTATCTCCCACCTTCCAAACTTCATAGAAGTTCTGCATACCTAGCGGGACTAGCATTCCTGGAAGAAGCGGCATTGCAGAGACATAGCTGAGCCGTAGCTTGGGAGAATGAATAGGTTAGTTGTTTTATTACGTGCCTCAAACTGGAAGTGGTCAGTTGTTTATTTATTGTCTGTTTTGTGTAGTGGTTTTCATTTCTGTAATTGTTTACTTTTTAGTGTAGCGTTATCTGATTTTCTGGTGTAGTTTTACGATGCCGAAGAGTCAGAGTCACCTGTCTCAATTTGTATTAGCGGCCGTTGTAAATAATCAGTAATGCTTCAGTCCGTGAGGAGCGAATGATAACCAGGAACAGCACCCCAACAGTACTTAGATTTCTCTGGCTATTCATTTATTTCGTGTTGTATACTTGAACGCAGTAAAGACGGACATCGACTGTGTCTGTTGTATACGAAGGCGGAGAGAGGAGGCTTCTCTCTACAAACAGTTGAAGGATAGTTGATCATTGTCGACAGACAAGTTGCTGCCCTTGATTACTGTGACGTTGAGGCAACTGTAACGAAGGCTGTGGCACCTTTGGTGCATTTAGCATCACCTGGGACACCCGATGCAAGAGCGCCTAATGACATGCATGACGTGGCCCACTGACACTCATCTGAGGATGAACAGCTTATAATGGTGTTGTCACGAATCTCTGGACGAAAAGTGAAAGTGAGTACTGGCAGCACAGCTGCCTTCTTGCGCTTTAAGAACAAATTTGATGTCTTGGCCATTGCTGCGATTACATTTAAGGCAGCGTTGTATGCCTCGTCTGCTGGGGCAATCTGCTTGAAAAATCTGGGCGAATTCAGAGGGTGGACCTTCTGGTAATTGGGAGCCCCAAGGCAGTTGATGTAGCCTCTGAGAGAAATAGCAGGCTCATCGAGAAGCAAGGCCAGAGTCCACTCGGTACATTTACTGCCACTGCGTCTGTTGTGTATGAAGGCAGGGGGAGTAGATCACTGTCCAGAGGCAGTTGGAAGCTGTGTTGATCGTGGTCAACAGACTTCAAGTAGCTGCCCTTGGTTTCAGTGGCGATGAGGCAACTGCAGCGAAAGTTGTAGTACCTCTGGTGCTTCTAGCATCACTCAGCAGGAGCGTCAGTGGAAAGGTCTAAGGATGAGTTTCACGTATTAACAATGTCTACGAAGTAACAGAAGCAGATAGCTGGATGGAACTAGAAGTAAATAGCAATAAAATTTTCAAATTCCAAGTTGAATATATATGCCAGTGAGGAAGAAGTGTTTACAGCCGTGAATTATGGAAGGTGCGTCTGGAAAGATCGGTGAATAGTCTCATAAAAGAAAGGAAAGAAAAGTTATCAACAAAATACCTTTACCAACCTTGAAATTAATCACAATTAGCTGACTGTTTACAACACTTTTAAAACCGATGTCGTAAGTGAGTTGCCGCTAATGGTGATTACTTTGAAGGCCAGTAAAGGTATTTTCCTTATAACTCTTATTTCCACCATTTTGGAGACCATTCACCGAACTTCCCAGAAGCACATGTTACAATATCTGGGAAAGTTAGTACGGATTCCCAATATAAAATAATTTGGGTGAAAATAAGTGTTAAAGATGGATCATCCAAGTACTTTTATTGAGTCATGTCTCAGGAGCCACTGTGGCGCAGCGTTTGACGAAAAATTTCGTTATCATGTTAAAGTAGTTGGAGGGGTGGGGGGTTTGGATTTCCAGCTATAGAATGTACACCTACAGTATTGAGCCAAAACATTATGATCACTGCCCATCGCGAGTTGTACACTGCCTGGTGGCACCAAGGACACGTGACTCGGTAAGAGAAGTACATGAACGGAGCGGAGACGAAAGGAGAATCATTCTAGCGACGATAGCCGGTCCATGTGACCGAGCGGTTCAAGGCACTTCAGTCCGGAACCACGCTGCAGCTACGGTCTCAGGTTCGAATCCTGCCTCGGGCATGGACGTGTGTGATGTCTTTAGGTTAGTAAAGTTTAACTAATTCTAAGTTTAGGGGACTGATGACCTCAGATGTTAAGTCCCATAGTGGTTAGAGCCATTTGAACCATTTTCTAGCGACGATAAGCGGCGCAAATGCGGAAATCCGCCAACTTAAGCGACTTTGACAAAAGCCAGATTATCGTGGCCCAGTGCCTAGGAGCCAGCATTTCGGAAACGGTGAAGCTGGTTGGCTGTTTGCGTGCTACTGTCGTGAGAATCTATGGAAAGTGGTTGAAGAATGCTGAAACCTCGAGTAAGCGACTAGAAGTTGGACGTTCATACCAAATCACAGAATATAGAGATCGGAGGCTTTCCAGCTCTCTAAAGCAGGATAGGCAGTGATCTGTGACACAACTGACGAAAGAGTATACTGCTGGCGTAAGCACAATAGTTTTGGACCACACCGTTCAGCGCACATTGTTGAACATTGTGTTCTGAAACAGAGGTCAGCTACGTGTTCCCATACTGATCCAACAATATCATCAATTATGATTATAATGGATACGGGATCACCAAGATTGGGCTGCAGACAAATGGAGTCGTGTCGCCTGGTCTGCTGAATCCTGTTTATTCTTATACCTGGTCGATGGGCATGTCCAGATACGTCGTCATCCAGGTGAATGGCTGCTCGGAAGATGCAGTGCGCCACAGGCACAGGCCGATGGGAGCAGTGTTAAGTTATGTAGGACATTCACCTGGGCTTCCATGGGACCTGCGGTAGTAATCAAAGGCCACCATGAGTAGTATTCCTGGAAAATTTGGGTTCTTCATCTTGAATACATTCAGGGCAAGCATACATTCAGGGGCAAATCTATTATTCTGCTAAGTGGATTTTGAACCCCTTGGGAGAGTCTACCCATCTGGGAAATCCTCACCCCATCCTCCTCCTCCTTCTCCTCCCCACTCCTCTGAGGAACCCTCAACTCCCCTCCTCCTCACTGATACAAGCACACTTTTGATATCAAGTTAATTGACTAATTAATTAAACTGATAAATTAATTAACATCTCCCCCTCTGGTAAACCCCCAGGCCTCCTCTCCCTTCCTCTCCCCCACTTCCCGACCCCATCCCAATTCGGAAATTTTTCGAAAAAAGACTCAGTCTGTGTTGGAGAGAAAGGATCTCACAAAACGAATTTCAAATCAATTTCAGTAATAATAATAATATTTTTTTTATGCATATTTGTTGTTTCATCAGTTTGCAGGAAACAGGGCTCCTCCACTTGGGTAGAGATCGTTTCTGCCCCTACTTCCCATCTGTAAGCACCAAGGAATTGAGTGAAGTGCAGTATAGCAGCCGCCGTTTTTGGTCAACCGTGCACATGTCTGTCATCCAAGTACCAGATGCATGCATCTGCACTCCACAGAGGTCGAGCCCCTAGTGAGACCGCCAGGTGGCTAGGTGGAAACAACATTCCAGTTGGTCCCTACTAGTAAATCGCTCAGTCTGTGTTGAGCTGTCAGACAGGAAGTATCTCAATATGGAGTGCTCATGTGATGATGATGAAAAAAAAAAGTGAGATGTTATGGTATTTTGCTGAATAATTTAGCTCCGTTGAGAACTATGTTACTGCAATATCTCAGAATGTAGCCTCCTCCTGAGAAGGTACTGTCATAATGTGTTCAATTGACAATATGTTGGTATTGGACATAGAGAAGTTTAAAAAGTGTATTACCTGTAAGCATGCAGTTGAGGACTAGTCCATAGCCTCCTACATGAGGAATGGAAGGAGGTGATAATGGATGATCGTGGGGTGAGTACTTTCCAACAAATAGTGGCGATGCTGCAGGATGGGCTGAAGATGCATTTTGCAACTCATAGAGACTACTGCCTGTGTTGGAACTTTTAATGTTTTTTGCAATGTCCTGTCAATCCACAGTGCAGGATACAACTTCATCCTATTCCACTACCCATGACAGAATGAACCAGACGTGTTAACCTTGGTGTGTTGGCCTTCACTGAGTTACTTTACAAAACTGCCAAAGAGGGCGCTTGCAACAGGTTTTTCCCCTACCTGCTACTTCCATTGGGAACCAGGAAGGACACAAATTTCCCCCCTTCCCCCACCTGAAAAGTGGTGGGAGCTAATAGGAATGCGGGAGCACTACATTCGTTCACGTGATCGTGACATTGGAAGCAGAAGACAGACGTGTTCTTCGTGACAGTCAGTCAGTGGAAGAACCATGAAGAGTCAACAGCAGATGAGATCGTCCAGCGCCTTCCAGCAGAATAGGACGAAGCAGCAGAGTAAGTATTCACTACAAGTCTCTGTTACCATTACATGTAGTGGTTATTTCTTTTCTTTGCCAAGTTCCATTTCTTTGTTCAAATTCATGTCTTTGTCAGTGGATGCTTATTGTTTTTTTCTTCTTTGTTCAGCAGCCTCCAACACGTCGCGACCGGCATTTACCTCCAGCGTGTTTGGACCAGCAACAGTCACAACCGGCTCGTCAGGACCTCAGTTAACTCCGGCATGTTGGGGCCAGCAGCACCGTGGGATCCTGTAGCACACCTGACCAGCATGTTGGAACAAGACAACGAGCTGCTATAACCTATCCCGCTTTGTGATTTTTGTAATGAAGACAGACAACCAGTCCCTAACCCTCAGAATAACTGTGCTGAGACCCTACGCCACACAATGCAGTTCAGTATTGGTGTCCATCATACACACCATCGAAGAACATTCCAGTGTTACTGCTAGGGCAGAGTGTTGATGTGGTTGACGAGAATCTTCCAATTCCTCATTGTCCTCTACTGGTTTTATTTCAGCTTATAATTTAACAGCTAGTGGTTCAGAGCGCTTAAATATTGGTATAGAAGCCTCAGTGGATGGTACTGGCATATTGTGTTAGAGATGGAAAATGCAACAAGAAGTGTTAAAGTGCAGTTTATAGAGTTAGAATGGGATGAACTGTGTAATACAGAACCATACATCATTCAACAGATGACCTCTGAGTATTCTCCATCTCCAGGCACCTGACGCTATCTACAACATTATTGTATGACTTTTCAACACTCACGGTGAGATCTAGAGGTCGATCCATTTACCTGCAACGCTTCACCTTTGCAAACTCGTTCAGTTTACAGATGGTGCTACCCCTTCCGTTGGAAAGACTGAATTGTGGGCTGCCATGTGTGCCAACTGTGTACAAAGACATTGTGAACTATCTCTGTATGTGTAGTTTGCATGCAGACCATTTAGAACACAGAATCAATATGGTATCAAAAGAAAAAGTTAAAGGAACACCCACCAGTCTGAGAGAAATACAGGCTGAATTCTGTGCATACAAGAAAGCTTTATTTGCTAAATACTTTACTGTTATGAAGAGTAAACTAGTGAATTCTTACTGAAGTATACCATTGCTGAGGTTTAAATAAAAAAATATATTATCGCAAATTTTCGTTGTTTTTCTTATTCAACTACCCCGTCATTATACAATGTAAGGTGTAGCCATTGAAGCTCAGTCAGTAAGATGACTCCGCTATAGTGACTACACATATTATTGTTATAGGCGTTCATGTTTCTATAGAAGTCCTTTGCACACCAAAACCTGATGTAGTCTGTATCATGGCAGGGTGAGTGAAGCACGACGACTTTCTTGTGTGTGAAGAAGTCAATTAAGCACATGAACACCATTGCACAGAAGGCTGTTCAAGGTAAGTTACAGCTACTAAGAATAGGACATTTGAATTGAAGGCTGACACGGAGAGAAACTGTTAAACCAGTTACTGACTCTTTCGATGAAATCTCAGCGAAGTTACACAGTGACGTCGATGACGCTATTGCCGGTTTCATTAATCGTCACAGTGCTGCTAGGACAGACAAAACATTCGGTATCAGTGGTGAAAAACCGTACATGTTTAGCATGCAGCCTATGACTTTAAATGAAGCCGAGCGAGGTGGCCCGGAGTTTAGCACACCGGACTCGTATTCGGGAGAATGACGATTCAAATCCCTGTCTGACCATCCAGATTTAGATTTTCCGTAATTTCCCTAAATCTATTCAGGAAAATGCTGGGATGGTTCCTTTGTAAGAGCACGGCCGACTTCTTTCCCCATCCTTACCTAGTCCGATGGGACCGATGACCTCACTGTTTGGTCCCCTCCTCCAACCAACCAACCTTTAAATGAAGATACAGTACAGATGGACGATAGGGAATTTCAAATAACACCAGGTATACTGAATCTCATTTTCATGGCTCAAAAACAATAAACTTTCCACCCAGAGATCTGGAGATGTATGGTGAAATAATACAACTTACCAGCGTACACAGGAAAGCAGGAAACCAACGCAGTGCGAAATACAGAAACATTATAAAACCGTTATTATTATACAGTCGGTGTAGCAGTGGTGAAGGTACTGACATTCAACATAAAGGAGTCAACAATCAGCCCCCTCAGTATATATACCACAACGACCCCAATTAACTGACATATTGACTACGACTGCTCATGGCATCAGCTGTTGCTGGCAATACCAATCGTTCGAATGAAGCTGTCTCGGTAATTTCAGAGCTTAGAGAGAAAGGTCTAATCGAATAAGCATCGAGACAGTAGCAAACCAGCATGTAAAACATACCCTCGTAGGCATGTTACGATTAAAGGTTTGGATGACTTATGGTAGGCTGATCTTGTAGATATGAGGGAATATGCACATGAGAATTACGGATTCAAATATATTTTAATGGTTATTGATACATACTCCAAATCTGCTTTGGAATTACTTGTTAAAACAAACACAGGAGGACATGTCATGGAGGTGTTTGAACTTATGCTGCAGACACGGATGAATCGATACTCTAACAACTTCCAAACTGATCATGGTGGAGAGTTTTACAATGGGTATTTCAAGACCGTGATGAAGCGGTATGGAATACATCACTACTCAACATTCATCCCTTTGAAGACGAGTATCTTGAAAAATATGAACGGAGCAATAAAAGTTCAAATTTGGACACGTTTTGATCTTCACGTCTCATCGAAATGGACAGTATTCCTCCCAGAAATAATTGCACAGCTCAATCGAACCAAACATGGCATAATAAAAATGAGGCCAATCGATGTTCGTGAGAATGTACTCATGGATACAGTGTACTGTCATATTAAAATGCTGGATCCGTGTGAACAGAAATTTAATGTGGATGGTATGATACATATCTCAAAACACAAGACAGCATTTGAAACGTCATACTTCCCAGACTAGTCGAGTGAGATATTCACACTCTCCAAAATGCAGACAACAAATCCCAGTATTTATAGTGTAACTTAAATTTCAGGATGCTTTTACAAAGAGGAAACCACATAGAGTGTGTCATAAGATGTCGAGCACTAGTTAAATGGCTTGGTTTTCCTGCAACACAAAACAGCTGCACTGAGGCTGACAATTTGCTATTTAGTTGGGAGCACAGAGCGCAACCAGCACAGCAGCATAAAATGATAGGAGACAATTTGGAGGAGGTGCTGGTATTCTCGACAAACTTCCTGTCGAATTGCACATTCTGGGGTATAATTACTGTGGACCTGGTAAAGAGCTTCAGAAACGTTTGGCTCTTGGTGATAAAGGGATTGACCTGCTAGACAAGGCATCTTTGGAACACGACATTCCATACGCAAAACGTATCTGGGAGTGCTATGCGTTCTTGACTGTTCTGGCAATACCCGCAGCACCACCTGTCAGGGAACTCATCGCTGAGAGATCTGCGAGGGCAGGAATGACGACGGGGATAATTCAGCCTGATGTCTTGGGCATCGGCCGAACCCGCGGTGCCTGGACCTCACACTGCAGACCGAATTTTAGATAATAAAGCCAAGGTAATACATGCGAGAAAGGATTTCGGTATAGCGCAGCGCATTGCTACTGAATTTCAAGCAAGCTATTAACGCTGCACGTCGTGCATTGAAGAAGAAGACAACTATGAAGAAGAATAAAAAGAAGAAGAAAAGAATCCAGGGCAATGGTGTTTAAAAATTTTAGCCTGACAGCGACGTATGCAGCTAAAAGTGCCTTGAAGCATAAAGAGCGTGTTAAAGCCCCTGGGTTCGGCCGATACCCAAGACAAGAGGCGTAATTATCCCCGTCTTCATTCCTGACCTCGCAAATCTCTCAGCGATGAATTCACCGACTGGTGGTGCTGGGGGTATTGCCAGAGCGGTCAAGAACGCACAGTACTCCCAGAATCATCTAGAGAAAACAAGAAGACGTAACCGATTGATGGAAGTAGCGGCCATAGGAGGACTACACTTGAAACCATACAAGAAAAGACTGGGTTTCTTCATAAATAAAAGAAAAAAGTCTGTTAGCTATCCAATCGGATACACCGCTCTCAAATACAGATCTGCTGAAGTTTTTAGGAAAAAAATTAGCATTCCAAGATTCCATGGTGTTTTTATGCGGGATACATTACTGAAGACTGTGTGGAAATATGGAGAATGTGGGATTGTGAATTTTGATGTTCTTGGGGGACCAGGAAACCAGTGGGTGGCATAAGAAAAACACAAATAACGTCTACTATTCCTATTCATTTGGAGATATGCAGCGGCCAGAAGCGTTACAACGATACTTCACCAACAGAAGATGTGAGTTCTATAATTTTCATCGCTACCAAGACTTTAATACCTACTTACACGGACATCTTTGCATCATGTTCCTCCTAATGTTTACGAAGAAAGATATATATGAGGAGATGAATTAAGCATACACCCGTGAGTTCAGGTTCACGTGCAATGTCGTGTTCTCTGACTTTAAAAGAACGACCGTCATTATTACATGTGAATTACTCCCCACCAACTGATTTAAGCAACGGATAATGGAGCATTGCACTGATTGGACTCGAGACATACGTCACAGAGGCTAACAAACTTCATCTGGAAAATAATGATGGAAAAGAAATAGGGGAAACAGAACCTGGTGCATAAGATATTGACGATTTAAATAGAGTTTTAAAATAGTCTGGAAAAAGGACTGTGCTTCACATCAGTACACTTAAATTTGAAATAAAGACAATGAGTGCATTCATTAACTTTAAACAGACAGGTTCAATAGGGAGGCTACAGGGGTTTCACAAGAGGACAGGTTTTGAAGAAGGATCCTAATAAATTTTAGAGATCCGACCTGTCAGTGAATATGCGTCCTGTCAGTGCAATCCATGTCGAGTGTAGCATTGCAATAAACTCTTATTTCAACAGTAGATTGATTCATACAATTTACTTTCCATCAGTGGGAACAGGGTATAAGATTGCTAAGACCCCCTACCAACGCTATTTACCTCCCAGTAACAGTTCAGACATTGGACTATCTGCAGCTGCGTATTGTGGACCAGGATAATCAACTTGTCGACTTTCGTGGCGAGGAAATCATTGGACCACTACATCAAAAGTGGAACCAGCAGTGACCTCGAACGTGCAGAGACCTGGAAGCAGCGGCGGCGAAGTTACACCAGCCAGAACCTGTTGGAAGCAGAAGCGACAACTTTTAACTCGCCGGACCGCAAGAGTTGGCGGTGAACTTCAACGAGTAAAGTATAAAACCAACATGAATAACGTACAGTGCGGCACTTCACGACAGAACACCAAAGTGATAACATTTGCAAACTACGAGTTTCTTAAATCAATGGGTCTGAAACCGCGCAGTGACGTCTTTCGATATAACTAGCCTAGTGAAATATGATGAATTTATTATAAGCAAGGAATACCTCTCATATAAACCTTATGAATTAACCACATTTAACAAAAACGACGAAATTGGGATTGTCATCCAACACCTAGACACTTTAACCCGCACATGCAAGAGTTTCATATATATTTAGGGATCATTTACCAAAAGGGATGGTATTCCTGCAGTGGCGTCGAACTTAATGCTCTAGCATTCCTGTTTCATGAGGTATAGTATTGACCTAACGGGGTCGAGACTAGCCGTATGTGCAATGCAGGCATAATATCAATTCTTAAAATATATTTCTCTGCTTCTCCCTTGGATTTGAACGATTTAGAATATGCTGGATGGTTCATAGACGAGCCAGCGTATAGAATAGGGGAAGAGTACAAGATAGTTACTGCACGTATACCCTTAAAACTGCTTATGGGATGCTTTGAGGACATGTGGTGAACTGTTATGAATGCTAAACAAGAACTTATTCTGGTACAGAGTGCAACGGATTACTCACGCATTCAAGGAGCTCAAGAGGAGTACGAGATCACCATCAATAAAATAATTGGAAAATGCCACATATCACTGTATCGGATGATCGTTTGAAGCTTTTAAAAGTTCTAAATACTGGTGTATTTCTACTGTGATCATTCCATTCACGGGAGGTTTTCAAGTACCCCGTGCTACCGACTGCAAGCAGACAAACGTGGCTTATTAAAACCTCCGCTCAATTGGAGACTCTCAGCTTCATCATACTTACTTTTCAAACCAACAGACATGGGAATGTAGCAAATGATTCCACCATATTCGACAGTTGGAAGTTAACTAATGTCAGAGTCTACCTGAGCCCCTAATTTTACCCATATGATAATTTACACCTGCAGTGGAATGAAAGTGTATACAGTCTAGAGTATGACGTGTATGCGAGGTTCCGTGCCTCATACTATGAAGAGGAAGAGTGTCTACTCAGCCCACGGAAATTCAAGAAGCTGCGGCCAGTCATTCCAGTCATTGTAATAGACTGCTCAGAACAGGACAAGATAATTAAATCTGGTTCTGTAGAACTACATATTGAATTTGAATCTTCGGCAAATTTCCTAGAACACACTGCAGCATATTCTCTAGTTCTACATGACTGTGTGATTAACTATTGCCCGCTCACTGTTGTTCTGCAACGAACTGTATAAGTGACAGTTGCTGCACGATACCCAGAGCATTTCACAATGGTATCTCAAGGTGTAAACATCATTGCAAACGCCCAGGGTTTCTATGACAATGAGCACATGTACTTCATATTTAAAGATGTTGCATTCATAGTATACACAGAAGATGCCGGAATAATGGAGACATTATCAGAAAATATTGTGTCACCAAGGTCTTTCAAGGATGTCAAGTGTACTAAAACACGGAGGAATGCAAAGTGGTTAACATGTTTCTGCCCTGGCATGCACTGGGATGACCCTGGTATCCGCTATAAAGATATGGCGATGCCGTTTTGATTATTCGACCACACGGGTAGCATCATTTGCATCAGAGGCGAGCAGAAGATAACACGGATACGTCGAATCTACAGATTTTCTACTATTCAGGACCTGGAATTCTATGAGTGTCCTGCTCTCTATCGACATAAGAGAAAGAAGAAGAAGGAGTGAAGATGTGTGAAAACAATGTTGTGCATGCTTATGAAAATTTAGAATTACTTTTAAGGTGGATGAAAAATAAATCACTTTTTACTTCACAATCGGTGTATGATTTCTACACTCCTGGAAATTGAAATAAGAACACCGTGAATTCATTGTCCCAGGAAGGGGAAACTTTATTGACACATTCCTGGGGTCAGATACATCACATGATCACACTGACAGAACCACAGGCACATAGACACAGGCAACAGAGCATACACAATGTCGGCACTAGTACAGTGTATATCCACCTTTCGCAGCAATGCAGGCTGCTTTTCTCCCATGGAGACGATCGTAGAGATGCTGGATGTAGTCCTGTGGAACGGCTTGCCATGCCATTTCCACCTGGCGCCTCAGTTGGACCAGCGTTCGTGTTGGACGTGCAGACCGCGTGAGACGACGCTTCATCCAGTCCCAAACATGCTCAATGGGGGACAGATCCGGAGATCTTGCTGGCCAGGGTAGTTGACTTACACCTTCTAGAGCACGTTGGGTGGCACGTGATACATGCGGACGGGCATTGTCCTGTTGGAACAGCAAGTTCCCTTGCCGGTCTAGGAATGGTAGAACGATGAGTTCGATGACGGTTTGGATGTACCGTGCACTATTCAGTGTCCCCTCGACGATCACCAGAGGTGTACGGCCAGTGTAGGAGATCGCTCCCCACACCATGATGCCGGGTGTTGGCCCTGTGTGCCTCGGTCGTATGCAGTCCTGATTGTGGCGCTCACCTGCACGGCGCCAAACACGCATACGACCATCATTGGCACCAAGGCAGAAGCGACTCTCATCGCTGAAGACGACACGTCTCCATTCGTCCCTCCATTCACGCCTGTTGCGACACCACTGGAGGCGGGCTGCACGATGTTGGGGCGTGAGCGGAAGACGGCCTAATGGTGTGCGGGACCGTAGCCCAGCTTCATGGAGACGGTTGCGAATGGTCCTCGCCGATACCCCAGGAGCAACAGTGTCCCTAATTTGCTGGGAAGTGGCGGTGCGGTCCCCTACGGCACTGCGTAGGATCCTACGGTCTTGGCGTGCATCCGTGCGTCGTTGCGGTCCGGTCCCAGGTCGACGGGCACGTGCACCTTCCGCCGACCACTGGCGACAACATCGATGTACTGTGGAGACCTCGTGTTGAGCAATTCGGCGGTACGTCCACCCGGCCTCCCGCATGCCCACTATACGCCCTCGCTCAAAGTCCGTCAACTGCACATACGGTTCACGTCCACGCTGTCGCGGCATGCTACCAGTGTTAAAGACTGCGATGGAGCTCCGTATGCCACGGCAAACTGGCTGACACTGACGGCGGCGGTGCACAAATGCTGCGCAGCTAGCGCCATTCGACGGCCAACACCGCGGTTCCTGGTGTGTCCGCTGTGCCGTGCGTGTGATCATTGCTTGTACAGCCCTCTCGCAGTGTCCGGAGCAAGTATGGTGGGTCTGACACACCGGTGTCAATGTGTTCTTTTTTCCATTTCCAGGAGTGTATTTGCCCTGTTCCATCTTTGATAGTAAACAGTTTTGCTCGCATACTATGTCTGTGGTTTTCTTCAAGTACTGGTGATATAAATTTAGACGTTTTTGCTATATGTCTTTGGAAGCAGACATGGTCACGTGCCCACGTGCCTCCTGCTACCATAAGCCAATTCATGCTGCACTATAGGTGTAATCCCATGCAACCATTCAATATATTTTGTTATCTTCCATGTTAAATTTCACCTTCATGTTCAAAACTAATGTCATTTGCGTCTTCACAACCTTTATATATACAATAGGGGTAGGTTTTTTTTGTAAATAACAAGAAAGACGTACGGTGACGATTTTTTTTCATTTGCTCAGTACTCACAGATACGATTTCGTTCTCGAGATTCAGTTTGGTTCTTGGGGTACAATTTGTTTGTAATATTCAATACAGAGATACGTTTTTTACTCAAAAACAAAGAAAAAATCACTTGTTGAAATATTTACTATTTTCAGATATACAAATCTATGCCAAAAACTAATGTGGAGATACTTTTATTCTTACACTACAATAGTCCCATTAGTAGCAGTTACGTGGTTTTTATACAACAACAATTTCGATGGACTGTAATCACACTTGGACGACTAGTAACAGGTGGAACTTAGAAAAACTATTCTATTTACTTGACGTGAAAGGTGGGTATCCGTATTTCTGAAGTACAATTTTTGTTTTGTCGGCACACATGGTGCAGAGATATTTTTTACAAGTGCAATTTTTGTCGATGCACATAGTGCGCAGATATTCTACATTTCTTGTCGATGAACATTGTGAGTGGATTTTTTTTACAAGGTATGTATGTTTACAAGTGTAAACAGTACAAATTACTCACACACATGGTGAGCAAAAGTAAATAAATATTTACATGTCACACGGGAGAGTTTCAAACCCGTCATCACAATTACCCTTTTTATCTTCATGAGGTGAGTGTCCGACTTCAGATTGCAGTTCAGTGAACACCTCGTGTCTTCTTGAGTGAATACTAGATTGCTGCAACATATGCGGAGCACCGTGAACATCACTGTACAGACACTGTAAGCAGTCTTCAATAGAGATAGCTCTCGATGCCGCACAACGCACACCCTTAGCCCGCCTCTGGGTGGCATCTACCAATGTGCTAAACACATTCATTTTTGCCCACAGACCTACAAACTCCACAATCGGTAACCCATGCATTTCATCTTTCATTAGGCTGATAAACTTATAGCTCTGAGGAACACTACTCTAAGGATTATCGGCCGCGTATGAAGATGTGTCGAATTCTTCACAGTGTCACCTCACTACTTAATATGGCTCACAGTTCTTCACCCAATAAATGAGGCGATCTGTATCCATATAAAGTAATTTAGAATCAGCGAAATAAGGTTTCGTAAACTCATAATGAAAGCGGTACATGTGGCGTTTGGATAATTCTACTATGTACATCCCCACATATATAGGTTTCGTAATCTGTACTGCAACCTTCGCCATCTCCATAACAACTAACTTCTCACTAAATATTGCGATCCGTTTAAAATTTCGTCTGGTGATGCATTTTTTTATGCCCCGACGGCCATTCGATTCCGATTCTAATCAAAATTTCATGGTGTTTCCTCAATTTTTTCATTGTTTTACCGAAAACCGAATTATTCATTAATTTAAAAAATCTTTCTCAAAATCACGCAACTCAGAAGCCCCCGGTGTCGTATTCAAACCAATACACTCCTTCAACCAGTGGAATTATATGAAGGAGATAGCTCAGGTGATACTCAGCAGCCTCATCCCTGATCTGGGACATTGCTGCAGATTACGATAGTGAATAATGTATCTCCCGTCCTTCCCCAGCGTTGTCATCAGTTTTGGGGTGTGGACTCCCCGTAGAACTAGTTGTTCTGGACAAAGAGGCAAACTGGCGTGTGCATCATGCAAAGTAATAGGGTATGTGAGCTCTGCCTCTACCACATACCTCAAATCAGAATTAGCCTTCACATCCTCGATTCTTCCACCTAATCCCTTGCATTCAGGTTCGGTCACCCATCGGAAATCTCCAATCGGCAGTGATTGTTGTACAGCGTGCCTGTATAAGCTATTGACATCCAAGTACATGATGTATCTCGAGTCAAGAGATGCGTTGAACCTCTCACCCAATCTGGGTTATTTACCTTTGCAAGCCCACAGACACATTGACAATGTTTCCCATGGATCCCTCGCACAATGATAGTTAGATGTGTTTATTGAGCATAGCACCCCAGGACAACCCAGGTGGTGTGAAATAAAAGGCAGGATCCAAAGAATATGTAGTCATGCACAGAGTTCGGCATTTCTCGAAAACGGTCGCAAGCAAAAGCCAATCTGTGTCCACGTAAAGCTGTGTACACTCTCCTAAAGTGGAGATTCTGAATTCCTGCCAGACATTCACGGCATGCCCATACTCTGCATCCATTATGGCATCACCTGTATGGTAGCTGGAGAATGCAGTTTTGTTGGGTAGCCTTGTTTCGTTGAGTTTTGCCATGCTATTCATATACTCGTATGGGAAAACCCCATTCCTGGTCACGAACTGAAACTTATCCTCATGGGAAAATGTAGCTTGTGTGATGTGCATATCCCCTAGAGGTAGAGTTTCAACGAGTGTCTGGAGTGGTGCCTGCAGCAAATGCCTGCATAAAGAAAGTGGAGTGTAGTTCTTGGCGTCATTCGTTTGCAGAATGAAATGTAATTATTAATCTGATTTTTCTCCCAGACGAAATCAGCGAAGTGCTCCACAAGAAACTGAGCGTCGTACTCATTTAAATTATGAAAGAAGACTGGTGTGTGACGTAGTAATTGATACTGCAAGTTGCATGTATTGTAAGCTGCGCCACAGAACTTCCCGGTAATCTGACAGTGGTCCCTGCGAAAGTTTCTGCTTTTCTATCTAATGACAGCCCACAAATATGGCAGTGAACTGTGTTATTATACAAAACTTCATTCTCCTTCGATTTGCTCACGGGAACGTTGTCGCTGTAAAGCTTATCAACTTTCCACGAAAGTTGTTCAAGCTCAGTGAGGCGCCAAACCGCAGAATTATTCCCGATGTATCAGTTAAGACTCAAATAATAGGATGATGCAACTTGGCACGCTGCCACACATGGCACGTGTTTTTCTGTGAATGTAGTATGTGAGGCTGTAGAATCACCTTCACATTGAGTCACAGGAGCGAGGAGGCATTCAAAGTAAGCATACACAACAAACAGGCATCGCTCCTGATGGTGAGCATTCTTAAACTTTATGAATTTGTTTTCTCCAGTAGGTACAATATCAAGGTACTGGGTCCTTGAAAGTGCAACCTACTAGATAATTTGCTAATGTCTGAGGAAACAACATTGAGACACCTGTTTATCATTGTGTATACTCAGTTGGGATGAAATCACTCGGGAAATGTTCTTGATCCAAACATATTGCTGTCTCATCACAATATTTCGGCGATCATACATGTCGCCATCATCAGGTGAACTGACTGACCTCCTGTGAACATGCCGGCACGGAGACCCGTACTCTATTGCTGCTCAGAGGGAACTGGGTTCGGTCGCCGCGGCGGCCGATTTAAATACCCTCCGGAAGATCAGCGTTGACCCTACAAAGAAGGTGGAGAACAAGACGAGGTCGCTTCTCAAGGACTCAGATTTACCGGAGGGTGACGCTAAGAAATTGTTACCCCAAGGTCCGGTACCGCCTAGACTATATGGACTCCCGAAGGTTCACAAAGAGGGGGTACCATTATGCCCTACTGTCAGCAACATCAGGGCACCTACATATTTGTTGGCCAAATACCTGACGGGAATAATAAGTCCTTATGTGGGTAAATGCCCTCATCACATCCGTAATTCCGTGTATTTTGTTAAACGCCTTGATAGCTTCAGGTTGGATGAGTCAGATATCATGGTGAGTTTTGACGTCGTTTCCTTGTTTACGAGGGTACCCCTGCGAGAGTCACTAGAATTGATTAGATTGATTAGTCAGAAGTTTCACGAGAAGACCACTGGACTTTTTAGGCATGTCTTGACTTCTACGTATTTACTATTTAATGGAGAATACTACGAACAAACGGAGGGAGTCGTCATGGTAGCCCACTCTCACCGGTGGTAGCGACTTTGTACATGGAGAACTTCGAGGAGGAAGCCCTGTCGTCATCTGAATGTAGACCTACTTGCTTTTTCCGTTACGTGCACGACACGTTCGTCATCTGACCACATGGTATGGATAAACTTCTTACCTTCCTTACACATCTAAACTCCATACACCCCAACATCAAATTCACTATGGAGACTGAAACGGAGGGTAAATTACCTTTCCTTGACGTCTTGGTCAAGAGAAGGTCTGACGGCACCCTAGGTCATGGGGTATATCGGAAGACAACGGACACTGATCTGTATTTGCACGCAGACAGCTGCTACCACCCTTCACAGAGGAATGGGGTACTTAAAACTCTAGTACATAGGGCGCGCACTATCTCTGAAGCAGAGAGTCTACCCCAGGAATTGGAACATCTGAGAACTGTATTTCGAAAAAATGGGTACTCAGAGTGGCAGATTCAACGTGCTCTCCGCCCAACCACTACAGCACAACCTGTGGAGATGGATGAAATCGCGAGGGAGGAGGTAGGCACTGAGTTTCTTCCATATACTGGCACACTCTCGGGGAAAATCGCCCGCATTTTGAAGAAACACCGGTTCGGAACTGTGTTTTGTCCTCCGAATAAAACTCGTCACTGGTGGGGAGCACCAAAGATGACCTCGGTTTGAGGAAGGCCGGCGTGTACCAGATTCCGTGTCAATGTGGCAAGTCGTATATTGGTCAGACGATGCATACCGTCGAGGATCGATGCCGTATACAACAGAGGCACACTCGACTGATGTATCCGAGCAAGTCGGCGGTCGCTGAACATTGTTTGTCGGAAAATCACGCTATGGAGTATGAACGCACGAGGATTCTGGTACAGACGTCGAGATACTGAGACAGCGTTGTTAGAGAGGCCATCGAAATTCGCACCAATGACGACCTCATAAACCGTGACTGTGGCTGTAATCTTAGCAAGGCTTGGGAACGAGAGATTGGGTTAATCAAGAGTAAATCGAGCAAACGTATAGTTGTGACGACCACGGCGGACAGAGCCATCACACCGACGTCATCTCAGACGCCGTCGCAATCTGTTCCACCGCGCGACCGTGGCGCGGGGCGCGGACGGCGGAGGGAGCGCGCCGCGGACGGAGGGTATTTAAATCGGCCGCCGCGCCGACCGAACCCAGTTCCCTCTGAGCAGCCGTGGCGTACGGGTCTCCGTGCCGGCACTTTCACAGGAGCTCAGTCCGTCAGTTCACCTGATGATGGCGACATGTATGATCGCCGAAATATTGTGCCCGTTGGACACTGTAGACAGGCAGTACACCTGTGAATATTTTGAGTATCAAATACGCCGGGAGAAACTCAAGAATCACATATTGCTGTCTGTTTCCATGAGAGAATAGCAGCATGTTCACATGCATGTTACACTCAACTCAACTGCAAATTTTGAGAAATGGAGGGGTCCGACGACTATATGCTTGTTCTGTTCATCTGACTTTCATTTCTCCAGGCCATAACCATGAGCCGATATTCCGGTATTCTGCCCCTCAAATTTAAGTATGTCCAGGATCTTGATGGGGAACTCAATACCATCAAAGTTATAATGCTTATGAATGTCAAAGTATCTACCATATTGAGATGTGTGCTGCGGATTTTTTGCGTAATTTCTTTCCCAAGCTAGGATGGAACATGCAAAACAAGCCTGATCAGTTTTACTTTCGACATTAATACATGACTTTTTGTCAACTATATACTTAGGAAGCTAGATATAGCTTGACCATCCATTTATTGTGGCATAGACATGCATATGGATGCCAAGGTGTAGTATTCGACTGAATGCTTTAGCTGACCCTCTGTCCTCCATCTCAGAAAACCGGTCCACTATAGCCTCAAGGTGGATTCATGAGATTGATTTACTCTCAGTATCACGCTATCTTCCCCTCAAAGATAGTGAAGGCTTTTCTCTTCAGTGCCAGAAGCCTGTTTGGGGGGAGGGGGGGGGAGTGATAGTTTGATGCGAGCACCATGCTGTATTTAATGGAGGGATAGTGTGAGTCATTAACAAGCTTGAGGAGCTCCATTCCTAGAAAATGGAGCTGCATGCTCTTAGAAACCCTACATGGTCTCGGTCAACCCTGCTGGATTCTCGATGCTATGAATAAGATTCGCTCCTCAAAGGCATCTGAAATAATTGTGTATTCTAATTGTTGTGTGGTGTTACTAATCTGGTGTCTATTATTATCACTAAAAGAACAGGCGAGGGAACTGGCACTAGCTACAGGATTAGTACCACTACTACTACAACTACAATTATTTGACGACTACAACTACAATTATTGACGATGACTCTGTTGCTGCTGCCTGCTTGGAGAAGCAGGGAGGTGTATGTTGTGGTTTAGGCAAGAACATGAGGGAAGGAGTAGATAGTGGAATGCTCAGTGTGAGCACACTGGCTTTGGCTGCAGAAATGGTTGTTGGTACAACCCTGAGCCAGTTGCCTGAGAGAGGGTTGACCATGAGCACACAAGGTCTGTCTTACAAGATGTAGGGGGAACGTACAGGACCTAGTCTACACAGTTGTTCCTTCGCTGCCCCTGGTACCTACACCATGGCTTACTGTGGTGACTGGGCCTGTCCCACAGGTACAAGTGCTGGTAGAAGAATACAAGAAATAAGTACAACGGTCCAGACATCGCTGCTGCTGCTGCAAGGAAAGAAAGAACACTGATTATTTTGTAGTGTAATAAATATGTAATGTCCTGAATCGACTGTGAGAAAGCTAAGTGGCAAATACGTTATCTGAGAGGTTCTATGATAATTATATCGTTGACTCGGAATATTACTCTTTCTGTGGTTTACTCGTAAGTAAGGGTAACTCTTTTGATGTTATGTGGAGAATTGGACAAGAGGCACAATAAACCGTTATTATTTCACGAGAACAAAGGTGAGTGTCACGATCTTTATTAGTGTTTTTGGAAGTACTGAAATAGCAGAATTGTTTCAGATTGAATGCGACTTGTACGGGAAGAGACGTGGACAACAGCAATGTTATGTAAGAGTAGTTGCCAAAATATCCAGTCATCTCTCCCAAGACTCTTCATACGCGCAACAAACAGTAATTCTTTTAGCAGCACTATCAGAGACAATTTTATCACGTTGTTACGACCTTTTACTGCGAGCATAATACATCGACAACAGACAAACAAAAAACAGACAAGCACATAAAAGAATCTACCAAAATTTGTAAGTAGATTGAGTACAGGTATAAATTACCTACGTCTCTCTGGCTCCATGTCATACCCCTCGGGTCATCCGGCATCCCCTCATAGCAATGCAGATTCCTCTCTACCTACTCCACCCATTGAGGCATCTCCTTGCCCGAACCATTGTGGATCCATCCAGCGAGGTCCCCAAAATCACCTGCAACAGCAATATACACTGAAGAGCCAAAGAAACTGGTACACCTGCCCAATATCGTGCAGGGTCCAGCCAGTATGCAGAAGTGCTACAATATATCGTGGCATGGACTCGACTAATGTCTGAAGCAGTGGTAGAGGGAATTGACACCATGAATCCTGCAGGGCTGTTCATAAATCCGTAAGAGTATGAGGGGGTTGAGATCTATTCTGAACAGCATGTTGCAAAGCATCCCAGATATGCTCAATAATATTAATGTCTGGGGAGTTTGGTGGCCAGCGAAGTGTTTAAACTCAGACGCGTGTTCCTGGAGCCACTCACTAGCAATTCTGAATGTGAGAGGGGGAGGGGGCGGTCGCATTGTCCTGTTATAATTGCCCAAGTCCGTCGAAATACACAATGGACATAAATGGGCGCAGGTGTTCAGGCAGGATGCTTATGGACGTGCCACCTGTCAGAATCGCATCTAGACACATCAGGGGTCCCATATTACTCCAACTGCACATGCCCCACACCATTAAAGAGCCTCCACCAGCCTGAACAGTCACCTGCTGACATGCAGAGCCCATGGATTCATGAGGTTGTCTCCATACCCATACACATCTAGCCACTACATGTAGTTTAAAATGAGACTAGTTTGACCAGGCAACTTGTTTCCAATCATCAACAGTCCAATGGTGGTGCTGACAGACCCAGACGAGGGGGGAAGTTTTGTGTCTTCGAGTCATCAAGGGTACAGGAGTGGGCCTTTGGCTCCAAAAGCCCATATCTATGATCTTCTGTTGAATGGTTCACACACAGACACTTTTTGATGGCCCAGTATTGAAATCTGCAGCAATTTGAAGAATGGTTGCCCTTCTGTCACGTTGAACGATTCTCTTCAGTCGTCCTTGGTCCTGTTCTAACAACAGGATCTATTTCCGGCCGCAGCGATGTCGGATATTTGATATTTTACCGGATTCCTGATATTCACGGTACACTCGTGAAATGGCCGTACGGGAAAATCCCCACTTCATCGCTACCACGGAGATGCTTTGTCCTATCGCTTGTGCGCCGACTATGATACCACGTTCAAACTCCCTTAAATCTTGATAACTCGCCATTGTAGCAGCGTTGCGGACCCCAGAGCCGTAGTCTGGCTGTTTACTTATCTCTGTATTTGAATATGCATGCCTATACCAGTTTCTTTGGCGCTTCAGTGTATTTATTTAACAAAAAACGTACACACACAACTAAGAAAATTTTTTAGACGATACACTTACACGATAGCTGTGGTGTGGATTGTATCACAACCTCTGCCGCTCCCTGCTTCTGATCTTCGATATCGTCTACAGCAACAATGTGTATACATCAGACTCGTTGGCTGTGAAATTACAGCAACTATTCTTTTTTTTTTACGAAAAGAACATTTCTCTGACTCGTTTACCACTAAATAACAATAACATATTATACATACACAGTACAGCAAAGAAGAAATTATGTGTACTTACGCTGTTGATGCTGCCGTTGCTGTTTCCTCTCAGCTTCCAACTGATCCATGGTTTGGTGGATGTATGCTGAAACAAGAAAAAAATTGACACAGAAATCTGAACAAATGCTATGAAATCTGAACAAATGCTACGAAATTTACGAAATCTAAGCAAACAGTGGTTTGATACTATGACACTTTCTTAAGAAAATATACACTACGAAATCTGATCTCATGTTATGACAGTAATTATGTACTTACCTGGTAATTCTCTTTGCCTCTGGCAATTGGCACTGGGACTGGTGCTGTTGCTGCTTGATAAACGCTTCATCTCGCAAGCAAACTAACACAGAAACAGGCAAACTGAGAATCAAACTGACGCAACTGTGCGAGGACGAGAGTGGAGGGGTAGGGTTCATATACACTTTGTGATCAAAAGTATCCGGACAGCCCCAAAAACATACGTTTGTCACATAAGGTGCACTGTGCTATCACCTACTGCCAGGTACTCCCTGTCAGCGACCTCAGTAGTCATTAGACATTGTGAGAGAGCAGAATGGGGCGCTCCACAGAACTCAAGGACTTCGAACTTTGTCAGGTGATTGGGTGTCACTTGTGTCATACGTCTGTACGCGGGATTTCCACACTCCTAAACATCTCTAGGTTCATTGTTTCCAATATTATAGTGAAGTGGAAACGTGAAGGGACACGTACATCACAAACGAGTACAGGCCGACCACGTCTGTTGACTGACAGGAGACTGCCAACAGTTGAAGAGGTTCGTAATTTGTAATACTCTGACATATATCAAGACCATTACACAGGAATTCCAAACTGCATCAGGATCCACTGCAAGTGCTATTACAGTTATGTGGAAGATGAGGAAACTTGTATTTCATGCTCGAACGGCTGCTCGTAAGCCACACATCACGCTGATAAATGCCAAAAACGCCTCGCTTGGTGTAAGGAGCATAAACATTGGACGATTGAACAGTGTAAAAACGTTGTGTGGAGTGACGAATCACGGTACACAATGTGGCGAACCGATAGGATGGTGTGGGTATGGCGAATGCCTGGTGAACGTCATCTGCCAACGTGTGTAGTGCCAACAGAAAAATTCGGAGGCGGTGAGGTTGTGGTGTGGTCGCGTTTTTCATGGAAGGGGCTTGCACTCAGTGTTGTTTCGCGTGGCACTATCATAGTACAGGTCTACATTGATGTTTGAAGCACTTTCATGCTTCCCACTGTTGAAGAGCAATTCGGGGATGGCGATTGCATCACGACCGAGCACTTGTTCATAGTGCACGGATGTGGGGGAGTGGTTACACGACAATAACATTCCTGTAATGGATTGGCCTGCACAGAGTCCTGACCTGAATCCTACAGAACATCTTTGGGATGTTTTGGAACGCCGACTTCGTGCCAGGCCTCACGGACTGACGCGATACCCCTCCTCAGGGCAGCACTCCGTGAAAAATGGGCTACTATTCCCCTAGAAATCTTTCAGCATCTAATTGAATGTATTCCTGCAAGAGTGAAAGCTGCCATCAAGGCTAAGGGTGGGCCAACACCATATTGATTTCAAGCATTACCGATGAAGGGCGCCACGAACTTGTAAGTCATTTTCAGCCAGGTGTCCGGATACTTTTGATCGCATAGTGTACCTTAATTGATTCCGCATTAACCAATAAAAATGGTTCAAATTGCTCTGAGCACTATGAGACTTAACATCTATGGTCATCAGTCCACTAGAACTTAGAACTACTTAAACCTAACTAACCTAAGGACATCACACAAGACCCAGTCATCACGAGGCAGAGAAAATCCCTGATTCCGCCGGGAATCGAACCCGGGAACCCGGGCGCGGGAAGCGAGAACGCTACCGCACGACCACGAGCTGCGGACATTAACCAATAGGAACGTGGTATTCTGAGGAGTGGTGAAAACTTCTGTCTGCGTGTGTTGACGTGTTGGTTCGCATACGAACAGGAAGTAGCCACTTGAGAGAGAGTGGTGGTGATTACCCAGGTATCAAATATTAAAGGGTTGCCACCACCTGACGCTTTGGTCTATGGGAAGTAGCCGCTTGAGAGAACAGTAGTGGTTTGGTGGGAATTCCCCAGTTACCAAATATAAAAGGGCTGCCATCAGGAAGCAGTACTTGACAGGGGCTGACTGACACACGTGTGGGCCTTCAGCCTGCTCCAGCCAGTGGCGGTTGACTGTGAGGCCCCCGACAATGGTTTCCCTGCGGTGGGCTGTGAAGCACACAATGGGGGTTTACTGTGTGCACAGTCGGCGTCGTTGATGGCCACCCTGTACATGCCCAGTCTCACCGTAGATTTGTGGCGACAGTAGAGGCGTACACTAGAGCATATATGCCATTAGACTGCAGACTTCTACAGCAAATGGAAATGTCAGTGCTCAGTGCTCCGCCTAGCATCTGGCAGCGCTCAGCCAGCAGACGTGGCCCAGCCTCTGCAACACGGCGATGTGTGCATCCACTGCCCTGTAGACAGACATATGTGTGGGCAATCCACAATGGGGCTACTGTACCACACTTCATTCCATTTCTCGATGCTTACAGTTATTATATCATCGGAAGTGGGGGCAGACGTGAGCTCTATGTAAGTGGCGGAGACCTGTCTCCCACAAAATAATTAAATGAAGAATATGCATCAAAGCATTATCATTATTATTGAATTTGATTTGAATTTCATGTTGTGACATTCTTCCTCTCCAGCACGGACCGAGTCTTTTCCCCACAATTTCCAGATGGGGAGGGGAGGGAAGGTGGTAGAGGAGAGAGGATTTCCCAGAGAGGGAGGGGGTAATTAATTGATCAATTTAATTAATTATTCATTTAATTTGATATCAAAAGTGGCTTGTATCAGTGAGGGGGATGAGGAGTTGGGAATTTCCCAGAGGGGTAGGCGAGGAGAAGGACGGGTTATCTCCCAAGGGTGTCATAAAACCACTTAGCAGAACAATAGGTTAAGGGACCACTGAGTCGAGGAGAGGTGGAAGTTAAATCGCCGTCAGGGAAGACGTCAAACATGAGGGGATGCAGATGGTTCGCAGCTGTCAGCGTATCTTTGATGATTAGTACCATAGGTCCTATGGAAGCGCAGGAGAATGTCTCGCATAGCACAGTACTGTTCCTACAAGCCTGCGTCCGTGGCACGCTGCACGTTACGAGCCGCCGTTTACAAAGATGACGGAATTTGTGGGCACGACCATCGGCCTAGTGTAGCAAAAATGTGATTCACCCGAGGAACAGACACGTTTCCATTGATCGACGATCGAAACACAATGGTCTCGTGCCCACCACAAGCATCACTGACGATGTCGTCGGGTCAGCATGTGAATACGTAGGAGTGGTCTGGTGCGAAACTCCATGTTCAACAATGTACGATGAACGGTAGGCCCTGAAAGTCTTGTCCGTCCACCAGGAATTTGCTCTTTCGGTGGAGATATCACAGATCACCATCTATCCTACTTTAGAGAGAAGACAAGCTTCCGAACCCCACGTTTTGTGAAGAGTCGTGGACGTGCAACCATTTAGCACTTAGTTGTAGAACAGTATCACTGTCCTTCTACCTCTTTCATGACAGTAGCAAATGAACATTGGAGCAGCTTCGCTGTTTTCGAGATAATCGTTCACAGGCTCTGCGTAATATAAATCTGCTCTTTGGCAAAGGATTTCCCCATTTGTAGCCCATATCTTGGCTACGTGTCTGCTCCGCTTACATACTTCTGTTAGTGCGTTTTGTCCCCAACGCCACCAGGCGGTATCGAACGTCGCTGTGGCCAGTGGTCATTGTGGTTTGGCTTATCAGTGTATAAAGATGATACGTTATTTGACGTCGTAGCCCAAAATCTAGAAAAGTTATTGACAGATTTACTTCAGATTTTTACATGATGCTCTAATAAATACTAAGATGGATGTATATGTAAAGAGGAAGCATGGTTAGCAAAAATCTCGAAAACTTACTGATTGATTTACAACAATTTTTTCCACGATATTCTAACGTAAGAAACTTTCAGACAGGTAGAGGCCATATACTTTTTTAAACAACTACTAAAGAAAGAAAATGCTATGCTGTGACAATGTGCGGCTTAATTTTTTTTCTCGCAGACAGTTTCAACTGTGAGATCAAGTCTTTTAAACCTTTAGACGAACTGTTTCTGCCACATTATTTCTCCTCATATATAATTTTAAACAAAAATTGTATACACAACACTTGTATACACAACAATGTGCTGTTTTGTTTTCTTCACAGTCGAAAACAAAACAAGAAAGTTTTATTTTTTGCTAATCGACTTATGATTAGAATACTACTACGACATCTGATTCGTCCGAAGTTCCAATCTAACCCGTTTGCAGATTAAAACTATGCGAAATATTGCCATTGAAGCGTCTATCCTCATAGACCCGACAACTGGAGTTATCAATCTCATACCCTGTGTACCAACAATCCCAACTGATTGCCCCCTCATTTTAAGCGCTTTCAGTTCCTAATCAAAGCTTTGTTTGTAATGACCATAAACAAAAGTTACTGTCAGAGGGGGAGAGGAGAAGAGATGGACGAAGAATTGGGGAGGGGGGGGGAGCAAACGAATACAGAGGAGGGGAAGGCGGAGAGAGACATAGAGAGAGGGAGAGGAGGAGGTGGAGAGAGAGAGAGAGAGAGAGAGAGAGAGAGAGAGAGAGAGAACATATATTCAATTCCGATATCTGTTTAGCAATTGCGGAGCGATCAGGTTTCGCTAGTAGCTTATGAGAGAAAGGAACATGTAATGGGTCAATGCGTCTCAGAAGTGACAAGAAAGTTGATGTCGAGCTACTAGAAGGGTTAGGCATAGCTGCTTTGTTTACTTTCCTGAAGATTAATAATATTAACTACTACACACAACAAGAAACACGAATCATTCCCACCGAGCGAGGTGGGGCAGTGGTTAGCACACTGGACTCGCATTTGGGAGGACGGCGGTTCAATCCCTCGTCCGACCATCCTGATTTAGGTTTTCCGTGATTTCCCTATATCGCTCCAGGCAAATTCCGGTATGGTTCCTTTGAGAGGGCACGGTCGACTTCCTTAACCGTCCTTCCCTAATCCGATGAGACCGATGACCTCGCTGTCTGGTCTCCTTCCCCACAGCAACCCAACAACCCAACAAATCAAGCCTGTTTTCAGAATGGCTATGTTATTGATACGGTGCACAGCTTGTTACGTAGCCCAGGTTGACAAAGGGCGTGAGCGCTCTACAGTGACCTGAAGCCACTTGAATTTTTCCTACCAAAATACGGCCACCATAAAGTGTGCAACTAGAACCCTACATGCAACTGAACCCCTGTGATAATTCCATTTCATATCTCTACAAATTGTTACACACAGGTATCTATATGAGTTGACTGATTCTATATTAGACTCAATTTTGGTCATATACTACTACTTTTCTTCGTTTTGTGAAGAACATAGGCTTACATTTCTGAACATTCAAAGCAAGTTGCCAGTCTTTGCTCCTCACTGTAGTCTTACCACGGTCTGTCTATGCATTTGCACAACGTTTTCAGATAGTTCTCGATTGTAGATAACTGTATTATCTGCAAAAAGTATGACGATATTGTTAGTATTGTCCGCCACGTCATTATTACACAACATGAAAAACGAGAGTTTTCACCAGTTTCCAAGTGCACGCCCGAAGTTACTTCTACTTGTGTCAACGCCTCTCCAGCCACGGTAATATGCTGCTTCCTCCCAACCAAGAAATGCTCAGTCAGGCACAAATTTTTTTTGATAACTCGTATAATCGTACTTCCTTTAATAAACGCTCGTGCGGTATCATGTCAAATGATATTTGAAAGTCAAGAAATACTGCATCCAACTTATTGTCAGGCTCTCAGGATGTACTTGAAAAAAGCACAAGTTAAGTTTTGCATGACTGTTTTCGGAATTCATGATGGTTGGGCTGTAGGTGGTCGTTCTGTTCGAGATCCCTTATTATGTTTGAACTCAGAAATAAGCATATATGTCCAAAGGAATACAAAAATATAACTGTACCTAAACAAACACAGAAGGATCTATTGAAAAGTTTTACTAGCACCAAAACTGCAAAGCATCAACATGGGAAGCAACAAAACAAAAACAAATTTGGAAGATAATAAATAATAGAACCTTCTTGGAGTCATTAGTCTTATGACTGGTTTGATGCGACCCGTCACGCGTTTCTCTCCTGTGCCAACTTCTTTATCTCACAGTAGCAATTGCACCGTATGTCCTCAATTACTTCTTGGATGTATTCCATCCTCCGTCTTCTTCTACAGTTCTTACTCTCTACAGCGCCCTCTAGTACCATGGAAGTTATTCCCTGATATCTCAACAAATGTCCTATCATTCTGTCCCTTCTTGTCAGTGTTTTCCGTATGTTCCTATGTTCGGAAATTCTGCGGAGAACCCTCTCATTCCTCTCCTTATCAACCAACCTAATTTTCAATACTTTTCCGTAGCACCACAACTTGATGCTCTACTGTTTCCGTTTATCTTAGGAAAATGAAAAATTGTGTTCTGTAGAATGCCAATATAGTTAATGAACATTACGTGAACATAGCACCAAATATAGTAAATATATATGCAGTTCAAATAATAAAAATGTAGAAGCACCAATACGTAAAAAAAATCTGTTACCAGTAATAGATCCTGAAATGAGAAATGCTATTAATAAGTTAAAAAAAAATAGAATGTCTAGTTTTGTCGACAGGATTCCAAATAAGGTAATGAAACACAGTCCACCGGGATTGATTCTCAGCTTATTGATATCTTAAATATTTCTTTCAGGACAGTGTATCTACATCGAAGCTAAAACTGTTGTTGTTGTGGTCTTCAGTCCAGAGACTGGTTTGATGCAACTCTCCATGTTGATCTATCCTGTGCAAGCTTCTTCATCTCCAAGTACTTACTGCAACCTACATCCTTTGAATCTGCTTAGTGTATTCATCTCTTGGTCTCCCCCTACGATTTTTACCCTCCACGCTGCCCTCCAATACCAAATTGGTGATCCCTCGATGCGTCAGAACATGTCCTACCAACCGATCCCTTCTTCTAGTCAAGGTGTGCCACAAATTACTCTTCTCCCTAATTCTATTTAATACCTCCTCATTACTTACGTGATCTACCCATCTAATCTTCAGCATTCTTGTGTAGCACCAGATTTCGAAACCTTCTATTCTCTTCTTGTCCAAACTATTTATCGTTCACGTTTCACTTCCATAGATGGCCCCACTCCATACAAATACTTTCCGAAACGACTTCCTGACACTTAAATCTATACTCAATGTTAACAAATTTCTCTTCTTCACAAACACTTTCCTTGCCATTGCCAGTGTACATTTTATATCCTCTCTACTTTGACCACCATCAGTTATTTTGCTCCCCAAATAGCAAAACTCATTTACTACTTTAGGCGTCTCATTTCCTAATCTAATAACCGCAGTATCACCCGATTTAATTCGACTACATTCCATTATCATCGTTTTGCTTTTGTTGATGTTCATCTTATAGCCTCCTTTTAAGACACTGTTCATTCCGTTCAACCGCTCTTCCAGGTCCTTTGCTGTTTCTGACAGAATTACAATGTCATCGGCGAACCTCAAAGTTTTTATTTCTTCTTCATGGATTTTAATTCCTACTCTTAATTTTTCTTTTGTTTCCTTTACTACTTGCTCAATATACAGATTGAACATCGGGGATAGGCTGTCTCACTCCCTTGCCAATCACTGCTTCCCTTTCATGCCCCTCGACTCTTATAACTGCCATCTGGTTCCTGTACAAATTGTAAATAGCCTTTCGCTCTCTTTATTTTACCCCTGCCACCTTCAGAATTTGAAAGAGAGTATTCCAGTCAACATCGTCAAAATCTTTCTCTAAGTGAAAAAATGCTAGAAACGTAGGTTATGTTTGCCTTTCCTTAATCTATTTTCTAAGATAAGTCCTAGGGTCAGTATTGCCTCACGTGTTCCAACATTTCTATGAGATCCAAACTGATCTTGCCCGTTGTCGGCTGCTACCAGTTTTTCCATTCTTCTGTAAAGAATTCGTGTTAGTATTTTGCAGCCGTGGCTCATTAAACTGATACTTCAGCAATTTTCACATCTGTCAACACCTGCTTTCTTTGAGATTGGAATTATTATATTCTTCTTCAAGTCTTATCAGTAGTTCTAATGGAATGTTGTCTACTCCTGGGGCCTTGTTTCGACTTAGGTCTTTCAGTGCTCTGTCAAACTCTTCACGCAGTATCATATCTCCTATTTCACCTTCATCTACATCCTCTTCGATTTCCATAATATTGTCCTCAAGTACATCACCCTTGTACACACCCTCTATATACTCCTTCCACCTTTCTGCTTCGAACTGGGTTTCCATCTGAGCACTTGATATTCATACAAGTGATTCTATTTGCTCCAAAAGTCTCTTTAATTTTCCTGTAGGCAGTATCCATCTTACCCCTAGTGAGATATGCCTCTACACCCTTACATTTGTCCTCTAACCATCCCTGCTTAGCCATTTTGCACTTCCTGTCGATCTCCCTTTTGCCTGCTTCGTTTACTGCATTTTCGTATTTTCTCCTTTCATCAATTAAATTTAATATATCTTCTGTTACCCAAGGATTTCTATTAGCCCTCGTCTTTTTACCTACTTGATCCTCTGCTTACTTCACTATTTCATCTCTCAAAACTACCCATCCTTCTTCTACTGTATTTATTTCATCCATTTTTGTCAATCGTCCCCTAATGCTCTCCCTGAAACTCTCTACAACCTCAGGTTCTGTCAGTTTATCCAGATCCCATCTCCTTAAATTCCCACCTTTTTGCTATACACACAATAAAGCAACTCTACAAAAATGAAAGTGTATCTGACTTAAATAATTATACATTAGTCACACTATTGACAGGTTTTTCTGAAGTAATCGAAAGGGTATTGAATGAAAAGCTAACTTATTCCACGAATAAAAATAAAATATTGACTAATCCTAAGAATGGGTTTAAAAAGGAACAGATCAATAGAAACAGTAGTCTTTCATTTCATGAAAATGGTCCGAAATGCCCTGGACAGTAATGAATTAAGCAGTATGATATTGTTAGATTTGTTCAAAGCATATGATGTAATCAGCCACGCCGGCCGCGGTGGCCGAGCGGTTCTAAGCGCTTCAGTCCGGAACCGCGCGACTGCTACGGTCGCAGGTTCGAATCATGCCTCCGGCATGGATGTGTGTGATGTCCTTAGTTTGGTTAGGTTTAAGTAGTTCTTAGTTCTTGGGGACTGATGACCTCAAATGTTAAGTCAAATAGTGCTCAGAGCCATTTGAACCATTTGTAATCAGCCACGACTTACTGCTTATGAAATGAGATTGTTATGGGGTCTGGGAATTTTCCTACGATTGATTATGATCCTATCTATCTAACAGCCAACAGACAGTACAAACACGTCATGAAGACAAGGAATGTGTTTAAAATTACAGAAAATTATATACGTAGTGCCCCAGGGTTCCTTGTTAGGTCCTCCATTATTCCTTATGTACAGGGTGGTCAGAAACAGTCTGAAAAGCTTGTAAGGGTGTTGCAGAGTAGGCTGTGCTGAGTGAGAAGTGTTAAGAAAAAAATTCGATACGTTGCAACGTTTCCTTGTTAATTAGCACAGAAGTTAGCCAATCAGGCCGTTGCACGAGCAGATTCATTCGGCCCGCCAGGGACGGTGTCATCAACTGTGTTCTTCGTTTGATTTTCTAAAACCGAGCGATAAAAAAAAAATTAGACATGGGACGGGTAGTAAGGATCGAACCCAAGCCAAAAGCTGTGTGCAGTCTCGTGCGCTATCATCTGCACCGTAGCAACTGACTCTAAGGCCTCGTTCGCACGAAAGCTTTCTCAACGTCTGTTAAAAAAGCATTTAAATGAAACAAATGGGTACCGAAGTACTTACATTTCAGCGCTTTTAAAAAGCGACGCTTTATTGTCGAGTAGTGCTCTATTTTAAGCGCTGGGCGTTTTTATAATGTAACATACGGCACTGCTTGGTTGCGTTCAGGCGAGAGCTAAATAAGCACGACACTGCGTTCAATAAGACGAGCACTCACTTAGCATTCACTCGTGCCGCGTCTGTAAATATTGCGTAGAAATTCACTATTCGCATCTATCTGCGCTATGAGCTTGATACGAAAGGTTAACGTCGTGGGCTGTAGATTCTTAAGTGCTGATTATAGAAGCTGAATCTCAGCCTTTGCTACGTACTAAACCTTTGCCTGAGTATGATTATAAATCTTTAAGAAATGATGCTTGGCAGCAGATAGCAGTAAAATTATCCAGGACTGGAAATCACTAACCAGAGAAGAAAAAAATAATCAATGATAGTATATAACGTATCTTCACTTCAATTAAATAAAATAATTAAGAAAAATTATAAAAAGACCTCTGATGTAGATAGTCTCAACAATTGACCTTATATTCTTCTTTCTTTCTTGCTTGTTCGAGACATACTGCCACGGGATGGCAGGTCCGGAACTGTTCAGTACTGGGGAAAGGGGATAATTTTTACTGCCGGTAACCGGCAACCTCTACAACTGAACTTTATATCAGTACACCTAAGACGGAGAAAATAAAAACCATCCAATTCTTCTTTCTCTCTATTGATAGCTTTGTATTGCCACGGAAACGAACATTGCGACTATGGAAAATATTTAGTAAAATAATTCTTAGGCCTGTCGGCTGTGAACGTTGTAATGCACTATCAAATCAAATAATATTTCATCAGATTGGACTCCATCTTTAATTCTGACAAAATTGTGTAACACGCCACATGCTTTACTTACTGATTTTCTGCGATCGCGTTGAAGACCTATGGTTCTAGTTAAAATTCGCCCCTGTCGGCTGTAAACGTTGTAATGCATTATCAAATCAAATAATATTTCATCAGATTGGACTCCATCTTTAATTCCGACAAAATTGTGTAACACGCCACATGCTTTACTTGCTGATTTTCTGCGATCGCGTTGAAGACCTATGGTTCTAGTTAAAATTCGCCACTTGTTTTAAAGAAAACCAAAAGTGCATTCAATCATTCTTCTTGCTCACGTAAGTCAGTAATTATAAATACGTTGCTGCACAGTTAAGTTTCGATTCGGATATGGTTTAAAACGTCTCTAGGTAAGGCGAGGACTTAATCACCAAACAATATCCGTTTGAATAATTAAGTAGTGTTCTCGGTTCTGGTAATCAATTTGCCCAATCTCCTGTTAAATGATATATATTTAAATACGTTTGAGTCAGCGAAACCACCTTATATCTCCATTTCGCTGGAAGTAAAATTGTCGTTTGCATCACACATTGTCATTAAAACAATAGAACAATAGCTCTTGTAACTGCAGTACTGGGAACCACCTTTATAGGGAATTGTTATTTCAATACGTTTGCATCGACAGCCCCGATCACATTAGGAAAATTAGTGCGACGATAAAATTCTTCTGAAATATTTTAAGGTCATCCTTTTCTTCTGGTATATACGTAGTCATTAAACAATGACATATTGCGTCACGAACTTGGTTAACAATGGTATATATGGTAGGCACTTCAAGTAAAAACTGATAATAAAAATCATGAAACTTATTACCTGACGTCAGAATTCTGTTAACAAACGAAATTCAGGTACAAGGTGGTAATTACTGAACTATACGAAAAAAACGTAAATTAGTTACAAACTTCGGTGTACACACACTTTACACAACATGTAAACGTCACTAAAGATATTCGGATTTAGGTTATGACATGTTTTATAATGCTGCCATCATTGGCGATGATGTGGTGCTGACGAATAGCAAAATTCTGCATGGCCCTCTGAAGTGTCAGAACATCGACGCTGTCGATGACCTCCTGAATGGCTGTTTTCAGCTCAGTGATGGTTTTGGGGTTATTGCTGTACACCTTGTCTTTAATATAGCCCCACAAAAAGGAGTCGCATCTGTTCAGATCCGGAGAATATGGCGGCCAATCGAGACCCATACGAATGGCCTCTTGGTACCCAAGAGCAAGAATGCGGTCCCCAAAGTGCTCCTGCAGGACATAAAACACTCTCCTGCTTCGATGGGGTCGAGTTCCGTTGTGAATGAACCACATCTTGTCGAAATTAGGGTCACTTTGGATTATGAGGATTAAATCATCTTCCAAAACCTTCATGTTCCGTTCAGTAGTCACCATCCCATCAAGGAATATGGCACCAATTATTCCATAACTGGACATTGCACACCAGATAGTCACTCGCCGTGAAATGCGGATTTACAGTCTCCCCAAAGGCGCCAATTTTGCTTATTGACGAACCCATCCAAATGAAGTGGGCTTCGTCGCTAGACTAAACTGTGAATACACATACTAATTCCCATCATGTCCCACAGCCAACCATGCACTTTGAACGTCCTAACGCAAACAGTTCAGAAATTATGACCATTTTATTTCATATAATTCAATAATTGTCACCCTGTACAAATAGATAAATAAATAGTATCATTTTTTTTATTCAGGCAAAGACTTCCAAGCATAGTAGAACCATGTAAGAGTCAATTTCGGCTTGAGTGTTAAGTCTAGAAAGATGAAATGAAATGATCATGAGGCATTGATGGCCTGGAGGCCAAATCTGGGAAAGTTCAACCGCTGGGTGCAAGTCTTATTTCAGGTAACTCCACACTCGGAGACTTGTGCATGGGTGATAATGAAATGATGATGAAGACAGCACAACACCCAGTCCACAAGAGGAGAAAATCTCCAAGCAAATCTGGGAATCGAACCTGTGCCCGCTGCACGACAGGTAAAAACAGTACCACTCAGCTAAGCAAACGGACTCCAGAAGGATGTTACATCAGGACAAGGTGCAAAGAAGAGAGAGAGAGAGAGAGAGAGAGAGAGAGAGAGAGAGAGAAAGAAAGATATGGTTATCACGACGAATTGCTATTTCTTGTTTCACATGTCAAAGATGCCAAAGCATTTGTTAACTACAACACACTGAGAAGTGAGTGAAAGTACTCAAAACGACATATCAGCATCACCAGTTACTGAAAATCCACCGGCTTCGCCGCCTACTGCCTCTAGTAACGTGCAACGAACCGCAATAATAAGAAAAAAGAAAACACATCTTTTGAAGACGAGATTTTTAAAAGCTGTAAGAACTGAGAGGGCAGAATCTGATGAAGACAGAAAATTTGGTCTCTCCTTCATCAAATCGCTGAAAAAGATGGATGATAACACCAAATTGTTAGCAAAAATTAAAATATTATATGTAATTCACACATTTTCAAATAGGTCACACTGCAGTTCCCGTTCATTGTTTCATACTACAAACTCAGAACCATATTTCAATCAGACAGAGGCAACACATGAGCAGCACTCACTGGGAGCGTCCGTTCCTCTACATCAACTACACATAGTTCTAGGCAGATTCGGCACAAAGCTATTTCACCACTTTCGATGCTGTTGCTAGCCCACTTCCACCCGCTACCGACACATCAAGTTCAATAACGGTTCAAAGCCTACTGAATGTATGCTCACCTGAAAAATTATACAGTATGCCTCAAGATAACTATTGAATTCAATACCTATGTTGTAATGAATAAATAATGACTGATTGTAGAACTTTTTATTTATTTAACCTACTTACCTCAGTATTACAGCTAATTGTTGTATAGGAGGTATCGCCAATCACATGTTGCTATCATGAAGTGTTATTCGAGATCCCACTATTCATAAAAGTTAATTGAATGTAAGTAGCAGGGCAAGAAGGGCATCACCCCACTCTGCATTGTTGCCAAATTTATTCAAGATGGCGTATCGAAGATGGTGGCCATAAGTATGGCAATGTTGCAGTGACGTCATGGTGGGAAGTTCAAATTTAAGGGAAAATAGGTCAAGTGGGCTACCTCCACTAATTTAACCTCCCTCACCTCCCCCTCCCCTCCCCTCCCTGACCCAATATAATGGTGGGGAAATTTTGGCGGGAAAATAGGTCATTTGGGCTACCTCCACTAACCTAAGTCATCCAACCTCCACCTTATCCTTGAAATTGACAGGGAAAGGACCCAGTCTGTTCTGGGCTGCTGGATAGGGTGGACGCAAGTCTTTATTTTGCATGCTTGTTTATTTAAACAATTTGAGTTGTCATAGGCAGTAGCTCCATCCAGTTTGTTCACAGTGAGGTCCAGAGACCACCTGACTTAGTACACAATATCACCACCAGAGTGGCACTGTCACCCTCCCACTCTCCCCTAAACCAAGAAGGCGGCCTGGGGAAAAAAGGTCGAAAAGGATTCAGTCTGTGTCCAGCTGCTGGAGAGGAAGCAGTGTACATTATTTATTTTCAGTGGGAGGCTGGGGCAATTCATTTATGCTGTGGATTTCATGTAGTTAATTTTTTTATTACTCTTATACAAAACACTCACTGTGATGTGCTTGGGGTCACAATACATAGCCTACAAACCTGCAAACTACTCGTAAATTAGTGAAATAATGCAGCAGACTGATGTACAGGCAAGCAAACAACATGTAAATTGTAAAAATAATGCATCTAAAATGCTCTGTAAACACACTCATTAATTGTTAACTGTCAAAATGATGCATTGCACAGCCTTCGGACATGTTCACAAAATAGTGCAGTGCATAGATGTACAGACACATTTACTAGACCTAAAATTGTCAAAATAATGGATGTATAATGCTCTGCAAACACGGTCACAAAGCTTAAATAGCCGAAAATAATGCAGTGCACAAACACTCATTGCATGTAAAAACGCTTTCGAACTGTCACTAAGGAATTCGACCATAACGTAACAGTGGTCTGTTCCCTAAAGAGGTTCAAGGCGCACATGCCAGAGCAGTACGCGCACTTCTGGTAATGTGTTTACCTGTCCAATATGCCATGAGATGTTTACCTAGTGACTCACCCTCGCAGATGGAGCTTTAAGATTGTCAGTGCTATACTGACATCTCATGTCTATGTAAATAAGCTGGCCGGGGTGGCTGAGTGGTTCTAGGCGCTTCAGTCTGGAACCGCGCGACCGCTACGGTCGCAGGTTCGAATCCTGCCTCAGGCATGGATGTGTGTGATGTCCTTAGGTTCGTTAGGTTTCAGTAGTTCTAAGTTGTAGGGGACTGATGACCTCAGCTGTTAAGTCCCATAGTGCTCAGAGCCATTTGAATCATTTTCTGTGTAAATAACAACCAGGTCTCCCTCTGGACCAACTACAGAAATTTTTTGCAATGCTTTCAGAAAATGTTTACGAAAATATCCCAGAATAACGCAGGATGCATTCTTCCTAACAATCCTAACAGGACAGTGTATCCATTACATATCAACCGTTCCTGGAAATCGTGAAGTGTTGCAGAAGTAATTAGTGGTCGCTTTTGTTGTTGTAGGACCTTTCGTGATGTCTCAGGTTTTCTGCATGGAAATTCTTGTCATAAAAGAACCTGTTTACGAAAATAGCCCAGAATAACACAAAATTCATTTTTCCTGATGGTCGTAATGAGACACCCCGCCCATCATGTGTTAACCTTCCTGGAAATCGTAACGTCCTGCTTTCAACATACATTTCAGAAACGGTAAGCGTTATCACCGCTAAAAGCCTTCATCACGTCTGTACATGCTTGCAAAAACACCTTTAATCATAACAGCATTATTGTCATCAGGAAAGAGAAATGATGATCGCATCAAGTCCTTCCAGTAAATAGTGACGATCCATAAACGTTTCTCATTGGCTGCCCACTCAAATGAAGCTCTATCATTGGTCGCCTTGGTCTATATGTAAATCCACAGCCAACCTCCATTGTCCTCAGTCAGCTACTGTCTGCCTTGTTGTGCGTACCTTCATCTCTGCGTGTTCATGCGTTTTTCTCCCCAAGATGAAGAGAAGTAGCAGCAGCAACAATTCAGAGTATAGTGGCAAGAGGTGTAGAGTTCTGGAAGTAGGTTTACCAGGTGAGTAAATAATTAGTATTTTGAGTCTAACTTTTCGTGTGTATGTTAAATTCACCTTTTTACTTCCTTCTCCTTGTTATCATACAACTCCAGGATTTTATCTTGGAGCATGAGGAGAGATGGGAGGGGGCTGGACCATGGTAGACTCTCAAAGTCCAGTCTCCTGTAGTGGGTTGGGTTGTTTTTGGGGAAGGAGACCAGACAGCAAGGTCATCGGTCTCATCTGATTAGGGAAGGACGGGGAAGGAAGCCGGCCGTGCCCTTTGAAAGGAACCATCCCGACATTCGCCTGGAGCGATTTAGGGAAATCACGAAAAACCTAAATCAGGATGGCCGGACGTGGGATTGAACCGTCGTCCTCCCGAATGCGAGTCCAGTGTCTAACCACTGCGCCACCTTGCTCGGTCTTCCTGTAGTGGATTCACAGCTAGGATTACCTTGTGAGTATAATTTTCATTGTAATTTGTTCTTGTATAATAGTAATTCAAAATTTTCGTATTTCATACTTGTTTTTTCGGTTTATATATCTTGTTTTTTGGTGTTGTGGGTGAGACGACCAGTTGCCAGATGCCGATTCTGATGAGTACAATGAATGCCTGAATGGATCAGATAAAGGGCCACTGAAATAGAGGAGGAAAGGCGCCACGATCTGACCCTGTTAGATGATGATGATGACTTCTTTGAGGGTGTGGAGGAGTCGCCCAATGAAGTGTTAGCTCCTTGGAGCCATAGCGAAAAAAGTAAATACTCACTCTGCTTATAATCTTGTGATCATCAGTATTCTTCCTTTAACTGTGCCAACAGTGGTAAGTAATGTACGTAACTATTATTTTTCTATCTCTTCTTCTACAGCGGCTGCGTATCCGCAACCACAACACAGTGTGGTGCACATACCAGTGGTGGCTAAACCTTCCTCCTCACCAAAACGCACCCCTTAAGGCAAGCATCACCTATAAGGGGAATGGTAGTTGCCGTGGGGGAAGCCTCCATCACAACCGCTGCCATCAGCTCGGCACCACTCCTCTGGCCGAGCAACAAGCTACCATCCCTCAGGTTACCGGGTTGGGTCTACAGCAGCAGCAACAACAGCATTGGGAACCATCACCACAGTCTGGATGTTCCCATTTGTCTGTCGAGGTAGCACCATAGCATCCTCCTCCATCATCATCATCACCATCTTATGAGCCTTGTCAGAATCAGCGTAAACTCAAGGTATTTGTGCCTCGGCGCATACCGATTTGCCCCTGCCCAGCACCATCATCAAAGGGGTGGATGCAGAATAGCATTAATAGTAATAGAGAAGATCCTATAGCTAGTGGCAGTTCTCTCTCGTCCTTTTTGTGAAGGATATCAGGTCAGTGATATCACACCATAGTTAGAATACTCGGTGATTGCAGACACCTTCTAGGAGTGAATCTAGTTCACGAGAATCGAGAACTTTGCAGGAGGGTACCGCGACCCTGTTGGTTTTCTAAGGGTGTGCTTTCCTGTCATTGAAACGGAGCTTTTCAAAGTAGTCAATGATCCATGGTATCCTACCATTAAATGCATTGTGCTGCTCTGCATCGAACTATCGCAATCCCCCATCAAGTTGACTCTGGTGTTGAAGAGACAACTCTTCATTACCATTTTTTTGGGGGGGGGGGGGGATGGCGTGATGACGTGGCGCTCTTCAGTCGCCGAGTGGTTTCGTGAATCCACTTGAGTGCTGGACATCCATACACATGTCTATGATTCGGTAAATGGATTGTCAAGCTATATCAGGCTCCCTGAAGATATAGCTAATAAGCGGGCATACATTAGTGTCGAAAATAAAACCGATCAGACTTGTTTTGAGTGGTCAGTCCTGGGTTGCGAGAGAAATTACAATTACAGAGTTTATTCCAAGCGTCCCAGTACATACCATGTAGTTGATAATATTCATGAGTGTTATAACTTTGTATTGAGTATCCTGCCAAGATCTAGAGCATACATAAATTTCAAGCGCAGAATACCAGAATATCGTTCACGTTTATGGCCTGGAGAAGAAAAGCAAGTCAGATGAGCAAGACAAGCATATTGTTATTGGGTTCCTCCATTTCTCAAAATTTGTTGGAGAGCGTGAGTGCTCCTCTCTGAAGGTGATAATTATCACTCTGTTCGGATCAAAAACATGTCCCGAAAAAAAGCGTACCATATGTGGCAGAGTACCAAATTGTGCCGTCCTATGATTCCAGATGATTCCAGTCTTAACTGCTACAAATCTTATGTCTGGGATAATCCTGCAGTTTGGCTGCTCACTGAGCTCGGAAAATTTTCATGGGAGGTTGATAACCTTCACAGCGACAATGTTCCCATGACAAAAATGAAGGACAATGAAGATTTGTATAATAATGCAGTTTATTTTCATATTTGTCGGGTGCTGTTAGACAGAGAAGCGTAAACTCCTCGTAGGGACAACTGTCATTTAACAGGGAAGTTCCGAGGTGCAGCTCACAAACATGCAATTTGAAGTACCAGCTACCACGGCATATACCTGTTTTCTTCCATAATTTAACCGGGTATGATGCTCACGTTCTAGTTGAGCCTTTGGCTGATTTCGGTTGGGAGGAAAATCAGGTTAGTGTCCTACCTGAGAGCATCGAGAAATACATCATATTTTCCAAACGAATGACGCCAAGAATTATGCTCTACTTTCTTGATACGCTAAATTTCATGCTGGCGCCACTCCAGAAAATCATTGAAACTCTACCTCAGGAGAATATGCATATCACTCCAGCTGCATTTCCCGACGAGGAAAATTTCAACTTGTAACTAGGAAGGGAGTTTTCCCATATGAGTATGTGCATAATATGGTGAAACTCAACGAAACCAGACTATCTGACATAACTTCATTTTCCAGCAACCTTACAGGCAATGCCATAATGGATGTATGAGCATGCCATGAATGTCTGGCGGGAATTCATACTCTCCACTTTATGGGAGTATGTACGGCTTTACATGGACAGAGACGTGAGCTTGCTTGTGGACATTTTCGGGAAATTCTGGAGTCTGTTTGGCCACATATTCTCTGGATCCCATCTTGTATTACATGGCACCTGGGTTGTCTTGGGACGCAATGCTCAAGAAAAGGTAGTGCAGCATTGAATTATTGACCAATGCTGACATGCTTCTTTTCTTTGAGCGTGGGATTCGTTGGCGACTTTGCCAAAGTGTCCATAGGCATGCGAAAGCAAATAACCTGTGGATGGGTGACAGGTTCAATGCATCTCTTGAATCGAATTACGCAATGTACCTAGATGTAAATAACATATTTTGGCACACCATGCAGCAATCACTGCTGATTGGCGAGTTTTGATGGATGCCCATAGACGAATACAAGGGATTAGGTGAAAAAAATCATGTGGGGTATGGCAGCTGATTCTGATGTAGGGTATGTGGTGGAGGCGGAATTCACGCATTCTATTAGTTTGCAAGATGCACACACTGATTTGCCACTGTGTCCAGAGCAACTAGTTCAGCAAAGAGGCTGGATGCCGAAACTGATGACAATGCTGGAGAATAAGCAGAGATACATTATTCATCATTGTAATCTCCACTAGTGTCTCAGCTTAGGTATGGACCCAGTTAGAATCACCCAGGCTATCTCCTTCATGCAATCTCCCTGGTTGAAGGAATATATTGATTTGAATACGAGACAGAGAGTTTCTGCGGCTTGTGACTTTGAGAAAGTTTTTTACAACTTAATGAATAATCCAATTTTCAGTAAAACAAAAGAGAATTTGAGGTAATGACATGACATTTTAATTAGAGCTGAATGGGAAGGGGAGGCATGGTGTAAGAAAATGCATTGCCAGACCAAATTTTAAGTAGGTTGCCATATTCAATAAGAAGATGCTGTGGAGATGGCGAAGACTGCAATAGAGTTATGAAACCTATTTATGTGGGGATGTGCATACTGGACCTATCCAAACTCCACATGTACCGCTTCCACTATGAGTTTGTGAAAAGTCATTTCGCAAATCCTTAGTTACATTATATGGATACAGATAACTTCATCTATTGGGTGAAGAACTGTGATCCATATGAAGTAATGAGATACCATGGTAATGAATTTGACACGTCCTCATACACACCTGATAATTCTTATGGAATTGTTCCACAGAACAAGAAGGTTATTGGCCTTATGAAGGATGAGGCTAATGGACTGCCGGTTTTGGAGTTTGTAGGTCTGCAATCAAAACTATATCACACTGTGGAAGGTGGCACACAGAGGCAGGCTAAGGGTGTGTGTCTTATGACAATGAGAACACTTTATTTATTTGATTGAAAGTACCATTGATCCTCATAGCAATGGAGTTGCAAGGATATGGAATGAGTAGGTATTTTTACAATATTAACAATACAGTAGCACACAATATGATTAAGGATACAGGGCACTTTTCTGGCTCAGTATTATGTAAAAATCAACACCTATTTCTTTCAGGCACTTCTTCTTCTTCTTCCAAATGGGCCAGCTAAGGACCATGATATTCAATTTTTCAGCCTGGAGAGAGACTTGATGTTTCCCAGTAATCCCACATTCTCTGGCTATGTTTCTCCTTTCTCTCCTTTGCCCACAGGGCACCAGTCTTTTTACGGGGTGTCCTGAAACCTCTTTTCTTTTAGTATCCTTCTGAGAAGTGCTTGGTTTCTAATGTTGCTTTCAGTTACGTTCAGTTCCTGGATGTCTTTCTTGACTCCTATCGGCGATGGTGTCATGGTCTTCCTGCTCTTCCAGTTGCTGAGAAGTCGGTTGGTTAGTCTTGTTTGGTCCATCCATATGATATGTTCATAGAAAGCTGGCTACATCTGTGATTATCTCAGCATGATTATATAGCTCCTGGTCTCATTGTCTTCTGTACTCACCATCTGTTCTGACTGGTCCCAGAATTTTTCTCAGGATCTTCCTCTCCTGAATCTCTAGTTTGTCTGCGAAGCCTATCCTGTTCAGATTCAAGCATTCTGAGGCATATAGGACTTCAGGACGGATAACTGTTTGATAGTGTTTTAGTTTGGAAATGCAAGCTAGGCATTTCTTATTATAGATGTTCTTGGTTAATCGATATGCTAATTGTAAATTATTAATCCGAGTTGTTAGTGCTGCTCCTTCTGATAGATTAGGTTCCAGCCATTCTCCTAGATACTTGAATCTGTTAACTTTCTCAATTCGACCTTGTTCCAGCTGTAGTTCACTGGGAGTATCACTGATGTTGGTGAGGTATTTTGTCTTTTCCAGTGACAATTGAAGTCCTTCCTTGTCAGGCTGAAGTTTGAGCATATTGAGCTGCTTTACTGCTGCTTCCACTGAGCTTGCTACAAGTACCAGATAATCTGTGAAGGCTAAACAGTCTACTACTAGTCCCTTCCACCTGTGTCAAAGGTAAATACTGCTTGGTATATTTTGTACTTCCATTTCTTTTCAGCCACTCTCTGATCACCTTGTGCGGTGCACAGTTGAAGAGAAGAGCTGAAAGTCCAGCTCCCTATCTAACTCCTGGCTTTATCTCAAAGCTTTATGAAAGGGTTCCCCTGAACTTTACTCGTGACCTAGTGTTACTCAGAGTCTTTTGGGTAAGGCTCAGGGTTTTCTGGTCCAGGCCCATTTCCTGCAAAATTCTCATAAAAGTATGTCTGTTGATTGAATCATGTGCTAGATGGCAACGAAAGTAACTTCTTTCAGGCACTGTTTATAATGTATATGTTTTACAGATTTTTTGTTGATATCAGGAAATGCAGTACACTTTCTACACAAATTAGAAGTATTTTGAATATTTTTGAACTTGCTTAGGGTTATTAAAAAGTTAAAAGGAAATTGATGCATTTTTTTTTCCGGAATGTTTCCGCAAATTGAGGTGCCATTTAATCCAATGTTATACATCTGAAAGAGACCAAATTTTTACCAGATATGCATGACATGATGACCGAGGTACTAGACCTATTAAATTCCACCTGCCGTGCTGTTCTAGGCACTTCAGTCTGGAACCGCGGGACCACTAGAGTCGCAGGTTCGAATCCTCGCTCGGGCATGGATGTGTGTGATGTCCTTAGGTTAGTTAGGTTTACGTACTTCTAAGTTCTAGGGGACTGATGACCTCAGATGTTAAGTCCCATAGTGCTCAGAGCCATTTGAGCCAATTCCACCTGTTATGTATATTACAAGGATAATTACATTTTAATTTTTTTCCTAATAAAAATGTTATTTTTCTATAATTTAGTTGATTCTGCAATAAAGTTTAGGTCTACTACATAAGTATGGACTATTTCAAGTTACAGAAAAAATAGAGCAATGCTTTATAAACTTTAGGTAGTATTTGTACCTGAATTCTGAAAAATACAACTTGCAGGAAATTGCAAATGAAGATATGAGTCCAATTATACTGTGCCTCAGAACAATCCTGAAGAATAGTCTTCATCCTGCAGCATTTCTTCCTCTTCAAGCTTCCTCTTAGCATTCCTTTTAGCACTCCCTTCTTCTTTGGTAGCTTGAAGAGAGAATCTTTCAGCTTAATACATCCATTGTCTGTCACAAGCAATCAATTGATCTTCCATAACAGAGCCACTTTTTACGCCTAAATTTCTCAGGACTTCTAATCTTTCTATCACTCCATCACTGAAACGTATCACTGCATCTAGTACACCAACTTTTAATGTAATTAGTCCTATGAAAACATTCTTGGGTAATCTTTACCATACGCAATGGTTGAAACTTTCATTTGTAAATTGAGTGACTCCACAAAGACATTTACTAAGGACAACAGGTCTCTAAAAATTGGTTTTATTTCATTCATAACAGGCTCAGGAAGAGGGTGCTTAAGATGGTACATTTCACCACTTTCTTTTGATTTTTGGTAACCACACCAAGAATCGGATTCTTTATGGCAAAGTCCGTGAACAGGGTGGTCATCTGTGGACAACTTATGAAAGTAGGTGGCTCATACAGCTTTTCTCATTGCTGTAACTTCATTCAGAGGTGCAGTTCGTCTAATGGCCAGTCCATAATAACTCTGAAGATGGTCTGTTTCAGTTTCTGTCAATCTGCCTCAGCCAGAAAGAGATTTTCCATCAGACAGCAACTTTCCTTTCATTTCTCTTCATAGCTTCCTGAATCTAGCACCCATCCTCTTTTTCACATGTCCACAACACTCCAGTATTGTTACCAATGTATCACCATAAACATACAACTCATTAATTTTATTGAAAGCTTGAGAGTCCCCATCACCCAGGTACTTTGTATATCTAACGTTACAAATGGGCATCAACCTCTGAAATATTTGTAGAGCTCCATCACAATCCATACCTCAACTGTAACCATCATAATTCTTAGGACACTGATGTTCAATATGTCCTTCAGTGTTACCATGGCAGTTGTGAAAGTACTTACATAAGCACTCAACATCAACAACTTTTCCATTCTCCAGAAAACTAGCAAGTAATGATGTCCTCGACATTGTCATGTCCCATCAAGTGCAACAGCACTGTCCCTGGTTCCACTAATATTTACAGTTTCTTCCACTGCATGTTTCACAGATGCTTTAGACACAACCGTCAGGGCACCTAAAATTATTTTTATGGACTTGCTGAACCTACTGAGAGGAGGAGGATGGTCCATCAAACCACAAAACATTTGAGCAGCCTTTTTTCCTTTTCCTATTGCATGCATTGCATACACTAACTTCAAATTCACATCATACAAAATATGCACAACGTTCGAAGTCATTTTTGAGGTAGATTTATTACAGGATCTACACATAACTACTAATTTTGATGCTAAACCCTTCCTGGTATTTTTTTGTTCAGTTATTTCCAGACAGCCTACACCATCACATTGTTTTCATTTCAACACTTCCTTTATCAAAGAAGATAAGACACCCACATAAACATCACAAATCCACTACAAACAGCATCACTGTTAACACAAATTTGAATCACCAGGAGGTGTGCCATGTGGGAGTTTCTTTCCTGAAGAACTGATACATAGGTTACATTCTACATTGTGGCTTGCTTTGTTTGTGAACTGGTTACCACGGAATTTCCTTTTATTGAATTTCTTGGTCCAAATGGCTCTGAGGTCATCAGTCCCCTAGAACTTAGAACTACTTAAACCTAACTAACCTAAGTACATCACACACATCCATGCCCAAGGCAGGATTTGAACCTGCAACCGTAGCAGTTGTGCGGTTCCAGACTGTAGCACCTAGAACCACTTGTTGAATTTCTTGATGGGTGGCATAGTTTGTATTTATTGTACACTAAAGCATATGTACTTCCATAAATATATGTAGCACTTGGGCAACAAACATTCAGTAACAGGTGAAAAAACTGCTTTAGCAAAACAGAAGGAAGTACTAGCAAAGTTAATCATTTCCAGACACTATAAACCTGCACTGTTACCAACATCTACAATGTATCATACATATAATCACTGGAAATGGAAAGTTCACAGTCCTTTTGGAAATAATACTTTTTTCTTTAACAGAAATAAAGGGGGCGCAGTGGCATATATGACCGTAACTTTAAAATTTGGTATATATAGGTCTTTTTCATTTGAAACCCTGTAATTTACATATCAATGTAATCAGGAAAGACTATAGAATTTAATAAAATCACAAAAAATTCAATTTTTCCACCATTTATAAGTACCCTGTACCCTTAATTCATGACCAGACTCATAGCAACAATATGGAAAACTAGAGGATATAAAAACGTATTACATACATCAGAATTAATACTTATGTGAACACTTTCAGATTAACAGTGTTAGAGTATTTGAGCTATAATACATTATGTAATAAAAGTATCCGGACACCTGGCTGAAAATGACTGACAAGTTGGTGGCGCCCTCCATCGGTAATGCTGGAATTCAATATGGTGCTGGCCCACCCTTAGCCATGATGACAGCTTCCACTCTTGCAGGCATATGTTCAATCAGGTGCTGGGAGGTTTTTTGGGGGATGACAGCCCATTCTTCACAGAGTGCTGAACTGAGGAGGGGTATCGATGTTAGTTGGTGAGGCCTGGCACAAAGTCGGCATTCCAACACATCCTAAAGGCGTTTTATAGGATTCAGGTCAGGACTCTGTCCAGGGCAGTCCATTACTATGATGTTGTTGTGTAACTACTCTGCCACAGGCCTTCCATTATGAACAGGTGCTTGATCCTGTTGAAAGATGCAATTGCTATCCCTGAGTTGCTCTTCAACAGTGGGAAGCAAGGAGGTGCTTAAAACATTGATGTAGGCCTGTGCTGTGATAGTGCCATGCAAAACAACAAAGTGTGCAAGCCACCTCCATGACAAATACAACACCAGAACACTATGACCTCCGAATTTTGCTGTTGGCACTACACACGCTGGCAGATGAGATTCACCAGGCATTCACCATACCCTGCCATCAGACTGCCACAATTGTACTGTGATTTGTCACTCCACACATGCTTTTCCACTGTTTTATCATCCAACATCTATGCTCTTTACACCAAATGAGGCATTGTTTGGCATTTAACAGCGTGATGTGTGCCTTATGAGCAGCTGCTCGACCATGAAATACAAGTTTTCTCACCTCCTGCCTAACAGTCATACTACTTGCAGTGGATCCTCATGCAGTTTGGAATTCGTATGACGGTCTGGATAGAGATCTGCGCATTACACATTATGACCCTCTTCAAATTTCGGCAGTCTCTGTCAGTCAACAGATGAGATCTGCCTGTACGCTTTTGTGCTGTACATGTCTCTTTACATTTCCACTTCACTATCACATTGGAAACAGTGGACCTAGGGATGTTTAGGAGTGTGGAAGTCTTGCATACAGATGTATGACACAAGTGACACCCAATCACCTGACCAAGTTCGAAGTCCATGAGTTCCACGCAGTGCCCCGTTCTGCTCTCTCATGATGTCTAATGACTACTGAGGTCACTGATATGGAGTACCTGGCAGTATCTGGAAACACAATGGAACCAATATGAAAAACTTATGCTTTTGGGGGTGTCTGGATACTTTTGATCACATAGTGTATTACACTGCAGTAACAAATAGTTTACATTTATGCTTACATTGAATGGCTAACTGAGTTGAATGATAAAAACTCATTCCTATACATTAAAAAATTCACTAATTGAGTAGAATGACTTTTGTATTATGTATTCCTTCAATTTGCTCTTGAACTTTGGTGTTTCAGGAGCAAGACTTTTGTAGGCACTGCGCAGAGCATTGTAAATTTTGATGCCTGTATAATTCACCCCTTTGTGTATAAGGGTATAGTTTGACTGGTTGTTATGAAATTCCTCTTTTGACCTTGTGTTGTGATCATGACATTCACTACTGGTGTTGAAGAGAGAGTGGTTTTTATTAATGAAACATTCAAGAAAGTATACATACTGAGATATCATTGTAAATACCTGCAGCTTCCTAAACATATTCCTGCATGAGTGCTTTGGTTGCCCACCACTCATTATGCATATAGCTCTCTTCTGAGCCAACGAGTGGTTACCGCAAAAGATGATTCCGTAAGACAAAAGTGCATGGAAATATCCAAAATAAGCATGTGTCATAAGAGCTGCCCTCTCTATCGAATATTATTTGCTGCACCGCAACCGCCGCATATGGTATGGCAGACCAGTATTCGATTGAATCGAGGCGAGGTGTACACTGTGCTGCAATATAAAATCAACCTCTCGCCTAATGACGAGAAAAGGGTCATTTGTGATGACGGGATTGAAACTCTCCCCTACTCAAACTACTTACTTGCAGCGAGAGAGAAGGGGTGGGGACTCTGATTGTGTGAGAGTGAGAGAATGAGAGAGAGGGTGGGAGAGAGAGAGAGAGAGAGAGAGAGAGAGAGAGAGGTAGTCTGCAGAGAACTAGCATGACCTTTTTATCATAGTGCAAGTAATGTTGTGTGTGTGTGTGTGTGTGTGTGTGGTATAAATATTTATGCGTACCATGTCATGTATGCATGTACATACATACACATAGACCATGTGTGGAAAAAAAGATAAAAAAAAGAAATATATACACACACACGCACATCATGTGTGTGAAAGAAAAATGTTTAAAAAAAATAAACAAAATAATATTGAAAAAGCATAAACCTAAAAAATTTGTATATTTATTTATACGCGATATATGTGTAGCCTCCATATACAAAGATTCCAAGACTTACCAAGTGGGAAAGCGCTGGCAGACAGGCACAATGAACAAAACACACACACACACACACACACACACACACAGAATTACTAGCTTTCACAACCGATGGTTGCTTCTTCAGGAAAGAGGGAAGGAGAGGGAAAGACGAAAGGATGTGGGTTTTAAGGGAGAGGGTAAGGAGTCATTCCAATCTCCCTCTCCTTCCCTCTTTCCTGAAGAAGCAACCATCGGTTACGAAAGCTAGTAATTCTGTGTGTGTGTGTGTGTGTGTGTTTTGTTCATTGTGCCTGTCTGCCGGCACTTTCCCGCTTGGTAATATATATATATTCTCCATGTACATCTTGCAAATAGAATAGTTTTTAAGTTTTTCACCTGCCGTGAGCCATCTAAGTCAGAATTATTTTTAAGTGTAGACAGGACGAGTCACTTAACTATTTCCACCTAGAGTAACTCCGAAAGTATGATAGGAGCTGAAAAGTTTGTGGGACAAAGGTTGCATGGGACAACAGGGCCATATTATGACGTTGGTTTTTTGTTGTTAGGTGGTGTCAATTCAGAGGTATGAAGGTATCCTTTGTTTTTTAAATAGGATGCTATAGTTTGGTACTTATTTTCTGATAGCAGCTGTTGAGACAAATCGAATTATGTGTAACAGCAAGGTGTTTGAAGGTCAATGAAGGTCACAAAGGTGGCATGAATGTCCATTTACAGAAGGTGTTCAAAGTGGTCCATTGGTATTAATGCAGTGCCGCAATCTTCTCATCATGGACTGAGTAGTATTCTTTATCACATCAGCACTTATCGAAGCACATGCTCTGACAATTCTCTCTCATATATCTTCAGGTGTAGTTGGAACGTCTTTATAAAGAGTGTCTTTTATGAATCCCCACAAGAAAAAATCCAGAGGCGTCAAGTCTGGCAAACTAGCCAGCAGTGACACATATCCTCCGCAACCAATCCAACAATTTGGGAATTGTTTCTGCAACCCATTTCTAGCCATCAGAGAAAAATGTGCTGGACACCCATCATGATGATACCACATTCTGTTCCTTGTTGCTAAAGGTATTTCTTCCAATAACAGACCTAATGTTTCTTGCAGGAATGTGGTGTACTTCCTACCATTAAGATTTCCTTCAATGATCTAGGGTCCTATAATTCCCACACCATGCATTCATTAACCATGGCTTTTGGTGTGCAACTTGCCGCAGCCAATATGAATTTTCAGTTGCCTAATAATGCATGTTATACAAGTTAACATTTCCATGGTTTGTGAATGTAGCCACATCAGTAAATAAAATCAAATTAATAAATGTGTCATTCCTCTGAATCTGAAGTTGACCCCATTGGCAGAATTCAATGCAACACACACAATCTGTACCAGTTAATTCTTGGTAGAGACTGATGTGGTAAGGATGATATTTATGGCGGTGCAGAACATGAACAACACTACTCTGGCTTTCAATTTGATGTGAACTAACACAAGAATCTCAAACCACAGATTAGATTAGATTAGATTAGATTAATACTTGTTCCATAGATCATGAATACGACACTTCGTAATGATGTGGAACGTATCAGGTTAATGAAAGATGTCTGTACAAGATATTACATTACACAAAATATTGCGTGACACTAATGCTTAAGTTAGTTTTTTTCCCTCCCTTAATTTATATCTAAAAATTCAGCCAATGAGTAGAAGGAGTTGTCATCTAGAAATTCTTTTAATTTATTTTTAAATGTTAGTTGGCTATCTGTCAGGCTTTTGATGCTGTTTGGTAGGTGCCCAAAGACTTTTGTGGCAGCATAATTTACCCCTTTCTTTGCCAAAGTCAGATTTAACGCTGCATAGTGAAGATCATCCTTTCTCCTGGTGTTATAGGTATGCACACTGCTATTACTTTTGAATTGGGTTGGATTATTATCAACAAATTTCATAAGGGGATATATATACTGTGAGGTTACTGTGAGGATCCCTAGATCCTTAAATAAATGTCTGCAGGATGACCGTGGGTGGGCTCCAGCAATTATTCTGATTACACGTTTTTGTGCAATGAATACTTTTCTACTCAACGATGAATTACCCCAGAATATGATGCCATACGAAAGCAGTGAATGAAAGTAGGCATAGTAAGCTAATTTACTGAGATTCTTATCACCAAAATTTGCAATAACCCTAATAGCATACGTAGCTGAACTCAGACGTTTCAGCAGACCATCAACGTGTTGCTTACAGTTTAACCTCTCATCTATGGACACACCTAAAAATTTTGAAAATTCTACCTTAACTACAGACTTCTGTTCAAATTCTATATTTATTACTGGAGTTGTGCCATTTACTGTACGGAACTGTATATACTGTGTTTTATCAAAATTTAAAGAGAGTCCGTTTGCTGAGAACCACTTAATAATTTTGTGAAAAACACAGTGGCAAGAGTACCAATTTCCATTCTCTCGCTAGTAACTTTCCTTTGCTGAGTATGTTTCCAATGCGTTAAAGGTCGAGTTGTTTTCAACTTATCATACCAGGGTGTATACAAGGACAAGGAAAAAAAATTCCCATATTATTGCCGGATTTCTCCCGGATATCCCTTTTAAAAGGTATGCTTTTTTCTGGGCGAAAATATACTTTTTCTGTGCTAAGTGACAGTAGGTTTTCTGTAGATTTTCCCTCGGAACTGTAAACCTTATTAATTCTTTGAATGGTTAACGTTTTATATAATCGCGTAGAAATTCCCGAGAAAAAAAGACGGAGCAGAGAAGTTTTGGAGAGACTTCTAATAAAAAAAATAAATAAATAAATAAATAAAAAAGGAGAGAAGTTTTGGAAAGACATTTGATTTGCAGCAACATATATGCTGCATATTTTCATGTTACGAAAGTATAAATTTGAATTGCACCAAACACAGCACGTTAGTTTCCGGAGCGTTGCAACCGAGGTTATGATGTCTTTTTGTAAGCGAGTCATATCTCAAGCCACGAGATCTCGCCAGCCGATGACAGCAGCTATTCAGAGCATAGGACACGTGCTATAGTCAGCCAATAGCAAGATTACTGGTTACATAGCGCGAACACACGAGGAGTTAATGGATTACATTAATGTACACAGTACCGTATATCTACAAGAAAAGCTAAGCTTTCACATATAATATTGGTCTCTAAGATTAACATGCTATGATAGAAGCTAAGCTTCCACATGTAATATTGATCTTTTTTTGCGTGTGTTATACTTTAAGATACATCACTCAAATGTGCCAGTAAATTTAAAATTATGACATAAATGCCTCGGCTCGAAATTCTTGTAGGTGGCTGGTCCTCAAACTGTTCAGATTCAAACACTCTGTGATTTAGATATCCATCCCACTATCTCACACGTAACATAATTCATCTTACGTAAAAAGAAATTTACTTTGAAAGTAACGCTTTTCTAACCACCATTCACAATACTGTTAGAAATAGGTTCGATTTACCAGTTGCCAGAGAGTACCAGAAAATGCATTATTGTGCGTGTGCAACTGCAGTGGTGTAGGAAGCCCCCATGTTCGTGTGTATAAAGCACTAAGAGAGCTCACACTACACCATAAAAGAAACAGGGCACCAGAGGATACTCCAAAGAGCATCGAAATTTCGTAAACCATACTAAAATGCATAATTCGGCTTGAAGTGCAAATTGGCTTTTTCCAGATTCACAATGAAGTAGGTCCCATCTGATATCAAGATTTTCAGTGTGGTTTTTGGGATGTAAATTTTCTTGGAGTACCAGTACTCTACGATCTCATATTTGATTCTTTATTATGGCATAATGCCATACATGGCAGAAGATGCCTTGCACTTGAAATTCAGCGAGCAGTTGGAACTAGCCAATACTGTAGAATGAAATGCTTCGTTTCAAATAAAATGATTGCCTCAGCGGAATTTCTTTAGCAAACTTGCAAAAATAACTTCATCCTTCTGCAAGGTGATTAATGCTTGACTGCTACTAACTTGGAAAGAAAATAAAATCAGAAACTGAAATTAATAATATATTTTTGCCCTTCATAATTATGTGAATGTATTTTAATTCACTTCATAGCTTCCAGCCACAGAAATCCGTTTTGTTTTCATTTGACGTTGGAGCTGTACACGAAGAGAAGCAGCAAAATCACTAAACGTAAACGTGGGTCATGTGGAGACTAACTTCCTCCCCACTACAACTCAGACAACTCTGTGCAAGCACGAATCTGGCAGCTAGGGCGGGCGAGAAAAATTTTTCTCGTTTGCATCTGGCCGCTTGCTGCTACTACCGATACAGCTAACAGCCAAACTTCAAGTAGTGGGAGAAGCTACTGCTTATACATGAGTCAAATGTGTATGCGCAACAGACCGCTGGCAACTGGTGAAACGAACCTAATGTGAACAGTTGTGACGTCATGCTATTAGCAAGCAGTTTATTGTTATGAAGAGTTACAGTCTGCACACTATGGCTTTTAACATATTTTTGCTATCTCCAGACGCTTGTGCGTGGACGGTGTTTTGTTGACGTAAAATGCACATTTCCTTTGCAACTAAAATTTTATTTTTTTCACTCTCGTTTATATTTTATTGCAGCAGTATCATTGTCCAGTAGCAGGATACAGTAATATTCTTTGCTAGAGAATCAATTCTGCAGTCAAAATTACAAAAATTTAACTGAAAGCTAAAACAATAAAAAATTCCCGGAATTCCAAAAAATTCCCGGATTTTTCCCGGTTTTCTCCTGGATGAAAAAATTCCTGAGTTTTTCCCAGATTTCCCGGTTGTCCTGGGTCGTATACACCCTACATACACATATTTAAATGTTTGACATGTAGGGTGGGTACATTGAGGATATCTTTCAGTGTATAATCAATGAATTTCGTTGGCATTCTCTGTAACATTAGATGGATACACCATATTCGGTGAATATTTACTATTTGCACGATATACAGGAGAGAATTGTCAGAGCATGTGCTTTGATAAGTGTCAAAGTGGTAAAGGATACCACTCAATCCATTATGAGAAGATTGCAGCATTGCATTGATACCAATGGTCATCATTTCAAACACCTTCTGTAAATGGATGTTCAGTGCAAAGTCCCAAGTGACTGGAAAAAGTGCAGGTGATTTCTGTATATAGGATGGGTAACAGAAGAGACCCACAAAATTTGCAGACCAGTATCCATAACATTGGTTTGTTGCAGAATTCTTGAACATATTCTCAGTTCAAATATAATAAGTCTCCATGAGATGGAAAAACTTCTGTCCATGAATCAGCATGGTTTTAGAAAGCATTGTTAATGCGAAACTTAGCTTGCCCTTTTCTCACACAATATCCTGCAAACCATGGATGAAGGGCAACAGGCACATTCCATATTCCTACATTTTCAATAAGCATTTGACACCTTGTCCCACTGCAGATATGTGAGTAGCTCAAAGACTTCTTAAGTAAGAGAACGCAGTACATTGTCCTTGATGGCTAGTGTTCATCGGAGACAAGGGTCTCTTCAGGAGTGCTGCATGAAAGTGTGATAGGACTGCTGTTATTTCCTATTCACATAAATGGTCTGGGGGACAGTATGAGCAACAATCTGCGTCTGTTTACTGATGATGTTGGGGTGTCATCATGAAGTGAGTGTAGGAGGATACAAGATGACTTACACAAAATTTCTAATTGGTGTGATGAATGGCAGCTAGCTCTAAATGTAGAAAAGTGTAATATAATGCAGATGAGTAGGAAAGATAAACCCATAATTTTCAAATACATTATTAATAGTGTGCTGCTTAACAGAATCACATTGATTAAATATGTGGACATAATGTTGCAAAACAAAATGAAATGGAATGAGCATGTAAGGATTGTAGTAGGGATAGTAGAGAAGACAAATAGTTGGAAGAATTTTAGGAAAGTTTGGTTCATCTGTAAAGGAGACAGCATATTGGAAATTTGTGTGACCCATTCTTGAGTACTACTCAAGTGTTTGGGATCTGCACCAGGTCAGACTAAAGAAAACATTGACGAAATTCAGAGGAATGCTGCTAGATTTGTTACTGGTAGGCTCAAACAACATGCAAGTATTATGGAGATGCTACAGGAACTCGAATGGAAATATCTGGAGGGAAGCAATGTGCATTTTAAGGAAAATTTTAAGGAAAATTTAGAGAACCAGCAGTTAAAGCTGACTACTGAACAATTCCACTGCTGCCAATGTACATTTCACATAAGGACCATTAAGATAAGATAAATTAGGGCTCATACAGGGGCATGTAGGCAGTCATTTTTCCCTTGCTGTATTTGTGAATGGAGTGCTTTAAGAAGTTTGCAATAATATCTATTACTGTACAGTACATCAGTTACAAAATGTGTATTAAAGGTTTCATGTATGTTTCAGAATATGTGTATGAAAATTATTTTGATTATTACCTTCTTGGAATTACATAATAATCCAAAACAATCAATTCAAGATGTGATGGTGTTTTAATATCATTGCAGTGCAATGATACAGAAACAATATTATTTCAGATCAATAAATTCATCAATATTTATTTTTATTTCACTACATAATTTATGACTCACAGTAACTGTGTAATACTGACAGCATATATTACAATTAAAAATATTTTTAAGTCTTGATTAAATATTATTACAGGGAAATTTCCTTGGACAATATATGTACAACACTGCAAGAAGTCATTAATTAGCTCAGACTCAGACTAGTGACAGTGGATGCTGCTTGCATGGCAGAGCATACCACACAGCTGCTTATCATAAATTGACACAAACAACACAGGAAAGACAATTGTTTCCACAGCCTTACTATATAGCCTTGGTGGCTTGTAAATAAAAGAGAAAAGTACATTGGAGATAACAGCTGAAGAAGCAAGGGGAGCTGTGATATAAAAAGAAGGAAGAAAATGTAACTTGAGGATTTAGTGAGTATTATTCATTCCTAAGAAACCCCATAGCTCCCGAAAAATTATAATCTTTCCAGATAATACAACAGTTCCAGGAGGTGATACAAAATGATTGCAAATATTCAAAAGTTTCAGGAAGGATACGTTTCAAGAAACTGGACAAAACAACAGAAAAAAAAAAAATATTTGAAAGGGGACAGAAGAGTGGAGGAAACCAAACAACTTTCCAACATTAAGAGAAAGAAGGAAATTTGCTTACATTCTCATAAAAGAAGGATTATGACACACGAAAAATAAAATATGTCTTAAATGTATTATAAATATCTAAAACTTCTTCTGATTTCTCCCATTGGTACAATTGCTTAAATATGAAAACTAATTCATAGTGTCTGTGTTCATAAACTCCATCACTCACTCACATGTAGGCCTACAGAAAAAGACAAAGACAAAGACAAAGACACACACACACACACACACACACACACACACACACACACACACATAGTTATGTAGAACAAATAGCTTACACACATAACACAGGAAACAATTATGTTGCCTGCAACAGTTAAAAAGACTTAGCATAAGGTGATTTTCAAAACCTAACAGGCATTTTCAGAAGTATTTTGTTTTTGGTAAACTGTCCTAGTAATTTCTGTTGAAGGTCCACCAAGACAGTGCACAGCCTCTAAGTATAAATTATTTCAACTATTATCCTGCACATAGAGCCATGGTTATCTACTCTACATCTGTGCAAGATGTTATAACATTCACACAAACATATTTGCTACACAAAGAATAACTTTCGATCTAACAGAGACAATAGTCATATGAAAAATGCACAATAAATTAGTAAATATCACATAATAAAATTATGAGGAAATGATCTTCTATGTAACCATAGTACATACAGCTAGAATGTAATCTAAAATGCCCTTTATGAGGTCACATCAGTATTTGAATCACAAGTGCTGCACATTCAATGTTTTTCTGATGTGCATTTGGCTTTGGGATGTTTCCTGTTGTACTTAAGTGAAGAGAAGGTGTAGAGCCACTAATGTGCTGAGGTATTGGAATTCTGCTCATTTCTTGAGTCTTCATAGTCACTTTCACTTCCTACAGTATTGTTGCTTGACACAGACTCTGTAGGAGCATTTAGTGGTTGCCCTTCACTAAATTTTGGCACTTCTAGAAGGCTTCTGTTTGCTGCTGGCTGCTGCTGCACAGGCAAGTTACCAGCATTTGCATCTTCAATAGCTTTCCGTAACTGAAAAATTATATCAATATTAATACAATATTGGTGCAAGTGACCACTACTAGAGTACATCAACCTAAAAAATTAAACATGCTATCATTTACTACAAACTGAAAAGAATTTTCAAAGCACATAGAATTTATGAAATATACTAACATCACAAATAAATGTTTTGAACTGTTTGGCACAATTTGGTTTCAAGAGGAAGTGCTCATCGTTCTGATCTGAATCTTTATCTTTGCTGAAAGTAATTGCTATACATTTGTGTCTTTTAATATTGCATTAGTACAAGTACAGGATTGTCAACATAAAAGTTTTCTGGGTATGGTGCCGCGTCATAATGTATAAAACTACTGCTGCTGATTTCCTCCGCTCTTCTGTCCCCTTTCAAACATTTTTTTCTGTTGTTTTGTCCAGCTGTTGCAATTGTGGTGGAAATGTTGGTTATTCTCCAGCAGCAGTAGTTTTATACATTATGATGCGGTACCTTACCCAGAAAACTTTTATATCGACTGACTCTGGCTGCAGAAGCCTACGCAATTATATCAAGAGATTGCTTTGTCTTGTGTATTTTGATTCGCACTTCTTTGTGTATGTTTCTGTGTGTGTGTGGGTGTGTGAGTGTGTGTGTGTTGAGAGAGGGGGCAGAGGAGGGGTAGGTGGGACTGCACTGGACTTACAGTAATAACATTCTAGGGGAAAGATAATTAAATCTGGTCTTAGTTCGAAAATATCTGACAGAGACTATTCATAAAATTTCATACTTTGATAATTGCTTCATATATAAGCGTTAATGTTCTCTGTCATCATCACTATTTGTCTTTTCTCAAAAAATTGTGGAAGTCATGTTTGCAATACCTACATAAAAATTAGCTCCAGAAAGACATCATGCATTTAACACTACAATAGAAAGGAGTTAAACACACGTGTATGCATGTATCCAACAACCTGTAAGAGCAAGATAAATGTCTTTTGGGTAATACAGTGGACGCTAATAAAGAAATTGGAAGAACCTTCTGTTGGGAAACTCCTCATATTCAGTTTCAGACGATTTTTATAGGGAGTTTTAAAATTAATATATTAAGTTACAGTATTATTAATATTAGCATTATAATAGAGGGTACACCAAATATATCTAGACAGAGCAAATATACTGAGGTGCAGGTTTTGCAAAGTTATAGCGAAGAATGTGGCAAATTTTATGTCATATACCTGTGACTTTTAACATTTAATGCTGCTGAATTATGTCACTACCTTTGTTTTTTTAAATGATACTCTTAAAAAAATTTTCTGAGGCATTGGAAAGAGCCTTTAGAGAGGACTTCAGTGACATAGCATGTGTGGATCTTGATTGTACAATAAAGTAAACTCTTGTGGTATTGTTGGCTGGGAGAACACATAGGACAAATTCAGCTCCTAATTAAAAAGGTTTTTCTGTCCAGAATGGCACCCTCCCTTCACAAAGTATGAGAGTTGTGTTTGTAAATGTATCTGGAAAGTGTAGATGTGTGTCTCTCTCTCCCTCTCTCTCGCTCTCTCTCTCTCTCTCTCTCTCTCTCTCTCTCTCTCTCTCTCTCTCTCTCTGTGTGTGTGTGTGTGTGTGTGTGTGTGTGTGTGTGTGTGTGTGTGTGTCATGTTTGTGTTGGATGACGATGAGAGAAGGGAGAGGGCCAAAAATGACTGCCCTACTGTAAGAAATGTGATCAAACTTGCCACTCAGGTGTGGTTCATGTGTTTATTATTATGAAAGTCACATTAAGTGGTGAAAATGTTCGCATTACTCACCAATACATGCAATAAAACTTTCTGGGCAGTCGTTACTGCATGTAGAATTTCATTTGAATTTTTTGCAGCACAGGCCCAGGTTATAAGGCTTTTCATGCTTTGGGAGGTACTGCTGTTTCCTTTTACATCTTTTGTTTTAATATTTCCAACCCACAGTTGAAAGTCCAGAAGAGTTAAGTATGGTGAGCATGCACACTATTTCATGTTTCATGAATGACTGAACCAGTGGCCTGCAAATGTTCTGTTAAGATCTTAACATGTGTGCAGCTAATTAGTCATGAGGATCACTATCAAATTGAGAACCTGAGTTCAGTTCCCATTTTTGTCATATTTTATTGCCTGCCTTATTGCTGGGAGGGCATGGTTGTGGCACACTTAGCCTCATGAAGATATCAGAGAAGGTACTTTAAGAAAATAGCAACTTCAGTTTTGGAGAGTTAACAGAACAGCTGGGAGAGTGGTATACTAACTAGAGACTCCCCCCTATTCTGATGGCCAGTAACCCATTAAACACAGGATCTAACAGCAGTTTATCAAGATAGCTTAGTCCTCTTGGTTTGGTTGTAGTACGTTAAATCAGTTCTACTTTCAATCATATCTTGTTTAGTTTGAGAACACTTCTGTCTCAGTCAATGCCCCTTTGTGCTTCCTTAATATTTAAAAATTATTGTGAAATTGTGCTATACAAAACCAAGCTTTTTTCTATAGATGTTCGCAAATTTTAACACAACAAAAACATCTACACAATTGTACTCACTGCACAGAAACATTTACTTACCTCTTTCAGTCCTACTACTCCTATCAGTCTTCCAGTGGCAGTGACATAGGCATGATTAATTCCAACCATTGAGAAAAGTGAGTGGACCTTGAGGAGGGAAGTTCTTTCCACCAGCTGAAATGGAGCTGGATCAATATGACACTTTTCAAAATTTGTGGCTTTCCTCATTTCTTCTTCTTCCCAGTGTTTCTGGTCCTCAGGGGACATGTCTATAACCCTTTCTCGAGGCTGTAAATGTACAATAATTCATGACACACCTGGCTAAGACATAAAATGATTTCTGTTTACTTTGGCTAGCATATCTACAATATTTGGCAGTACTGTGAATTTAATTTTTTGCTCCCATAAGAATAATATTGAACATGCATGCAATTTATCTGTTACAGTTTATTGAAGAAAAATCACATGAAAACAAATCATTCACTTAGCAGTGTCAACACAGCAATAAAAAATTACCATTTATAGATGACACACAAATTCCATAAAAGTTAATATACACTTCATGCATGAGTAATTATTTTTACATCACAAAAGAAGTAAAATTCCTAACAGTTTACTTGCTTGGGGAGCTTGTCATTACAAACGTGTCACTTGTCTGACTATAAAACTTGGTTTTTTCACAAATTTAGCACCCAAAAGTACAGTATCATATTGTATTCACTGATCAAACTTGACAGTTTAAATTGTGAAATCACTAATACTGATATTAAAATAACTACACGTTGTTGTTTTGATTAGAAGTTCTTTTGGATTTTCTGTTATTTTTAGATTATCATCTTAATATATTGACAATAGTGTTTTTGTAAATAATTACGGCATTCAGCTTTATTTCACTCTCAAAGATTTAGGCACAAAAATTTTTGAAATTCATAACAGCTGTAAATCATAGCCATGACTTTGTTGACATACATAAATATATTACATCTAAGGATCACCACTGATGCATGCATCCAATACAACACTAACTTGATGGTTATTAATGATGCAGAGGTTATAAAAACTGTGTAGCAGAAGGATAATTTGATGCCACAGAAGGAAATTTTTATGGATAGCATAAGATTATAAATATATTAATGAAAAATGCAGAACATGTAAGAGATGTGCAGGAAAGGTTTCATCGAATGGAGCAGCAATGATTCCCCATCACTCTAGAAACAAGTAGAATGAAGGCACTGGAAATGAAGAGGAAGTCTCAATTAACAGATGGTGCCGAGGATGATAAAGATACTGTGGCTTATGTTACACACAAGAATTATTGTGAAATTTAAGTAAACTATACACATCACAAAACGTTTTGCATCACCCTGGTTCCCAGAACTCCTGAAGACTGTGGATATTGGATATTGTATCACAGACACAGTCCCTTTGACTGTTCAGAGATGTTACTAAACCTGCCCAAAGATGTAAGCAACCATGGATGAGCAGCGCCTATTAGTCGGTGGGGGTTCAACAGCCGATCATTTCCAGTCATTCCACCAGGATGAAGGTACACGGGTCCTGTTGTCTGTAGTTCAACCATGCCTAGATGGTCAATACCACAGTTTGATCATGTCCACATTGCTACTTTGTGCCAGGAAGGGCTCTCAACAAGGGAAGTGCCCAGGTGTCTCGGAGTGAACTAAAGTGATGTTGGTCGGACTTGGAGTAGATACAGAGAGACACGAACTGTTGATGACATGCCTCGCTCAGTCCTCCCAAGGGCTACTACTGCAGTGGATGACCACTACCTACGGATTAGGGCTCAGAGGAACCCTGACAGCAATACACCAATGCCACCATGGTGAATAATGCTTTTCGTGCAGCCACAGGACGTCGTGTTACAACTCAAACTGCGGCAAGGTGGAGGTTCCAAACTTTTTGAGGTGGCATAATGTGGGGCTGACAAATTCTGCTGGTGGTCATTGAAGGCACTGTAACAGCTCTACAATACATGAATGCCATCCTCTGATCGATAGTGCAACCACATCAGCAGCATATTGGTGAGGCATTCGTCTTCATGGACGACAATTCACGCCCCTATCGTACACATCTTGTGAATGACTACCCTATCAAACATGCCTGGGGTAGACTTAAAAGGGTTGTTTATGGACGACCTGATCCACTAACCACTCTGAGGGACCTATGCCGAATCGCCGTTGAGGAGTGGAACAATCTGCACCAATAGTGCCTTGATGAACTTGTGGTTAGTATGCCACGATGAATACAGGCACGCATCAATGCAAGAAATGTGCTACTGGGTATTATAGGTACTGGTGTATACAGCAATCTGGACCACCACCTCTGAAGGTCTCACTGTATGGTGATACAAAATGCAATGTGTGGTTTTCATGAACAATAAAATGGATTGAAATGATGTTTATGTTGATCTCTATTCCAATTTTCTATACAGGTTCTGGAACTCTTGGATACGAGGTGATGCAAAACTTTTTTTGATGTGTGTATTATCTAGATTAGATTAGATTAATACTTGTTCCATAGATCATGAATACGACACTTCGTAATGATGTGGAACGTGTCAGGTTAATGAAAGATGTCTGTACACGATATTACATTACACAAAATATTGCGTGACACTAATGCTTAAGTTAGTTTTTTTCCCTCCCTTAATTTATATCTAAAAATTCAGCCAATGAGTAGAAGGAGTTGTCATCTAGAAATAATTTTAATTTATTTTTAAATGTTGGTTGACTATCTGTCAGGCTTTTGATGCTGTTTGGTAGGTGACCAAAGACTTTTGTGGCACCATAATTTACCCCCTTCTGTGCCAAAGTCAGATTTAACCCTGCATAGTGAAGATCATCCTTTCTCCTGGTGTTATAGCTATGCACACTGCTATTACTTTTGAACTGGGCTGGATTATTAACAACAAATTTCATAAGTGAATATATATACTGTGAGGTTATTGTGAGGATCCCTAGATCCTTAAATAGATGTCTGCAGGATGACCGTGGGTGGGCTCCAGCAATTATTCTAATTACACGTTTTTGAGCAATGAATACTTTTCTACTCAATGATGAATTACCTCAGAAAATGATACCATACGAAAGCAGTGAATGAAAGTAGGCATAGTAAGCTAATTTACTGAGATTCTTATCACCAAAATTTGCAATAACCCTAATAGCATACGTAGCCAAACTCAGATGTTTCAGCAGACCATCAATGTGTTGCTTCCACTTTAACCTCTCATCAATGGACACACCTAAAAATTTTGAAAATTCTACCCTAGCTACAGACTTCTGTTCAAAGTCTATATTTATTACTGGAGTTGTGCCATTTACTGTACGGAACTGTATATACTGCGATTTATCAAAATTTAAAGAGAGTCCGTTTGCTGAGAACCACTTAATAATTTTGTGAAAAACATCATTTATAATTACATCACTTAGTTCTTGGTTTTTGGATGTTATTGCTATACTTGTATTATCAGCAAAAAGAACTAACTTTGCATCCTCATCAATATGGAATGGTAAGTCATTAATGTATATCAAGAACAGTAAAGGACCTAAGACCGAACCCTGTGGGACCCCGTGCTTGATACCCCCCAGTTTGAGGAGTCAGCTGTTGTATTAACATTACATGAACCACTTATTTCAACTTTCTGCATTCTTCCAGTTAAGTATGAATTAAACCATTTGTGCACTGCCCCCCTCAAACCATAATGATTTAGCTTATCTAAAAGAATTCCATGATTTACACAGTCAAAGGCCTTTGAGAGATCACAAAAAATACCAATGGGTGATGTCCGGTTATTCATAGCTTTTAATATTTGATCAGTGAAAGCGTATATAGCATTTTCTGTTGAAAAGCTTTTCTGAAAACCAAACTGACATTTTGTTAGTACTTTATTTTTACATATATGGGAGGCTACTCTTGAATACATTACTTTCTCAAAAATTTTTGATAGAGCTGTCAGAAGAGAGATTGGGCGATAGTTGTTCACATCCGATGTATCCCCCTTTTTATGCAATGGTTTTACAATGGCATATTTCAGTCTATCGGGAAAAACACCCTGCTCCAAAGAGGTATTACATACGTGGCTGAGAATCCTACTTATCTATGGGGAACAAGCTTTACGTATCTTGCTGGAAATGCCATCAATTCCGTAAGAGCTTTTACTTTTCAGTGAGTTTATTATTTTACTGATTTCAGAGGGAGAGGTTCATGGAAATAAAGTTGTTTCAAACTGCACAGGTATGGCCTCTTCTATTAGAAGCCTTGCCTCTACCAGTGAAGATCTAGATCCTACTTCCTCCACAACATTTAAAAAATGATTATTGAAAATATCTAACCATCCATTGAGCCTGGTGGATTTGTCTCTTAGAAAGCAGGAGTTGAGTGGTCTTAATTATTCTAATAGGTGCATTACGTTTGTAGCCCGATATCTAATGTCTCTGTTAATATCGCCAAATATCAGATGTCTGCAATTTTTACATCTTAGGAGCATTATTATCAATTTTTTAAAGCTTTATATAAATTATTCTTTGTTATTTTTAGAGGAGTGATACACTAATACATATATTAGTTTCTGATTTGGTATCAATATGGCTGAAACTGCTTTTATAGATAAAGAAGTTACATCTAACCTTAATATTCTACATTATGTGTTTCTTTGATCAAGATTGAAACACCACAATACTTCAACTTGGAACTTGGAACCGAGGTGATGCAAAACTTTTTTTGATGTGTGTATTTGTTTTTGCTTTATTTTCTCTTTTCAGTTATTAACATAATTTACTCAACAAATAATTGGCATAGCTCTACAACAGGTATTTTTTGAGGCTCTTATGTTAAAAAAACAACAAGAAGAATATCTGTAATTTTGATTATGCACTATTTGTTAATGATAAGAAAATTCTTAGGAAGACTCTGTAAATTATGGCAGTTGTCTTATTTTCAGGGTCACCAGGTAATGAGCAGTTGGAAGTAGTCAGTAAAGGTAAGGTATGTAAGTAACCATACTCATTCAACATAGTGACGTAGGTGGTTATTAACAATAAGAATAATGAGGGGCAAGAAAAAAGTAACCATATAATGGTAGCAAAGTGGAGAGCAGACATCAAGTGTGATATGCTATCATTCCTCTTAGGCCACAACTCCACTTATGTGAGTAGTTACAAGAGGCAATCTATAAGTTTTTGTTTGAGGCTGTTGCTGCAGTGTATATGCAATATAGCACAACTCTAATGTGGGTATATAATCCCCAATGTGTGGACAGGGATTAGGATAGCATACATGTCTTTCTGACATGCATGCGGTAAACATGGAAATGAGAACTTCAGCGACATTATTACCAAATGCGTCAAAACAGGACCAGCATGGTGTTATTCTTTTCTTGGCTGCTGAAAGACAAACTCAGTAGAAATCCATCTGAGGATGAAGAATGTGTATGGAGAAGCTTGTCTGTCAAAAGCCACTGTTTTGTGGAATGCTGCACAAAGTTCTGGGATGGGATGCATGTCACCATATTGCAAATGTGGTAATGCAGAAGTTATGCCAACCAAAGAAGGAGACACTTGTGCACCTACCCTATAGTCCTGATCTCTCTCCATGCAATTATCACACCTTTGGTCTCTTAAAAAAGGCCTTGAAATGTCAATGATTGCATTCAGATAAGGATGTGTAGCAGGCAGTTACAAACTTCTTCATCGGGACATGGTGTTTTACCAAACAGGTATCTTCAACCTGGTGCATTGGTGAGATGATTTCCTCAATGCTCATGGCAGTTTTGCCTGATTGGCATACCAACTCTGTAATGCACAGCCTTTGAATGGGAACTTTTTGATTCCTCCTTATACATGCATCTAGTCATGCTTGACATAGTGTGCCAAGTGACAAGAAAGCTGTCAGTTTTGCAATAGTAGATGAAGAGACAGCAACTTTGATATTCCATAACATTCCTTTTTTAACATTTTATAATTTATCCTTTATTAAAGAGAAACTGATAATGCTTGTTACACACTGCATCTGTTGAAATGATAACGACAGGTGTGTTACTTCGCTCTACCATGATTCACACACACACACACACACACACACACACACACACACACACACACACACACACACACACACACACAAAAAAAACCTAAATAAGCTGGTCATATTTACAAGAATGAATGTGCCATCTATGACCACCTTTCAAACTTATAAGGGCTCAAATAGAAGGAACTTACACCAATTTCAATCTGAGCATATGAGCTGAAGAGAAATCCAGTCTCTTCTAGTTAGATAAGTATAAATATTTTCATTATATTTTGGTAGCATCAGGGAGAAAGCACTAAAGCAATGTAATAAATATTTTGTTTATATGCATACAAACTACATGCAGTCATTTACAGTGATGAGCCAAAGCTTTATGACCACTGCACACCACAAGACTGATTGACACCTGCTGGTATTGTGGGCATCTGAAGCATTTTGCAAAATATATAAAAGGAGCAGAGACAAATGGGGAATCATTTTAGCAATGATGCAGGCTGTAGACACGGAAATCCACTGACATAAGTGACTCTGACAAAGGGCAAACTGTTAGGACCTGGCATTGAGGAACAAGCATCTCAGAAACAGTGAAGCTGGTTTGCTGTTCATGTTTTGAGCACCTATGGGAAGTGGTTCATGGACAGTGAAACCACAAGTAGGCTACTAGGTGTTGGACATCCATGCCCTATCAGAAAATGTGGAGGTTGGAGACTTATCCACTCTGTACAGCAGGACAGGAGGCAGTCTGTGGCAGATCTGATGACAAGAGTATATTGTTGGTGTATGCACAAGTGTTTTGGGATCACACTGTTCAGTCCATGTTGTTGAACAGGGGGCTTTGCAGTAGATGACCCAATTACATCATAAATTATGATTGTAGTGGTCACAGGTTCAACAAGAATGGACTGTAGATCAATGGACATCTGTCATTTAGTCGGACAAATCACCTTACTTGTTACATCAGTTTGATGGTAGTGTACGATTAAACTGTCATCTGGGAAAACAGCTGCTCAAAACAAGAAATATGATAAGAACACAGACTGTCAGGACCATTATTATGCTGTGTGGGACATTCACTTGGGGCCTCTGGTAGTAATCAAAAGTCCCATGACAGATGTGGACTACATGAGCACTATTGTAGACCTTCTGCATCCTGTCATGTTTGATGTATTCCCTGATAGTGATTGCATCTTCTAGCAGGAGAACTGTCCGTGCCATAAGGCCAGAATCATGCTACAGTCATTTGAGGAGCATGATGGCAAAGTCACACTGATGTCTTGGCCAGCAAATTTTTCTGATCTGGACCTGAGAGACCACATCTGGGACACTATCAGGTGCCAGCTCCACACCCACAAACCAATGGCCCGCAGTTTACAGGAACTGCAAGACCTGTGTGCAGACATCTGGTGCTGTATACCTCTGGAAATCTACTGAGGGTCTGTGAAATCCATGACACACAGAATTGCTACTGTATTGCAATCCAAAGGTGGACCAACACATTATCAAGCACATGGGCATAGCAATGTGGGTCTCAGTGAAAATCACATAAGTCTATAAGAAGCATTAAAGAATTCAGTTATTTACATATGAATTGTTTAAAGCATTCTCATAATGACTTTTTCATTCTACATAAATGTAACCAATACAACACATTATTCAGAGAAGTAATTTCAAAATAAATGCATCTGTTCTGTCTTGTTTTGGGTTCAATATTCAACATACAATGGCCACAGCAGAAAGTGTATTCCAACTGATAATCATTACCTTGCTAGGCCACATGTGGTAGTTCGTGCATTGCATTATAAATTTAAACTCACAGACATTGTGTGAGGTCCTTCAATATGCATGTGGTTAAGTTTGCAAGTGTGAAGTATAAGTGGAGGAACACTCTTGATGCTTATTAATAGCAGTAACATTCCTGCCAAGGCCTATTGCATGTTAGGGAAAAAGTCAGTTGTTTTTGAAACACTTCCTTGAATAATTCATTGTTGTTGGACTCTTGAAGTACTAAAATGCATATGGTTATTTTGTACAGAACAAAAAAATCACTTTTAAGTTTACATACAATGTGTTTATATTTGTTGTTCATGTTACAGTTAAACTTCTACAGGTTGTTAAATTATGCCTAAGAGTGCAGGTTTACAATTTACCAGTGTGATTGTATTCTCCTGGTATTATGAAATTCCAGGATATGTGTGTAATAGATAGTATATCCTGAATTTATACAGCTTAGCTAAGTCCTGGCACATACATACCTTGCTAGGCCACATATATACTATAATTTTCAAACAGTATAGAAATATAGCAGCAGCAATTCTGCAGAAACAACTTCTGCACAATTTATTTTCCATCATCTCAGGTCACTGCCAGTAACAGAACTGTACAGTGTCTGGTAGAAAAAGAAAAAGTTCTCAGCTACAGCCTTACATTTCCATAAGTATTAACACGTTGACAGCTATGAGAGTGTATTGGTGATCAAGATTTGCACCTTACAATTATGTCTTGGGAAACAGTATTATATTTAAGGTCAGAGCACTTATTGGAGTCAGTAGAAGATGAATCAAATTTTCTAGATAAAACACCAATAAACATGCCCAGTAGTTCAGTGTGTGTGTGTGTGTGTGTGTGTGTGTGTGTGTGTGTGTGTGTGTGTGTGTGTGTGTGCATGTGAGAGTTTCACAGTGTGATTACTAACCAGCTGAACCTTCTTCAGAGCTCTTGGGCTGGTAGGAACAGTGTTAACATGATTTGCTTCATCTGTGGCATCAGTTGCTTCCATTTCCACACCTTCAGGCTCCGGATTAACATCCTGAAGAGTTGCTGATTTTTTGAAAATGGCTTCAAAGGCTAATCGAATTCTGGAAACAAAAAATATAAAAAATATGATAGAAATTCAAGAAAATTTCTCAAGGAAAATTTTAATAATTTTTCTATGAACGCATCAATTCACTGACATAAGACAAGGATAGGGAATAGTTACAAATATCTTGGCCTAATGATATTTTAACAAACTCCCTAAAAGTGCCCATTCAGTGCCATAGAACAACTTCAAATGTACACAGAGTAAATGGATACCATATATATGAAGTAAGCCATGATTTTCTGTTTATGTTCAATCTCCACCAGTTTATTGTGGTACATTGTGTCTTTAATAGTACCTCAGTCATTACCTTGGTATTAGGTTCAAACACCATACTGTTTTACCAACCGTATTTCTAATGAACATATCATACTCTCATATCAGAGTATCAGAGTCAACTCACACAGCCAGTTACAAGGGCATCCACAGCATAATGAGGCACCAAACCTTGATGGAACTAGATACTTTTTACATTCACAGAACAGGACAATAGTTTGCATGTTGCTATAATTACAATATTATTGGCCTCTAGCAGATCTCGTTACACGTTTCAAGTGAAAACCATGCCACAAGGAGATATTTAACTAGATAAGAAATTAGGTATGGCATATTGTCTTAACTATGTTCATATAGGAGTGGCACACATTGTCATGTAATTTTAAATGTTTTTCTCTATGTATAAATGTAAAATACAGTTTGGCACAATGTTTGGTGAACACACAGTATTATAAATAATGTAGATTTTTTTCAGAATTTGCATTGTTCAAGACAGAGGCTCAAAGTCATTAATTACACACACCTGAAATTTTTGTACTGGATTATATGCTTAAGAATTCACCCATTTTCTCTGGATACATTAGAATTTATTTAATGACACTGAAAGGGAACTTTTAGGGTATTGTTAGGCCATGATATTTATAACTATTCCCTATCCTGACATACTGCATGCCAATACCTTGTGTTATATTAGTGAATTGACAAGTTCACATAAAAATTATTAAAATTTTCTTTGGAAGAAACAAGGCATATTTATTCATGCGCAGCGTCTTGCAAGCAATTGATAGAGATGAACAGGTAGATTTTGTCATCCTATTTTTCTATAGGGGGGTTGGCACAGTACTATATTATCAACTACTAATAAGGAATTGATCATATAAATTATCTCTGCTAATATGTTATTGGCTTCATGAATATTTGACTTATCAGAATCCAGTGCATTACACTGGACATTGCACATTTCACATAAACAAAAGTAACACTGCATATGTCTCAAGGAAGCACAATAGGATGTTTAATGTTTTCACTATACATGGACAATTTATCATATAGGATCAGCAGCACTGTAAGATTGTTTGCCGTTACTGTAGTTGTTTTCAGGAAAGTATCATCATTACACAAATTTAAGGAATTCTGAAAGACTATGTCAAGATTTCCACTTAGTGTAATAAATGCCAGCTCTCTTTAAATGTAGATAAATGTAACATAATAACTATAAAAATCATGGACACATCACAGTATATACATATTTAGTGATAATACTAGAAAGCAATATGAAATGGGGCAAGCACACGAAATCAGTATTGGTAACTGTGGATGGAAGATGTAGATTTGTTGAAAGGGTTCTGGGAAAATGTGCCATATATGTAAGGAAAAATACTTACAAGACACTCATGTGACCAATTCTCCAATATTGTTCAGGTATTTGTAGTCTTTATCAAGTAGACATTGAACGAATTCAGAGATGCAGTGCTAATACTATAAGAGGTTGCTACAGCCCACACAAAAATTTAACAGTAGTGCTTGGAAAACATAAATGGAAATCACTGGAAGGAAGATGATATAGTGCTCATCGAACCCTGCTAGGTAAATTCAGAAATGCTGTACTGAAAAAAGACTGTGTGACCATTATGATTTCCTTAATGAATGTCTCATGCAGGGATCATGAGCAAAAGATAAGGGAGATTAGGGTGTATACAGAGACATATAAATAATCATTTTTCCCTTACTCAGTCTTCAGCTCATGGTCTTGTGGTTAGCATCATTGACATTCAATCGTGGAGCCCTGGGTATGATTTCTGGCTGGGTGGCGAATTTTCTCTGCTTGGGACTGTGTGTGTGTGTGTGTGTGTGTGTGTGTGTGTGTTGCCCTCATAATCACTTCCTCATCATTGATGAACAAAAAGTGCCATCAAATAAAGACACTTGCACCAGACAGCCAAACCCGCCCGAGGGGCGTCTCCGACCTCGAATTTTACATGCATATTTCACTTTATTTCCTCACTCAATAACTGAACAGAATTCAAAAGAAAATTGATAATATTGGTATGATATACCTTTGGCTGTGCAGTGTACAATGGTTTGCAGGTTATTTATGTAGCTGCAGAAACATACCAACTAGGGTCTGTTACAACATTAAATTATATTTACCAGTGCAGTACCATATTTTAATCACAGGGTTTCCACCACACCAGAATTCTAAAACCAGAGGGGAACAGAGTAAGATAAAATGTGTATAGAGTGGGAGTGTGTTACTAATGCAAACTGTTATCATATTTTTGCCAGAGTTGAAAGCCACATTATGTGAAAAAAAGTAAATAACTGAATATTAAACACCAAATCTTTGGCTTTGCATGTGAAACATACCCACTGACAGTAATACATTATAGCAAACAGTGTTAAACAGCCACTCTAGTAATTAAGATGCCAGTACTGATGATTTTCAGGTTTCTCATTTATATCAACAAAGCTTTGGAAACTTACAGTTTTATTAACCTCATCTACATTAAAAATAAAGCCTGTTGGTGTTTTTTTTTAATTTTTATGGGAAACAAATAAGAATATGATTTATTTACAGATCATGCAGACTGCTGACTTCCCTACACCATAGCAATAAATTGCAAGTAACATTCCTTTCTTGGAGAGTGGACCTGCATTCTTTTAAAATTTATAAACTACCTCAAACAATGGAAAATCCAGGATGGATTGTAACAATATTATGAAAACGAAAGTTGCTACTCACCATATAGCAGAGATGCTGAGTTGCGGATAGGCACAATAAAAAGACTGTCAAAAATAAAGCTTTTGGCCAGTAAGGCCTTCGTCAAAAATAGATGACACACACACACTATGCTAATGCAACTCACACACGCGTCTGCAGCCTTGGGAAACTGTGTGTGTCTATCATCTATTTTTGATGAAGGCCTTACTGACCAAAAGCTTTATTTGTGACAGTCTTTTTATTGTCCCCATCTGCAACTCAGTATCTCCACAATATGGTGAGTAGCAACTTTTCTTTTCATAATATTGTAAACTACCTCAAATATTCACTCAATTCTACCCATGTTTCTTTCCTCATATCCCAAATATCTTTGGTTGTAGATTCTAATGGCTCTTTAAATGATAATATAATTGGTACCTGCATTTGTGTCAAAACTAGATATATACTTAAATTACATTAAAGTCATTAGGTTGGTAAATTCACTCAAAAAGGGGTGGGGATAGATAAACAGACAGAGGGGGAGAGAAAGAGAGAGAGAGATGCCCAATATCACCACTGGGTATGATTTCCAGCACTTGGCAGTGATGATGTGGGGCAGCGTGATGTGCATAGAATTGATTGGCTCATTTTTCCTGGAAGATCGCACCATTGGGAAAACCTAGCTTGAGTCAATGTGGGATTTTGGCATCCCAGAACTTCAGAATAGACCAAACTTTGGTGAACAGTGGTGGCGGCAAGATGGTGCTCACCCTACTTCACCAACATTGTTTGGGTGTTCTTGCATGAAGTGTTCCCTGAGCGCAGGATTGGCTGTGGAGTGGCCAGCCTGATCTCCTGAATGCACCCCATCAGACTTTTCTTTGGGGTTATGTTAATTCCCTTATCAGTGAGTAACATCTGTGTAAGCTGGTTGTTCAGGAGTTCAACGGTGTTCCGGTGGACATATGCAGGAAGGCTTGTGAAAGCGTTGCTGTGCTTTTGGAAGCCTGTGCTGATGTAGAGTGTGTCCTGGTCGCTCACTACCTTGAAAATTAATGATTATGTCATAAAAATTACTAGCATGTATGCATCATCCTATTTTTGTAATCCTTACTAGCATGTAATAATAAAAATAACATATAATCAAAATCTGTCTAAATAAGTATTTTGTACAGCAGTTGAGAAGCATAATGATCAGCCATCAAGAAAGCCTACAGATAAGTGAAGGAGGACAAAGGTTGATACAAGGATCATTCTTCCTCATCATTATGTGCTATTTGATTGAAAGTGAAATACTAACCTATAAGGACCTTCCGTAAGGGACGAAACCCACAGTAAGCGCAAGGAGATACACTCGTCCTGCGAGGCAAGTGATGAAACAACTTCTACCAGAAAGGACACAGTGTTTCCTGTATTGTGTTAGCAGTGTGCAGCCTTGAATTATGATGAATAAAAATGACATTTTGTGACAATTTGCATGGGAACTTATATCCAAAGGTTCTTTTAAGTGTTTGTAGCAATGAGCATTGATTAGAATCCCAACAACCATCCACTACACCTGCAGATATTGAAGAACAGGCTTAACATTACTTTCCAGCCAGAGATGACTGGGCCTTCTTTGGCTCGGGTGACACTTGAGACTGCTTTTTGTGACTTTGAGTTGCACATGGGAAATGGACACCCTGTTCCATCCATAGCCACAATGTGCTCAAAGAATTTTGATGTTTTCTTTTGGTATTGGAACAGATGTTCTCAGCCCATTCCCATATGCAAGTATATCTGCTCATTGCAAAGACAATGGCAGTATTTATGCAGTACAAACTTTTCTCTCTGGGCAACTCCATGTATATTAATATTCACATCAACTGACACTGCTCATGAAGTTACACAGCATTCTTCTTCACCAATATGCAAATTGAAATACTGTTCCAGAACCGATTAGTGGTTTCTCTTTAAGGGGACTTGTATGTGAATAACTGTCAAAAAATCAATTTTTTAATTTTTGTCTTAATAATTCTCTGTAGTTTTATGAATGAGAAAAAGTTTACTTCCATGAAAATGGACCACAGAATGTGCCTGAATTAGAGGAATTTCAAAGTGACTGCCTGCACCACGATGTCCCCATGCCACACCGTCAGCTCTGTTGAAAATAAAGTTTTCTCATTCATTTTGTTTCTATGACTATTTAGTCCCTTATTTGGCTAGCCTGTGAAAGCTTTACATCTGCTTATCATCTGATTATGCAGAGAGTTTAGTCATGGTTTGCTGTGATTTTGGTGCAAATAATTTGTTTTTAGTGAAGTAATTGTGTGTGTGAATTTCTTATTGTGTACATGAGTTTCTTATTCCACTTGAAAGCAATGAGAAGAATTAAGAAGTTTGGTGTTAAACAATGTAAATTTTATGGGAATTGGATCACCAAATGGATTAACTCTCCTAATACTGAAATACAATGTGATACAACATTTGAATCAGCTTCAACTACTCAAAATGCTTCGAAGCTAAAACTGAAATATTTGGACAGTGGGCATGACAGTATAAATGATGATAATACAGAGACACCAACTATTGATTCAGGTTGTGTTATTGTTGACCTCTCTGTTCTGTCTGAACTAATAAATAAAGCTTTGCAGCGCAAGGAATGAAGCAACAGAGGTGCAAAGGTAGTTGAACAGATACATGCTAGAAAAGGTTGTGCATCAAAATTAAGCACTGTTTGTAATTTTTATGATTTAAGCAAGTGAGGTTATACTTGTGGCACAAGTAAACAGGGAGTGTATAACACAAATATTAAACTTGCTTATGCTATTAGGTCTATAGGCAAAGGGTACAGAAGTGCACAAATTTTCTGTGCTCTTATGGACTTACCTCCCCCAACAAGGTTTGACAGGTACAATAAAATTATTCTACAGACTTCAGAAGAAGTAGCAAAGGATAGTATGAAAAATGCTGTTCAGGAAAGTGTAGACACAAATGACAGCAATACATGTGTGTCTGCACCCTGGATGCATCCTGGCAACAAAGAGGCCATAGTTCCCTAAAAGGTGTAGTGACTGCTGCCTCCTTGGACAATGGTAAAGTCATTTATGTGGAATGTATTACCAAGTACTGTCATGACTGTACTAATTGAATGGAAAATCTTAAATGTTTGATTAATTTTAGTGGTTATAGTGGAGGGATGGAACTCAAGGTGTTGTGAAGATATTTCACAGGCCAGTGGAGAAATATGGTGTGATGTATATGTCTTACCTAGGAGATGGAGACTCAAAAGGATACCAAAAAGTTTGTGAATCCAAACCTTATGCTAACACAAAAATTGAAAAAATGGAATGTATTGGACTGCGTCCAGAAAAGGTAGGATACAAGATTGAGGAACTTGAAGACTAATTTGAAGGGAAAGAAATTAGCTTATGGTAAGTTCACTAGCGGACGTGGTCGGCTTACAGATGAAGAAATGGACAGGTTGAAGTATTATTATGGACAAGCCAAAAGACAAAATAAACATGACCTTGAGGGAATGAAAAAGGCAGTATGGGCTACCTTCTTTCATAAATCCTCCAGAGATGACAACCCATGCCATGCACTCTGCCCACATGGCAGTGATTCATGGTGTGTCCACCAGAGGGCTGTTACCCAAGGTGAGACCTACAATCATAAACATTCTATAGTATCTGAAATAATATATACATAAAGTGACAAGATTATTAGAGAAATATTTACATGGTAGGACTCAAAATCCAAATTAAAGTTGCAACAATTGTATTGGGAGCAGATGCCAAAAACTGTTTTAGTAGGACTAAATACTTCAAAAATGGGTGTGCTAGATGCTGTTCTATGTTTCAGTGACAGTGCAGTGTCAAGGCTTAATGTTATGGAACTGATGGGAGTGCCTGTTGGACTAAATATGCATAGAGCTCTAATACCCATTGACCGAAGGAGACTCTTCAAAACCGAAAAATCAGTGTTGGAAGCCACCATAGAAGCAAGAATAAGAAGAAGACATGTGAAAAAGAGAAGGGAGAAGAACAACACAGGAAACAAGATGAATATGGATGTGGGATGCATTAGCGTCATTCAATTTTAATAGAAAATGCAAGTTTTAACTTTAACTTGAATTTCCTAAAAGTTAAAATATTTCATGTTCTGGTACACTTTGGACTAAAAACTATTAAAGGTAGCGAGCTGAAATTTTGTGTTCTGTCTTAAAACATCCTCTACTAAAATGTAGACTACTCCTGTGACTTCACTTTGAAAATAAAACGCTGTTTTCAAGAAAAACTCTGAATTCATTTCCAAAATTTTTGAGAATCATACTTAAAATTTTTTTGTACTCAAATTTATGACAGCACTATCTTTTCAAGAGTATTCTTTAAAGATAATACTTTAAGGAACTTACAAGAAAAAAGGTAAACCTTCTACTTTGTTTGTATTCTGAGTAATGTGTAGTACCTATGACGTACATGAATAATCAGCATGGTTTATTTCACTTGCAACAAAAAAATGCATTTAAAAAAGTGTGAGAGCTAAAGCTGCTGTTCATACATAAAAATGTTCCCAAAAGATGTCTTTAAGGATGGGAAAGCATTATATGGGCTTACATATCTTATTCTTTGAGTTACACTGTTTAGAAAACTGAAAATTTTTTCACTGTTTCCCCTGGTATTCACAGACCAGTCCCCCTAGGGTGAGGGAGATCCACAGTACTCCATTTCTCACTCTGAAACTGGACCATACATTTGAATACAGTGCTATGTCCAGAGCATGTTTCATAATACATGGCATCTGTTGGATAATAACTTTCATTTGCTGTCACACTATCTTTGTGTGAAAATTTAATAACTGCATGTTGTACTTACTTGAAAGTATCCACTACACACCTGTGCTATGACAAATAATCATATTACAGTGAGCTATTGTTTATGGAAGTGCACAAGTTCTGAACAATTGTGACATGATTAGTTTAGCTATATTGCCAGCTCATGGCTGAATGACAAGTATTCTCATTGTTGACGACTTTCTCTATGTTTCACTTAAATGACCTTATATAAGGCTCAAGTGTTTTCACTGAGCCCTACTTTGAATCACTATCAAAGTAAGGTCCTGAAAGGCATTCTTTAAGTTTTGGAAACAGATGAAAAGGAGAATGGGGCCAAATTGGGACTGCATGGAGGATGATCAATGACAGTGAACTCAAGGTGTCGGACTGTTGCAGATGTCACAGTGCTTCAGTGTGGTTTGGCTCTATCATGCTGAAGGAGAGGGTGGTCCATGTGTGGAGAAACTGTCCTAGTTTGAAATTTGATCGCAGAATGCTGTTTCTCACACTCTGACATAGTTACATTACCCACCACACTACCATTCAGATCCCTCTAGTGGCAGAGGGATGCAAATCTGCAGACATGAAGAATAAAGATGTAGAATGTTACTAACATCTTGTGTTATTGAAATACCTTTAAGAGCCTTCACATAAAAAAATTCTGAGGCATTACTTTTCAGCATGCCCTTGTACATTTCATTCCTTCACACACACACACACACACACACACACACTCACACAGTTACTATTGTGATAAATTATTAAATTTTGTTATCATTTGTACAAATATTTACCATTACATTGCAATATTTCCCAAATATAGTTGATAGAACTATTATTTTGTTCACATCCAATGAGTAACACTCTCCTAACTGAAAATTATTTGAAAATAACTCACCTACTCTCAGCACCTGTCACAGTTGTGTATGGAGTTACACTTGGGCTTACGAGAGGGCTGAAGCTTCTTAGTGTAAATGAGTTTGTCTTCTTCAATATAGATTTCTTTGGCTGACTCCCAGAAACCGGAGAGAAATGGTTCTATAACGTAATTATTGAGCTTTTAAAAATCAGAAGTGAAGATTCACAGAAAAATTACATGCTTTCTGTGTACAATTTGCTCTATTAGGAAATCACTTAAAATTTCAAGAGTATTTTATATTAAAAAGGGGAAGTAACCCATTTTTCTTATTGTATAAATTACATATAGACACAATGTTGTAATATGTCTATCATAATGAAAAACATGTACAAGTAACAAAGTAGATTAACAAAATACTTGTAAATTATTTTATGGAAATGACAAATAGCCTCTTAGTATGATATGTAGTTGTAAACTTTACAACAAACAAAAAAAGCAAGTTAGTATTTTTAAATGCAATTATATTATAGGGAATCTTGAAAATATGCATAGGAACTAGATATATTTTATCACTGCTGGTAATGATATATGCTGATGAGCCAAAACATTATGACCACCTGCTTAATAGCTTGTTCATCAACCTTTGGAATGAAATACATCACTGATTCTGTGTATCAGGGATCTGCCAGTTTGTTGGTGGTATATAGCATTAGATGTCTATGTACAGGTCAAGTAATTCACATAAATTATGAGCTGCTGATCTGCATACTCAATGATGGCACCCGACAGCGACCCAGATCGGTTCCATAGGATTTCAGGCAAATTCGGTCGTCGAGACATCAACTTAAGTTCACTATAATGCTCCTCAAACCTCTGTAGCACAGTTGTGGGTCTGAGACACAGACAATTATACTGCTGAAACATGACATCACCACTGGGGAAGACATCAAGCATGAATGGATGCAAGAGGTTTGCAACTATTAGCATATCTTCGATTACCACCAGCCTGTGTCCATGGTGCACTGCACATTTCAAGCTGCAGTTCACCTCAAAGATGGACTTTGTGGAGATGATCATCGACCTCACGTTTTGTGAAGAGTCGTGGACATCCAAACATTTAGCACCTAGGGGTAGTTTCTCTGTCCTTCTACCTCTTTCCATAAATGCTTATGACAGCAACATGTGATTATTCATCCAGCTTCACCGTTTTCAAGCTAATCATTCATAGGCATTGTGTAACAATAATCTGCCTTCTGCCAGAGTCGCTTATCTCAGTGTATTTCCCCATTTCCAGCCCATAAACTAGGGTGATCCCCAATCTATGTCTGCTCCCCTTACATACTTTTCTTACTGCATCACATGCCTGCAACGTCACTAGGCAGCATCCAGCATCACAGTGGGCAGTGGTACTAATGTTTTGGCTGACCAGTGTATATGTGCATACACACTAAATAACTTGCTGCTAAAATTGTTGAATTACTACATACTTTAACCAGTTCCCAGTTTAGCTGTTTTCTCTGTGTGATTTAAAATATCAGTACAGTACTGAAGAGGTGAAATATGAAGTATTTTAACAACTGTCAGCACCTGTCAACCATTTGTATATCAGACAATTACCTTTCGGTTTCCTCTAAGCCTGCTAATACCCTCACTTATGTCTGTGGAAGCTGTTCATTTCTCTGTCTTCCAGTCTAAATTACCTCATTTTCCTTCCCACTACTTTCTTTTTCCAACCTACCCCATCTGAGACAACAACATGCTCTAATTCGATAAATGATCAATAATAATCTATAACATTTTATGTGCCTGCAAGCTCGTTGGTGTATTGTGAGTTGTTACCTGTCCTCACACTTCTTTCTATTGACACCTGCAGCCTGCAGATTACTGTAAGATGGATGGCAGAAGTTATTATTTTATATGATTTACTTATAGCTCTTCTAATTCTGTTCACAGGTAGGACACAGGCAGTCTTATTGCATTCTAGCCTCTGTACCAACTCTTTCCTTAACATACATGTGACTTTCCCCCATAAGTCAAACTAGTTTGTGATTGAAACTTCTTGGCAGATTAAAACTGTGTGTCAGACCAAGAAACAAACTTGGGACCTTTGCCTTTCATGGGCAAGTGCTCTACCATCTGAGCTGCCCAAGCACAACTCACACCACGTCCTCACGGGTTTATTTCCACCAGTACCTCATCTCCTACCTTCCAAACTTCACAGAAGCTCTCCTGCAAAACTTGCAGAACTAGCATTCCTGGAAGAAAGGACATTACAGAGACATGGCTTTGCCACAGCCTGGAGAATGTTTCCAGAGTGAATTGTTCACTCTACAGTGAAGTGTCTGCTGATATGAAACTCCACTGCAGAGGGAAAAATTCATTCTGAAAACACTCACCAGGCTGTGGCAAAGCCACGTCTCCACAATATCCTTTCTTCCAGGAGTGATAGTTCTGATAGCTTTGCAGGAGAGCTTCTGTGAAGTTTGGAAAGTAGGAGGCAAGGTACTGGCATTAGTAAAGCTGTGAGGATGGGATGTGAGTCATGCTTGGGTGGCTCAGATGGTAGAGCGCTTGCCTGCGAAAGGAAAAGGTCCCGAACTTGAGTCTCAGCCCCGCACACAGTTTTAATCTGCCAGGAAGTTTCATATCAGCACACACTCCACTGCAGAGTGAAAAATCAATTCTAGCTTGTGATTGTTTCTAGTATACATCACACAATAATTTTATAAGCAATCTCATTCATAGATAAATTGCAATGTCATACTGTTGTATCAAAACCTAACACTTGAAATCCACAAATGATTGTACGTGGCCCAGCTACTTTAATTTGACCACTGAATATGTTCGACATCAGCATGTAATAACAATGCACAGATGCCAAGTGGCAGCACTGGCAGTGGGGAGTGCATTAAGTGTGTCGGGGATACAGAAAATGGTGCAGTCATCGTCACAATGCAGAAATGGAGCTATTTATCTGCTGTCCAAAAGGGTATCATCATTGGCTTTTGAGCCAAGGGTGGAGGCATTTTGAAAATAGCTAAATCTGTTAACTGTTCACGTCCCAGCCACTATGGTTAAAGTATATCATGCATGGCAAAATGGCACTATTAAAACTCTGCACCAGGGCAACTGTGGTGCACCCTGGGCCACAGATGGCAAAGGTGTACAATAGCAGCAGAGATGTGTGCACGTGAATAGACGTGCAACTGTTGAGCAACTGACCACCCAGATGATCCAAGGGGCTACCAACAGTGTCTCCTCAATGATTGTTCAGCAAATGTTAATGCATATGGGGGTCTCCACAGAAGGTGCCTGATTCAGGCACCCATGCTGAATGCTGTTCATTTGTCATAAAAGCTGGTATCATTTCAGATGAATCACATTACATACTCCATCGGACAGATGGGCACTAATATGTACAGTATGAAATGTCTGAAAGCAAATATCAATCATCGAAAGGGCCAGGCCAGAGGGGGAAGCGTTATGGTCTGGGAATGTTTGCATGTCTAATCATTCTGGAAGGCACAGTGGATCAACACAATTTTGCATCTATCTCTGGGGTTCATTTTTTTTCTCAGCATGATGGCATCTACTGGCAGGCTAATGCAATGTGTCACACAGCCCACAACGTACTTGTGCAGTTCAAACAGTGCCAAAATGAGTTTACTGTACTCCCCTGGCAACTAGACTCCCTGGGTTTGAATCCAGTCAAGAATCTGTGGGCCAACCTCGGTTGGGTTGTTCACACCATTGATCCTCAGCCAAGAAACCTAGCACAGTTGGCTATGGCACTGGAGTCGGCATGGCTCCTCATCCCTGTCAGTACCTTCTAGACCCTCAGTGACTGTCTTAGTGTGCCTCTTGCAGTGATTCAAATGATACTACAGTTTTACATTTTATGAAGTATGTACTTTCACATTTCTCTAGATCTGGGATTGTTGCAATCCTTGGACCAGTCTCATATTTTCTTGACCTCTATCTCAATGTGCTTTTTTTTTGTGAGGGGGAGGGTTTTGTTTGTGTACAACACTTCTTCATTCATACATAACTTTATAATATATGTATGTTTATTTATATTTCTTTCAGTTGAATTATCTCACTGGTAGTTTTTCCAATCTCAAACAGCGTGCAGAAAAAGTGTACACTTAAATTGTTCTGTAGGTGTTATAATTTCTCTTATTTTATTACAATGATGATTTCTCCTTATGGAGTAGAGTGTCGACAATATATTTTTGCATTTATAAAAGAATGTTGGTGACTGAAATTTTGTGAAAGATTTCGCAGCACTGAAAAACACCTTTGTTTTAATGATTGCCACCCCAACTCACATACACTATGTGATCAAAAGTATCCAGAAACCTGGCTGAAAATGACTTACAAGTTCGTGGCGCCCTCCATCAATAGCCTTGATGACAACTTACACTCTCACAGACCTATGTTCAGTCACGTGCTGGAAGGTTTCTTGGGGAATAGCAGCCCATTCTTCATGGAGTGCTGCACTAAGGAGGGGTATCGATGGCGGTCGGTGAGGCTAGACATGAAATCGGCATTCCAAAACATCCCAAAGGTGTTCTATACGATTCAGGTCAGGACTCTGTGCAGGCCCATTCATTACAGGGATGTTATTGTCATGTACCCTCAGGCAGTGCATTATGAACAGGTGCTTGATTGTGTTGAAAGATGCAATCACCATCCCTGAATTGCTCTTCAACAGTGGGAAGCAAGGAGGTGCCTAAAACATTGATGTAGGCCTGTGCTGTGATTGTGCCATGCAAAACAATAACGGGTGCAAGGCACCTCCATGAAAAATACAACACCATAACACCACCGCCTCCAAGTTTCACTGTTGGTGCTACACATGCTGGCAGATGACATTCACTGGGCATTCACCACACCCATACCCTGCCATTGGATCTCCACATTCTGTACTGTGATTCATCGCTCCACATAACAGTTTTCCACTGTTCAATCATTCAATGTTTATGCTCCCTACACCAAATCAGGCATCGTTTGCTGTTTACTAGCATGATGTGTGGCTTAGGAGCAGCTGCTCAACATGAAATCCAAGTTTTCTCATCTCCCGCCTAACAGTCACAGTGCTTGCACTTGATCTTGATGCAGTTTGGAATTCCTGTGTGATGGTCTGGATACATGTCTGCCCATTACACATTATGACCCTCTTCAACTGTCGATGGTCTCTGTCAGTCAGTAGACGGGGTTGTCCTGTATGCTTTTGTGCTGTACATGTCCCTTCACATTTCTACTTCACTATCACATTGGAAACAGTGGAACTATAAATGTTTAGGAGTGTGGAAATCTCGGGCACAAATGTATGACACAAGTGACACCCAATCACCTGACCACATTCGAAGTCCGTGAGTTCCGCAGAGCACCCCATTCTGCTCTATCATTATGTCTAATGACTACTGAGGTCACTGATATGGAGTACCTGGCAGTAGGTGGCAGCATAATGGACCTAATGTGAAAAACATGTTTTTGGGGCTGTCGGGATACTTTTGATCACATAGTGTATCATATCCATGACATTCTGTCCCCTACTCTGTGATAATACAAAATGAGTTGCCATTCTTTGAACTTTTTCAGTATTCTTTGTCAATCTTATCTGGTACAGATTCCATAGTGCAAAGAAATACTCCAGGACAGAATGGACAAGTGCATTGTAGGCAGTCTACATCTACGTTAACATCTACATTTACATACTCCACATGCCACCACATGGTGTGTGGCAGTAGGTACACCGTACCACTGCTGGTTGTTCCCTTTCCTGTTCCACTTGCAGATAGAGCAAGGGGAAAACAAGTTTCTGTGTGCCTCCATATGAGCCCTAATTTCTCATATCTAATCTTTGTGGTCGCTACGTGAAATATATATTGGCAGCAATAGGATTGTTCTACTGTCAGCTCCAAATGCTAATCCTCATAACTTTCTCAGCAGTGTTCTTTGAAATGAATGTCTTCTTCCCTCCAGGGATTGCAATTTGAGTTACTGAAGCACATCTGTAACACTTGTATGCTGATTGAACCTATCAGAAACAAATCTAGCAGCTCTCCTCAGAAATGCTTCGATGACTTCTTTTAATTTGACCTGGTGTGGATCCCATTCACTCAAGTAGTACTTAAGAACAGGTCGCACTAGTGTCTTGCAGGTGGTCTGCTTTATAGGTGAACCACACTGTCCCAAAATTCTCCCAATAAAATGAGGTTGACAATTCACCTCCCCTACCACAATCCCCATATGCTCATTCTGTTTCATATTGCTTAGTCTCTTTAGCAGACCTGTTGCATCTTCTAAGTGTCCTATCAATAAAACACACTCTTTCATTCCTGCCCCACAACATTATCTCTGTGATCACTCCCATTTAGGTTGCTTGTAATTGTAATCCCTTGGTATTTAGTTGAATTGATAGCCTTCAGATTTATGTGATTTGTCATGTAACAAAAATCTAACAGATTCCTTAGTATTCATGTGGATGACCTCACACTTTTTGTTAATCAGAGTCAATTGCCACTTTTTGCACCATACAGATCTTTTGTCTAAGTTATTTTAGAATTGGTTTTGATCTACTTATGTCTTTGTCTATGGCAAATGACAACATCATCTGCAAAAAATCTAAGAGAATTACTCAGATTGTCTTCTAAATTATTTATATAGATTAGGAACAGCAGAATGCCTCTAATACTTCCTCAGGGAATGCCAGAATCACTTTTGTTTTACTAGATGATTTTCATCAACTACTATGAACTGCAAACTTTCCGACAGGAAATCACAAATCCAATCTCATAACTGTGATGATACCCCATATGCACAAAGTTTGATTAGAAGTAGCTTGTGAGAAATGGTGTCAAAAGCCTATAGGAAATCTAAAAATATGGAATAATTTCAGATCCCCTGTTGATAGTCATTATTGCTTTGCACGAATAAAGAGCTAGTTGTGCTTCATAAGAACAATATTTTCTGAATCCGAGCTATGTGTTAGTAGATTGTTTTGTTTGAGGTAATTCATAATGTTTGAATGTAGTACATGCTCGAAAATCCTACTGCAAATTGGTGTCCATGATAAGAGTCTGTAATTCGGTGGATTACTGTTATTTCCTTTCTTAAATATTGGTGTGACCTGTGCAACTTTCTAGTTCTTAGGTATGAATCTTTCATGAAGTGAGTGGTTATACAGGGTGTTACAAAAAGGTATGGCCAAACTTTCAGTAAACATTCCTCACACACAAATAAAGAAAAGATGTTATGTGGACATGTTTTAGTTTTGTCAGTATGTAGTGTATTTCCTTGATGCAACACCAGTTTGCCCAACTGAAGGAAGGTAATGTTGACTTTGGTTCTTGTGTTGACATGTGACTCATTGCTCTACAGTACTAGCATCAAGTACATCAGTACGTAGCATCAACAGGTTAGTGTTCATCACGAACGTGGTTTTGCAGTCAGTGCAATGTTTACAAATGCGGAGTTGGCAGATGCCCATTTGATGTATGGATTATCATGGGTCAATAGCCGTGGCACGGTACGTTTGTATTGAGACAGATTTCCAAAATGAAGGTGTCCTGACAGGAAGACGTTCAAAGCAATTGATCGGCGTCTTAGGGAGCACGGAACATTCCAGCCTATCACTCGTGACTGGGGAAGACCTAGAATGAGGAGGATACCTGCAATGGACGATGCAATTCTTTGTGCAGTTGACAATAACCGTAATGTCAGCGTCAGAGAAGTTGCTGCTGTACAAGGTAACGTTGACCACGTCACTGTATGGAGAGTGCTACGGGAGAACCAGTTGTTTCCGTACCATGTACAGCGTGTGCAGGCACTATCAGCAGCTGATTGGCCTCCACGGGTACACTTCTGCGAATGGTTCATCCAAAAATGTGTCAATCCTCATTTCAGTGCAAATGTTCTCTTTACGGATGAGGCTTCATTGCAACATGATCAAATAGTAAATTTTTACAATCAACATGTGTGGGCTGACGAGAATCCACACGCAGTTGTGCAATCACGTCATCAACACAAATTTTCTGTGAATGTTTGGGCAGGCATTGTTGGTGATGTCTTGATTGGGCCCCATGTTCTTCCACCTATGCTCAATGGAGCATGTTATTATGATTTCATATGGGATACTCTACCTGTGCTGCTAGAACATGTGCCTTTACAAGTACGACACAACATGTGGTTCATGCACGATGGAGCTCCTGCACATTTCAGTTGAAGTGTTCATATGCTTCTCAACAACGTTTTACTTTGAAAGGAACAGAACTGGTATGTAGACTTGGTTTTTATTAAGTGATTTATGCCGCTTTGGAACGCTGAGGATATCTACTTCTAAGTTACTCACATCGGTAGCTGTTCTTGATTTGAATTTTGGAATGTTCACTGTGTCTTCTTTGAGGATAGTATTTCACAAAACTGTGTTTAGTAATGCAGCTTTAGTGATGCTGTCATTGGTAACAATATCATTGCTGTTGCACACCGAATATACTGATAAGGTACTGATAGTGTCTTGCCGCTGGTGTATTTTATATACAACCAGAGTCTCTTTTAGTTTCTACCAGATTTTGGGACAATGTATTCATTGTGAGAACTGTTAAAACATCTCACACTGAAGTCCACATTAAGTTTTGAGACTAAGTGAAATGTCACCAATCTTTGAGATTTTACATTTTAGTGGTATCGGTGTCCACAGCTTCTGGCCTAGTAGTGAACATTGCTGGTTCTGGATCCTGGCATCTTGGGTTTGATTCCCTGCCAGAGTGGAAATTCTCTCTGCTTGGGGACTGGTTTTTTGTATTGTTCTCATCATTTCACCTTATCATCATTGATGTGCAAGTGATGTAAAATAGAAAGACTTACATTAGGCAGCCGAACTACCCAGACAGGGTCTCCCAGTCAATAATCCCACACAACCATTTCATCCAGTGACATGGGCCTATTATTTTCAGAGTCATTCCTTACTTTCTTTTTATAAACCAGCTCAATCACTCCGATTTTAGTGGAGTTGAATATATGTTTTCTCTAATGCTGCAAATTGTACAGTAAAGTAAGAGCTTCTGGGATTTCTTCTAGCTGGATCTTAGTGTGAACAGCCTAAGACTGTGCTAATATTAATAGCTAAGTCATTAATATGCAACATGAAGAGAAGGTATCCCATCATATTTCCCCAGGCAAATCTGAAATTTTTTCTGTGCCTGTGGATGATGCTTCATACAGTATAAGAAAGCATGTCTTGTCTATGAAGAAGTCCTCAATCTATCCACCATACTGGCTAGATATGCATTATTGTATTTTCTTCAGCAAGAACTAGCCCAGTGTCAAACTAAAAGCTTCTCAAACATCGAGAAATGTCCAGTCAACTTGGTTACCCCTATCAATGGCTATATCACATGTGAACTTTGAAAGTTGGATTTCACAGAACTAGTGTTTCAGAAATCATAATGATTCCCTTCTAGAAGTTAAATTAATGGCAGATGTGTTAATGTTAGATAGAATGAATTACATGATTTTGTTGCAAATGGAGATGAATAATATTGGGTGGTAGCTTTGTTGCCCTTTTAATAAATATCTGTTAGTTTCCAACAACTGAGATCATTTCTTTCTTCAGGGAATCTTCGGTAAGGCATGAATAAGAACAGAGTTATTTAATTAAAAATTTGTCATGGATGGATGAGCCTCAGGGCCCTGAAGAATTCAAGAAATTTCAGACATTTTTGTGGATTACTGGTGCTGATTTCTGTATTGAGGACATTTCAGTTGTTACTGAGACTAAATAGAGGTATTATTTCTGGACCATCCTTTGCAAAGACATGTTTGAAAATGAAATTACATATTTCTGCTTTTGTTTTTCAATTGTCTATATTGGATCTTATGCTGTCAACAAGAACATGGACAAACATTTTTGTACCTCTGGCTAGGAACCCATTTTTTAGTGAATAAGCAACTAGTTTCCTGAACTTCAGGTATGAGTTCACATTTCTACTCAAAGTGAGGTACAAGTCCTTCTCTTGACCAAAGGGAAAGAAGAATAGATTACGTTCTTAAAAATGTGGGAAGAAGAAATGTTTCTTCACATATTTTCATTCATTTGCAGAATTCCGAACTCCCTGGCTTTTGATTAAGCACATCATCTTAAAAACTTCAATAACTCTCCTAAACTGAGTAAGTGCTTCTTCACACTGACCTTAGGTTACCTATCCTCTACAGTTTTCCCATTGTCTACACCTTATCCTCTATTCATTTTTATCTCCTGTTCCATAAGAAATTTGTGACCCACCAAGCTGAAAATTCAGTGGATGTTTCCAGTCACAATACCATGATTTTTGGCCAAACTGCTGTAAGTGACTGCTTAATCTTTTATTAACATGTGTAAATTGTATTGCTTTAGTTAGTATCAGTAATGTAAGAGACTTACTCCATCCCCTGCATGAATATTATTTGGTGAAAGTAGATCAGCTGCTGACTGTTGTCGAAGTTTGAGGATGTCGGGTGCAGGAATGACTTCAAATCTAGATGGTCTCCTCTGCTTTTGCTGAAATTCTTCTATCATTTTTCTTTCCATTTCTTCCTTTGCTCTAAAAATACATAATGAAATAAATACATTATACCGGTACTCCGTTTCTTGACTGATGTACATGTCTGCACAAGAATATAGTGAAAGAAAATCATGAGTGGAATATGAATATATGTGAGTATAAAACCAAAACTTAAAAATTATTTACAAAATAAAAGTTTTATATGGTAATGGAATACCTGAATTAAAATGGGTTGCTTAAATTAAGAAGTTCTGGATGGTAAAAGGAGACAGGTAGAGAGAGAGCTCCTATGCGCCTAAATGCTACTATATGCCTCCACTACCTAGTGGAGGCATATATGTAAACTGAAATGTAAATATTTAGCATCATCCATCACATGGAAGAGAATTATTTTAGCAATAAGTAAACATTAACCGTTGATAGCTTGAAAATGATATTGCCTATGAAATAAATTTATTTGTCTACATCACCAGAAAACTGAAACATATCTATACTACTAAATGACTAAGTCAGCTAATGGCACCCAATTCCAGTTGCAGACTGACTACATTACAGCTTCCAGAGGCAACAGAAATTTGATTTTCAATATTTCATATAATTATTTACAGAATTTACAGACTTAAAATGCTGTAATAATCTAGTCCTTAATACGTGTTATCTTATGTTAAGGTTTTAACAAAGTAATATAAGTATTATTGTTTGAAACTGTATATATGTCTAGAGGCAGTCTAGCTTGTGGCACACAAATTAACCAGAGTACAGTCATCACTTATTTGACAGTGAGACTACTTATCAACTTTCAATAAGCTTTACACATAATTTCAAAACTTTATGAAACTCTTTATGACAGTCCCCCACAAAGTGATGAAAGGAAAAGTGTTCATCAATTACTAAATTTTTGCTGTTCATGCAGTAAAACTTCAGCATCAGGCATGATATTTCAATTTATTACTTCACTGCATTGACTATTCTGTCAGTTCTTGGTAGAATATTTTATTTGTTATGAATGAAGAAACACAGAACTGATGTAATGTTCTACAATATTTAATACTGTGGTTGTGAAATGTTTTTTAGGTTCAAAGATTTTTAAAATAGTGGAGCTACAGAGTATCTCAGTTGGTTTACAAAGATGACAATAGTTATAGTTGGATTTAGGAGTAAAACAAGGGATTGTCTCAGTAAAAATATGATTTAAATCTGTTTATGTTGGATAACATATGTGACACATTAAATAATGAATTACATGACAAATTACAAAAATTGTTCTGGGATGAAAAAAAAAGGTGGAACTGTACATAGTAAAATTTGGTCACATGTTCCAATGGGGTGCCTGAACAAGATAGTTTGGTCCTTAAAGATCCAACATTACAAAGAGGTACAACATAACAAGCGAGACGAAAAGGGAAATTAAACATCTGTAGGTATACAAAGTAAAATTTTTAACAGGGAAATATAAATTACAGTAATTGAAATACAGGACAAAAATTAGCCATGTGAGTAGTAATGGTAATTAACAAAGTGGTTTGCATAAGATTATTAGTAGTATTTACAGTTAGAAGTGACAAGTATGGGGACTGAGTCTGATCATTCAGTATTAAGCTTGAGCAGTGGACATATATTTATTAATTCCTTCTATTATGTAATGGTGGAAGAGGGAGAAGGAAACGAAAGTAGAGGAGTGGATGATACCAGCTACATCAGAACTTTATACAGAATGGGCGGCGATGAGCGAAAATGTGTGCCGGACTGGGACTCAAACCCAGGCTCTCCTTCTTACTAGGCAGTTGCGTTAACCAGTGCACCACATGGGAATTGTGCTTATTGCCGTGTCACTGAGTATCAAGCGTGGTGCAAGAATAACTGACAACTGCAGAGATACTGCACAGCAAAGCAGCATCATGAGGTGCCAATGAGATGCTAGGGAGAGACCATGCCTCCCATAATTTCAAGGCACTGCCACTAAGCCTCTGCCCAAAGATAGCATCACCAGAGGCCAGGTGGGCTCTTTTGTTCAAGGTTGGATCCCACCCACGTCCAGGAATTTCCTGTTGGAGTTAAGTCATTGTGCTGCCTGCTTGCCAACGCAGCCTGTGTCAGCCATCAGGGAGAGAAGAAACTTCCATCTGCTGTGAAATGTGCCTCCACACCAATGTTATTAGAACAGCATCAACACAAGTTTATGAACTTGTGTTTTCTAGTGACTTCAGTGAAGCCACAATACAGCCACTCTGAACATGTATCAACTCGTCACCCAGTAATCATGGTGCATTTACTGTGTTCTGAACTGCAAGTCCACAATGTTCAGTTTCATAGCTACAGCTGAATCTGGTGAGCACAGTTTTTCTGTAATTAATACAGCATTAATTATTTAGAGTGTTCTAATTAACAATATTATTACTATCCATCCCAGTGTCCACAAAGTCGGACACAATTTTTATCACAAATGTGAGGATTATCTCAATGCACCCCAGCTGACTCACATTCCCAACTGAACACCACCTACCCACAATACCTGTCCATGTCCTCCATGCCCACTGATTTTTAGATTTCCACTGGAGGCTGAAAGATAATGTGTATCCAGACTAAAGGTTGTGAATTCACTGACTATTGAGGAGAGTCAATTATATGAATGTGTGGTGTCTGTTCTTTTGGACAAGTCTGAAAGAACAGACACTGCACATTCATATAATTCACATTCTTTCATGGTAGTTCCTTACTTTTTAGATGTTATGTAAGACTTTATGTTGCACCTTGTAATTGTGGCTTTCTTTAAACAGGTGGTCTGCAAAAGTAGAGTCTCCTTTTCTATGCTTCCAACTTATATGGAATTCCTTCAAGCAGAATGATATTGACCTCCCAGACTGGTCTGTATAGGATTTGTCACAATTACTTTGCACAGTTCCTAGATTTAAGCTTTCTGGCTACATTCAGAGAGACTTTTCCTAAGTATGGAACCATGCACCATTTATTAATTTTACTATATACTCTTCAACTTATTTGTCTCTCAGAACAATTGTAATTTGTCATGTAGTTCATTATTTAATGTGTTCCATATTTTACCTAATCTAAATATTTTTACATTAAATTTTTTCCATTTCTGTTTTTATTATCACATAACACGTCTTATACAATCAAAGATTGTGACATAGGTGACTTGTCAGCTTTACACTATATATAATAATACTGAAAATAGACAATAAACTAATAATACATATGATGTAACATCTTCAAAGAGGTATTTTAATTACAATTATAATGCATTGTTGCCATTCAAGAACGATTTCTGTTTTTGTAAAATTTAATGTTATTGTTTTTTCCCATGCCTCCACATTCTTACTGTTTTAGTCCTTAATCAAGCATTAACCATTGTCACCATTGGAAACGAACTGAAAAACTCTGTAGTTACTGTTTTAAAATCTTTGATCCTACAAAAAAATTCCACAGCTACATTTATTTATCTTTGTACCTGACAATGTCATACAGCTGAAAACTGATTGGTAAAATAATAAATGTTGCAGAATATTACACCAGTCTCATGTGTTTTTTAATTCATAATATTACTTCTCTGCTGCTAATTCTATTCACAACACATTTTTCAGACAGTATTCACATATACCACTGGGTGTACCTGTGTAATTATGTCATTGTATTACACATAGTTCAGAAGATATGACATCATAAATATTGAGGTTTATGAAAAACTACCTTTTGATTAAAATGGCGTGGAAATTACTCAGACTATATTTATTCAGTGTTTCATAATGAGAGCACTTAGAGACTTCCAACAAACTTTACACATTATTTCAAACATTTTCTAAACTTTTTCCAGCTTACATGCTTATTGTCAAATATTTATCACATTGACTCACCTGTAAAGTAATAAGAAGTTTGAAGGCGTTTACTACATTGGAGTTTGATTCATTACAGAACAGAAGAGGTTTATCAGTAGAAACTATAACACAATACAGAACATTGAGACATTCACTGTCTTATGCCTCATTTTCATTATGTTTGCAGAAGAATGAAGCTGATAATGTAGAATCATGAAAATTTTTTCAAGTAATCCTGACAGTATATATGTCCTTTTCATGTAAATTTTCATCTGGACAGAGAAATCCCAATCAGAAAAATAACTGTTCTCTCATCTTCTGTGTGCAATATATGCAGTTTTCATATATATATATATATATATATATATATATATATATATATATATATATATATATATATATATATATATATATATATTAAAAAAAAAAGAAGGAGTGGTATAGTGGTAAGGCGTTATGCATTAATCAGAAAAGACCTCTGCTCCAATTATTCTGAAGTACGTTCTCTACAACTTTCTTGAAATATAGTATTCTTCTCAGAATTTTTGCTAGATCCCAAAGTACGCTAGATATAATATTTCCATGATTCACCTACATATTGTCTTCAGATGAGATAATGTTGCTGTCTTGCTGAACGTCATTAGTACATTGCTGCAGTGACCTTGCTCTTTGCAGGATTTTAAATTCAAATAAGAAAAGCCTGTGTCACTTGTTTGTTTTTAGTACATCTTGCCATCTTGCAGTGTTTTATATCACAGTGTTCTAAAAGATAAGAAATATCTCACCTGATGACTCAATGCAGAGTATGCTGGATAACTGAGACTACAAAGGGTCATGCAGAAACAATTAGAGAGTGAGAAATAAAATATAAGCACAAATAGTCCCACAGAAATCCCATTTACCTTTCTTGTGCCTCTTTCTGCCATTTGGCTGCCACTTGAAGTCTTCTTTCTCGGCCAATATGTCTTTCAATGAGCTTTATCAACTCAAGTCGCTGAATAGACCCGAGCAAGATCATAGACTCTGAAAATATATTTCATAATCACATACTTCTGTATATACATGTAAAATAACTAAAAAAAGCCTGTATAACAAATTTTACCAGGGCTGTCAACCAGAGGAAAGCCTTTTAGATTTCTGTTCTCTTTCAAGGTGTTCTTCAGGCTCTTGTAACTCATTCCATGCCATATGAACTTCACATCACGAACCATGAAGTCTTCTACATATATGTTGTACATTCCTGTAATGTAAATTATCATGTTCTTTATACCATGCAACTTAAGTAATAGTGTAAAAAGCTAAATTGCAACAAAAGCAAGATAAAATTATGCAAAGAAATTTGTGTCCGAACACATTATACCAAATAAAAAGCAGTACACTTATAGAATTAATATTTACCTGAACTAGAAGGCAAAAGGTCAGGAAGATATGGCAGTTTTTTAATAAGAATAATACTGTCATAAAGTGATGGTTGCAGAAATGATGCTATTGCATTTGAGATTAAAACAGCAATCTGAAAAATAATACAACAAGATTAGTTAAATTTTTGTTTCAATATTAGGATATTGGTAAATGCAATCAATAAATTAAAATGTTATGATGCAAATAGATGAATAACTATATGTGACCCTGTACATCTGTGTCAACTGCTAATTGAAACAAAGTGAAATGTCCTATGCTGAAAATATAATAAAATAGATAGCCCAACAACTAAAGCCACATACAAAGGAACTGCAAAGTAATTTGACCAGTGGTTGCTTATCAAACAAATGTCAGATAAACTGGCAAATGAGTGATAGATCTTCTTGAAAGACTTCTGTGAAAAATGAAAGACCAACAGTCTGTCTATTTGAAAGAGAGGTCTATTATAAATTTTGTGTGCTGATCTACACAATATTAATCAGTCAGTTTTTTAATGTGCAATCTCTTGAGGAGAAAGTAATGATGTCCCCATATTTTATTACATAAAAATTTAATACATGATTTAATGTACAGAAGACTCACAAAGCACAAAGAGTAAACTAAATGTTTTGTTAATTTACAACACTTTTAATCATGCATCATATAGTTGAGAAACATTCTTAATAACCTTAAATACCTAAATGAATCTTTAATTTACAAGTGTCCGCTTATGTTTTCCGTATTCTTCTATGATAATATTACCATCAATGAAAAATTACATTGCAGAACACTATCATTTCTGCACAAAGGTAAAGTTTAGTTTCTCCCTTTTAATTTGTTTTGAGGGATGACTGTGATGCTGACCCAGAAGTGGATGACTTTAAGGCCAATGGCTGATTATTGTGAACAAAGAACAAACTACACTTCAAGCAAACAGTGCTTGATCAATGAAATGTAGAGTGACGATTACAGTGGAAACAGGTAGTAAAATTCATTGCTTCTTACATGGTTTATAGAAGGCTCCAGTTTCGCTTTCCAAGATATATCCCTTTCGATGAATGAAGTTTGAGTATAGAACTACAAGTTAATGATTAACAGAAAGAAGCTGTAACCATTAATGCAGCCACATAGTGGTAAAAGTACAGAGTAAAAAACATGCTCCAATTAATTACTTAAATTCTCTTCCTTAATATAATGATTGGATGTGTGTGAATGGACATCACTTGCAAAAATAATGTCAGTTTCTATTAAGTACATTCCTCCCATCCCATGAATTGTTGTATTTATCAGAAATGAATAAAATTGTGTTTTTCTGCACTATAGTAATTTCTAAATGTTGTATTCTACATTAGATATTACATAAAACACCATTATTGTAATGAATGTAACATAAAATCCGTGGAGTGCCTGGTTGCCCTAGTGTTGTCAAATTAAATACATAAGTAAACCAAACAAATAAATCTCTCCACTTAGAGTCTGAGACCAAACAAACACTATGTTTAGAAATGTCATTACTGTTCTGTAATCTGATACCTGTGATATGTTTATTAAGATGTGGCCTAGTGTAAATTGTATGGAAAAAATACTACACTCTTTTGGGTCACCCTGCTATAGTAAAAAGGCCCCTAACCTTTGATTAAATACATTAGCAGAAGTATGTCATGGTTATTTAATGCTACCTAAGTAACAGAAATGTGGCACGCCCCAAGTTGTTAATATTATCAACAACAGTTAATTACTTATCCGTAGTGAATTATCTTACTATTGAGAAATGAACATCTTTCTGAGCAGTGATTTAAAGGAAAACAGGAAGACATTATTGAGTCCTGCACAACATTCTTGCTACCTATTTTCGGCTTCCTCATTTTCCAGATTTCCTTTGCGTAATGCTCATGTTAGAAGAATATCCTAGTATAACTTTGAAAAGAGACCAGACAGGTACATAAACAAGACTGACTTGCAGCTAAGCTTTCTAACAATGTGCTTTCTCAAAACTAACAAATTAACTAAAACATGCACACACACTCATTCTGCATTGTCTTAGCTTTGTAGCCATACTGAGATGATGGATGCATGCGGTGGAGTGGGTATGAGGAGAAGGGAGAAGCATAGTGATGCTTTCTAGAAATAATGTAGATTGATGGAACAGGGATATATGGTGAGCTGTTACTGTTAGTCTTTCTACTGTTTTTATACCATTGTGGTCTTTGATATGTTGACAAGTGGCTCCTTTCCATCCTGTAACCATGTGTCACTCATTCTTTTTACCTGTTTTTTTGCCCTATCTCTGTATTTTCTCTCCCTCGTTGTCTATCCATATTTCCCCTTGAATTTTCCTTCTTGCCTTTCTTTTCACAAACCAATTATCATCCCACAATAGAGTGTTTACAGAACTATTGTTACACCCCATTGCACCAGTCAAGCTATTTTTGTTACAGAACAGTTTTCTGATTACCTTCACTAACCCAGGACCTCAGTTAATCATTCTCTAATTGTGATGTTAATTCATTTTAATTTTTAACCTGCCAATTCTTCCTCTAATTTCTTGCTATTATTTCATGTTATATATCAGAACCAATGTTGCAAACTACACCATGGCTATTCTGCATGCTATGATCATAGATGCAAAAGCAAATGCACAGAACAAAGCTATCAAGCATTGTGAGAGTTCACTCTCAAGACACCCTATACTACTGCAAAACTGCCAAGGCTTTCATACCCACTTGTTGAAAAATTGCCTGTTGGCTTTTGTCTTGAGTTTTTCTGATGATTTTTCTGATATTTAATCAGAACAAGTGACTGGCACTCTCAAAGCTTCACCCTCTGTTGCTGGTGCCACCAGCAGTGGAGGGTGAAGCTTTAACAATGTTAGGCACTTGTGCTGATGAAACATCTGAAAAATCATAAAACAACTGTTGGCTGAAGAACCTGAGCCAGAAGCCAAAGGCAATTTGCTTAGAGTGAATAATTTTTCAGATGGAAACACCCAACAAACCTCAGTAAAACAGAGGTCACAGTGTTCTATCTCTATAATAAAGACATACACTGATGGGCCAAAACATTATGACCACTGCCCACCTTGAGGAAGTATGCTGCCTCGTAGCACTGAGTGCACATGAAGTGACAAGAGAAATACATGAGCAGAGCAGAGATGAATGGGTAATCATTCTAGCAATGATAAGTGTTGCAAGTGCAGAAATCTGTTGACTTAAAAAATGCTGACAAGAGCTACATTGTTGTGGCCCAGTGCCTGGGAGTGAACATCTCAGAAATGGCTAATCTGGTTGGCTGTTTGCATGATACTGTTGTGAGCATCTATGAAAAGTGGCTGTAAAAAGCTGAAACCATGAGTAAGTGACAATGTGTTGGACGTCCATAACTCATCACAGAACATACGGATTGGAGGCTTGCCTGCTCTCTAGTGCAGGATAGGCAGCAATCTGTAGCAGAAATGAAACTTCCTGGCATATTAAAACTGTGTGCCAGACCGAGACTCAAACTCGGGACCTTTGCCTTTCGCGGACAAGTGCTCTACCAACTGAGCTACCCAAGCATGACTCACACCCCGTCCTCACAGCTTTACTTCTGCCAGTACCTCGTCTCCTACCTTCCAAACTTTACAGACGCTCTCCTGTGAACCTTGCAGAACTAGTGCCCCTGAAAGAAAGGATATTGCGAAGACATGGCTTAGCCACAGCCTGGGGGATGTTTCCAGTTGGTAGACCATTTGTGCACAAAAGGCAAAGGTCCTGAGTTTGAGTCTTGGTCCGGCACACAGTTTTAATCCACCAGGAAGTTTCATAACAGTGCACACTCTGCTGCAGAGTGAAAATTTCAATCCGTAGCAGATTGGACTACAGAGTACTGTGATGGCGCAGGCACAATTGTTTTGGAGCACACCGTTCTGTGCACAGTGTTGAACATGGTGTTCCACAGCAGATGACCCCTATGTGTTCCCATGTTTACCCAAACACATCATCAGTTACGCTTACAGAGAGCACGGGATCATTGAGAGTGGTCCGCAGATCAATGGAATCATGTTGCTGGTCAGATGAGTCCCATTTATTGCTAAACCCTGTCAATGATTGTGTCCAGATATGCTGTCACCTGGGCTGCTTGAAACATGCAGTGTGCCACAGATGAAGGCCAGTGGGAAGAGTATTATGTTATGGAGGACATTCACCTGGGCCTGCATGGGACCTGCAGTAGTAATCGAAGGCACCATGATAGCTGTGGACTATGTGAACATTGTTAGGGGACCACCTGTAACCCCTTATGCTCGATTTCTTCCCAGCAGTGTTGGCATCTTCCAGCAGGATTACTGTCCCTGTCACAATGCCAGAATTGTGCTGCAGTGGTTTGATAAGCATGATAGGGAACTTACATTGATGTCTTGCCCATCAAATTCAGCTTATCTGAATCTGATGAAACCTAACTGGGACACTATTGGGCACCAGCTTCGTACCCAAAAATCAACTACCTATAAATTACAGGAAGTGTATTACCTGTGCATAGGCATCTGGTACCACGAACCTCTGGAAACCTATCAAGTACTTGTTGAATCCAGTGCTCTCAGAATTGTATTTCAGAGGTGGACCAACACAGTTTTAACCAGATGGTTATAGAATGAGATGTTCACTCTGCAGCGGAGTGTGCGCTGATATGAAACTTCCTGGCAGATTAAAACTGTGTGCCTGACCGGGACTCGAACTCAGAACTTTGCCTTTCACGGGCAAGTGCTCTACTAATTGAGCTACCCAAGCATGACTCACACCCGGTACTCACAGCTTTACATCTGCCAGTATCTCGTCTCCTACCTTCCAAACTTTACAGAAGCTCTCCTGCGAACCTTCTGTAAAGTTTGGAAGGTAGGAGACGAGATACTGGCAGATGTAAAGCTGTGAGTACCGGGCATGAGTCATGCTTCGGTAGCTCAGATGGTAGAGCACTTGCCCGCGAAAGGCAAAGTTCTGAGTTCGAATCTCAGTCAGGCACACAGTTATAATCTGCCAGGAAGTTTCATAGGTGGTTATTATTTTTTGGCTGATCAGTATTCATAGTAAGATACATGTGTTATTTGATGGCACTAAAGTTTTCCCTTATGTACTTCCCAAAGTGTCTAGGTGTAAGCCTTGACTGGACACAGCAATTAACTAGCACTACACAGACCTGTCAAAGAAGCTTATCACAAGAGTAAATTTACTCCACAAAATATCTGCAAACAACTGGGGAGCAAATGCAGATACTCAGCTAGTATACTCAGCTGCTGAATATTATGCCCCTGTATGGAAAAGTAATGCACATACAAACAACACAGACATGCGTCTGAAAGAGACCATACAGACCATTGCTTGTATTGTCAGATTAACTCTCATATAATTCTTTAGATGACAGGTTACCATACGACGTCAGTTCTAAATGGCTCTTTCCAGATTTACCCAAAGTTTCACAAGTTACCTTGGTGTTATCTTCATACCACAGAAGTTTTCAGTGCCATCAATAAGTCGAAAGAACACTGAAATGATCTTCCACCACAGAAGATGAATCACATTCGAATTTCCATGAGGGAAGTTGTTCTATCAACCTAATCATGACTGGTCAAGATTTGACAAATCCTAGCAAGACAAGGGAGATGTAGCAACATATTGAAGATGCAGGCTTATTGTAAAAGTACAGCATATGAATGTTGTCCAGAGAAACAGCTAACAAGAGATACTGAGAAGAATTGCCCATTCCATGTTTCTATAGGTGGTCTGAAAGACATAAATGAAGTGACACCAAGTACTGCAATCTGGCTGTCAAACTTAAATCTTAATTTGTAAATAAATTATATGTGTATATGCATATGTTCTGTAATTCCAAATGACAAAAGTATTAATAGTACTAGTGATAATAATAATAATAATAATAATAATAACAATAATAATAATAATCCATACTGCTTGCCATATAATTTCTATTTTCATTGTCAGCCTCCAATCCCTTGAACAGTTTTCCATGTTTTATGTACAGTAAATTCATGTTGTTATTCATCCACTATACATGCTTGTTTTGCAGGTATACTTCCATCATTTATCCTGAGTGTTTAACTCCATTATTTTCCTACAACTGTCTACCTCAGTAACCATTCCCCAACATGCACGGATTTCTCTCACTAAAACCACATCTCATTCCTAATGAATTACTGCTCCACTTAACTGTGTCAGTTCAGGAAAGCACCTCTGCCCCTTCCCACTCTTCCTCTTTGTTCCCCTCAGCCAGGCCACCTAACACAAACACTCACCCTGGTTGGGCTGCACCACCAGGATAATGTAGCTGCAAGTGTATATGTGTAAGGATATTTTCATCAGTTTATTATCTCTCAGCAAGGATGTTATCTGAAAATTTAACCACAAGTCAGTCCTCTTTATATGACTGTCTATTGCTTAAAACCTCAACAATAAGGTAAGTGATTGTAACATAACAGGTGAAACTGTGCACCTGAAACAGAGTCATCCACATATACATAAAGTTATTAATTTCTGCTTGGGTAATTTGTACTGATATTTCATTTTCTATGTTCATTTAATAATAAATTTCTATATTAATAACTGTAGAAGAATTTGAATAACATAATGCAAAATGGGCAAGAAAGAATAAAGTAGTTGTATTGATTAGTGATTGCTGGTATGGTTTGTGCAGTATATTACAAATAAAAATAATTGCAATTAAAAAATATAATAGTACGGGATAGAATAAGTGTGCAGAATTGTGTAATATATTTAGTTTAAGTATTTGTATATTGTGAAAAGTGTTTGTTTGCAAACGAATGATGGTCAGGTGTATGGATGTTAATCTGAGTAGAGCAGTGTCACTTGACAAAATGCAGGATAGAGATGCAAGGCAGAGATCATGGGCTTTGGTGTGCTGGGAGCCATGCAGGTAAGGTGAGCTAGAACGGCCTGGGGCCATACTTGTTTTGATTCTGAGGCAAGATCAGACCTATATGACTGTTCAGAAGCTAGTCTTTGATTTATAAGTTTTTGAACTGTGAACGTAGTGGAATTATGGTGACCGTGCTGTAGTGAACTGTTTATTGCCTGCCACTGCTTTGCTAAAACTACATACATATTTGATTGGTCCATTGTGTATAGGACCATCATCATAGCTAAGGAAGTTTCTATGAATAAAGCAATGATATAAGTCTAACATGTGAAAAAACTGTGAAAGTCGTCAGCAAACAAATATACAAATTATAAAAGTAGTGGGGTACCAAACTGGGGACTGTAGAATCTTAATTTGGGGGACAAATTGAAGCACAGGAGAAGAAGTGCAGGAACTCCACACAAAAGCTAAACTAGATTCGGTCATTAAAATTGGTAATGAAAAATTACAAGGGGAGATAGAAATTATTCAAGGAAAGATAGACAATCTGAAGGAAACCATAAGTAATGTAGCACCTGGGCAGGCAGATATGATAGGGAGTGGCAATTGGTAGTAATACAGGGTGCGGCAGCATTCATAGCATAATTTGACTTGCGTAGTACAATAATGTACTGCAGGAATGCATGCCAACTCGTGCCACATTCATGTACTAATGAGCTACCATTTCAAGTGTCACAGTGATATGGAGAGGTGGAGTGCACAGCACCGTGCCTTTGCTGTTGAAAGTTACTTCAAGAATAACGAATATGTTATTGCTACCCAGCGTCTATTTCAGCAACATTTCAACTTGGGACATCATGGGAAAGTTCCAGATGGACAGACCATTGTGAGGTGGGTATGTGCATTTTGAACAACAGGTTCTGTTTGCAATGGGAAACCGGGAAGAAGTGAAAGAACTGTGCAGACACTAGAAGCCGTGGAAGATGTTCGTGCTGCACTACTGCATAGCCCAAAAAGATCAGCTTGTCGTCATGCGCAAACTGTGCATATGTCCAATTGCTCAATAAGGAGAATATTGCATGAAGATCTCCATTTTCACCCATATAAGCTGCAGATTCTTCAGGAAATTAGATCTCACGATTGGGTTTCACGTGAAACATTCTGCTTAATCATGCGTAATCTCCTTCGCCAAAATCCACAAATGTTGCATACCATCCTGATGTCAGATGACACTCGTTTTGTGTTATGTTGTTGAGTGAATAAACAGAATATGCATTATTGAAGTGATGTAAACCTACATGAACTGCACATCAAGCCCTTGGACAGTTCTTGAATCACAGTGTGTTGTGGAGCTGATTCCTTTGGGATTATTGGCCCTTAGTTCTTTGAGGATGACAGCAGTGTGGCTGTAACTGTTACCAGTGAACGCTGCCTAAATATGCTGCAAGACTTCATTCTTCCCCAATTAGGTATGGTTGATGTGGATGTAGAACAATTATAGTTTCAACAAGACAGAGCGCCCTCACATACAGCCAGAATTTGCATGGATTTCTTGCGACAGGCATTTCCTGGTAGAGCAATTTCTCGTTTTTGTGACATTTCCTGGCCGCCTCATTCACCTGACCTTTCACGTGCAAACGTTTTCCTTTGGGGCTACCTGAAGCAAGAAGTGTTCCACACACATTGTGGCACCATTCCTGAGTTGAAGGATCGCATCAGAACTGCCATCGCAATGTCCCAGGGAATACATTACGCAAGTTATGGAAAGCTTCGAACGCCACCTAGATGAATGTGTTGTGCAGAGGGGGCATCATTTGACAGGAGTCATATTCAAAGAGTAATCCGCGCAATGGAAAATGACTTACACATGAGTAAATGGCATACCTTTAACTATTAATTGACATAATGGTGTGTTTTAATATCCTAGTATCAACACTGCCACACCCTGTATAAAGCCATTCAGTGATAAAATAGGTACCATGCACTAGATTTCTTGGCTAAGTGCAAAAATAGCTTTATAACAGGGATGAGTGAGGAGGCAAAAGTAAAGTTTGTAAAGAGACAGCTGGAGGGACCAGCTCAGACTTGGGCTAACCAACTTGCTGATGAATTTGTAGACTATAAGAAATTTGAAGTAAAATTCTTGCATAAATGTTGGGGACAGGCAAAGCAATTAAGATTGGAAAATGACTTTTTAAATAGGCCAAATTGCAGAAGTGGTAGAGAAACTATGAGAGAATTTTGTGTGAGGGAACTCAGCAAACTAATACATTTAGATACACCATTAGGGATACTAACGGAAATATCAACATTAAAAAGAAGGCCGCCAGAGAACTTGCAATGGGATATAATGCACAGCTCTACTGATTCAGTGGAAGTGTTTTTTGAATTTTGTTGAGAATGTGGACAGGGCACTGTGTTATTAACCAAAATTGGTAGAATACAAGGAAAGTAGCACAAATCAGAGAAATGGTAATAATTATGGAAATAATTTTCATAACAATGTGAACAGGTGTTCAAGAACTAGAAATCGGCAGAGTGACAATGACAGGGACTGGAGAAACAGGCAGGAGAGAGAATAAAGAAACCATTTGGTCTCTGGAATGTGACTGAGTTGTGCTGTATGTTGGCAAGTGATATGGTAGTAATAAAAGGAGAAATTTCTGTTCCAGTATATTAGTTATATATGTGTAATAGGTTAAGCATATTGGGAGATTATTATGTATATTGGCTTATTGTTGTGTGCACACTTGTAAGAAATTTTGGAGGAATTATGGTCTCTGTTGGGTAAATATAATTGTTATTTTTGGGGGTTTGTTCAGTATTTGTAGCCAGGAATAATATTGAGGTGTGGAAAGACAACTTGTGGGGACAATAGGTTGATTTCTAATATGGCAAGAAAACTTGCACCTGGAGTTTGAGGCACATGCATGGGGGTGGTGCAGGTTGTGAGCTGGCCAAGAATTAAATAAATAAATAATTAAATAAATAAAAAGTCTCAGCAATGGAAAATATCTATAATTTGAAAAAAAATGGTGATGGAATTATAACCAGAAATTATATGCAATGAACTGGTAATTACTGTTTGCTGGGTGAAGTAGCACATAATTTACCTGTTTAAGTTACTGTTTATGGACTATGAAGTCTGCAGGGGTGATTAGGTTCTGAGATTGATTCACAAGGAGTTTGCATTTGTATGAAGTTTATTCGTGTACTTTGTTCAGTGTTTCAAGATCTTTCACTTGTGAACTGATACAGTGAACACATCATAAACCAAGGACGATTTCAATAGCCTGATTGCTGGGAAGCCACGGGATCATAGTTACAGGCAACTTTTGATTTTGGTCATTTGTTTGACATTTGTCACATTATGGCTTGGCTGATGAGAGGAGTACAATGCACTGGTGGCTGTACTATAATGTGAGACACATGGTCTGCTGTTGCAGAGATGGAGATGGGACTCAAGGAGGAGGTACTTGCTGTGGCAACAACTGAACAACTGCAGTGAGTGCATACTCAGTGAAGTGATTTATAATGACAGGGAGAACTGCAGATAGGCAATTCCATTTAAATTGATTTCATTGATGCCTTTAGAGACCAATTATTGAAATTATTAATGTGTTTAAAATCTAGAGATCACTTATGGTTTAGATGTATAGTTGCTTACACATATCTTATTTCAATGCCAAAATCTTTGTTTCGTGAAGTTACTAGTAGCCATCAAGAGGTAATGTCTTCATGAAGTGGAGGTATGTAACATAACAGGTGAAACTGTGCACTTAAAACAGAGTCATCCACATATACAGAAAGCTATTAGCTTCAGTGTGGGTAGTTTGTACCAATACTTTGTTTCCTATGTTCATTTAATAATAAATTTCTGTATTAATAATTGTAGAAGGATTTGAAGAACATAATGCAAAACACGCAAGGAAGAATAAAGTAGTTGTTTTGACTAGCAATTGCTGGTACAGTTCGTGCAATATATTAAAAATAAAAATAATTGCAGTAAGAAAATATAATAGTATGGGATAGGATAAATAAACAGAATTGTGTACTGTATTTGGTTTAAGTATTTGTATATTGTGAAAAGTGTTTGTTTGTAAACAAATGATGGTGAGGTATATTTGAGTAGAGCAGTGTCACAAGACAAATCGCAGGGCAGAGATGCAAGGCAGAGATCATGGGCTTTGGTGTGCTGGGAGCCATGCAGGCAAGGTGGATTAGAATGGCCTGGGACCACATGAGTTTTGATTCTGAGGCAGGATCAGGCCTATAGGACTGTTTAGAAGTTAGTCTTTGGTTTATAAGTTTGTGAGCTGTGAACATTGTGGAATTATGGTGACTGTGATGTAGTGAACTGTTAATTGCCTGCCACTGCTGTGCTAAAACTATTCACAGGTTCGATTGGACCATTGTGTATAGGACCATCATTCATAGCTAAGCAAGTTTCTATGAATAAAGCAACAATATAAGTCTAATGTCTGCTAAACATACATTAGTATCCTTAATTCTTAATTTCATTGCTCCATTTACTCTTACAAATCTGTACTTCACGGACTGAGCACATAGGCCACCTTAAGAATGATTTATGTAGGGGCATAAAGCAATGGTGTGCAACAAAACCCCTGTGCAGAGGAGCCATTTAACAGGCTGGGCGCTCGCCCTCTGCTCGACTTCAAGCAGCAGTAGTTAGTGCTAACCACTGGTAATGTTGCATGATTACCTTTATTCTTCCCATTACAATAGTTCAGGGAAAATGTGTTTGGTACTGCTTGTGAATATTATATGTCATATGTGACAACTGAGAAATAAAATCTTTAAATTATGTACCAATATGTTCACTCCAACTGTGTTACAATCATTTTAAAAAGATCAGTTTGTGTTAAGCACAATTTTGAAAACACTATTCGTCACAATAAATACTTCTTTATATTATACCCTGAATTATAAATATATGTGATTGTATAGGATCTCATAACATTATATATTTTTATCAGTTGAACAATCCTCTCATGTCACACTTGTTATTAACTTCGTCGTTTTTTAATAACACTTAGAAATATACTGAGGGCTTAACAAATAAATGGCCGGCTACTGGTGGCTGAGCGGTTCTGGCGCTACAGTCTGGAACCGCGTGACCGCTACGGTCGCAGGTTCGAATCCTGCCTCGGGCATGGATGTGTATGTTGTCCTTAGGTTAGTTAGGTTTAAGTACTTCTAAGTTCTAGGGGGCTTATGACCTCAGCAGTTGAGTCCCATAGTGCTCAGAGCCATTTTTTAACAAATAAATAGGTATACTCTTTCATCCCTACATTGTGTCAGTTATTCTATTTCATGCAGAGGGATATAACAAGAGAATGTATGTGAAAAAATCAGAATTTGCCTTTCAAAGGCTTACTTTGCTATGCTAAATCTTAGTCAGCAGCTTGACATAATAGGTACTTAGATGTATCAACTGTAGATTTAAACTGACTATTGTACATTTAAGCACAAATAAAAACTTACAGATTGTCTATCATGTAATGAAGCAGTTATTTTTCCACTGTAAATTATTGAGAGAATCTTGAATGAGCATTTTATTTTTCTGGGTATATTTGTACTTATGTTTATCTCTCAGTTCAAAACAACCCTGGGTATTAGTGTGACAAATTTTCTGCCCTTACATTTTTATAAATTTCCTTCCCCCCATTTTTACTGTTGTTTGCAGATACATATTTGCATAAAAAAATTTTCAGTTTACTTAATCATATTTTATTTGCCAGTTCATTTTAGTTCATCTTTTATTTTCATTTCAGAGCCATAAAAGCATGTATGAAAATTGACTTCATTAGAATCCTTACCATGATTGGAATGATATGAGTTACTTGTCCTGTCAGTTCAAATACTATAACTGATACGGAAATTGTGTGAGTAACAGCACCAGAAAATGCTGCAGCTCCTACAGTGGCATAACCACCTGCAAATAAAACAATATTACATTAGTTGTGAGAATGTTCTTATTTCAACTTATATGAACACATTTCTTCAAAATCTCACCATGTCTAACGAGACTACTTGTGCATCTGCATTATATTAAACATTACATGTTTTTTGGACAATGCGCACACAACAGTCATAGAAAGAAAGATAACAAATGTATAGGCCTATTAGGAATTGAGCTGTTCTGGGGTCATGATCGGCCACACCTTGATGGAGCTGTGAGGCGAATCAATGTTGGGTTAGGAATGGCTCAGGGGCAGCCAACTTTGCTCGTGTTTCTCTGGTGCCTGTTGGGACTATCAACACATGAGGTTTCACTAGGCATGGCCTACACCTAAAGAGGACTGGGAAGGGAAGATTGGTACAGCTGATTCATGAAAGTATAGGGGGTGGACCTCGGGCCACACATGGTCAAATACATGTTGTCATGGCTAGAAAAAGTAAGTCTTTTTTAGGATAAATCCAGACAACAGGTTCCCCTGCCTAAAGACTATTTCCAGCACTTTAAAAAAATACTGAAACAATCACCCACAAGACAAATTTTAACACTCCAAATATCACAAATACCAGATGTTACAAAGAAAAACAAACAATTGGAAAGAGTAACATGGGGCATTTCACAGACTTAAAAATCCTCCATCAAAACATGCAATCAATAAAAAATAAAATACAACTATTAGATGTTGAGCTCCAATCTTTGAACTACACAGTAGTTTGTGTTACTGAGCACTGGCGTAGAGAGACAGAAATACAACATGTAGTCCTATCATCATATGAAAGGGCAAACTATTACTGCAGAACTGCTTCAAGGGGAGGAGGATCATGCATTTATATCAGAAAAGAAACACAATTCAAATCAAGTCATGACCTCAGTAAAGCAAGTGAAGACAAACACTTTGAAATATCTGCTATTGAATTAACAGGGCTTGATGTCACCATAAAATTAATCATTTTATGTGTGTATAGATCTCCCAGTGGTAGTCTTTTCAATAAATTAACAGAAGTTCTAGATAATGTCTCAAGTACAAAGGTCAACATAATTCTGTGTAGAGACAGTAACATCAACACTAATACCATAAATGAATCCAGCGGCACCCTCATAAACATCCTTGAGAGTTTTGGCATGTCCCTATTGGTCAATAGTGCAACAAGGGTTACTACAATGACTGCATCAGTAATTGACCAGGTGGCCACAAGTACGGACAGGGAAAACTGTGATGTAGCTGTATAAGATCTCAGACTATCAGACCATCTCTGTCAAATAACAACAGTAAAATCAGGCATCGAATCATTCCCTAAACTACAACTCTACAAATGACATCTATCATAAATATACATAAAAGATTTTTCAAAGAACTAGCAAAACAAAGCTGGGATGAAGGGTATAAGGAAACCAATGTGAATATGAAATTCTCTAAATTCTCCACATTATTTAAATTGAACTTTGAAAAGGCATTTCCAAAAGTGTGCATGTCTATATCAACACCTCACAAAACAGATGGATAACAGCAGGTATTAAGAAGTCCTCCCATCACTTAAATACCTCTGTTCCCTGAAAAAGAGTTGCAATGTTCCAGAATTCTTAAATTTCTATCATTGATAGAAAAAGATCTATATGAAGGTACTGATTGCTGCAAAAAAGACATTTAATGAAAAAATAATATATAATACAGAGAATAAAAGCAAAGCAGTCTGGAATGTAATAAAAAAGGAAACAGGGAGAGACAAAGAACCACAGAATAACATAGCGCTAAGGGAGGGGGATAAGGCAATAAATGATCCACAACACTTAGAAAACTATGTAAATGGGCATTCTTCAAGTATTGTAGAGAAGTTACAGCAAAAATCCCCCCCCCCCCCCCCAAAAAAAAATATAACACCTGTAAATAATGTTGCACTAAATACAATGATGTTACTTCCAACCACAGAGAATCAAGTCAATAAAACTGTTCAAAAACTAAAAAATAAAACATCAGTAGTCTTATATGAAGTACCAATGTGTGTACTGAAACAATGCATAGAGATTATACAAGGCCCCTTAACAAATACACAGAATGAATCCTTCACAACAGGGACATATCCAGAGCAGTTAAAACAGGCTTAAGGAAGGTAATGCAGAAGACGTAGAAAATTACCGGCCCATTTCCGTGCTGTCACCGTTCTTAAAAATAATAGAAGCAATTATGAAAGACAGCCATAGTAGAATTCACAAAGGTTGTACTTGATGCTCCTGACAAAGATGAGTGGATCTTTCTAAGGCCTTTGATACAGTTGACCACAAGATTCCATTAAATAAATTAGAGGCATTAGGAATAAGAGGGGTAGCTAATGACTGGTTTTGATCATACCTAACAGATAGGGTACAAAGAGTAGAGATAACACGTACTTCAAATACATCCAAACATTTAGTAAAATGCTTATCAGAACCAAAATACATTAATATAGGGATTCTCCAATGTAGCATATTGGGACAAATACTATTCCTGATATACATCAATGACATTCCCAGTAGTGTTACTCATGGTGAAAAAATTCTCTTCGCTGATGACAGCAATATTATAGTCACTGAGAAAACAATGCCATGAGCTTCAGTTTGAAGAGGGAAAATGACAATGTTAAATTAAGTGTAGGTGGCACCTCTATACACTGTGTAACAAATGCAGAATTTCAAGGAATGAATATTGATTCTCAGTTGAAGTGGTGTGAACACACAAAGATACTTGCAATCAGAATGTCTTAAGTATGTTATGCCTTTAGAATCCTATCATCAGTGTGTAACATGCAGTGTTTTTTAGTTACATACTATTCATATGTAAACTCAATTCTTACCTATGGCAGTATTTTTTGGGAAACAAATGCACAAAACATGAACACAATTTTCTAACTCCAGAAAAGAGCCATAACCAAAAATGTTAGTCAAGCTTACTGTAAAGATTTGTTCAAAACACTGGGAATTTTAACTGCTCCATGTGAATACATTTACCAGTCAGTTGTACAAATCAAAAATAACATTAGTTATTACTGCATGAACAGTTTGTTCATGACCATCGAACAAGAGCTATAGTCACCTTACACTTGCCAAGAAAAAAATAAACATAAAACTAAAAAAAAAGCATTTTCTACCAAGGAATAAACCTGTACAATAAATTACCAAAAGAGATAAAATAAATTGTGAAAATACACTTGTTTAAAAAAGGCAGCTAAAAAGTACCTGTTATGCAATACATTTTATACATTGATAAAACAGATAATGTAGCTGCAGGACACTTTCATAATGGCATCTGGATATGATTTATGTTACAAGCAATGTGCCATCATTGAATTTCTCACTGCAGAGAAGGCAACTGTGGGGAATATTCATAAATGCTTGTGCAAAGCCTATGGAGTGTCTGCTGTCAATAGAAGTATAGTTAGTCGTTGGACACAGAGGATAAGGTCATTAGAAGGCAGTTCGGCAGAGTTAGATGATTTGCTGCGGTCAGGGAGACCATTCATCGTTGTCACGCCTGACATGTTGCAGTAAGCTGATGTTGTCATTCATGAGGACAGACGCATTATGACAAGACAGTTAGTGCTGCACCTGTCAATCAGTAAAGGAAATGTGGATGCAATTATCAGCACTTTTGGATATGCAAAAGTGTGTGCAATATGGGTCATATGGTGTCTAATGGTAGGTCACAAATTGCACAGAAAAACCATTTGTCTTGATTTGTTGCAACATTTTGAAGCTGTGGGGGAGGCATTGTCATGGATCATGCCAGGTGATGAACCATGGGTTCACTGTTTTGAGCTGGAAACAAAACAACAGTCAATGGAATGGTGCCATTCCCACTCCCCACAGAAGAAAAAATTCAAAGCAACTGCTTCCACTGGTAAGATCATGATCACTGTGTTCTAGGACTGTGAAGGTGTGATTTTCATTAATGTGATGCCAAGAGGAGGTACCATTAATTCAGAAGCATATGTCAACACATTAACACAACTCAAGATGCTCTTCTGATGATTTCAGTGCCACAGATATCCAGGAGATGTTTTTCTGCAAAACAATAACGCTCGGCCCACACAAGTTTGAGGACTGCTGAACAAAATGCAAAATAGGGTTGGACAGTGTTGCCTCATCTACCCTACAGCCCTGACCTAGCCCCTTGTTTGGGCCATTAAAAGATGCCATTAGTGGAAGACATTTTTGCCACCAGGGCAAGGACTGATAGTGACAGGGCATACATGCACTTGTTTTGTGCTGGAGAAAGGTCTTAGAATGGCATGGAGATTATGTGGAAAAATAGGGTGTATAGATAAAATACCTTTCTTTCGTGTGTATAATTCTCATTATATTCAATAAAGAATTGTTGAAGAAAAAATGCAGTGAATTACTTTCTGGGCAACCTTCATATTAAAGATGTCCCAACAGTATACATAATCATCTTTACACTGATGGCATATGACATAACATGTATGTAGTGAATAAAAAGTATTGATACCAATGTTTCAACTAATGAAAATTTCAGTCACCACTTCTTAAATATTACGATATTATAAGTTATTTTTGCCCATTTCTCTCTGGTTCCAACAAAAGGTTTTATAATATTAGTCACTTATGCTACAGAAAAACTATCCCTCTAGAAGAATACCATGACAAATACAGCTAAAAACCATGGAAAGATCTAAAAAAACACTACAGAGTTTCTCCTCTTCTTCCAAAACCTCGATGACATGTATTATCAATAGCAGAGGGATTGTAGCATGTATGGATACATATAATACATGAGACATATATAGATACATATAATACAGTAGATTTTAAATGTTTATCTTTTCTAATAAGTGAATAACAGCCCATCCCATTAAATTTCGCACATAGCTGTAAAAAATGAGACATTTTTTTAGGAAAAGAAAGTAGCTGCACAACATTCTGGACATGGTCAGATATTTTTTTATGGAAACATGTGGATCCTTGCACTTTCCTACTACTAAGAATATTATAGAAAACAAGCATTCAATACTGTTGTATGAAGGATGAAAATGGCAGACCGCCAAAAATGAGCCCTCTTAAGTTGTGTTGCCATGACTACATGGTATTTTCCATGAGATGAATCGAGACTGTTGTGCAAGGAATTAGAAGCTATAATTCTCTGTGTCACAAATTTGTTTATGATTTGTAATGTAATGCTTGAGAGAAGTACATGCAAAACATTCAAAACAGTAGGTGTGAAATGGCTTATAGCAGAGAAAATAAAGAATCTACATGCTCTTAAGCCTGCAAAACATCTGTAAATATAAAAATTAAACGAGTAATTTAATCATGTTTTTCAGTTTGTTAATGACATATGTAGTGCTTAGCATTTTATTAATAAACAACTTGGTATGAATTGCACATAGCTTTCCAATAGTGATTCCACATGAGGCAACATTTTTATCAAAGACTTCATTCCATCTTATAAATAACTTGAATAAGCAATTGGTCATAAGTTAACTTTGAGAAATGTGACTCTTAATGAAAGCACTAAAGAAAACAGTATATTTACAAACATTTGTGCAGGTCTGTGCAGCTTAGTAGAATGTGAATAATGTTAGTAGACATTACAAAATTTATCAATCAGTCTTTAATTATAATGCCTATTGTTTTGGACAGAACAGATTTAAACAGGATGATTGTAACAGAAACTGTCTTATGCTATGACACAGGAGAGAAAGAAAATTTACATTATCAGCTTAAGAACTTAGCAGTAGTAAAAACACGTGTTTTCTTCTGGAACAGATAAGATGTTTGAGAGGCAATGAATCTCTATTTAAAGCTAAATTAAAGAAATATTTATTGGATATGGCTGTCTACTCATTAGGAAAGTTCTATGTGTAAAAAAGGGACTTTTATTTAGAAATAAATAAATAATTTCCTATGACAAATTATTCAACTGTAATAGACAAATTACTTTATTTATTATCAGATGATTGTCTTTTATAGTGTTAATGTAGTGATTTTTTTAATTTTTCAAAAACAGGAATCAAGAATGTAAATCATGATTGTTTTGCAACTACCTTTGTGTTTGACTTGTTTCACATCTTGTGTGACATGCTCACAGTTTGAGAGCAACAGAACATGAAATAAATGAAATAGTTTTTAGACTATAATTTCCTGGAACATTTCTTTCCCCTCATGTAAATATTTACATAACCTTGCTCCTTTTTAAGTATTTTGGAAATCTTCCTTCATTCATTGTGAGAGTTATCACAAATATCATAGAATGTACAAAACATTTAGAGTAGTTTTTAACTATTTTTGCTGATATTCCACCTAATCCCTTTGTGTTACTTTAGACTGATCCAATAATGATTACAAATTACAATTCATCTGTCAGCAAGAGGAACGAACAGTTACTGACAAAAATAGAATTTTTCATGCTTTTTGATACTGCTGCATTTTGTTTTAGAAGTTTCTCAGTTAGGTCTTTGTAGTGCTGATTGAAACTAGTGCGTACTTTGAAAGGACCAGTAATTTGTTTCTCCTCTCTTTTCAGTATCATTTTGTCTTCCCTAAAACATGAGATCCTTTTCTGTTTGCATTATGAAGGTGTAGACTATCTTACGAAGAGACCAAACACCAAATGGATTTTTGTAATTTTTTATATTTCCAGTATGTGAAATTCAGGACTCAAATATCAATCCTCCAGAGCATTTAGATGTAACTCTCAAAATTTCTCAAGAAAACTGGCTTTGATGTTTTCTGGTCAACTTTAATACGCTTAAGTAATTTCAGTTTTTCAATGTGGTGTGTGGCACCTGCCACTTGGGAGGGGGGGGGGGGGGGGAGGCTAGTTTTATTCCATGGTGTGTTCCACAAGTTATAAACAAAGGTGAATGTTCTACAAGCATTTCCATGAAATTCAAAATACACAAAGATGAAAAGAAAAATCAGTAGTGTTTGAGACATTTTTTCGTTTTTTTTTTCATTCAGTTCTAATATTTACCTCACTTAAATCCAAAATTTAACAATATATGATAATTAACACATATGTAACTGTTATTTTTATGAAAAATGAATAACTTCTTATTTCTAATTATGCATCACACAAAAAATCAATTTTTCTTTGCAAACATAAATCTTAATTTCCAATTTATTTATTTATTTAGCCATCTGTGGACATTTTAAAATGTATGGATGTTGTCATTTTGTGTACATTCATATATCTATACAGTTTGTTGTTACATGTGGTTAAACATTGTGACATATAAGTTATTTACAATGCTTTTTGCTCCTTATTGAAATGTTGCATATAGTTAAATATTGTGAAACAAAAGTTACTTAAAGGAATTCACTTACAGTGTAAAAGCAGTGTTCTTGCAAAAACAATTTATGATTTTTCCTAAAGTGGTACATGTAATTGGTTTCTTTTACTTTCTGTGGCAGTTTATTATACAGTTTTACACCTTCATACAAGAAGCTGTATTGAGTCTTATGTTTATTCTTCCTGTCTAGGTGAAGACAGTGACTTGTTCTTGTACTATGGTTATGAAAACTACTATTTGTGCTATAATTTTCTATATTTTTCTTGATGTACACTATGGTTTGGAATATAAATTCACAAGGAACAGTTAGAATTGCTAATGTTTTGAAAAGTTCTCTGCAGAGGGCCTACTTACTGCTTTTCGTTATAATTCTTACTGTTCTCTTTTGCTGTTTGTAAATTTTGAGCACTGTTTCCCCAGAAAATAATACCATAACTGATTACTGAATTAGCATAACTAAAGTATACAGTTCTCAAACATTCATTACTGCATGTGGATACAAGGACTCTAAGTGCATAACATGTTGTGGATATGTTTTTTGAGAGTTTCATAGCATGTTCATTCCACTTCATTTGGCTGCCAATGTGCAACCCTAAGAATTTTGTTGTAGGTACATCATCTATGGAGATATTATCTAGTTTTAAATTTAAGGTATTCTATTTTATGTTGATTCTAAAGCATCTTGTACTTGTTTTCTTTATGTTGAAAGTTACTTTGTTTTCATGAGACAATTTGTGAACGTCCCTCAGCACTTCAGTAGAATTTTCCAGCATTTGTGCTGGTGTCTTACTGGTGATTACTATGTTGCTGTCATCAGCAAACAATATCTTCTCTTCATGGCTGATATGTTGTGGGAAATCATTTATATACACCAGTAACAATACTGGTCCCAGTACAATTCCTTGAGGGACCCCAATATTAATATATTGTGGATCAGATATATGTTTCTAAATGTACTTTGATCCACTGGAGACATGTGTGATCTCTACTGACTGTTCTCGGTTTTCTAGATATGAACGAAACCATTCCCCTTACTCCTAGTGCCTCTAACTTATGCGACATCTTCTGGTGGTCAACTGTATCAAATGCCTTAGGCAGGCGTAGGAAAAGGCCAGTTACATGGCTGTTCTCATCCAGTACTTCTAAAACAGGTTTTGTAAATTGTGCTATTGCAGATTCTGTACCTCTACCAGGCCTGAAACCATGCTGGCCATTGCAATGGAGGTTGAATTTACTTAGATAGCTCATAAACCTGTTTTTCATGATTGTTTCTATCACTTTGGAAAAGCATTGTCAGGGAAGCTACCAGTTTTGAAGGATTCATTTATGATTTCTGTTAGTGGAGCTTTGATACCATTTAGGAATTTTTTCAGCACACACATTGGGATTTCATCTAAACCTGCTGAGTTTTTGTTCTTTAATTGCCTTACAACATTGCATACTTCCTCCTCAGTAGTTGGAAGCAATGCCATTGAGTTTGCTATATGCTTAATTTGAATCTGTCAGGAAACAAATCCTGGGCCCCCCACAGGGCACACCTACCCTGTGGTGGGTCCTGGGTTTGATACCTGACAGATTACTGAATGCATTATACTATACAGTTATGCTGCTTGCTGAATAAATAACCTAACTTTAGCCTCTTAGAGATCGTCAGAAAATTTCAAAGTTGATTTTCTCAAGAATTTTTGAGAGTTGCATCTGACTGCTTTGGTAAATGGTACTCGAGTTCTGAACGTCACATACCATTAATAGTGAAAAAAATACAAAAATCAGATCACCTTCTTGTCTTCTTGTTACAGATGTGAGAATGTCTAGTGATTGATATCCAGCTTTAACTTCTCTCAGTATTTTACTGTGTGCTTTTTGACTTATGCCCAAATCTCTCTCTGATGAGCCACACTTTCTCTCTCCATTAAATTTTTATACATTTCATTCACTTTTTCTCTAGTATTTATAATTTACAGTGTAATCCATTCCCTGTTGCATTTACCACTAATAGTCCTGTGTACCTCTGGGCAAGCTACATTCACCACCAAAGGTTTCTTATTTTTTCTCTGACTTGTCCCCACACATGTATTGCTCAAGTTTTCTGATTCGTGTAACAAAGTTAAATTTCATGGTTTAGTTTATCCTAGATATACTTCTGTTTTGTCCTATTTATTTCCAGCAAAGTACTTAAAGCTTGTTCCCCACAGATAAGTAGAATTCTCAGCCACGTATGTAATAGCTCTTTGGAGCAGGGTGTTTTCCCTGATAGACTGAAATATGCCATTGTAAAACCATTGCATAAAAAGGGGGATATGTCGGATGTCAACAACTACCGCCCAATCTCTCTTCTGACAGCTCTATCAAAAATTTTTGAGAAAGTAATGTATTCAAGAGTAGCCTCCCATATTTGTAAAAATAAAGTACTAACAAAATGTCAGTTTGGTTTTCAGAAAGGCTTTTCAACAGAAAATGCTATATATGCTTTCACTGATCAAATATTAAATGCTCTGAATAACCGGACATCACCCATTGGTATTTTTTGTGATCTCTCAAAGGCCTTTGATTGTGTAAATCATGGAATTCTTTTAGATAAGCTAAATCATTATGGTTTGAGTGGGGCAGTGCACAAATGGTTTAATTCATACTTAACTGGAAGAATGCAGAAAGTTGAAATAAGTGGTTCGTGTAATGTTAAAACAGCTGATTCCTCAAACTGGGGTGCTATCAAGCACGGGGTCCCACAGGGTTCGGTCTTAGGTCCTTTACTGTTCTTGATATACATTAATGACTTACCATTCCACATTGATGAAGATGCAAAGTTAGTTCTTTTTGCTGATGATACAAGTATAGTAATAACATCCAAAAACCAAGAACTAAGTGATGTAATTGTAAATGATGTTTTTCACAAAATTATTAAGTGGTTCTCAGCAAACGGACTCTCTTTAAATTTTGATAAAACACAGTATATACAGTTCCGTACAGTAAATGGCAAAACTCCAGTAATAAATATAGAATTTGAACAGAAGTCTGTAGCTAAGGTAGAATTTTCAAAATTTTTAGGTGTGTCCATTGATGAGAGGTTAAACTGGAAGCAACACATTGATGGTCTGCTGAAACGTCTGAGTTCAGCTACGTATGCTATTAGGGTTATTGCAAATTTTGGTGATAAGAATCTCAGTAAATTAGCTTACTATGCCTACTTTCATTCACTGCTTTCGTATGGCATCATATTCTGGGGTAATTCATCGTTGAGTAGAAAAGTATTCATTGCACAAAAACGTGTAATCAGAATAATTGCTGGAGCCCACCCACGGTCATCCTGCAGACATCTATTTAAGGATCTAGGGATCCTCACAGTAACCTCACAGTATATATATTCCCTTATGAAATTTGTTGATAATAATCCAACCCAATTCAAAAGTAATAGCAGTGTGCATACCTATAACACCAGGAGAAAGGATGATCTTCACTATGCAGGGTTAAATCTGACTTTGGCACAGAAAGGGGTAAATTATGCTGCCACAAAAGTCTTTGGGCACCTACCAAACAGCATCAAAAGCCTGACAGATAGCCAACTAACATTTAAAAATAAATTAAAAGAATTTCTAGATGACAACTCCTTCTACTCATTGGCTGAATTTTTAGATATAAAGTAAGTAAAAAAAAAAAAAAAAAAAAAAAAAAAAAAAACTTAATCATTAGTGTCATGCAATATTTTGTGTAATGTAATTTCTTGTACAGACATCTTTTATTAACCTGACACGTTCCACATCATTACGAAGTGTCGTATTCATGATCTATGGAACAAGTATTAATCTAATCTAATCTAATCTAATCTAATCTATCTCAAATCATAACTCAATTATTAGGTGAAGGTGGCTCACAACAGCAGAATTTATAACCTGGACTTTTAGCCGCTCATTGAATATATTTGACAAAACATCCTCTGTTAATATGCAGGATGTACCACTATTTTTGGTCTCATTTTTACATGACAATGGAGATTATATGTCCCTGAAATGTCTGAAAAGTTTCTAGTTCAGCAACCATCTTTCATCACATCAATAATAAAGGTCTCAGTTTATTATTATACATGGAAACTGCCTCATGGCTTTATTCAGTAGCAAAACAAGTTCCAGGAAGATGCTTTTAGTTTACGATCCTGGTGAGTGATGACATATGCAGAATGTGCTTTTCACCTATGTATTTTATTTGTCTAGCAGGTACCTTCAATAACATTTTTGTGCATACGTCATATGCTAAGGAGTACAGTTCTCTAGCTTACTGTCCACATATATTGCTACTTTCCATGTTTTATGGTTAGAGCTACAATAACTGGGCATTGTGGTAGACCTATGTTACCACATCTACCATACATGTACCATGTTGGTTACGAACATATCAAAACGTGGGTGACAGACCCATCTGATTACAATTCAACTTGCCCATGCTGGTGCCTGGTGGTAGGGGTCTGGCCACCAAAGTGGCAGCACAGTCAAACAGCAATGACAGGATCAAAGTGAGGCTGGTGCATGCAACCTAAGGGCAGCAACATCTCACCAATCAGAGTAGCAATCTTTCTATTACAATCCTGGAGTGGAGGGCCTCTTCCTCATAACTTTATGATTCATTGGTCTGCTCCCTTGAATCTGGTCTTGGGACACTGGTTACTTGTTTCATCTCAGTCTAGCTATGTTCATTGATTTTATATGGGTTTCATGATGGGTGTTCCCATTAATGTGATTTGGTTAATTTATATGTAATTACTTGTATGTGTTACAACTCAAGTGTTGAAAGTACAGTTAATTATTCCCATCTTTTTTTTTTCTTTTCTTCTTCTTCTTCTTCTTCTTCTTCTCTCTCTTGTTGCAGTGGCAACAGGAGCACTCTTGGACGTTGTTTTTCAGAGTTTATTGCAACAGCAGTTGGAAAGACAGAGGCAGTTGGAAATACAGCAACAGGAACATTCAGCCATGCTGGGTAGTATTGACAGGCCCTTTAATGTGGTTTCAATCCTGGCTGACATATCCATCACCTTTCCCTGTCTACATCAAGTTGCCAAAGACAGGGAGTGTTATGAGAAATGCCTGCAGCAACACTTCACAGACTTCAAGGTCAAAGACAGTGACTCTCTTAAACCTCTCTTTCTGTCATGAATCTCTCTCCAAACATACAACCTGTTAGGGAAGTTTGTTTCTCCCCCTCCCCCTTTCAGGATCCTGCATCTCAGTCATTTGATGAAATGTGTCATTTACTGACTTCATATTATTGCAGACACTCTCATGTGGTTTCCATGAGAGTGTAGTTTTATCAGTGCAGAAAACAACCTTGCCAATCTTATTGGACTTGGGATGTGGAGCTGCAAGGTTTAAGTCACAAGTGTCATTTTGTTTCTGCTCAGTCTAAAGAATCTTCTGTGGACACAATGGTTTGGCACCATATCATTAGGGCAGCCCCAAACCCCAATAAAGAGGTCTGCCATTGAACACTGCAGTTTGAAAACCTCTCCCCTCCACCCCCTCCCTAGAAGAAATACTTAAGACAGCAGAAGCATTAGAAATTTCCTGGGCTGCAGGCCATCAGTTAGATTCCTGGGCTGGCATACCCCATGTGAGCACTCATGTTCCAGCATGCCTTCAGAGGCAGAATTCATGGCAGTGCAGTATGCCCAGCTGCTGTGTTCCACAAACACACTCAGCCACAACAGACAAACATCCACAAGCCCCTGCCTTTCTGCCCCATTGTTTTGTTTAATATGACCAGCTGCCCACCCTCAGTATTGGGCTTCTTGCCATCACTGACAAAAGAAAGGACACACAGCAATGCTGCGCAACTCTCAGTAGGCTCTGGGCTGTGACTTCGAATCCTCAAGCTGTGGACATTAATGCTGTTAACCATGCATGATGCAATTTTGCAACTGTTTGTAACAAACTGTTTATCTATGTGCATATCAATGGCACACCCCTTTGCTTCCAAGTGGATACGGGTGTGGAAGCATCCCTTCTGAACTCTTTAGCCACATCTCAGTTCCCCTCCACTGTCCCCTACTTTTTGCTGTCTTGCCAGTAATATCTGGCAATTAATTCCTATTCTCGGACAGTTTATAGCAAAGATAACACATGAGGTGGTTGTGTACTCACTGACAGTCCTTGTGGCATACAGTGCCTTTACAGAAAATTTTTTTGACACAGATATCACCAATTTGGTGCATTTAGTGTCAGACCTTGTGCTCTATCAAGATTTTCCATCCTTTTTTACCTGACCTAGGCAAGGCTACACATAATGTGGAACATATCACCGTCAAACCCACTGCACAAACGTTTTTTCATGTCCAAAATGTGCACTTGGCACTTCATGATTAAATGAAAGAAGAACTAGATAGGCTGTCATCATTGGATGTCATGGAACCTATATCATCCAGTCAATGGGCTATGCCTTTGGTGATTATTAAGAAATCAGCAGGCAAACTCTGCCTTTGGAGCGATTTTCAGGTGATTGTCAAATTGCAATCTGTAGTCGATACACAGCCCATTCCCCACCCAGAAGAACTCATGAGAGAACTGTATTTTTCAAAACTGGATTTGTCAGAAGCACATGTAAGGCTGCTGCTTGATGAAAAGTCATTTCAGCTTCTTGTTCTCAATATACCATATGGTCTCTACCAGGAAAACCATTTGGTTTCCTGAATTTCTAGCACTCCAGCTCTTTTTCAACATGATTTGCAGCAACTCAAACAGTAAATCCCTTGTTGTCTCAACCACTTTGATGACATTGTTATCAGAGGTCCCACCAACAAAGGCCATCTTCGCCACCTTTTGGCTTCCATTTCAGACATGGTGGGAAGTGGGTCTCAAGTGCAATTTGTTTGATTCATACTTCTTGCAACCCTGTACTGAATACCTGGGCCATGTCATACTGCAGCAATTGCGGCTGCCCCTTGTCCTACTAATGCAAAGGTGCCCCAGGTGTTTTTTGGAAAAGTCAAGTATTACCACAAGTACATGCCACAGGTAGCTACAGTAGCATGTCCTCTCAATCAATTGCTCAAGAATGGCACATAGACTGTTTTGACACTTGCCTGTAAACAAGCATTCCAGAAATGACAGACAGTCTTATTCAGCTCTGTGCCTAGCCATTTGCCAGCCAGGTAGGTAGTATTCATTCAGCCCCTACCCAGCTTTGATGAGGATGAAGTTCTTTGTTTCTGTCTTGATGATGAAACTCACTGGACAGTGGACACATTTCATATTACTGGCCCCTACATCACACATGTGGTCAGCTCAGATCCTGTACTTTGCCAGATGGGACAGTGCATTCATTGTTGGTGGCCATAATGGCTTTTAGTTCATGCATCAGATCTTGTTCATAATTTTTTGTGGTTCACCATAGATCAACTCTTGTTCATGGTGTTATTTTGCCATCTACAGAACATTCTGTGTAGTGCATGGGCATACTGGTGTCCTTTAGGTAAAACATACTTCACCTACAGAACTATGGTCACTTGGACAGGTCATGCCTATTTGCCAGAGATTGATTCTGAGACTGTACATTTAATTGCCACTTGTTCTAGGAGTGCAGATCACAAGGGTGTTACATGACAGTGTCACTCTCTAAGGCCAGAACCTCCACAACCATGGGAGTGAGTCCACCTACATTTCGCCAGCTCCTTTCTTACTGGCTGGTGGTCATAGGTGTCTACTCTCAATTTCCATAGATAGTAAACTGCTGCTCAACAGCAGTGAAACCAATGATGTGGACATTCACCCAGATCTTCTCCATCAAAGGTCTCACCCCACACCTTGGTGAGGGAAATGGTCCACACTTTACCTCATAGACTTTTCATGGTTTTTGTTGGCAACATGCCATCCACCACGTCAGGGCACCTTTGTTCACAATCAGATGAATGGGAAAGCAGAACATTTTATCTGGACTTTAAAGACAAAGATGAAGTAGTACATAGGGGATGCCTTTGCTGAAGATGCAGTCACCTGTTTTCTCAGTTCTTATGCATCCATGGTGTTGGGTGAGAAGAGCTCAGCAGAAGTGCTGCACAGATGCTAGCTCTGTCAAGTCCTCAACCTCCTGCTAATTGCCCTGCATCCTTCTTGAATGCCTCTGTTGCAGTTATACATGCTAGTGACCCCGCCTGGGCTCATGCTTTTCATCGCCCAAAGTGCTGGATCCTAGCGGTCATTCAAAGTTATTGGGTTCAAACAGTCTCCATGCTACAGATGGAGGACACCATTAATGGAGCCCCTTTCCCTGTTTCTGCTTCCATCTCCTATGCTTGGTGCATCTTGCCTACTCCACCCTACTTCAATATCTTTTCTAGCCCTCTGTGTGAGCATCAGGGACTGGGTGTGAACAAACTTCATCAGCAACAGGTGGCACCAGATGTCAGCAGATGCCTTACCATCCAGTTCCTACCTCTGCCCAAGAGACCCCAGATGCCCCTATGGATCCTGTTCTACCAGCAGCATGCCCTCCAGAAAGGTGGAAGGAGTATATAGAAGGTTTATACAAGGGCAATGTACTTGAGGACAATATTATGGAAATGGAACAGGATGTAGATGAAGACGAAATGGGAGGTAAGATACTGCGTGAAGAGTTTGACAGAGCACTGAAAGACCTGAGTCGAAACAAGGCCCCCGGAGTAGACAACATTCCATTAGAACTACTGATAAGACTTGAAGAAGAATATAATAATTCCGATCCCAAAGAAAGCAGGTGCTGACAGATGTGAAAATTACCAAACTATCAGTTTAATAAGTCACAGCTGCAAAATACTAACGCAAATTCTTTACAGACAAATGGAAAAACTGGTAGATGCGGACCTCGGGGAGGATCAGTTTGGATTCCGTAGAAATGTTGGAACATGTGAGGCAATACTGACCTTACGACTTATCTTAGAAGAAAGATTAAGAAAAGGCAAACCTACGTTTCTAGCATTTGTAGACTTAGAGAAAGCTTTTGATAATGTTGACTGGAATACTATCTTTCAAATTATGAAGGTGGCAGGGGTAAAATACAGGGAGCGAAAGGCTATTTACAATTTGTACAGAAACCAGATGGCAGTCATAAGAGTCAAGGGGCATGAAAGGGAAGCAGTGGTTGGGAAAGGAGTGAGACAGGGTTGTAGCCTCTCCCCGATGTTATTCAATCTGTATATTGAGCAAGCAGTAAAGGAAACAAAAGAAAAATTTGGAGTAGGTATTAAAATTCATGGAGAAGAAGTAAAAACTTTGAGGTTCGCCGATGACATTGTAATTCTGTCAGAGACGGCAAAGGACTTGGAAGAGCAGTTGTCTCCATGTGGTGGAGCCATCACTGCCAGGAACATTACCAGCCCTACTCTCCATGCCACCCAACAGGAGACATTTGGCTGCACCACAGGTGCCCACTGACAGTGCCCCAGAACCCAGAAGACATAGATGTCGCTTTCATGGGTGCCACATGCTGCCAGGGGAGGGACACCAGAGGTGCTCCATTTCACAGTCACTCCACCAAGGAGAGAGGACTATGGTAACCCTACGTTACAACATCTGCTGTTGATGGCTGTGAACATAATAAGATGTGGGGCACAAGTTCATTTGGTTATGATGGCCTGCACTGGTGCATGGCGGCACAGGTTCAGCCACTAGACAGCAGAACAATGAAAATAGCAACAGTAGCATTGCAACAAGTTTGGCACATGCAGCCCGCAGACAGCACCACCATGCAAATCAGACTAGCGACTTACGTATTATAATCCTAGCATGGAGGGCTCTCTCTCTCTCTCATTCTATTACGTTTCATTTGTATGCTCACTTGATTCCACTCTTGGGGTGCTTATCACTTGTTTGGGCTTGGTCTACCTATGTACACAGACTTGTTTTTGAACTTGTGATTGCTTTCTCACTGAAGTGATTTGGTCACTCTATGTGTACTTATTTGTGTGTTTTACTACAGGCCTCTTTCTATATCAAATAAAGGTGGTGATTTTTAAATTATTTTCAGTTAATCAGAGCTCTGTAACTATAATTACATTGGGTACTTCATTAGCTAGTAGCTCTTCTAATTCCTCTTGTTTTTTAAATAGAATATTGAATATTAAAATAAAACTCATTCGGACTTATTATTGTATTCAGAATAGCATTTTTTTCCTCTCTCCTGGAGGCCAAAATTTCTTATTCTTTAGGTGTGTGGTTCCTGGTGCTTCTCCGATAGGTCCTAGCACTGTACCAGTAATCAGCAGAATATCTGATACTGATATGATACTACTGCTCACATTGTTGAAAATGATGTTGCTACTTATGCTGTTGCTAGTTCTGCTACTGCTGCTGTTGTTGATGGCATTGCTGATGATGCATCTGCTACTACTGTTGATGCTGCAGATGATACTAATGATGTTGTGGTTGTTGGTTTATTTCTGCTGCTATTATTGTTGCTGGTTTGGCTATTACTTTTGCTGCTGCTACTGTTGTTAGTGATCTTACTGACATTGCATCTGCTACTGTTATTGGTTCTGCTGTCAGTACTATTATTGGGTCTATTGTTGCAGTAGACAATACAGATGCTGCTGCTATTGTTGGTATGGCTACTATTTTCACTGCTACTATTATTGTTTGCACAGCTGCTTCTTCTTATGGTGATACTGCTATTTGTGTTGTTATACCTACTGTTCTTGTTACAACTGCTGTTTTATTTCTATTTTTCTCACTGTTGTGTTTAGCTATTTGTTTGATTCAAACTTTGTCCCAGCATTGGCTAATGATTACCAATTTGTAGTCAGCTTCTTAGAAGCTTTTCTTTATGAAACAATGATGGCTATAGTTTTGGATATCAGTTTTTGCCTCATCTGTTCACAGGATGTCCACATCCAATATGAAATCTGTGACCAGTACATCTACATCTACATGACTGATCTGTAATTCACACTTAAGTGCTTGGTTGAGGGTCCATAGAACCACCTTCAAGCTATTACTCGACTGTTCCACTCTTGAATAGCACATGGAAAAAATGAACATGTAAATTATTCTGTGTGAGCTCTGATTCCTCTTATTTTATTATGATGATCATTTCTCTCTATGTAGGTGGGAGTACAATAATTTGCATTTGAAGGAGAAACTTGGTGACTGAAATTTTGTGAATAAATCTTATTGCAATAAAAAAACTGATTGCTACCCCAACTCATGTATCATACTCAAGACATTTTCTCCCCTATTTCATGGTAAAACAGAACAAGATGTTCTCCTTCAAACATTGTCAGTGTGCTCTGTCAATCCGATCTGGTAAGGATATCACACTGTCCAACAATACCCCAAAACAGAGTGGACAAGCATATCACAGGCAGGGTTTTTAGTTGTTTTGTTTCATCTTCAACGTGTTCTGTCAATAAAACACAGTCTTTAGTTGCAACATTTTCAATGTGATGACTCTAATTTAAGTGAGGAACAATGTCAAAAGCCTTCTGGAAATCTAACAGTATGGTAACAACTTGAGATCACCTGTTAATAGCACACATTACTTCACATGAATAAAAAGACATTTGTGTTTCACAGGATTGATATTTTCTGAATATGTACTGGTTATGTGCCAATAGATCATTTTCTTTGAGTATTTCATAATGTTCAAAGTCATGTCCTTAATTTTGAATTTCTGAAGGGGCTGTAAATATCGTGGTAAAGTTTGTTTGCAACTTTGATTTCCATATTTTACATGATTATTTTTTAAATCATTCCTCTGTGGTATATTTCAGACAATGACATTTGCCATCACTTAACACTTCTGGGCTGAGATGCCATGGTCCATACATAGAACTCTCCCTTGACGTTTCGCCTTCGACTGCTTAGCGGACATTGTTCCTAGTGGTACTTTGGCATTATTCAGACATCACCTCACAACAACTTATTTTCAATATAATAATGTTTTTTTATGAACAGTGTGGCTATGGGAAGTCCTCTTAGTCCAGCTGTGGCTAACTTGTTCATGGAGAACTTTCAACAATGGGTGCTGCAAACAGCTAGAAAAAGACCAGCCAGATAGTATCGTTATGTAGACGATACATTTGTTATGTGGACCCATGGGGATGAGGAACTGGATGCCTTCCTGTCACATCTGAACAGTATTAATCCAAGAATTCAATTCACTATGGATGGTCACCTGAAGGTCTTAGATGTGACTGTAATCAAATGAGAGGGCGGATCATTGGGTCATAAGCTTTTCAGAAAAGACACACACATTGATTGCTATCTGCAGTAAGATTCTAACCACCACCCAAGTCATAAAAGAGGTGTGATTAAAACATTAATAGACAGGGCACACAAAATATGTGAACCAGCTCTCTTGGATGATGAGATTGAACACCTTAGAGTGACATTAAAGAAGAATGGGTATGCCAACAGAGAGATAGGTTGTGCACTACACCCTAGCCTGACAACCAGGATGGTCGAGGATCGACACCAACCCAACAGGAAAGTGTTCTTACCACTTATCAGTAAGGTCACTGATCGCATTGGAAAAATCTTAAGCAAGTATGATGCAGAAACTGTTTTCAGACCCACCACAAAATTAAAAGAATGTTTAAGATCTGTAAAAGATAAATGACATCCTCTAGCTACACAAGGTGTCTATAAAATTCCATTCAGTTGTGGAAAGGCCTACATAGGCACAACAAAAAGAAGTGTCAACACCCAACACACATAAAAGGAACTGCCACCTCGTACACATTGATAAATCAGCTGTAGCAGAACATGTGTTTCAGGAAGTTGATCATGAAATAATGTTTAGCGAGGCAAGCGTCAAAGCAAAGATGTCGCATTATTATGCGTGAATGTACAGAGAGGCAATTGAGATTGTCAAACACTGCAATAATTTTAATACAAGAGATGAAGGCATTAAGCTGGATAAGATAGGGATGTCACCATTGCAGCAATAGCATGATAATCGATTAATTTCAATTGAGAAAGTTGGCAATATCAGAGATCGTAGCACAGCAGACGTCATGTGACTGACAGCGGCGCCCTCTGGATGGCTTATATATACAGCGCTCACTCACGCTCCTGTTGCAGTTCGCCTAATGTCCTTGGAGCATGCCTTCCCCAGTTGAAGGTGAAACGTAAGGGGAGAGTTCTATGTATGGACCACGGCATCTCAGCCCGGAAGTGTTAAGTGATGACAACGCCTGCCGTGAAAGCCTACATTCAATGACATTTGTATGAATGAGCTCACTTCAGCACACTTTTAAATTTCTTGGAGCTATTTCTGTTTCATTTTTACAAATATTATTCAACTCATTTGTTAGGACTAAACAATTGTTTACATGTACGTTACTACAATCAGCAAATAGTTCTAGGCCACTTATTACTGAAAAGGGAGGACAAGATTTGATTAAATTGGTTTCTTTTTGCTTTGACAACTGACTTAGAAGTTCTGCTGGTCCACAATGATGACTGTCTATTAATATAATTATTTTACTGTTTTTACTCATTATTTGTCTGTATTTGTGCTCAGAAACTTCCTCACATAGATTGACTGATATATTTTCATCACTAACCACTTGAAGCACTAGAAATCTGTTGTTCTATGTAACAAGTACAATGTCATAATTTACTCTTTTAGCAATCATTTTCTGAGAACAAATTATGTATTAAATCAATCATAATTATAGAGGATTTTTTGACTGTGTTCAATCTTTTGTGTGCAGATAGCTTACACCATGACAATTATTACACAGTTTGGATTTTTTATTGGAAGGTGATCAAGTTCAGTCTTTTAAGATTTTCTATCTGTTGGATTAGAGATCCAGTTACTTAATATTTGTTATTCAGACCTACAATATTTCTCAAGGATCATTTTACATTTTTCACACTGTAATGATACTTCACTTAATATATAGTGCACAGCATCTTCACTGCAGATTTCATGCAGCAGCAGAATATTGTGTTGAACTCTTCAGCATTTGGATCAAACACTAATCCTGAAGATGTACCTTCAGCTGTATAGTAATTTGTGCTTTTCATTCTGTTCCGATAAGTGGCATTGCACAAACTGTAGATTGTCTGCAACAAACTCAGGTTCTGTTTCAGAGCTATGTGAGAAACTATTAGACCTGTTTACTATAAAACGTCAGTGTTATTGACAGAAGAATAATAAGTGGATGAATACTTTACATACATGAGCCACACAACCAAAAGTCACTAATCCAGAATGTAGAAATATTCAAGCTATGTCTTTTCTGCTTGTCTCATAAGCTGCTGCTCTATTCATTGTTCTTACAGTAACAAATCTAAGTGCATTTACTTCTAGCTATATCATACATGTTAATACTGGAATGAGTACAAAGTAATTACTTTCAAAAGTTTATTATATGCCTAGTTACTTTCAAAAGTTAATTATATGCCCAAAGTTCTCTGTGTGGCAAACACTGACACTGTTTCAGGTTTATGAACACATTAACACCTGCTTCAAAGACAACAATGACCTCTTACATTTCGAGTGTTTCTGTGTAGAATTTTGAAGCAATCTTTGCAGGGACCTCTTAAAAACATTTTCTTATACATATTATCTTCCTTCCTACCTCATAGACCCATAAATTTACAAATATAAGATACAATAGACTACTTCCACTCTCTCATGAAAGAGCATGAATAGTCAGCTGCCTATGAATATGACTTTAGACAAGCAAGACTTGAATTAAATCCTATATTATAATTAAAATATTAATATGTTAGAAAGACTGAAAAGTATATGGTTTATGAATGGAGCAAATATTAACAAACCTGGTATGATAGGTGTGATTAATCCTCCATAACGAACTCCATATGGAAACCACAGATGCATTAGTTCACCAACAATCCGGCCTAGAGCAGCACCAATTTTGAACACTGGGATGAAGCTGCCAGCTGGCACAGGTATTGTTGAGGCGATTATTGAGAATATGAACTGTTTGCAAAAAGAAAGGGAAATGTGAGCATTCAGTAAAAGTAACTAACACACAATCAAATATTCTATTTCAGTGCACATCAAGAAATTCATTTTTTCGTGTTTACATTGATCAGATAATGTATTAGTCGACTGGAGGCCAAAAGCAATTTTATACATTTAGTACACACACTAGTAACATTTTTATTTAATTTGTTAAAATCAACACTTACATACCATGTTATATATTTCATTAACTTCATAACAAACTGTTCATTCCATTTGCTCTTCTGTAGGAGACAATGACATGTGTATATTTAAATTATGATAAATTATTGTGTGACAGGGATGAATAAGGCAACATGTAGAGTATGGAAAGGAGTTTATACACTCCTGGAAATTGAAATAAGAACACCGTGAATTCATTGTCCCAGGAAGGGGAAACTTTATTGACACATTCCTGGGGTCAGATACATCACATGATCACACTGACAGAACCACAGGCACATAGACACAGGCAACAGAGTATGCACAATGTCGGCACTAGTACAGTGTATATCCACCTTTCGCAGCAATGCAGGCTGCTATTCTCCCATGGAGACGATCGTACAGATGCTGGATGTAGTCCTGTGGAACGGCTTGCCATGCCATTTCCACCTGGCGCCTCAGTTGGACCAGCGTTCGTGCTGGACGTGCAGACCGCGTGAGACGACGCTTCATCCAGTCCCAAACATGCTCAATGGGGGACAGATCCGGAGATCTTGCTGGGCAGGGTAGTTGACTTACACCTTCTAGAGCACGTTGGGTGGCACGGGATACATGCGGACGTGCATTGTCCTGTTGGAACAGCAAGTTCCCTTGCCGGTCTAGGAATGGTAGAACGATGGGTTCGATGATGGTTTGGATGTACCGTGCACTATTCAGTGTCCCCTCGACAATCACCAGAGGTGTACGGCCAGTGTAGGAGATCACTCCCCACACCATGATGCCGGGTGTTGGCCCTGTGTGCCTCGGTCGTATGCAGTCCTGATTGTGGCGTTCGCCTGCACGGCGCCAAACACGCATACGACCATCATTGGCACCAAGGCAGAAGCGACTCTCATCGCTGAAGATGACACGTCTCCATTCGTCCCTCCATTCACGCCTGTCGCGACACCACTGGAGGCGCTGCACGATGTTGGGGCGTGACCGGAAGACGGCCTAACGGTGTGCGGGACCGTAGCCCAGCTTCATGGAGACGGTTGCGAATGGTCCTCACCGATACCCCAGGAGCAACAGTGTCCCTAATTTGCTGGGAATTGGCGGTGCGGTCCCCTACGGCACTACGTAGTATCCTACGGTCTTGGCGTGCATCCGTGCGTCGCTGCGGTCCGGTCCCAGGTCGACGGGCACGTGCACCTTCCGCCGACCACTGGTGACAACATCGATGTACTGTGGAGACCTCATGCCCCACGTGTTGAGCAATTCGGCAGTACGTCCACCCGGCCTCCCGCATGCCCACTATACGCCCTCGCTCAAAGTCCGTCAACTGCACATACGGTTCACGTCCACGCTGTCGTGGCATGCTACCAGTGTTAAAGACTGCGATGGAGCTCCGTATGCCACGGCAAACTGGCTGACATTGACGGCGGCAGTGCACAAATGCTGCGCAGCTAGCGCCATTCGACGGCCAACACTGCGGTTCCTGGTGTGTCCGCTGTGCCGTGCGGGTGATCATTGCTTGTACAGCCCTCTCGCAGTGTCCGGAGCAAGTATGGTGGGTCTGACACACTGGTGTCAATGTGTTCTTTTTTCCATTTCCAGGAGTGTACATTAAGGGTAGTGTAAAAGTTAATGGAGAAAGAGAGAGAGAGAGAGAGAGAGAGAGAGAGAGAGAGAGAGAGAGAGTTGGGCGGGAGGGGGGTTAAATGTAGGGTTGCCAGATGTATGGTTTTGGCTGCAATAATACAGAATCTTCCCATTTTGTTCTGGGTAGAGTGCAAACCTTAAACCATATCCCAAATGCTCCGATTTTGAACATGATGGCAGAATGACATATTTTTTAATCTTCCAGTACCAAATTTTATGAAGGAGATTATGTTTTTCTTACTAGGGCATGCATGTGATGGCATTTGAGACTGAGAATGAGATGGATTTGACAGAAGCAGAACTACATTGTGTGCAGTCTGTTAACAAAGAGATCAATGAAGCCTGCCTAATTATGGCTCAGCAGAAGTCAGTCAACTTCATCCAGCTCATGTTTTGTGTTGGCTGCTGCCAAACTCAGTGGTCCAACACAAAACGTTGCACTGTAGCCATTACAAAGTGATCGCTGTGGTGTGTTATTTTTATTGCCAAAATGTAAGTTTTATTATTGGCTCTTTTCAATTCTGAACTGTCTATGATATAGAATTAGGAGCAAAAAAGCACCATGAAATTATCAGTTCTGATTGGAGTCTTGCTTGGGCATAAATTGATTCTGGTATTCATGTGCGATTGTAATACTAGCACTGCATGACAAAAGTGTGGCTTTTTCTCCCAACACCACACCCCTTCAGAATTTGTCTTCTTTTTGCAAACAAGCTGTACTCAAACTCCACGCAACAACACATATTGTTTATTTCATTTCAGGAGCAGGTTGAACACTTTATCACAAGCCACTGTATATTTTATGTTTTAGAATTTATTCTTTGTACAAGTAGTGTGTTCAAAATGGATGGGACTGTGAGAAGTCCCACGAAAGGAAAATTAGATATTCAAACCATCACACACTGGAATAGAAGACTGCTAGTCTACCATTCATTCTGGGAAAAAGAATTTCCAGAATTGGGGCCAGTTCCAGGAAATGTATATAAAGCAAGGTGTACCTTATGTGTTGGAAAAGCTGGTGAGGGATTTTCAATTTCACACGGCAGTGTAACTGATGTTAGGCATCATTTTAACAGTGTCAACTACAAACACACATGCTTAACATCAGTAAAAACCACACTGATGAAAAGACTCTACAAGGTGACTCTGTTAAAACAGACAATGTATATAGTAGGTGCATGCTAATTTCAACATTTGTAATTTTCAAGGTAATAATAGATCTGTTTAGGCAATTATAAAAAGATGCTATTATTAGTGCTTCTTCCTTTGTTTTCAGATAACAGCACCTGAGGATACATTTGTGTTTCACACAGTTAAGCATCATCTTAGCTATGCCAGCACTGACTGCAATGTAAAAATATCTTCTCAATTATTCTTGGATTTCACAACTGCAGATAAAATCATGTGTGGTAAAACAAAATGTGAGGCTTTAATTACTGGTGTTTTGGGACCAAATAGCATCAATAATTTAACTCAGAAGTTGGAGCATAACAAGTTTTTTGGTGTGGGGCTTGATGCTTCCAACAAAGGTAATCAAAAGTTTTATCTTATTTGTGCAATGTTCTTTGATGTGTTCCAAGCAGGTGTGTCCCACAAACTTCTAGATTTCCATGAGGACTCTGGTGAATATGCATCTGCAGTGTCTGAACATATCTTGAAAAGGATTCCAAAACATGAGTTGAATTTGTCCCAGGTTTCAAGTTTTATTGGAGATAATACAAATGCAATCTATGTTTATGCCAAATCAATCACTTAAAAAAGGAAAATTGTAGTATAGTGAAATAAGACTGATATGCACATATAGTCCACAATTGGTTAAAATCTGGTATGGACACTATGTCAGAAGATATTGAAATGTTAGTAATTAAGACTTTAAACTATATCTCAGTCAGCTAAAAGGGTATCTCAGTTGAAAGATTTCTTTCAATTCGTTGATATAGAACACAATGCTTTGTTGAGACATGTACTTACAAGGTGGTTAAGCCTAAGGCCTGCCACAGAAAGATTGTTGAAAAATCTCCCTGCCATTATGTCATACTTTTCTAGTGAAGATGATTGCTTCAGCTTCATTAAAAACAAATTGATAGGTGTGTCTGGTTCAGGGAAACAACTTATTTTAGTGGTATTATATCTACAATTTTCCGTGCACTTAATTGAAATTTTTTTGAATGCTGTACACAACTCAGAAAAAAATGAAGTGGCAGTTTGTGAAGTATACTGTTTAATGAAGAAAATAAAAATGGAGTTAGAACATAGGATAAATGATCTTTTTTTGGTTATAAGGTGCAACAGTTGCTAGACAAATTGGAGGACTTGATCCCAGGTGAAAAACACAACTGGTGGAATGCAGGCATAAATATGAAGTTTGTCTGAAATATTAAAATAAATGATTTGATTTTGATGAGAGTAATGTTTTGTCCTTAATGGACTGCATATCACTTGATAAAAAATGTGTGTTTCAAAATAGTTTGAAATTAGCCAAATCACTGTATTGTTGATTTCCTTAGTGGGTAATATGTATTCAGAGGTCACTATGGTTTCTGATTTGTTTTGGGGGAAAGGATATGAGCCTTTAAAAGCAAAGTTAGCTACTATGACAAAACCACAGAGATGGGTGTAGATTATAGAAATGATTGATTGGCACATCAAAATTGTGCAGTGTTATACCAGGGAAGGACTAGAGGGAACTATGAGAACATAGAATATGTGAGCAGTAAAGTGATTTATGAGAGGAAGATTCAAAGAGAGCGCATCAAACAAATGCATCATAAATTAATGAACAAAAGAAAATCAGAATGTCACCGGATAGCAACAAAGATTCCACTATAGACAGTACCACTACTTGAAATCAAGTTGGTTGCACACCATGGAAACTAATGACAGATTGCACTTCTGGCCGCTCTCTTGGTCCTGAATTCTGAAGAACATATACCCTTCACAAAACATGGCAAGGAGCAACACAGGAAGGACATTTGCTCCATGAAGATCACTTGCATCCTGTACATGATGTGCTTCTAGAATCTGGCTGCTCTCTATGGGATATCAACTTTGCATTGATCTATAGAATCATAATTCCTGTACTACTAACAACTTTCGCAAGGGCATACAGACCTTTTTGTATTATTCTTCCATGGTCTATCTTGCTAGATTATGCCAACTTAGCAGATTCAAGTTTTTGTGAATTTTTAATTTCTGCAGTGGTTGATTTAATTCAGAGATCATAAAGGCTGTGCATGCTGGTACACACATTACTAGTGGGTACAATAGTGGCACAGGATTCTGGTGACAGTTCAGAGCACAGTATGTGAACCCATACTGCATTCAGTGAAGAAAAACATGAATCCCGCATTTGTTAAACTTTGGCAGAAGCAATGAACACTGCATCAGCAACAAGTGTATCAAAATCAACAGCAACCAGCCTGTTTAGAATAGTGGATGGAGACACTAGTCAAGCTGACACAACAACTTCTGGTACAAGCAGCAGAGCTGGCACACCAACTACCACAACTTTCACCTTTCCAGCTAGATGCAGAAGACTGAAACAGCTATCAGTGCCTCTCGATTCCCTACTGGGCATGTAAAATTATGGCACTGCTTTGCAAAAATTCTGTCTACCCAATTCTCCCTGCATTTCACAATATGTCCAGAACTCAGATGGACTATCTTGAAGTGTTATCCATATTGATGCCTGTTCCTACAAATTTTTGGGCTACTCCTTTGGTGTTTCTTCACAAGCCTGATGACAGACTTTATGTATATAAGAATTTTAAAGTAATGGTCAATGGTGAATCAATTCTTGAGACAGTGCAATTCTCATCCTATAGAATGTGTATCAAAACAGTCAGGTGCAAATATTTCTTGAAAACTGATCCAGCAAAGGCATATGTACAGTTATCATTGAACAAGACTTCCCAATAGTTCATGACAATCAATTTTCCTTTAGCCTCTATCACTACAATTGCTTCCCTTAGGTGTGACACTGCACTGCAGTCTTTCACTATTACCTAGAACAGATTATCCATGACATCTCATGATGCAGTAACTACCTGGATGACATCCTTGTCATTGGTGAAATGAAGGAAGCACATCTGTGCAATCTTCACCTTCTCTTCCAAACCTTTTTTAAGTTCTTCAGTTTTAACCTATATTTCATAACTAACAGATTGTGGTCAACATTTGCTTCTTCAACTGGACATGTTTGGCAGTTAAAAATGTAGATTTCAGTCTCTGTGTCACCATTATGTGGTATGGTTCTATGGATGATTTACAATTGTATGAATGTGCAATATGTTGATGAAAACAATAACTCAATTGAAATTTCAAGAAAAATCAATGTTTTATCAATTCAATCCCCAAACATAGCATTATATTAGAAATACATAAAATAAGAGAAAGGCAACTCTCACATAGAGCAGATCCATGTGTGGAGCACAGTAACACATAACAGAAAACAGCATTCACACTACCTTTTGAGCACTACTCTTTTTCCAGAAATAGTACACACATTCATTACACACACAAACACACAGACAACCAAACACACACATATTAACAATTTGCAAAATTTTCTTTGTCATTGTTCCTGCACAAGTTGTAGAATACAACAAACCAAAACGTAATTTGCAAGTCTCTGAGCACTCATGGACCCATGTAGTCACACAAAACTGAATATATTAAAAACCAATGCTATTTGAAATGAGTGGACATGTACTACTATATTGATCCTTCTCTGTGTTAAATTAATGGCTTTCTGCAAATTAGTGTGAATAAAAAAAATATTTGAACACAAGACTGGAGTCTACTGAAACATGAAATACAGTGTAAATATGGAAACTGAGAAATGTGGGCACCCAAAGTTGTTTATAAACTGAACACAGACAAAAGTACCAAATTACTGATGTAAATGCTGTTCAAAATTGTGTTTTACATATCTGGTATATATGCCATAAATTCCAGTCGTGTATTTCAGGCCATCAACAATAAAAGTAAATAAATAAATAGGCACAGAGAGAACTGAAATGTTTATGACAACCACATAATAGCACTTTCATTCATGTCACCAAGTCCTTGCATCAATGTACAGTGTGCCCATAATTAAAGTTCCACTTTCGAAATGTCAAAATGTTATAGAAAGAGAACCACTGCTGAGAATTACATCAAATTTCAATAGAATATTACAGATGCAGGGGCAAACATCAACGGAAAAAAAATTATAATGATAATCTCAATAACAGATGGTGCTTTAAAAGTCTGAATGTAAATGGGGTCAGCTACAGATGACAGATGAATTGCAGTACAACAGCTATGGTTTGAGCTGCACATTACACCACCCATACTGATCAATGTACATGACTGCACAAGTTTGGTAGTCAACAGTTGTGGCACTGTTAGGTGCCTATCCACCACAGCAGGGTCGTAGCACATCAGATGGGAAAAATTTGTTTTTAATTGTGCTGACACCTGAAACCACATAAAAACGTAAATGAAATTTGTTTCAAATTGTAGTGAGATGGGCACAAGACAGTCCAATACGCTGCCCACTGTTTTCTGCCACAAGCTGAAATCAAGAAACAGCATCTTCTACAACAGATCGAAGTGTCTCAGAGGTTACATTCAGAACGTGTTCCTCAGTGCATGTCTTCAATTCAGCAACATTCATAATTGGAGCACTAAACATAACAGCTTTCAGATAACCCCACAGCCAGAGGTCACATCGATTAAGATCAGGTGATCTGAACAACGAGACTGCAGGGAAATGGTAGCTGATAATTTTAACATTTTCGAAATGACCCTGCAGCAGCCACTTCATTGGCCATGCAGTTTGCAAGGTCCACCATCTCAGACAAAATTGATACTTCCCACACATCCACACTGTTGGAGGGCTGGGATGACATTGGCATGCAGAAGACTCTCATAGCATTTACCAATAACAGTACAGGTAACAGGATCTGCAGTACTCATCTCATCCAAAAAATATGACCCAATGATAAATGATGCCATCAACCCTCTCCACATAGTCACCTTTGAAGAATGAAGTGGTACCAAATGATGTGCATGTGGATTTTCCATTGCCCATATTCTGTGTATTGACATCTCCTTTGAGATGGAAATGGGCACTATCTGTCCACAGAATGTTCAATGACCATTCATTGTCCACTACCATGCGGGCAAGAAATTACAGTGCAGACATTTGTCTTGCTGGTAGGCCAGCAGGAAGTAACTCCTAAACAGGGCTGTGTGGATAACTTATTCAACTACTCTCTGTAGCCTACTGCTGTGCTCACCACTGGATACCTCCAACCCCACTCAATGTTCCATTAGCAGCCAACATTATGGTTGCATGGTAGACAATGCATGGGGCACAAACATTATTGGCCTTTTGTGTCCTCACACTCAAGGGGTTCCTTGTCAGGCCACCATCAACACCCATATGTTAATTTGTGGGCTGAAACTGTATAAAATCATATAAAGGGAATTTACTTGATTCCATACTGTTTGAGCAATTACCAGGTGTTATTTTGTGATGTACTACCAAAGGTTAGGTTAGGTTATTAATATCTGTGAGGACTTGAACAGAAGAGACTCATAATATGGATATTTGTTGTTGGAAACAGAGGTCCTTTCCAATGACCAGTGTGAATGCTGGTCCTCACACACATAGATTTTTTCCATTGGGGATAAATGAAGTCAGTCATGGCATACCATCCACAAGTTCATCAAGGCACTGCTGGTCCAGATTGTCCCACTCCTTAATGGTGATTCGGCATAGAATCCTCAGAGTGGAAGGTGGGTCCATAAACAGCCCTTTTCAATCTATCCTAGGTACGTTCAATAGGGTTCATGTCTGGAGAACATGCTGCCCACTCCAGTCGAATGATGTTGTTATCCTGAATGAAGTCATTCACAAAATGTTCATGATGGGGACATGAATTGTCATCCATGAAGATGAATGCCTCACCAATACGCTGCTGATATGGTTGCACTATTGGTCACAGGATGGCATTCATGTATCGTACAGCCATTACAGCGCCTTCCATGACTACCAGCGGCGTATGTCGGCCTCACATAATGCCACCCAAAAACAGCAGGGAACCTCCACCTTGCTGCACTTGCTGGACAGTGTGTCTGAGGCATTCAGCCTGACCAGGCTGCCTCCAAACACGTCTTCAACAATTGTCTGGTTGAAGGCATAGGCAACACTCAGCAGTGAATAGAATGTGATGCCAATCTTGAACAGTCCAATCGGCATGTTGTTGGGCCCATCTGTACCGCACTGCATGGTGTCCTGGTTGCAAAGACGGATGTTGGGAGTGAAGTTGCGCATCATGCAGCTTATTGTGCACAGTTTGTGTAGTAACACAATGTCCTGTGGCTGTACAAAAAGCATTATTCAACATTGTGGCATTACTGTCAGATTTCCTCTAAGCCATAATCCATAGGTAGCGGTCATCCACTGTATCCCCTGGACAGCCTGAGCGAGGCTGTCATCGACACTTCCTATCTCTCTGTATCTCCTCCATATCCAAACGACATAGCTTTGGTTTACTCCGAGATGCCTGGACACTTCCCTTGGTGAGAGGCCTTCCTGGCACAAGGTAACAATGCAGACATGATCAAACCATGGTATAGACTGTTGAGGCAAGGCTGAACTACAGACAACCCGGGTCATATACCTCTTTCCTGGTGGAGTGACTGGAACTGATCAGCTCTCAGACTCCCTCTGTCTAATAGGCACTGCTCATGTATGGTTGTTTATGTCTTTGGGCAGGTTTAGTGACATCTCTGAACAGAGAAAGTATCTGTAATACAATATTCACAGTCAATGTCTGTCTTCAGGAGTTCTAGGAACTGGGGTGATGCAAAACTTTTTCTGATGTGTCTATAATCGAATGGAAACGTCCTGTTTCTCAAAGCTATAAACTTAAGCTTTCATTACATGAATCACATAACACAAAAATCCTTTCCACTATGCATTATTGTTTTCCTGTCTTTCATACTGTAAAATTCAGTCCATGCACTACTTACCTGAAAGATTGTGAATCCAGCAAGGCTAACAAAAACACTTGTGTATGGCGTTCTCCAGTGATTAACAACTTCTTGCTCTTCAACTGATAGCCAGTCTTTTGTCCAAGTAAAATTGGTGAATAAACCTGCAACCTGTTTATTTACAAAGAAGATCCATTAGTTCATATTCTTAACCATAAAATAACTAACAAGAAAAAAATTTATGTTCATATTATCATTTAATAAATGAACAATTCTCATGTTTTAGGCAAATGCAGCAAAAATGTGTCCTCTTTGACTGCAGCATAGTTCACATTAAATAAAACTGCAGTACTGTAAATAAACTATTGCATTACTTTTTTGTTTATTGCTCAGCACTGGTGCATATATGTATTTTATTTTACATCCATTGGATGTGATTTTGAAGTGAGTGTGAGGAGGAAACGAAAGAAGCTACAAGAACCTCTCCCCCTCACTCACAAAAAGTCTGTTTAAGGGTATCATCAAGATTGAATGTTGTGAGAAATTCTATATGCTTCACTGTATAATTGATACAAATGAAATCTTAAATGTGAAAAGGAACTAAAAGCCAAGTACTTAACATGCTCAAATATATGATGTCATACCCAAAAACAAACACACAGTGATCACAACAACAATGTTGAAATGTGTTTAATGATTAGGCATTGCATTTCTTTCTGCGTTCTTTTACCTTGTATACTTCTGCTCCTAAGGCAAAGAGTATGTTTCCAGATTTTAAAAAGCAGCTAGCTGCTTTCCCCTTTATTGTTGGCTTGGCCTGGCCTAACTTTGTGCATATTATTGTAAGCTATCCAAGACATGTCCTTTTGGTTGAATGAGTAAGACACTAGGAAATGTATATATGCCAATACTTAGATAGTTTCAGTAGTAAACTGCTTTACAAATAATATCATTGGCTTGGTACAGAGTCAACGAGGTATTTGCAAGGCTCCTGCTAATAATTTTGTAACCCTGTAATCTTGAAATCCAGTTAATTCAGCCTTAGTGGTAAACTTTCTTCTTGTTTGAAACTAGTACATTATGACCCCCTTCTTGTTCTATATTTTCATTTAGTTACCAACAAAAACAATTAAAACAGAACACAGTAGTTCCAGCTTTCATAAAAAATTAATTCTAACCTCAGGGAGAAAAGAGTATGGGAAGATTGAAAGAGTGGAGAAAACAAGTGTCTCATACCTTAGGCTATGAGTCTTATTCTCGAAACAATTCTTCTTTCCTACATCTTTATCCCCCCCCCCCCCCCAATGAACAATGGACCTTGCTGCTGGTGAGGAGGCTTGCATGACTAAGTCATACAGATAACCATACTGTGGGTGCAACCGCAATGGAGGGGTATCTGTTAAGAGGCCAGACTAATGTGTGGTTCTTGAAGAGGGGCAGCACCCTTTGCAGTACTTACAGGGACAACAGTCTGGTTGATTGACTGATGTGGCCTTGTAACATCAACCAAAACAGTCTTGCTGTGCTGGTACTCCCACCAGCTGAAAGCAAGAGGAAACCTGACACTATGACTTCTCATAGAAGATAGGTTAATGAAAGGCAAACCTATATGTTTACAGCATTCGTAGACTTAGAGAAAGCCTTTGACATGTTGACTGAAATACTCTCTTTCAAATTCCATAGTTGGCAGCAGTAAAATACAAGGAGCAAAAGGCTATTTACAATCTGTACAGAAACCAGATGGCAGTTGTAAGAGTCGAGGTTCACGAAAGGGAAGCAGTGGTTGCGAAGGGAGCAAGACATGGTTGTAGCCTATCCCCCATGTTATTCAATTGCTATGTTGAGCAAGCAGTAAAGGAAATAAAAGAAAAATTTGGAGTAGGAATTAAAGCCCAGGGAGACGATGACATTGCAATTTTGGCAGAGACAGCAAAGGACTTCGAAAAGCAATTGAACAGAATGGACAATATCTTGAAATGAGAACATAAGATGCAGACAGCAAAGGACTTGGAAAAGCAGTTGAATGGAATGGACAATATCTTGAAAGGAGGACATAAGATGAACATTGACAAAAGCAAAACGAGGATAATGGAATGTAGCCAAATTAAATAAGGTCAAACTGAGGGAATTAGATTATGAAATGAGACACTTAAAGAAGTAAATGAGTTTTTTTATTTGGGAAGCAAAATAACTGATGATGGTCGAAGCAGGGAGGATATAAAATTTAGACTGGGAATGGTAAGAAAAGTGTTTCTAAAGAAGATAAATTTGTTAGCATCAAGTATAGATTTAAGTGTGAGGAAGTCCTTTCTGAAAGTATTTGTATGGAGTGTAGCCATGTATGAAAGTGAAACATGGATGGTAAACAGTTTAAACAAGAAAAGAACAGAAGGTTTTGAAATGTGGTGCTACGGAAGAATACTGAAGATTAGATGGGTAGATCATGCAACTAATGAGGAGGTACAGAGTAGAATTTGGGAGAAGAGAAATTTGTGGTAGAACCTAACCCAAAGAAGGCATCAGTTGGTAGGACACATTCTGAGGCATCAAGGGATCACCAATTTAGTACTGCAGGGAAGTGTGTGTGTGTGGTTGGGGGGGGGGGGGGGGGGGTAAAATCATTGAGACCAAGAGATGAATACAGTCAGCAGATTCAAAGGAATGTAGGTTGCAGTAGTAACTCAAAGATGAAGAGGCTTGCACAGGATAGAGTAGCATGGAGAACTGCATCAAACCAGACCACAACAGCAACAGCAACAGCAACACACCTCTTTTTCTTTACACAGTCACAGGTGCTATAAAACAAAAGTGGCCTCCATATTAATTTAAAAGTGGCTCTGCAAAACCTGATTATTACTTGACAGGTTGAAACTGCTGATGATTGCCAGCTCTATTAGTTCTCTTTTTTTTCAATGTATGTCTGACAATCTAATAATAAAAGTATTAGGAAAAAGACAGAAGATGACTCGTTGAGTTGCAGACAGGCACAACAAAAAGACTGTTACACATTACAGCTTTTAGCCAAAGTGTTCTTCAGCAAAGAAAACACACACACATTAACACAAGCAAGCACACTTCATGACCACATGACCGCTACCATTGGCAAATTAACTTCCAGTCTTAACAAAATACAGTCTGTTTTTAATGTTCTACACTTTGTGGTCCCGATACATAAATGCTATTATGTTACGGAAGATGCATAAATAGAGAGGACCAAATTTCAGTGAGTGTTTTGTTGTTTTGTGGGCAAGTTTTCTTCCAGTACTTTAGTATGCTGAATTAGAGAAGAATTAATAATTAAGTTCAGCAGTTCTCTTTCCTTTTGTTTAGTGTTTCTGTTCTATATGTTACATTTCTGTTCTATATGTGACAAAATATGTGGTAATTCATTTTTGATCAACCAGCAGTGCAAGCAAAGCACACCTTTCTAAATGAGATATTCTCAGTACTATACCATCGTTGATCCTGTTATAGTACTCATTTATAGCTGCCACTAGTTATCACAAGCACAGAAGCCTAAATCTGTCAAACATATACAAGGTGTTCATTTTAACTTAAGACATTAAAATATCTTGAAATTACACATCAGATCAAAAAAAGTTATAATTTCTTTCAATTTGTTTGTCTTGGAGGGGGCATCCAAAGATACCCCATTAACCCCCCCCCCCCCCTCCCCTTTCATGGGTGTGGGACCACTTTGAAATCTTCTATTGGAACTCCCAGTTTTTAATTGGAGATTATAATTATACACCAAAATCTACATATGTTTTGCCTGAAGCATTTTCTCCATTTTAAAACAGATGGTGCTGTAATTGGAGGAATACAAATGGATACATAATCAGAATTTATGACATACTACTCAATGGCCCTTGAACATCTATGGCACGTGAGACTCCACCTCTATGCTGTGAGGATAGGACAGGCCAGTATTTCATACCTTCTAATTGGAAACCCCATTTGCAACACTATATTCTTCCAACATATCGAACGTGGGACTAATCGACATGGAATACACAGGACAAAAGTATATCTCCAGGAATGTCAGCACAGGCATTCCTGATGTGGTCAACCATGTCTTCATGGCCTGTTGGCACTTGATGATACACCCTGTCTCTTAAATATCTCCACAGAAGGAAATCAGGCGATGTCAAATCCAGCAACCTAGCAGGCCAAGTAATAGGGCCACCTCCACTGATCCACTGACCAGTGTAAACACAATCTATATCTGATCCGCTGAAACATGCCACTTCAAGGTCACTCCCCAAGCGCAATAAAGTTGGTAATGTAACTGACAAACAAGTGAGGAATGTGAGGCGCTGTGTCTTCTGAACCAATAACAGCACCGAACAAAAGCCAGTTGCGGCACTGGCACTACCATGTTGATGGCTTCCGTGAAAACATTGATTATTAGTGCACAAATGCCTGCTTCTGTGTTGTGTTGTGTTACTGCCTCAACTACAGTTTTTATTTATTAAACAATGTCACCAAAACAATGCCATTCACCAAGTGACAATCAGCTGAGCCAAGGAGTGCCATTAAATAATCAATCTGATGCAATTTGTCAGCAAATATATGGAGAACACCCCACAATAGTGAAGTCGCTAATTTCTTTAAAAGAAAGTGAACTTTTCTCAGGGGGAAAAATCACTCAAGATGATATTAAAAAGTATGGGCTTCTGTTTTAAAAAGTCAGATGGGTGAAACTATTACTTGAAAAAGTGCACATCATTGCGGCTCATAACGTTTTCTTACACAAACTTGTAGGAAAGGACATACACTCAGTCATATGGTTAGACAAAGCCCGGGTCAATGCTGGAGAATCAGTTGAGAAATGCTGAACTGATGATACTCTGAACAGCACCAGTCATCAGCCAACAGGAAGAGGATCCTGATTAACTGTGGCCATGCAGGATCTACAAACAGCTTTGTGCCTGAAAATTTTTAGTTTTTTGATTGAGAAAAACCAGTGACTACCATGAGTATATGATCCACCCATGGTTTCTACAGTGGTTTAAAAACTTGCTGCTCCAGTTTAGTGTTCTGACAGTGTTTGTGATGGACAATGCACCATACTATTCTGTGATTTTAGATAAAATTCCCACCAATAGTGACTGTAAAGAAACTATGGTGCAGTGGTTGCAGGCGAAAGACATTTCTGCGGACATGACCATCACAAAGCTGTTGTTATACTTGCTCATAAAACAAAATAAGCCCGTGATGCCTAAATATGTTGTAGATGAAATTGCAAGTGAACAGGGTCACTTGGTAATTAGGCTATCACCTTATCACTGCCATTTTAATCCAATTGAATTGGTTTGGAGTACTTCAGAAATAACAACAATACTTTTACTATAGAAGTGCAAAGACTGCTACATGAAGGTCTCGCTACTGTATACATTACCTCATGAAGGAAGAAAGTAGACCATGTTGCTAAACTCATAAGAGAAGCACAGACTATAGACAGAATTATAAATTAAAATGAACAATTAATAATTTCTTTAATGATGATGATGGAAATGGAAATTTGTGGTAAGGACTATGGGACCAAACTGCTGAGGTCGTCGGTCCGTAGGCTTACTTAATCTAACTTAAACTAACTTACCCTAAGGACAACACATACATCCATGCCCGAGGGAGGACTTGAACCTCCGATGGGAAAGCCGCACGAACCGTGACAAGATGCCTCAGACTGCATGGCGATAATGATGATGAAGACAATGGTTATTGTGCCAATTCCGATGATAGTGAAGGAGAAATGGCTGGAACTGCACCATTGACATTGTAAACTGGTGAGTGTAAATATATACAGAATTAATTCTTTCTCTCTGCAATCGGGTAGGCTATGCATTTTTTGCTTTATTTCATTCTATGAGTGAGAGCAGTATGTTCTTTGGTATGCTTAGGTTTACATTATTATATGATGTTTTACTTGGAGCTATTATGGTAACAATTTGGAATTACATTTCATAGATATTTCCCGGTTTCATATACTATCAAATGCTTAGTCTCCTGCGCTGTTCTCTCTATTGTTAGAAAAATGTACGTTGTTGCACTTACACAAAAACATTGATTGTAGCTTGCATTTACAAAAGATACTTCAGAGTTGTGGGCGTGTGTGGTGGCAGCTATTGCAACCTCGCAATCATAGTATAGCCAACTACATGCAAGCTGTCAAGTGACATGTTTCACCAGCCCAGGTATACAACCTCTTGTGCATGAGTTGCATAATGATCTGGGTCCACATCTCATGGTGCTGTGTCTGGATCATGGAGTCCTGGGTGCAATTCCCGGCTGGGTTGTGGATTTCCTCTGCCTGCGGACTGGGTTTTTGTGTTATCATCATTATTTCATCATCATCATCATCATCATCATAATGCACTGGGCAGCTGTCATGCTGAAGCCACACTCATTGTCGAATGGCCAGGGCAATGTCCTGCAGTAGTACTGGTAGTTACTGTTCCAAAAAGGTTTGATTTTTGTGCCCATTCAATGTGCCATTGATAACATATAGACCAATGAGTCTGTTCTCCATGATGCCACACCATACGTTAACTGAGCAAGGATGTTGAAGGTCAACTTGCTATAACCACTGGGGATTGTCTACACTCCAGTAAGGCATGTTATGTCAGTTAATACTACCTTGGTTTGTGAATGTAGACTCATCAGAAAATAGTAATTCAGCAAAATATGTGAGGGTTGTTTGCATTTGTTGACATGCTCTTTCGCAAAACACTACCCCATTATGGAAATTGGTGCCATGAAGTTCCTGATGCAATGACACGTGGTATGGATGATACTTATGATGATGCAGTATTGTGACAATACTACCTACTGACATAACAGAATTGTGGTGTAATTCCCAGGCATTTAGCTGAGGGTTGTGTTGCATTGCTGTTAGTACAGCTGTTTCATTAGTTTCTCCTGTAACACGTTTGCTTCATTTCCTCTTATCAGTCTGTACGCTGCCATCAGACATAAAGGCATTTACAACCTCATAAGAGAATGAAGTATAGCAAGCTTTCTCTGGAAAATGCTCTGCATACAAGGCAACAGCAACCTCACCATTTCTCCTACATTCTGAGGAAATCACGTTCTTTAGTTTTTTCTTCTTTGATTGCTACATTCATCATCCATTTACACATCTGTTCTCCAAATGATAGGTAGGTGAATGGGCAATAAACCCTGTATTATAATGTTTGGAGCCACTATCTGTTCTACATCTACATGATACTTGAGCTCTGGTCACAGTGTACTGCCTGTTACAATATGTAGTAGTTTCCTACATGGAAATGGTGGCACATCGAATAGTCCCCTTTTCAATATGTCAGAGGAATATAATGTTGCAAATGGGGTTTCCAAATAGAAGTTATGAAATACTGGCCTGTCCTACCCTTGCAACATGGAGGTGGGATCCCACATGCCATTAGATATTGATGAGTCATTGAGTAGCATGTCATAAGTTATGATTGTGTACTCATTTCTATTCCTGCAATTACAACACCATCTGTGGTGAAACAAAGAAAATACTTCAGCCAAAACACATGTAGATTTTGCCACAGACTCATAATGTCCAATAAAAAATGGGGGTTCCCCTTGAAAATGCCAAAGTTGCCCACTCACCACCGTTGTACGGGATGGGGTGGTGGGTTGAGTGTGGTATTACAAATTGGAATCATAACTTTTCTTGATCTGCTGTGTAGTATTTGAGATATTTCAATGTCTTCAGTTAAAATGAGCAACCTGTATATGCTTATTTAACTGAAATTATTAACGTTCTTCAATTTTAGTAAGTATTTTTCCGCATGACAAACGTTTCATTGCTAATAATTCTTCATGAATTTGTACGACATTGCAACATTTCATTGCAAATAATTCTACATAATCTTTTAAGATATTGTCTCCTAAAAAGTATCAGAATTTGTGCAAAGCAAAAGCGTTACTTTTCAAGAGCACATATCCTTTCACGAGAAAGAAAACATATGCTGTTCCAAGTATGAAGAAGTGTGAATGGATATGAATGGAAGGGAATGCATTTTCCTTATAATACAAATATAAGAAATGGCTAATGAAATAGCATATTACATGGTACAATATTCAGCTCTGGTTCTTCAGTGGTTCAGCCCTGATTGACTTTTATTTGATCACATTTGCTTACAGTACGTACAGAGTGTGTACTTGTAATATAGGACAGGTCAACTCATCCTAATATCTTCAAATATTTAGCCTGCATATAACAGTATAAAAGAAAATACTACAAGTTATTTACATATTACCTACTTCAATATTTTCAGTTGATTACACTACATACATACTGGTAATAATACCATTCCTCATCCTTAACACATATACTTCTCTACACTATAATATTCTTTTTTCCATTAAGTAACTCTTTAGATGTTTCTGGAATGTTGTTTCACTCATATTGTCCTGTAGACTCTCTGAAAGGTGTTTTACCAGTTGTACACCTGAATATCGAGGACCTATCTGAGTAGCACTCAGCCTGTCTGGTATGCTTCTCAGCTGACCTTTATTTCTTGTGTCATATGAATGAACATCTGCATTTTTCCCAGTAATGTATTGTCTTTGATTGGTGAAATTACTGACCTGGATATGTACATGGGTGGAAAAGTCAATATTTTTCTATTACCGAAGGCAGTTCCGTGTGGCTCTGTTTGTTTTTATTCAGAATGGTCTAATGACCTTTTTTTGCTGAACAATTTTTTTTTTCTTATTGCAACTGCTGTAGTTTCCCCAAACAGTAATTCCATACAGTAAGTATGGCTCATACCTCAATGATGTTGGCAAACACTTGTTAATTACCTCATGCAGAAGGCATGCTTTGTTAGTACTACTCAGTTTTCATTGTCTTCAGTGGGATACATTGATGTTACAGTGTTCATCCATGGAATGCTATTGTAGAAGGAGTAACTAGATCAGCTAAGCACAACATTCATGCAGTTCACATGTTTATTTGCATATGTAAGCTGAACTCCAGTTTTTCCTTTCTGTACAACCAATGTATCAAATGTATTTGATTCAAAACTCTAAATTCTAATACTTTACATAAAAAATAAATGTGCTGTTCATATCATTTCCCCATTATCTTTCACTGACTGTATAAAAACTTGGATGTCTCATGATTTCTTAATGTATTGTATGACATTTTTGTGTGCTTTGCAAACCTGGTACTATCACATTAATTGCAAACTACAGTTCTGATTCCTACAAATACTGACTGTAAAACTGAAGTATCCTCTTTCAGATAAGTGTTTTCCCTTATTTTAGAATATATATGATGTTCCACCCAACTTTACCATCTCATACATATCTGAAATGGAAAAAAAAAAAAAAAAAAAAAAAAAAAAAACTGTGAAAAATGCAATTGGCCAGGGGACCAGGGATGCACCTATGTCAGGGGCTCACACAATGGACAAGAATGTACAATTCATAAATGTAAACAAACATCACTTTCAACACAAAGCTATGATTTTTCAAATAGGACATGTACGATTTTTCTACAGAAATGAAAATTAGAGGTACAGTTAGTGATGGCAGACTTATTTTCACTGCTTTAAACCTCATACCTTTTGAAATATGTAGACTTTAAAGGATGTCAACAGTACCAAAGTTTCTGCCATAATATGCAAAGCAAGGGTTGCATACAGCAGGATTCACGAGAGTGCAGGCAACCCGCAATACAGCAAAAACTGTAGCATCATTTCCATTATTTAAATCTAAGTACTCCAGAAGGTGTAAGGTTCAGAACAATGAAATCAAGTCTGCCATCTCTAAATGAATCTAGAGTTTTCATTTCGGCTGAAAAAACATGCATGTGCAACTTAAAACATGTAACTATGTGTTGATAGTGATTTCATACTAAACTGAAAATTTGAACTGCAGTTATCAATCCTGTAAATTTTGGCAGCAATATATTGATCAGAAAATCATTTCCCCTTAATTTCAATGTAGGTGATTATGTGGTTGGTGCAATATTTCCACCTTTTTCCTTTTGTTTCCCAGGTTGTTCTATGGAATTGTTGAACAGTTTATGAAACACTGGAACATCCAGGATGGAATAATGACAATATTATGAAAAGGATAGATCACTACCTGCATACAGTGAAGATTTTGAGTTTTAGTTAGGCACAACAAAAAGACTGTGAGCATTAGTGCATTATGGGAGAAGCAGAACTGGGTGGTGGGGGTAAGGAGGAGGCTGGGGCAAGGATAGCAAGGGATAGCAGGGCAGGTCAGGGGTCGTGGATAGTAAAGTCGTGCTTGTGGGAGCATACAGGGCCAAGGTAGAGAGAGGGTAGGGCACCTAGGTGCAGGTGGGAGGTTAGAAGATGGGCACGGAAAAGGAGAGAGGACTGTGGCTGTTTTGGTGGAACAGAGGCATGTAATACTGGAGTGAGAACAGGGAAAGAGATTAGTGAGTGCAGGATAGTTACTAACCAAGGTTGAGCCCAAGAGGGTTATGGGAACACAGGATCTTCCCTACCAACACCAGCTTTTTTTTAATTGCCCAGGTGAAGCTCTCCCTGCAATATATCCTACATTCCCATAACCCTCCTGGCCTCAACTTTTGTTAGTCATTATCCTAAGCCCAGCTATCCCCTTCCCTATTCCCACTACAATACTAAACAGCCTCTATTTCATCAAAGCACCCACAGCCTTTTTACTTCTCTACTTTTCCATTGCCCCCCCCCCCCTTTCCTCCCACCCTCTGTCCAGCCTCTTGAATGCACTAACTGTCCTACCCTCTCTCCACCTTGGCTGAAATGCTCCCACAAGCAGCACTTTATCACTCACCACTCCTCTTCCTGCTGTTCCCACCCCCCCCCCCCCCTCCCCATCCCAACCTCCTCCTCACCCCACCACCTAGATTGCTTCTCCCATTATGCACTGCTGCTCACAGTCTGGTTTTGCCAGACACTGTGGTCATGTGTGTGTGAATTGCATTCGTGTGTGTGTGTGTGTGTGTGTGTGTGTTTGTCTAATTCTGATGAAGGCCGTTTTGGCCAAAAACTTATTTGTTTGAGAGTCTTTTTGTTGTGCCTATTTACAACTCAACATCTCTGCTATATGGCGAGTAGCAATATATCCTTTTCAAAATATTGTCAAAAGTTTATGACTGTGGTCTAATCATAGCTCATAGAATGTCCACTGCAGTGGTATAATATTATTTTCCATGCACGTCACATTCATTTACAAGAAGCATAATAGAAGTAATCCACAAAATACAATCCGTATCACTCACAAGCACCAGGTGTAGAATTTTAGAAGATATTATGAGCTCAAATGTAATGAGCTTGCATTCTGAAAACCTCAGTCATGCAGAAAACAAATCATATTTTTCTCACAGATTAAAGGCAATCTGGTAATATTTACTGACTTCAAAAGTGCATTTCACTTAGTGCACACCATGTCTTATCAAGGAAAATTTAATACTATGGTGTCAAATGAAATTTGTTACTGGACTGAGGCTTTGTTGTTACGAAAAACCTGTTATACTGGGTGGAGAGTAACCATCAAACATAGAATAAATTTCACATGTTTCCAAGGAAAGTGTGTTGGGACCCCTTCTGTTCATGTTGTGTATTAACCCTTTAACTGCTCCGGATGTGTTAATGAGCGCCTTTGTACTTGTCCCTGTGTGCTCTGAACGTGTTCATGCGAGCCACTAGTCCTTCTACCTGGTACTCTGAACATGTCTATGCACATGTTAACATGTCCAGAGCAGTTAAAGGGTTAAATGACCTGCCTGATAAAATTTATAGTAACCTCAGATGTTTTGGAGATAATGCAGTTATGTATAAGGAAGTGCTATCTTAAGAGAGCTGCACAAATACCTAATCAGATATTGATAAATATCAAAGTTGTGCAGCTGCTGCCAACTTGCTTAAAATGATCAGGAATATAAAAGTGTACACTTCACGAAACTCAAAATATGGTGTCCTATGATTGCAGCCACAACTGGAATCACTCAACTCATACATATTCCATTATGAAGCTATGAAGTGGAAAGAGCACATAGGTAAAGCAAGTGACAGACTATGGTTCATTGTCAGGACACTGGGCAAATGTAGTCAGCCTACAGATGAGACTGCTTACAAAACACTCATGCAACTCATCCACGAATATAGCTCAAGTTTGTGGAACCCATACCAAACAAGACTAACAGAGGATATTGAATCTATAAAAAGAAGTGCAGTATGAATGGTGACAGGTTTCTTTTACTCATGGAAGAGCATCATAAAAATGCCATTTAACCTAAATTGACAGACACCTGAACAGGTGTTTACTATTCTGTGAAAGCTTCCTTAAAAAGTTTCAAAGACCAATATTAATCCTTTTGTTGCTGTGAGCATGGATACACATCCTGCTACACCATTCCCCTAATGTTGTATACATGTGTGCACGTTCTGTTTGGGTTTTCCTACAGTACTATGGATGTCTGAATGCATTCTGCAGTGCTGAACTCTCACAGCTGCAGACAAGTTACTTCCATATCTCAGTGAATGAAAAAGTTGTGAGTATTTATAATACAACATATGTGCTTAAAAGTGTGTGCTATCATTTGCAAAAAAAAAAAAAAAAAAAAAAAAAAAAAAAAAAAAAAAAAAAAAAAAAAATACACTCATTTCAATATTCTGAATTGTGTATGAGATATGACAATTGTTATAACCACATGATTCACAATGTGCAAGGATGTGAATGGGCACATCCCCCATGATCATGCTTCACATATAAAACCCAGTACCTTGAGAACAACATGAGATATCCTTATGCTCTCAATTTTAAATAAAATGTTGATATCTACATTTCATTCACTGCAGTGTATGAGCTAAAGTAAACCAAAGGCATAGTTTATGCAATGCATTTTTACCCCAGCAGAATCTTTACAATTTTGCACAATGTTTTACTTAATAATAATACTTTATTTAACATCAAATGATTCATTGCATATGCATAAAAACAGGTTACAATTACTGATACATAACACAATAATACAACCTTCTGAATATGTCATTGATCAACAAAATGATTAAATTACAAATAAAATGGTTTGCTTAACACTATTTACATATTTTTTTCAGAGCACTTCTTATTCTGCATGTGAGTATGGTATTCTTCTAATGTGTAAAAGGGATTTTGTAACAGGAATTTTTTAGCTGAAATTTAAGTTTCATTGTGCATAGGGTCGTAACTTTACTGGGCTGTGTGTTGGCTAACTTTAAACCTGCATACAGTGGGCCCTTTTCATGAAGTGCTGTTCTGTAGGTGCTGATGTAGAATTTTTCTTTATTTCTGGTGTTGTACAGATGCAAATCAGAACAAATGTTAGGCTGCAGTCTTTTAACAAGTAATATGGCTTTTAGAACGTACATGTTTACAATGTTTAGCACACCAGTTTTTGGAAACAAGCCATGGCATGATTCCTTATATTTTTGCTCCTTTTTTGAAGTAGCAATAATTTATTTAGGCTTGCTTTGATTGTTTCTATCACAATTTCTGTTCTGTAATTCAGGTGAGAGGAAAATAGAGCATGGTATGCAGTCTTCAGGTCACAGTGTCTTCGCATAACTTACAAATCATATTAACTGCAAATATATTCTTAGACAGCTTAGATGATAGAGTGTCAACATGTGTGTACCATTTTACATTGTTTTGAACTGTTAAACTGAGGAATTTCACACTAAGCTCTTTTTTACTGATTCATTGCTTATGTATAGTTTAATTTCATCATTAAAATTATTGTTGATAAACTCCGTGAGACACGTTTTACTACTGCTTACATTTAAGTGGCTCTCATTAAAGTATTGAACAATTTCATTTGCCACATTATTACAGCATGTCTCTAGTTAATTAAATATCATCTGCATGCAGAACTACTTTGGAATTTTGAGTGCAATTTTTATGTCATTTACATAAATCAATTTGATGCAACACTTAATTATGACCTATAATGAAAAGAAATTCAGTCCTTTACCGAGCAAAAACATCAGACTGTAAGATGTGAAAAAATGAAACTTATTCACCTTATAGTTTTCATAGAAATGGATGATAAGTAATTCATAGAAGCCAGAAAGTCTATACGGATGGAGCTGGGCGCATCATGCCTGCCCAACCATTGGATATGAAAACCAATAACTTGAGAATGAAATGTGATATCATTCTGCTTTCAATTTTAAATAAACTTTTGATACCATATCTAAATTTCATTCACCAAAATGTATGTGCTAAAATCAACCATATGCAAAGTTTACCCAGTGTGTTTTTTACTTCTGCAAACTCTTTAAAATTTCTTGCATTGTTTTCTTTAGGTGATGCAGCACAATTATTAGGATTGATAATGAAAAGAAATTCAGTTCTTTATTGAGTGAAGATATCGGAATGTAAGATGTGCAAACATCAAATTTTTTCACCAATAGTCTTTGCAAAATCAGATGATACATATTTCATATCGTCCCAAATGCCATCTCTCAGTGATGACACGAGCCTTTGGTGAGCAGTACAGCCATAACAAAAGCTGTCTCAGTATGGAATGCAAAGAGCATGTCTGTAACAGCCAAAGAGTTCAGAGAGAAAGATAGGAATATAGTATAGCTTCCTGTGTATCACTCCTGCAGGGTCTAGGACAAGGTTAGACCAATTGCAGACCATGCACAGGCATTTAATGAGTCTTATTCTTGCAATCTATACAAGAATGTAATGGAAAGCAACCGAAATATGTGGTACAAAGGGAAGAATTATCTTTTATGCGCTTCATGGTGGTCTGCAGCAGATGTGTATAAGTGAAACTGCTGGTTTATTATCCAACTAAGTAATTCATCTATGTTTCTGTCAGCTATAGACATATAATGATCTGTGGTATTTAGCAGTGAAAGCAGTTTCCCCTTCAAAACTACTTCACACTTACAATGAGTTAAAACTGTCGTTCCAGAATACAAATGTATCTCTAGAAATTTTCTTCACTTTACTGGAAAACATAGGAAAAAAATATTGCCATCCAAAATAATTCTAGAAAGTTTTAAAAAATGATGTCTCATTTATTTAAAACAACACTTGTAGCTAAACACTAAAGGCAATAATGTAGCATATGTGACTACAGTATCTTTCCAAAATTTGCTGCTAACCAGCACCCCTTTTTTGCATGCAAGCTGTGCACTGCTTAGCTTATGTTTGCAGAGGCGCTCACTCTATTTTAAGCACACTTCATATTCAACATAAGAAACAGAGGACTTGAGTTAAGCTGTTTTGCTTACCTGATCATGAGTATTCAGATCTCCTGCCATGTATTGGCCAAGACCCAGTGGGAATGATATTGATGATACAACTAAAGCAACAATACCTGGATAAAGGAAACGGCTGAAAGAAAAGTAAATGTTAAGTCACATTTTCAAGATCCAACATCAAGACTAAGCTAACATTACATTTTAGAAAGAGAAAGTAAAAATATATTAATAATATTGCAATATTTGAGATCCACATCACTTTCATAACTTACTGGAAGGAGTAAAAGTACAGTGCCATGGAGGTGTTGTGTGGTTGAAATTCATGTAAACAGGACTGCTATTGTTTATAAGCCTTTGGATGACACCTTTATTCACTGATAATTGTGAAACACACACACACACCTGTGCTATTACACCAATGTATATGTAACTTCTGTACCAGCTCTCTGGTGCCACATTCCTATCTCATGTGTCTTCTGCCCTCCTTTCCTGTCATCAGACCCTCTTCCCTCCAAGCCTCTCTGCTCCACCCCTCCTTCTTCCTTACCTCATCAACTCCACATAAAAGAACTTCCCACTCCAGCTGAGTTGCAGTTCTGATACAATATATACAGGATGAGCACGAGCTCCACTGACAAACTTTCAGCACTGGCAGTACTGACCTAAATGAGAACAAATGTTCAGTAAACAAGGCTCTGATATGCACACCTTAAGAGGTATGGACACTTGTTCAGCAGAAGAGATGTACTTTTAAATAGTGAAGGTGAGCAATTGCTCGTAGCTTTTCTGGTATACACTTTAGAGCCCATGTTTGCAGGTCTTTTTTCCTTGTATTGGTCCATATTACCATGTCTCGAACAAGTAAAGCAAAACGTTTTCAGTAAAGGAAATGTGCCTCATACTAATGAAGATTAACAAGAGCTCATAGCTCCTAAGATATGCATTTTAGAGCCCATGTTTACTGGGCACTTTTTTCTTATTTTGGTCTATAATACCACTTTCAAAAGCGTGTTGGTGGTTCAGGATTTTAGCTCTAATAATAATATTGTCTGAAAGCCTAGCAATTTGGCCTTGTTTATGTACCTATCAACTCAATGCCTTGCCTCTATGGTAAGTTGTTACCTTTCATCCTACCATTATTTATATTTCACCAAGTACTTTACATTACCTTATTTTCTTAATATTTTATTATTTACTAGCAAATTTTTTCAATTGTCGTCTTCCCTCATATGCCTATTAAATCTTTAAAATTTTGAATGTGCAAAAAATATAAATTTCTTCACCACAAATATTTAATAACGCTGACAGAAGAAGTTATCAGTTGCAATTTACCTCAATCTTCCATTTCTGTGTATTAATTTTCCATGAAAATAATCAACCTTTCTCTAATACATTCCTGCATGCAATGTCTTACACATAAAATGTGGTACAGTGTAGGTAATGCTTCTACATTCTTTGAAACTGTTCTATGCACTTAGTAAGTGACCTATTGTCATTAATATAAAAATTGGTGGCTCTGCTCTTACATCACATAATAATATGCATATTAAAGAATGAATGTGACACATCATCTTTTGAGAATGTGCCTAAGAGTATCTATCTCTTACTTCAATGGGTCACACTACAGGAAAGACATTGTGTATGACTGTTAGGGTTATTCTCAAAATTCTAATAGCTTGAAAACCAGGTAAAAATAGCATATTATCTGAGCCCCCCTTCCAGCACACATTTGGACCACAGTCATAAAAATTAGAAAAAATATTCTACTCACCACGTAGCAGAGCTGCTGAGTCACGATAGGCACAACAAAAAGATTCACACAATTATAGCTTTCGGGCATTAAGGCCTTTGTCAGCAATAGACACCATACGTGCACATACTCACGCAAACACAACTTGTACACACGTCTGTAGTCTCAGATGTGTGGTTTATTTATCTGAGACTGCAGGCATGTGTACAAGTTGTGTTTGCATGAGTGTGTGTGTGTGTATGTATGTCTATTACTGACAAAGGCCTTAATGGCTGAAAGCAATAATTGTGTGAATCTTTTTGTTGTGCCTACTGCGACTCAGCATCTCTGCTGTATGGTGAGTAGCAACTTTCCTTCTCTAATATTGTTACATTCCATCCTGGATTTTCCATTGTTTGAGAAAAAAATATTCTGATATCTAATCTGAAGATAAAGACATTAGTGTATCATGGTTAGCATCAACATCTTTTCAATCCTCTGCACATATGGCATGCTATAAAAATGTGATGGGAACACCCTCTTACAAGCAACAAATGAATACTCAGGCTTGGTTCACCAGCACTCACTGCAACGCACTGAATTAAGTATCTAGTAACATGACACTTATTTGTTTATTTAGTTAATTTTGTGTGTGCAGTGATCAGTGTGACAGCTTTTGCAAACATCAAATACTTATAGGTTATAATATTATTCATGCGATTGTAACCTTAAATAAAATAAAGGCACATTTATAATTGTAACTGTATATAGGTCCCCATTGGGAAATTTTCATCTATTTCTGAAAAATTTGGACTCCTTTTTGTGCTATCTGTCAGACAGGGGGAAGCAAATTATTATTTGTGGGGACTTCAATGTAGATTCTCTGAAAGAGGGTAATAGGAAAAATGACCTTGAAGTATTACTCGGTTCTTTCAATTTGACACCTGTTATTGATTTTCCTACTCAGGTGGTAAAGGATAGCAGCTCACTGATAGATAACTTCTTTACGGACCAAGATAAGTTTAACCACATAAATGCTCAGCCTGTTGAGAATGGTCTTTCTGATCATGGTGCACAGCTAGTTACAATATATGACATAGCTCCATTCAACAGTACTAAACAGTCCTCCAAAGTAGTACGTTCAGTCAACGATTTAACAGTTGCAAATTTCAGGAAAAGCCTACAGCAGTTAGACTGGGATAAGGTGTACCATGAACCTGATGCCAATTTAAAATATAATTTATTTCATGACACTTTTGTAAATGCATTTGAAAACTGCTTCCCCAAGAAAATGGTTAAATATACTCGTAAGAAACCATGTAACAAATCATGGCTTACTAAGGGTATAAAAATATCTTGTAACTGGAAAAGGGAAATGTATCTGACAGCAAGAAAGAGTAGTGACCCAGAAACTATCAAACATTATAAAAACTACTGTGCTATATTAAGAAAAGTTATTAAAAAATCCAGAAGTATGTGTATCATGTCTGAAATCAGCAACTCTCATAATAAATTTAAAAAAAAATTGGAATATTATTAAAAGAGAAACAGGTCAACCAAGAGCACAGGAAGACAGTATTACCATCAAATTGAATGAAAACTTTACGAACAAAAAGTCAGAAGTCGAAAATATTTTTAATAATCATTTTCTAAATGTTGTGGATATAGTAGAATCCAGGTGTTCATTAGAAGATGCTAGGCTGTTAATGGAAGAGGCCATACCTATGCAATTTGATACAATTGAAATCTTACCCAATTCTCCCTCTGAAATTAGGAAATAGCTCTCTGGAACAGGGAATTTTCCCTGATAGACTCAAATTTGCTATTGTTATACTTTTGCATAAAAAAGGGGATAGATCTGATGTCAACAATTACTATCCAATCTCCCTCCTAACAGCTTTATTCAAAGTTTTTGACAAAGTAATGTATTCAAGAGCAGCTTCACATATCTGTAAAAATGAAGTACTAACAAAATGTCGGTTTGGTTTCCAGAAAGGTTTTTCTACAGAAAATGCCATATATGCTTTCACCAATCAAATTTTGAATGATCTGAATAACTGAACACCACCCATTGGGATTTTTTGTGATCTCTCAAAGGCTTTAGATTGTGTAAATCATGAAATTCTGCTAGACAAGCTCAAGTATTGTGGCATGAGTGGTACAGTGCACAAATGGTTTAATTTGTACCTAACTGGAAGAGTGCAGAAAGTTGAAATAAGCAGCTCTCATAATATGCAAAGATCAGCACATTCCTCAAACTGGGGAACTATTAAGAATGGGGTTCAACAAGAGTCGGTCTTGGGTCCTTTGTTGTTCTTAATATATATTAATGACTTGCCATTCTGTATTCATGAAGAGGCAAAGTTAGTTCTCTTTGCTGATGATACAAGTATAGTAATCACACCTAACAAACAAGAATTAACTGATGAAATTGTCGATAATGTCTTTCAGAAAATTACTAAGTGGTTCCTTGTAAATGGACTCTCACTGAATTTTGATAAGACACGGTACATACAGTTCCATACAGTAAATGGTATGATGCCATTAATAAATATAAACCTTAATCAGAAGCATATAGCTAAGGTAGAATATTAAAAATTTTTAGGTGTGTCCATTGATGAGAGATTAAATTGGAAGAAACACATTGATGATCTGCTGAAACGTTTGAGTTCAGCTACTTATGCAATAAGGGTAATTGCAAATTTTGGTGATAAACATCTTAGTAAATTAGCTTACTATGCCTATTTTCACTCATTGCTTGCAAATGGCATCATATTTTGGGGTAATTCATCACTGAGGAATAAAGTATTTATTGCACAAAAGTGTGTAATCAGAATAATAGCTGGAGTCCACGCAATATCGTCCTACAGACATTTATTTAAGGATCTAGGGATATTCACAGTAGCTTCTCAGTATATATACTCTCTTATGAAATTTGTTATTAACAACGAAACACAATTCAAAAGTAATAGCAGTGTGCATAACTACAATACTAGGAGAAAGGATGATCTTCACTACTCAAGATTAAATCTAACTTTGGCACAGAAAGGGGTGAATTATACTGCCACTAAAGTCTTTGGTCACTTACCAAATAATATCAAAAGTCTGACAGATAACCAACAAGTATTTAAGAAGAAATTAAAAGAATTTCTGAAAGACAACTCCTTCTACTCCATAGAGGAATTTTTAGATATAAATTAAGAAAAAAATTAAGAAAACAAAAAAAATAAAAAGTTGTTATATTAACTTAATTATGTTGTTAAATTAACTTAATTATGTCATGTATTGGAAAATTTGACTCGTTCCACATCATTACGAAATATCGTATTCATGATCCATGGAACTACTATTAATCTAATCTAATCTAATCATAGTAATCACACAACTCAATAATGGTTATAAAAATACATTACAATCTTTATACATAGTAGTACAACAAGAATCATTAGTTTATAGCATTCCGTAAATTCTGTGTTTTATACAGTAGTCTTGTTGAGTCATAAAAACACTTGAAATATGTCTAGCTTGCCTATACACTATATTACAATACATCAGTGGACTTTCAACGTTTCCATTTTTAAAGTTGTTAAATGAAACAGATACTTTTTAGTTAAAAAAATTAGTTTTGATTCAAACTGTTTTTTGTTACTAGTTTTCAGAGACTATGGCAGCTATCAATGTATGGGCTCTGGTCTGTCATTTTTTATGGACCTGATAGTCTTGTTATGTATATCACTATACTGAATTATTTCAGTCTTCTGGGAGACAAAAGAGTAATTAATTTATAGAGGTGCAAAGAACTGATGATGAAATACACTCCTGGAAATTGAAATAAGAACACCGTGAATTCATTGTCCCAGGAAGGGGAAACTTTATTGACACATTCCTGGGGTCAGATACATCACATGATCACACTGACAGAACCACAGGCTCATAGACACAGGCAACAGAGCATGCACAATGTCGGCACTAGTACAGTGTATATCCACCTTTCGCAGCAATGCAGGCTGCTATTCTCCCATGGAGACGATCGTACAGATGCTGGATGTAGTCCTGTGGAACGGCTTGCCATGCCATTACCACCTGGCGCCTCAGTTGGACCAGCGTTCGTGCTGGACATGCAGACCGCGTGAGACGACGCTTCATCCAGTCCCAAACATGCTCAATGAGGGACAGATCCAGAGATCTTACTGGCCAGGGTAGTTAACTTACACCTTCTAGAGCACGTTGGGTGGCACGGGATACATGCGGAAGTGCATTGTACTGTTGGAACAGCAAGTTCCCTTGCCGGTCTAGGAATGGTAGAACGATGGGTTTGATGACGGTTTGGATGTACCGTGCACTATTCAGTGTCCCCTCGACGATCACCAGAGGTGTACGGCGAGTGTAGGAGATCGCTCCCCACACCATGATGCCGGGCGTTGGCCCTGTGTGCCTCGGTCGTATGCAGTCCTGATTGTGGCGCTCACCTGCACGGCGCCAAACACGCATACGACCATCATTGGCACCAAGGCAGAAGCGACTCTCATCGCTGAAGACGACACGTCTCCATTCGTCCCTCCATTCACGCCTGTCGCGACACCACTGGAGGCGGGCTAAACGATGTTGGGGCGTGAGCGGAAGACGGCCTAACGGTGTGCGGGACCGTAGCCCAGCTTCATGGAGACGGTTGCGAATGGTCCTCGCCGATACCCCAGGAGCAACAGTGTCCCTAATTTGCTGGGAAGTGGCGGTGTGGTCCCCTACGGCACTGCGTAGGATCCTACGGTCTTGGCGTGCATCCGTGCGTCGCTGCGGTCCGGTCCCAGGTCGACGGGCACGTGCACCTTCCGCCGACCACTGGCGACAACATCGATGTACTGTGGAGACCTCATGCCCCACGTGTTGAGCAATTCGGCGGTACGTCCACCCGGCCTCCCGCATGCCCACTATACGCCCTCGCTCAAAGTCCGTCAACTGCACATACGGTTCACGTCCACGCGGTCGCGGCATGCTACCAGTCTTAAAGACTGCGACGGAGCTCCGTATGCCACGGCATACTGGCTGACACTGACGGCGGCGGTGCACAAATGCTGCGCAGCTAGCGCCATTCGACGGCCAACACCGCGGTTCCTGGTGTGTCCGCTGTGCCGTGCGTGTGATCATTGCTTGTACAGCCCTCCTGCAGTGTCCGGAGCAAGTATGGTGGGTCTGACACACTGGTGTCAATGTGTTCTTTTTTCCATTTCCAGGAGTGTATTTATGTTGAATGGAAATTTCACAGCAAGAATCTTTATAGCCCAGTCGATGTATAATACTTAACCCTCCTTTTTGTAGCAGCAGAACACTGTTAAGGTGTATGTGTACAGCACAACAGTAGCTATTATATGGATCGTTTGTTCCATAATACACAATGTGCACTGGGTGGGTTGGCAATATTTCGGACAGCTGGCAAAATGATACAGGCTATTGCTGACTTTACTACACACAGCTTTAATATGAGACGTCTATCAAAGGTTTGAGTCTTGATGGACACCTAGCAATTTACAACTATTTGTGCTCCCCCCCACCCGGTCCCATTAGCCCATTATCCCGCATACATCAATTGTTGATGAATGCTATGAGCTGCCAGCTGAAAACATTATTATCTAGCTTTTACTTACAGCAACCTTTAGTACTTCAGCATGGAAATGTGTAATTAGTTCTGTTCCTCACACTCTTTGCCATAAAATAAAACTGAGGTGTCCACAGCATAATTTACAACGTGCAAGTTTAAGGGATGTACAGCGTCATTAATGTACATTACCAAAAGAAAATGGCAAAGAACTGAACCTTGAAGGATTCTTTGTATTAATACTTTGCTTGTGGATTTGAAAGTTAAAACCTTACTGTCAATTTGATATTTAAATTTGATACACCATCTCTGATTCAACAGGAACATGGATAGAAGTTTCACTGATACATCACTGACATCATATGCCTGTGGTTTTTTTGAGAGTAGCCAATGGTTTTCTGATTCAAAAGCTTTTCTAAGGTCTAAGAATGTTGCAGCAGTACACATACACAGTTCTTTATTACTGTATACTTCACGGAAGAAAATGATAACAGCAGTGACCACTGTAAGATCTGTCCTAAATCCATGCTATGATTCAGTAAACATTTGACGTCTTGAGAACAGGGGTGTATGTTGGGATAGGTTAAGTGTTTTAGATACTTTGCTCAATGTGCAGATTAATAACATCAGTCTATAATTTGGTTACTTCCCTTCTTATGGACTGTTTGAATTGCACTTATTTTTAAGGTACTTGGGTCTATATTTTTACAGGTACTATGATTAATAAAGTAGGTAACTGGTTCAGTGATTTCATTTGCACATTTCTTTAATGCTCAAGATACCTGCACATCAATATGAGCAATTGCTCTTAAGCTTTTTTGTTGTGTTAAATACCTCCTGATTATTCCCTTCCACCAATTCAAGCCCTCCAAAGTGTGTGATATTATTTGGTGTCTCAGCCAATAGTTTGAAAATTGAAACTGGTTGGTCAAAAGGAGAGACAAAATGCTTATTGAACAAATTATGTTATGCATTTGCATCTTTTGCTAGGAGGTCTTCATGTCTAATATTGACTGTTTCACTTTGCACCTTGCTGGTTGTTTTATAATGTTTATTAATGTGTTGGCTGAAGGCTCTATTGTATTGTTGTTTATCTCTTTCTTCAAGAGGAAAGGTCAACATTATAGATTTTTTGACTTGATTGTACTTTCCCTCTTAATATATGTAGTTTTATTTTATAGTTTACCTTAACTTAAAAGTCACAGTCTAGTAATACTTTCAACAAGGCAGTTTGTTTGTACCCTGGACATTTCTTGTGAAGGGCAGCAGTAGTCAAACTGCGTCAACGAGCTTCTATACCAAGAAAGTCTATTAACAAAGTTTTAAGAACAAGTTTTAAATGGTGACTCTAGGTATATTGCTCACATAGGGATCATGAGAATAAAATTAGAATAATTACTTTCAAACAATTATTCTCCACATTCTTCATATCTGAATGGAACATGAAGAAACCCTAATAACTGTCATGCACCTCATGGTGGATTGCAGAGTATAGATGTAGATGTAAATGTAGATATAAAATTAATCCCAGTGAGTTTCTGACCCTTTAGCTTGGTAAATGGTGTCCCAAATGTTGCCTGCTCATTTAATTTTTAAGTTGCTACTCAGAATCTACTCCTGCTCAAGTATTTTAGCTGCTTTTGGTACAACAAAACTAAGTACTCTAACAACTTACGATAGTAATCTGAGCAATGAAAACAAACTCTTCAACAATTAAGATTGTCTCTTACAATTCTGTTGACAACTGTATAATCTATTTTACTGGAGCCTGACTCTGAGTGTCAGGGTTTATTGTATTTGTGAGATTATATGGGGACACAATCAATGGTCACAGATGTTTCTCTTCACAGTGGTCCCCACAAATTTAACACATCCATCAGTTTCAGGTAGGTTATACTATGAAATTTTGTGTCAATATTTAGGTCTCCAACTAAACTACAGTCAGTGGTGCCTGTCTGCCTAATTAAGTCTATCAAGACATTATCACACATCAGTCTTTGGCGGGCAGTACATTACAGTAACTTTATTTTCGGCTAATCCACTTGAATGATCATTTCTGTGGACCACAACATCAGCTATTTCAGTTGTTATTTCTTCTGTTGTCTTCTGTTCAAGAAATGAGAGTGTGTTAAATGTAAAATGATCACTAACAAATATTGCTACCTCACCCCCTTTGTGCTGTTGCCTGCAGTAACTAGCTGCTAATACATAACAATCTAACCTGTGATACTCAGTTTCATAGACTTTCAGTTCATGTCCTGTTATTACTAATAGGTGTGGTGAATGCTCATCCACAAACATTTGCAGAAAATTGAGCTTATTTCCGAGATATTGCACATTTGGGTGTATTATCCTAAGAGATACTAACCCTTTTTGTTTATTTTTCATTCTTTGTAAATCATAACATTTTTGGATAAGGGATTCTGAATCAGTGGAATTATTACACAGGTCTATCACACTGCACTGCAGTGATAGTTTATTCACTTCTAAGCCTGTTCTGCAACATCTGACTGGGGCTCCTTTAGATCCAGAATGTTTATGTCAACACTTTTGTGTTGCTATTTGTGCTTAAAAAAATTGATGATTATGGTTTACGATGATTGGCTCCATGGTTTTATGCCATTCATCACACTGTTCCACCATCTGGTTCCCTAACTTGAGCTTTCCATTTATATTTGAGTGAAGTCTGTGCTTGGTATGATCTTCATGCTTCATTTTCCTTATGTCTGGTAGGTGCACATTATTTAATTTTTTACACAGATTCTGTAGCTCAGTATTGTACTGCTCAGTTTCTCTATTAACACACAACCACTGAGGGAGATTACATTACAGTGATATATTTATTATTGTTACATTTGTGTTGTGCAGTTTTGGCAACAACTTCCTGTACCCTCAGAGTGCTGACTTGCTTTCATTTTTGTAAATTTCATTTGGCACTGCCTATGATTACAGTTTTATTATACAGCTTGGTGACCACATAACATTAATACTATCATAAATAACAATGTATTGTGGTGAGGAAAGTTCCCTCTATGAATACTGTTTTAAATATGGTTTGGATTTGTGAAAACAATGGTTGGATCTGTAATAGAAGAAGCAAGAGAAACAGGAGTAATGCCATTTCCAGTCACTGAACCCCTTTCTGCAACAACACTAACAACAATTTGTGGCAATGCCAATACCACAACCAGTGCCTTTCACTAATTTTGACCAAACACAGGTTATTTAAAAGGTCTGGCTGCATAGTTTACACCATTATTACAAGGTAAATGATATTTCACACTCTGTTTGTCAGTCTGCTATGTACTGTATTCGAGAAGTAAGTTATGCCAATTAGTCCACAAATTGTAGACATTGACTGATAAACAGAAGTTTGATGTTCTGTAGTTTTTGCTTCGGTGTCTAAACGTTATAGACAGTAAACTGGTATTATAGTGATGAGGTTTAAGTTTAATTAGAATGCTGCAAGTCAATCCTATGGGCCATGTAACTAAAATTTATATGTAAATTTTTTTGTGCACCATGCAACGTATTGTAAGCAAAACCCCTCATTTGCAACATCATCATCATCAGTTTCACCTGATAAACAAGTAAGATTAGGTGCTTAGGTTCCATAGACTTATATCTTCATAAGACCTTGCAGATATTACAAGCACTGTGGCTGCTTCTGCTCAGCAAACATTCAAAGATAACATTTATATTGTTAAAGACTCTAGTGCCCAATTTTTGAATCAGCTGGTGGCACACAAGAGTCACCATTTTCTTATCAATTTCTGTTCTGTAAGTAGATCATCATGGATTACCCCAGCAACATACAGCAAAGTAGCAGTTAAGTTAATTAGTTATTTGTCCACCGCAGCAGTGACTGATGCTCATAGACATGAGCATGTAGTGCACTGTCAGCTTGCAGGATGTGCAGTATGTAATAATAGCTCAATGTGCAGTATGTAATAAGTGATCCACCATATCATTGTCACCTTGACCACATAATGTAACAGTGTGGAAATCATTCTCTGACTTGCAAGAAGCATAAATGATACAAGTGTCTGCATTATGATACAGAGTGCAGTCCATGTCACAATCCAGGCTAGCTAGTTGGTATGTGCCTTGGCAAGAAACTGTTGGTACCATGACGCAACCTGCCATTCAATGTCATGTCACACTAGTCTTGCCAGTAAATGGAGTGCCAGCTAAACTGATGGTGAAGCTGACCATCAGCAGCCATGAGATGGAGTTCCATGTAGACACAGTAGCTGTCTTGTGTTTGATTAATGGGACTGTTGCAGTAAACTATTAGGTGTAATAAAAAAGTAATGGAAATGATTTAATTTCATGAGTTTTAGGCATTCAATTCTCAGTTTTTTATCTTGTTGGTACACATGTTCCAGATGTATATTTGCATTTTCAGGTTATACAAGTTTTTGAGTGCTCATCAGATTTGTACTTTTGAATAAGATGGAGCAAATAATTGCAATTTTGCTTGAAAAACGAAATAAAGTGCAACACTACATTCTAAATGTGAAGCCCTTTTTTTGGGGCGGGGGGATGAAACATGTTTGTTGTGAACTGCTGAATTTCAACTAAAAATGATGTTGCATAGACATATATAGACATCACTCAGGAATTGCTGAATGAAGTCAACAATGATCTGCAACTTCTAAATAAGATTATACTAGGTGATGAGACATGGGTATACAGGTATGACACTGAAACCAAGGCCCAATCACCCCAATGGATACTGCCTGAAGAGCCAAAAGAGCCAAAACTGAAAAAAATTCGACAATTTTGATCACATGTGAAGGGTTTTCTCAGTGTTTTCTTAAGTTACAATGGGATAATGCATCATGAGCTCCTGCCTTATGGTTGTACAGTCAATAAGGAATATTACATGGAAGCTATGTGCCATGTGATGAAGCAATCTGACAAAAATGATCAGAATTGTGGCAGCACTACTTGTACAAACTGCAACGCAATAATGCTCCCACTCACACCTCAATGCTTGTTCATGATTTTTTGGCAAATAACAAAACTGTTACGTTGCTTCTGCCATTCTATTTACCAGATATTGTCCCCTGTGACTTCTTTCTATTCCTGAGGCTGAAGAGAAGCATGGAAGGATGTTGCTTTGCAACCATTGACAAGATAAAAATAAAATTAGTGAAGAAGCTGAAGTGCATTCTAGCTGTGCTTCCAAGATTGGAAAAAGTGCTGGCACAAGTGTATTATATCTGAGAGAGGTTACAAAAAAGGGACAAAGTTGATAGTAAAGAATAAATAATGATTCTAAAAAAAAATCCCATTACTTTTTGATCACATCTTGTATGTGTATTGAATTTGAACTCTAATATTGCTTGTAGTTAAGTCAAGAGTACCAACTAATATCCTCAGTTTAAACACATTTAAGTTGTTCAGTTTTTGAGTCAACGAGCAAGAGTCCCTGGTATTAGCTGTGATTCTGTTTGTTGTTTCAGACGGGTTGTCTACGAAGTGCAAGCTATTTTTTGAACCTGGATGTAGATGTGCAAAAGATTTCCAGGTGCATATCTTGCTAAAATCATCAGTGTAACCATGTATTTGCCAAGCACAGCCAACACTATTCATCATGTAGAATGCTTCAACATGGAATCAGAAGTTACAAAAGCTTGATGTTAATACACCCATGTCAACTAACTAGTGGGCAACACTTACAGTGACAACAAAAAATCAACTGGAACTAATAGGATATGTTGAGACGCCAAGTCAACAGTCAATGTCCAGCCTAACATAGATCCTTACCTGATACAGTGACCAGAGTAATAACTGGAATAATTAGACAGGGGCCAGTACTTTCAAAAATTTACATTGCTATTGAATATTTGCCGCATTTTTAGATGATAAATCTTTAAGATTTCTTGTGCTGAAATTACTGATGGGATGTGTAACTAGTTGCCATTGAGAGTGGACATCACTTCCACAGTATTTCAAAGAAATCTTAAGCAGCACTCCAAAATACTTTCAACTGCATATATTATTTTGATGATGTCAATGTAATGTAGTCTACTTGAGAACAGCATACAGTTAGACTTCAAGCACTGTATACATACTTGCAAGAAAATGAGTTACAGGGTCTTCAAGCCAAGCACTAAGTACTTATGATACATTTAATATAAGAACTGACACAAACCTATATCAGAGCATGTAAAAGCTGTTCATAATGTAAGAGAAATAGTACTTCCTGGGCAAAATAAATTACTATGGCAGATTTATACCACAAGCAGCTCAGTTTGTGCAGCCTTAAAATCAGGTTTGACCAAATAGCATACGATTCATATGGTCAAAATTGTATTTGTTCTCTCTGCCTAGCAGCATTAGTATCTGACAAGTATCTCACATAAAACAACTGTCAAATAAATAGGCAGATGGCATGGAGCACCCAGTAATGTCTGCATCAAAAGAGCTTAGAGCAGCTCAGTGAAAATGTTCACAAGTAGGAAAGAGGCATTCAGTTATCGAGTCTGGAAACTTCACAGGTACCTCTACAGAAAACAGTTTCACTTGATCATAGACCAGAAACCCCAGCTGATTACCCATTTTGGATCACTTTCCTAGAAAAAACAGCTCAGTGGCTGCAAAAGTGACCTTATACTTTAGTAACTACAACTATGAGATTAATTACTGGCCCTTGACACAGCATGTAAATGTAGATGTCCTATCTCATCTGCCTGTGGAGCTGAACAGAGCATTTATCAAAAATGAGGCAATGCATTTTGCACTTGACAGAAACCTACACCAAACCCTAGATGAGTGACCTATTACTATTTATGGGATAGCAACATTTATAGAGCAGGACCCACTACTTCATGGAGTGTTGTCGTTGATACTGTGGGACTGGACAGAGCAGCTACCAGACAAGACACCCCCATCCACAATGGACATTCATTTCATGTTAACAAGGAGAATAGCCAAGGAAGAACGTCAGGTTGCAATCTCACCCTCACCTTGCCCCTGGATCCTACTGTTGCATTACATGCTGCTCTGAGGGATGAGCATAATGATGAAGCCAGCATGATACAGTCTTTACAATGGCAAAGTAGACTCTGTGATTGCACACACTGCCATGCTTGAGCCAAAGACCTACTGATCCTGTCACAATGTTTCTCTTCCTGGCCACAACATGAGCATTCTTGGAATTTGTTGCTCCATTGCCATGGCCTAGAAGATTATTATAGTTGGACACACTCTCAAATTTCCCACATGTAGTATGCATATCAAACATTATAGCTACACTCAAGATTTGTGCTATAGCCATTGTTTTCATAATAATATGTGCTCCTCACCATTGTGCCTGATAATAGACCTTAGTTTGTGGCCACCACATTGAAGCTGTTTTGTCAATGTAACAGCCAGAACACCACCTCACCACCCAACTTAATTCAGTATTGAATTCTGAGACAGAGTAGTTGGTCAGGAGGTTTAACATGCAAATGCCGGAAACTATGCTACCAGTTCTGCCTGAGGAAGTATTCAGCACCTGCATTGATACAGACCACTCCACTCCCGTTAAAGGGCATAGCCTGGGTAAAATTCTGGACAGGCACAGACGCAGTGCAGTGTTTTATCTTCTATGCCCAACACGGTGAACATGGTGCCCCTGAACATATACATCAGCTTGTGTAGACCTACACCACCTGTCTGCACACCCATGATCTTGCAGCTGCAGCCTTATGGTCTGCATCCCTTCCATGAGCAATAGGTACAATTGTAGGCCTATACAGAGATGAGATGATGTTAATGAATTAGATTAGATTAGATTAGTTTTTGTTCCATAGATCCGTGTTGAGGAGATCCTCGTGGATGTGGAACATGTCACCTTTTTTTTATTTTTTATTTTTATTTTTTTAAGCTGAAATAACAATACTAATAATATAAATATATACAACACATCATTTGTTTCTATTAAAAAATTCGTCAATGGAGTAGAAGGAGTTGGCCACTAGTAAGTCTTTCAGGCTCCTTTTAAACTGATCTCTATTTGTAACTAAATTTTTTATGTTTGCTGGCAAATTATTGAAGATGAGTGTTCCTGAGTAGTGGACCCCTTTTTGAACTCAAGTAAGTGCTTTTAAGTCCTTGTGCAGATCATTTTTGTTCCTGGTATTGTATGTATGAACTGAGCTGTTTGTTGGAAAAAGAGATACATTATTTAGGACAAATTTCATTAAGGAGTAAATATACTGAGAGGCAGTAGTTAGTATACCCAGTTCTTTGAAGAGGTTTCTACAAGTCGTCCGTGAGTTTACTCCACAAATAATACGTACTACACGCTTTTGGACTCTGAAAACTTTTGTTTGACTTGAAGAGTTACCCCAAAATATTATACCATATGACATTATGTCGCCTTTGTCTGCTAACACTCTAATTGCAAATACAGATTTGTTAAGGCGTTTCTGCAGTTCTGTGGTGTGCTCCTCCCAACTGAATTTATCAAGTTGTAATCCCAGGAATTTAAGACTGTCAACCTCTTCTACCTGCTCTTCTTCGTACTTTATGCATATGCTGGGTGGAAAGCTCTTACAGGTTCTGAATTGCATATAGTGAGTCTTTTCGAAGTTTAATGTCAGTGAGTTGGCTTTAAACCATTTATTAATATCCATGAAAATATCATTAGCAGATCTTTCTAGAACTACACTTGACATGCTATTTATTGCAATACTCGTGTCATCTGCAAACAAAACGAACTCTGCTTCTGGCAGTGTAACTGCTGAGAGATCATTAATGTACACAAGAAAAAGCAATGGCCCTATGATGGATCCTTGTGGGACACCACATGTAATTTCTTCCCATTCTGATGATGACTGATGACATAATTCACTAGTCCCTTGCACTGACACCCTTTGTTTCCTGTTAGCGAGGTATGACTTGAACCATTTTGCAGCACTGCCCGTGACACCATAGAATGCTAATTTATTTAAAAGGATGTTGTGGTTTACACAATCGAATGCCTTTGACAAATCACAGAAAATACCTGCTGCTTGTAACTTGTTATTTAAGGAATTAAGTACATTTTCACTGTAGGTGTAAATAGCCTTTTCAATATCAGAACCCTTCAGAAATCCAAACTGTGGAGACAGAACCCTGTCTGTCCTATGGCATGTCCTGTACCCACCTTGCCGAATGTGGGCCCATATAGTTCAGCATATTCTGTAAATTCCATTTTCAGTGCAACTGGCTGGATGTGACACCTGCATGCTGGAGGAAATGGATGTGAAGGCTGGTACCATTCCACCTTCCTCATGCCATTGATCCTAACACCGCACTGGCCACTTCTGTTCATGTGCACCAATTAAAAGGGGGAGGGATTTAATCTCATGTGACTGATGAAAAGGCAGACACGTTATCGGTATAGAAGTTGATGTCTTTGACCTCCATTTGTGTGAGACGCACTAGGCAAGTAAGATGGCCACATCTTTTCACAAACAGTCAATAAATAAGTGGATGGACACAGCTCACAGACAACCAGAGCAGTTGTCATGAATAAAGCCTCCAGTAACGTGACATTTGAGTACCTGTATTATGATGTGGCACACTCTGACTTTTTACGTATAAGGATTTGTGTATTGGCATTATGGATGTTGACTTGTGATTAATTTGGCTTCATCTTAGTTTCCAATCAGGTTATCGATTCACTTTGTGAATCTTCACACCATTTTAATGACTCTCTGTGTCCCTTTAGGGTTCTACATTAGCCCATCTACAAAGAACAGTGACATCCAGGTTTTTACAATTATCAATAATGGCCATGCCGGACAGCATAATTCCTATTCCTACAATTGTTCTTCATGCACACCACCTGTAAATAGAATGGGTAGGAGGGAATATGATACTGAAACCCTTGTACCCTCTGTCACACAGCACTCAGTGACCTATGGTGTAAAGACATATATAAAGCAAGAGAGCCATCAGAAAACACAGAAATTTGTTGTCAAACGTCAGGATATTTCTGGCAAAATATTGTATTTTTGATGCACTTTTCTGTCTATATATTTAAGTGTCTGTACACCATATAAAATGTGTAAGCCAGAAAGAAACTCATGTTTGTCATGGGCACTGAATAACATCAAGACTGATAGACAGCCAATTCAAGGTAAGGAGCTGGGTCAGTATCAGTATAGAAGCTAGGCATGATTTGAAACAACACATACAGCATACTGTATGAGACAGAGCCACAGCAGCTTGTATAGCCCACCTCTGGTGGCACTCTTCCCTCAGGAGCTGCAGCATCTCTGATCATGTACTGATATCCTCCACTGATGGGGATAGTAAAATCTTAACATGTTATTAAGGAACTATTAGAAATCTTTATATTTCTGATATTATGTTGCGTCTATGGTTCTCTGCCAAAACACACTACAAAACTTTCTTACTTTTACATGAAATGTAACAAAACTAGAGTGGTAATTTTGTTAGTTTGCATTTAAAACATTGTAATATTTTGAACATGGCTATGCTTCAGCAGTTAGACATCAGTAAATGAATCTGAAGAAGCCAACCAGTTGCAACAAATGGTGGTTTTATTCAACCTTTGATCATAGTTTCAATGGATGTAAACCCATCTTCTTCAGGAATACACGTAATCAGAAGATGATGTAACAGCAATAACTACAAACCTGGAAACATGCATGTCTGAACTGTGTTATACAGAGACTAGATTCCCACAAAGGGATGGGAATTTGCATATATCATAAAACATAACCAAAAGAATAAAAACTAGTACTTACTAAAATTTCACATTGGGAAAACACTGAATAATGAAGCATCCTTACATTTATCCAATGAAAATATGCTGTCAGTGCATATCACTGTATACATAATTAAATATGTTGGCTCCTATGATCAGGGCTTGTCAAGTAAGAATAGTTAAAATCCAGAAATAAAACCAATCAAATAAAATATCAGTTCATGTAATGTGATGCACACTGACTGACAAGAAATAGAGAGTGTGAACACCAGAAAAAACAAGGTAGGTGCCACCTGTGCTTCAAACCTATACTTGTATAAAATCTTCATATGGTTGCCAGTAGCCTTTGTGAGTTGCTCATTCCTCACTACTCTAATATACATTATTTTCATTGCATCTTCATTTGCCCATTTTATATTTTTTGAAGACACTGGTTTTACCCTATCTTGTTACTGTATGTTTTGCTTAATGTGATGACCCAAGAACTAATCACCTTCATCATCATGTACATTTATTACAGCATGTTCATGCACTAACTTTATTATTGTTCATACTATAATGTACTTATGGTCTTATAATAGTTTTAATGTAAGTCACCATATTTCTCATTGTTCTCCCACACTCCCCCCCCCCCCCCCCCCCTCCCAAATATGTGTTTCCACTTATTGATCATTTATGCTGCAAGAGTATTTTGATCTCAACCTATCTTGTTTACCTGGTGTCCACACTATCCATTTCTTGTCAGTCAGCATGCATCTCATAACATGACCTGACATTTTATTTGATTGGTTTTGTTTTGAGGTTTTAAGTATTCTTACTTGAGAAACCCTGATCATAGGGGCCAGCACATTTTGTAATGTATACAGTGATGTTCTCTGACAGCATATTTTCATTACATAAATGTCAAATCGCCTCATTATTTGGTGTTTTTCCAATGTGAAATTTTAGAAAGCTCTAGTTTTTAGTCCTTTCGTCGTATTTTATTATTTATGTGATATTTTCACCCTTTTGTGGGGCTCAAGCCTCTGTATGACACATAATTTTGACATGCATGTTTCCAGGTTTGTAGTTATTGCTGTTGCATTGTCCTCAACTTACATGTATTTCTTAAGATAATGGTTTTTTATCTGTTGAAATCAGGATCAGAAGTTGAATACAACCACAATTTCTTGCATCTGGTTGGCTGCTTTGGATTCATTTACTGAAACATTATAGGTTATGTAATTAAACAAATCAGTAAGATTTACTGCAAATCTTGAAATGTCTATCAGTGTTAGCAAAACTAAATTAAAAATAAAAGAAAACTTTCAACTGGAAAGAGAAAGTCAAGAAACTACATGCACTGTTGATTTTCTGTATCCTAAAGCATCCTTAGATGAAAAATATGTTCAAAATCTAAATAGAATAATAACTACAACTAGAAGACTTCCATCAGAAGAGACAAATGAGGGTTCTTCCAACATAAATAAACATGAACTTACTTTCTCTGAAGAAAGGCTGTCATTTTTTTATTCCTTCTCATAAATAGAACATACTGTCTGTGGACCCAAACATAAGCTGCTCCGCCCAAACCACATAGTGCCCTGTCAATTAAACAGAAATATTTTATAGGACCAATGGCAAGAAAACTTAAATTAAATCTCACATGTGGTTCTAATGAGGTGCAGTAACGGATCTGCAATAATTTTAACAGTTGTTATATGAACAGGGAAATATAATTAGATCTATTAATCTGCAAAAGACAAACCAATCAGAAACAAAATTAAATATATTATGTGGATATTAATGGATCAATCATTAAACCTTCAGCTGTGTTTACTGAAATGTTTGGAGAATCCTTACAAGATATTATAAGAAACATTACAAGTGCAACCATGTATCTCAGTTAAACATATTTAGCATCCTTGTATCTCATCATATAAAATGATATAGGATTCACTGTACATAATATTATATAGATAATAGTACATCAAAAAGTCTTACATTTACATGTTGACTAATATAATATTCTTATGTGTAATATGAAACCACATGTGACATTATTGGGTTAATACATAAGTTTGTAGTGTTTTTCCATGTGATTAATAAACATAACAGATACACATAACAGAGACTTTCATAATTAATTATGTACTCTCACTCATTATTTACAACAGTTTGCCAATGCTAGCATAACTTTTCCATTCCACAACTGGAGAAAACATGTGGTGCTGAGGTGAAAAACTCATCAAGCCATGTTTGGAGTGCATCTTCATCTGGAAAGGAGGTTGCTTGATGGTTGTTTGGTAGAGAGCAGAAAAGGTTAAAATCTAAGGGAACAAGATCTGGTGAATACAATGGGCATGAAATGACTTCTCAACCAAACTCCTGTTAAGTGTTTTTTGTCAGTCTCACAGAACGTGGGTAGGCATTATTGTGGAGTGGCACCACTTCATGCTATCATTTTGGTCATTGTTCTTGGATTGCTTCTGCAAGATGTCTCAGATGATTGACAACAAATGTCAGCAGTGATGATTACACCTCGGGGAAGCAATTCATAGTACATCACACCATCGCTGTTCCACCAAATGCATAACATCATCTTTTGTGTGTGCAGACAGGTCTTTTTACAGGAAGTTGCTGCTTTGTTTGGGGTCAACCAATGCTTTCTTTTCCTTGTGTTAGCATAAAGACACCATTTCTCATCACCAGTAATGATAAGGATAGGAATGGTCCATTTTGTTCATGAACCAATTGATGATGAGCAAGCAGAATACACATTTGCCCACTTCTGATTTTTGTAATTTTGGCTTAGAGCATGTGATACCTGTACACCTGATTTTTGAACCTCTCCATTGCAAGTAAATGTCATGCAAGGAATGATCACAGCTCTTCACATTTGCCAGTTCTCGAGTACACTGACATAGAACATTGTGGATTAATGTGTTTAAACAATATTAATCAAACCTCAAAGGTCTTCCAAAAGCAGAGAATCACTAATGTCAAGACAATCCTCCTTAAAATGAGAAAATCTTTTTCTTTCCATGCTCCTACCAGTGGCATAATCCTCACACACAGTGCAAATGGTTTCTGGCTGACTTAACTGCTGTCACCCCTCTACTGAACTCAAGCAGAAGAATATTTCAGAAATGTTCTGATTTCACCACTTGACACTCCATTTTCTAGTGTCCACAGCTCCACTCATTATCTTCAAATGACGAAATGACAATATGTAAACTCAAATACCATCAGGGCCCTACACTACTGGCCATTAAAATTACTACACCAAGAAGAAATGCTGATGATAAACAGGCATTCATTGGACAAATATACTATACTATAAGTGACATGTGATTACATTTTCGCACAATGTGGGTGCATAGATCCTGAGAAATCAGTACTCCGGACAACCACCTCTGGCAGTAATAACGGCCTTGATACATCTGGGCATTGAGTTAAACAGAGTTTGGATGGCATGCACAGGTACAGCTGCCTATGCAGCTTCAACACGATACCACAGTTCATAAAGAGTAGTGACTGACGTATTGTGAAGAGCCAGTTGCTCGGCCACCATTGACCAAATGTTTTCAATTGGTGAAAGATCTGGAGAATGTGCTGGCCAGAGCAGCAGTTGAACATTTTCTGTATCCAGAAAGGCCCATACAGGACCTGCAACATGCGGTCGTGCATTATCTTACTGAAATGTAGGGTTTCACAGGGATCAAATGAAGGGTAGGGCCACGGCTTGTAACACATCTGAAATGTAACGTCCACTGTTCAAAGTGCCGTCAATGCGAACAAGAGGTGACTGAGACGTGTAACCAATGGCACTCCATACCATCACGTTGGGTGATATGCCAGTATGGTGATGATGAATACATGCTTCCAATGTGCGTTCACCGCGATGTCGCCAAACACGGATGCGACCATCATGATGCTGTAAACAAAATCTGGATTCATCCGAAAAAATGACATTTTGCCATTTGTGCACGCTGGTTCATCGTTGAGTACAACATCACAGGCACTCCTGTCTGTGACGCAGCGTCAAGGGTAACCGCAGCCATGGTCTCCGAGCTGATAGTCCATGCTGCTGCAAACATCATCAAACTGTTCGTGCAGATGGTTGTTGTCTTGCTAACGTTCCCATCTGTTGAGTCAGGGATCATGACTTGGCTGCAAAGCTGTTACAGCCATGCGGATAAGATGCCTGTCATCTCGAGTGCTAGTGATACGAGGCCGTCGGGATGTGGCACGGCATTCCGTATTACCCTCCTGAACCCACCGATTCCATATTCTGCTAACAGTCATTGTATCTTGACAAACGCGAGCAGCAATGTTGCGACATGATAAACCGCAATTGCGATAGGCTACACTCTGACCTTTATCAAAGTGATGGTACGCATTTCTTCTCCTTACACATGACATCACAACAATGTTTCACCAGGCAGTGCTGGTCAATTGCTGTTTATGTATGAGAAATTGGTTGGAAACTTTCCTCATGTCAGCACATTGTAGATGTCGCCACCAGCACCAACTTTGTGTGAATGCTCTGAAAAGGTAATCATTTGCATATCACAGCATCTTCTTCCCGCCGGTTAAATTTCGCGTCTGTAGGACGTCATCTTCGTTGTGTAGCAATTTTAATGGCCAATAGTGTATAAATATAAAATGAAAATTGATAAATAAACTCACAACAACTGGAATTCTAACATGCAAAATAAAAATGCTATGAGCTTATGTTCCAACATAATACACAGATAATACTGCATGAAAAAAATTAATTTAATGTTGGCTAATAAACTACTCATAACCCTATGTATAACATTAAACCATACATATAACAACAGTCAGAATATACTAATTTAGAGTAATAAAAGGAGTTTTATTATGTCTGTGCAAATACAATTAAGTTTCTTAAATGAGCACTTCAGTTCACTATAAAGAAATAAGATGCCCTACTATATCAAAGCACCTAAGAAACTGGTATAGGCATGTGTATTCAAATACAGAGATATGTAAAAAGGCAAAATATGGTGCTGTGATCAGCAATGCCAACATAAGACAACAAGTATCTGGTACAGTTATTACATCAGTTACTGCTGCTACAATGGCAGATTATCAAGATTTAAGTGAGTTAGAACATGGTGTTATGGTCAGCATATGAGAGATGGGACACAGCATTTCCAAGATAGTGATGAAGTGGGAATTTTCCCATACAACCATACCACGAGTGTACTGTGAATATTAGAAATCTGGTAAAACATCAAATCTCCAACATGGTCTCCGAGCTGATAGTCCATGCTGCTGCAAACATCATCAAACTGTTCGTGCAGATGGTTGTTGTCTTGCTAACGTTCCCATCTGTTGAGTCAGGGATCATGACGTGGCTGCAAAGCTGTTACAGCCATGCGGATAAGATGCCTGTCACCTCGAGTGCTAGTGATACGAGGCCGTCGGGATGTGGCACGGCATTCCGTATTACCCTCCTGAACCCACCGATTCCATATTCTGCTAACAGTCATTGTATCTTGACAAACGCGAGCAGCAATGTTGCGACATGATAAACCGCAATTGCGATAGGCTACACTCTGACCTTTATCAAAGTGATGGTACGCATTTCTCCTCCTTACACATGACATCACAACAACGTTTCACCAGGCAGTGCTGGTCAATTGCTGTTTATGTATGAGAAATTGGTTGGAAACTTTCCTCATGTCAGCACATTGTAGATGTCGCCACCAGAAAAAGACCCTGCAAGAAAGGAACCCATGACAACTGAATAGAATCATTCAACATGTCAGAAGTGCAAACCCTTCTGCAAACTGCTGCAGATTCCAATGCTGGGCCATCAACAAGTGTCAGCGTATGAACCATTCAATGAAACATCATCAATATGGGCTTTCGGAGCCTAAGGCCACCTCATGTACTGGTGATGACTGCACGACATAAAGCTTTATGCATCATCTGGGCCCATCAACACTGACATTAGACTCTGGATGAGTGGAAACATGTTTCCAGGGTGGGCAAGTCTAATTTCCAATTGTATAGAGCTGATGGATGTATACGGGTATGGAGAAAACCTCACGAACCCACGGACGCTGCATGTCAGCATAGGACTGTTCAAGCTGGCAGAGGATCTGTAATGGTGGGTGGGGAGGGGGAGGAGGTGCAGTTGGAGTGATATGGGACTCCTAATATGTCTAGATATGACTGACAGGTGACATGTACGTAAGCATCCTGTCTGATCCACTGCATCCATTCATGTCCATTGTGCATTCTGAAGGACTTGGGCAGTTCCACAAGGACAATGTGACACCCCACATGTCCAGAATTGCTACAGAGTGGCTCTAGAAACATTCTTCTGAGTCGAAAAACTTCCACCAGCCATCAAACCCCCCAGACACGAACATTATTGAGCATATCTAGGATGCCTTGCAACGTGCTGATCTGAAGAGATCTCCACCCCCTCATACTCTTGCAGATTTATGGACAGCCTTGCACAATTTATATTGTCAGTTCCATTCAGCACTATTTCATACATTAGTAGAATCCCTGCCACATCATGTTGCAGCACTTCTGCGTGTCCTACACGATATTAGACAGGTGTACCAGTTCCTTTGGTTCTTCCTTGTATGATTGCTGATGATAAAAGTATTCCTTGATACTATAACAGCTCTTGCTCATTAGCATTTTGAATTTGTGTATATATATGGAATTCCAACATGTTTTTTTATTTCCTTTAGTAGTTCACTAAGCATAATTTTTCGCTGATAAAGAGCACTTTTTTGACTAATGACTTTTGTGTGCATTTGTCTATGAACGTCATCTCTATTTCTTGTTTTGCAGCTATTGACTGGACTGTTTAACATGGAAAGCTCCATTTGGTCCTTCAGGAAATACATAATTCCATAAATATAAATACATGGTAGGGTCTCACTTTTAAGTTCTTTAAAAAATTCTTACATTTTTAACTATATGTCAAGCCTCTGACTATTCTTTGGCTCCCTTTCAAAGCATATTTAGGGAGACTAATATTCACCCAAGACATGATGTCCAATCTCAATGTGTTATACATAAGTGTGCAGTTAGAACATAGCACAGCATCAGCACTACAGGAATTTTTAAGCAGCCTAAGATATAAAAATATTAACTTAATTTTTTGTTCAATAAGTCTGCACATTTCTCCGACCATAAATGTTCATTGAGTCATTGACCTAAAATTTAGTATTGGGGGCGGGGGGGGGGGGGGGGGGGGGGGGGGGGGGGGGGAGGGGGCGTGTTGCTCTATCTTACACTGCTGAAGTGAAGTTCTACTGTTAGGCTGGTTCCTAGTTAGTTTCCCATAAGGATGATGTGTACCCAAATTGTTTTTCTTCATTTATAATTCATCTTTTATCTCTAAACCATGTGTTTGCTTTTCAGTAGCTGCTGTGACTCTCTTGTAGGTCAGCTTCATTAAGAGCTATAGCAATCAGACATGTGATGGAAGATACATAGGTCAAACCCGGAGGACATTTGACTCCAGATACAAGGAACATGTAAGAGCATGGAAGTATAGGACAAATTATTCAACTTTTGCAGAACACTTACACCAACACCAATATAAAATTACAATCAGAGACACAGACATGAAAATCATACGGGTAAACAACAACAAAATACACTTCCTCACCTTAAAAGAGAACTACCACATCCAAAAAACCATAACAGGAAAGAAACAACTCAAAATTGATCAGATCAACTTGGCAAACCACATACTCTTTAAACTGATTGGCCACTTAATATAACATTAAAAGTACACATATAACCACAGGCTCCAATTACCACTAGCATTTCTTCCCAGATCTATCACATAATCACTGTCCAGGCCATCCCTGTTGTTCCTCCCCCATTTCATAGGTTGGCAACACTCACAACGTGAACAAGACCAAAGGAATAGGCATAAAAACTGAGGCAATCATGAATGAAAAACAGTTAAAAAGTCAATTATAAATAGTGTAGGGCAGGAAATAACACAAAATGCCAGAAACTGCAGATGTGAAATGAAGCCCGCCAACACCAACCATTGCTAGCAAGACGGAAAGGAGCAAGTTATGTGAAGAAACACCTTAAGTAGCTTGCAGACCAACTTTATACTAGGAAATGCTGTTTTTAACCTAAATTAATCAAAAAATAAATGTACAAATGTGTGTATCCAATTTACAGAATACCACAGAAGATGCTTTGTAAATAAAAGTGAAACATGACAGGTGCAATTCTTTTTAGTTACATTGCAATCAGCTCAGGACATATAACCCATAATAATAGAGAAAAAATGCAAATGATGAAAGGCAAATGTTAGTAGAAATTTGTGCAGTTATAAAAAGATTGATGGGTGCAGCATACAACTACCATCATCATACTTTAGCAAAAGGTCTTGCTGAGAACTCAAGAAATTTCTGCTCCTACATAAATTCGCTAAGCAGATCTAAGGGTTCTATCCAGTCACTTGTTGATAGCAAAAGGAAAACTGAAGTTTTGAATCTTATATTTAAGAAATTGTTCACACAGGAGAATTATACCAGCATAACATCATTTGATCATCATACACACTCCAGTATGAAGGAGATAGTAATAAGCATCCCTGCGATAGAGAAAAAAACTGAAAGAGTTGAAAGAAAATAATTTGCCAGGTTTGAATGGAATAGCAATTTGGTTTTAAAAGGAGTACTCTATGACACTGGCCCCTTACTTAGCTTGCATTTATCATGAACCATGCAGCATAGAGCTCAAAGTGACTTGGAAAAGGTGCAGTTGACTTCTGTATATAAGAAAGGTAAAAGAATGGAGCCACAAAATTACATACCAATATCCTTAATAGCAGACTGCTGCAGAATTATTGAAGATATTCTCATTTTGAAAATAATAAATTTGCCTGAGACAGAAAAGCTGTCTATGAACTGGCATGGTTTTAGAAATCATCACTCATGTGAAACTCTGGTTGCCCTTTTTTCACATGATATCCTGTGAATCATTTAGGAAGGGCAAGAGGCAGATCCCATATTCCTAGATTTCAGAAAGAAAGGCATTTGACATGGTGCCCCACTGCAGACTGTTAATGAAGGTATGAGCAAACAGAGTAGGTTCCCAAATATGTGAGTGCTTGAAAACATCTTAAGTAATACAACCCCATATGTTGTCATCAATAGTGTGTGCTTGTCAAGGACAAGGGTATTGTTAGGAGTGCCCCACGTCACTGTGATAGAACTGCTGTTAATTTCTATAAATGATCCAGTGGACAGGACAAGGAGCAGTCTGCAACTGTTTGCTGATGATGCTGTGGTGTATGGGAAGATGTCATCACTGGGTGACTGTAGAACAATACAAGATGACTTAGACAAAATTTCTAGTTGGTGTGAAGAAGATGTAACTTAATGCAGATGAGTAGGAAAAACAAACTTGTAATGTTTGAATACCGCATTAGCAGTGTGTCGCTTGACACAGCCATGTCAATTAAATATCTAAGCATAACATTGCAAAGCAATATGAAATAGAATGAGCATGTAAGGATTGTAGTAGATAAAGTGAATGGTTTACTGGGAGAATTTTAGAAAGTGTGATTCATCTGTAACAGAGACTGCATATAGGACACTAGTGTGACCCATTCTTGAGCAGTGTTTGTGTGTTTGAGATTCACCTCTAGTTGGACTGGAGGAATACATCAAACCAATTCAGAGGTGGGTTGCTAGATCTGTTACTGGTGGATTCCAACAACACACAAGTATTACAGAGATGCTTCAGGAACTCAAATGGCAAATGGGAATCCATGGAGGGAAGACAACAATCTTTTCAAGGAACACTGCTGAGGAAATTCAGAGAACTGGGATTTGAAGCTGCCTGCATAGTGAAACTACTGCTGCCAGTGTGCATGTTGCATAAGGATCACAAAGATAAGATAAGAGAAATTAAGGTTTTTATGGAGGCACATAGATAATCATTTTTCCCTTACTCTGTTTGTAAGTGGAACAGAAAAGCAAACATATAGTAGTGATACAGGGTACCCTCCACCATGCACCTTAAAAAGGCTTATGGTGTGTGTAGATAGATGTAGATATTTTTCAAACATGAGAATACTTTTCTGCACATGATATCATTAAATTACATTCAGTTTTTGATGTATAGACACAAAAAATTAGACGATTCTCATTGGTGTGGAACATGTCAGAAAGTATAACATAATAAACATAAAACATTTGAATATAATACTCACTACCCTGATAATTTGTCTGGAGAAGGTGAATGCATTACAGTAAACTGGAACTGCTGTTGTTTATAGAATTAATACACTGTCAGAATGGGACATAGTTATGTACTTGTACCTAATCTTTACTGTTGTGACCAAGTGCTGCCAAACTGAAATCTAACAGATATTTTTACTTAAGCTTGTCTAACAGTTCATGTTAAGATATTCATATATAGAGTAGGAGCTGCCTATCAAAAAGTCTTTCAAACTCTCATTTAAACTGTGCCTTATCTGAAACCAAATTTTTAATGGCAGCTGGAAATTTATTGAAAATGTGTGTTCCTGAATATTGGACACCTTTTTGGACAGCCTGCATTATGCTGCCATAGCCACACGGCTGGCGTGATCCTTCAACTTGTTCTCATACAACATTTTTTATGTCAGTTAGGATGTTGACTCAGACATGGTATTTATACCCAGAATATTAAGAAGCACCTGTAGCAGCCATGGGGCTGCTTGTGTCAAGGAATGTCACTTCATGTGAAATTGCAATGACTATCTAATATCATATAATTTATGAACCCATAGAGCTTCATTTCAGTTTCTCCACCACCACCACCACCACCACCGCCACCATCACCATCACTACTACTTCTACTTCTCGGTGCTTCAGATTTCTGTCACCACGTGAACATCTATATTCGTAATATAGAGTGCAATTTTTTTTTTAAGTGTATCATATTTTCAAGAGAAAACATTACATGGCTCTACACATTAATTCATGTGTACATCTCAAGAGTATGTAAGTAACTTAGCTGAACTGCATATGAAGCACATAAGAAGTAAATATATCTAACTTTTTTTCCCTAACACTCTTCTATTTACTCCACACAGCCAGTGAAGTATTTCTACCATGATAATACATTTCTATGCATGTCGTACTTTGACACCTTAAGATATCCTGCCATTAACTTTATTTACCCAAATAACACTAATAAAAAAAAAAGGCTATAAATGTATTTTCACAAGCTCTGCAGAACATGCACATAGTTAATTTCTTTATTACAAAAATAAATCTAAAATAAATATAGACAATACATACCCAATCATAGCAAAAATAATAAGCTCTTGTGGATCAAAGGGAAAATCCATTGTGAAGTTTGTTCCAAACACTGCTGTTACAGTATCTGCATTTCAAAAGAAAAATCCATATATCACAATTTTATGAATTTGCACAAAGTTACTGCAAATAAGCCATTAGATAATAACTATACTAGAAGGTATTCATATTGTGGTCAGAGCTCACTTTTTGCCATGTTTGCTTCAAATATAATTATGGAAGTAGGTTTCTGTCTTGACCAAACACAGTTTTCATGTTTAATATCCACACATGTTACACTTAAGTTTCATCATTGTCATTGGGTTCATTTTACTTTCTATCGAATAACTCATTCCTTCTCATCCTGTCTGGAAAGTCTCCCCTGACAAACGGTTCTGGGCGACTTTTTCAAAATTTACCTTTTTGATAGACCTCTTCAGTCCTATTCCTTCACCCCTCTTCTTTCCCCTTACCTTTTCTAGTGTTTCTAGATTTTTTTCTGTCAGGTGGTCCCATATAACCTACATCTCATAGGCCAGGATTGGCAAGTTTTTTTGTTTTGAATGATTTCATGGCTGTTTCTAGACTGAGTAGGTGGATGTTTTTGATGTCCTGTATTGCTATTATTGCTTGGGCTGCACATTCTGTTGTATGTTTTGTGAAGCATTTGGCTCTTGGTTGCAATGTCACTCCTAGGTATTTAAAGTCTGATGAGATTTTATTTTTTGTCCTCTGATGCTGATTTCCGCATTCTTGGGTGTTTGGCCTCCTTTTCTGAAAATTACCATTTCTGCCTTTATTATGTTTATGTGTAGTTTGTGTTCACTACACCTTTTGTCTATTTTTTCTATGATTCTTTGCAGCTTCTGTATATCTGTTGAACCTATGGCTATGTCGTCAGCGTATGCATATACATATACATCTTCTTCATTTTCTCCAATTCAGAGTACTTCTTCAGTGGCAAGAATGTACAGCAATGGGCTCATTGGGTTGCCCTGTAAGGCTCCATTCGATTGCAGAACGGGGTTCGAAAAAGAGAGGTTGTCTGATATTGTGATTAACTTGTATTCGAGGACTGACTTGATTATTCTTGCCCATATGCTGTCTTCTCCCATTGTGTTTTCCAGTTTTCGGACTATGAGATATCTTTCCAGTAGGTCAAAGGCTTTGGTAAAGTCTATGAACACTGTGTAGAACATTTGTTTATTTTGTAGCGCTTCGTCAATGTTGTTTAGAAGAAGCCTGACTGCCGTAACTGTTGATCTTCCAGATCTGAAACCCATTTGTCGTTCTGGGAGATGACTGTCCACAAAGGCTTGGATTTTTTTGTGTTATTATCTTTGAAAACATCTTGAATTGAGTATTTTCCAGGGCTATGCCTCTGTACTTGTTTGGGTCCATTGGGTCTCCTCTACCTTTGTAGAGAACTTTTATTGTTGAGTGTCTCCATTGTGTCAGAATTCTTCCAAGTTCCAGGCATTTGTTAAATAGTTTGCATCTTTTATATGTTCATTATATACACTCCTGGAAATGGAAAAAAGAACACATTGACACCGGTGTGTCAGACCCACCATACTTGCTCGGGACACTGCGAGAGGGCTGTACAAGCAATGATCACACGCACGGCACAGCGGACACACCAAGAACCGCGGTATTGGCCGTCGAATGGCGCTAGCTGCGCAGCATTTGTGCACCGCCACCATCAGTTTCAGCCAGTTTGCCATGGAATACGGAGCTCTATCGCAGTCTTTTACACTGGTAGCATGCCGCGACAGCGTGGACATGAACCGTATGTGCAGTTGACGGACTTTGAGCGAGGGCGTATAGTGGGCATGCGGGAGGCCGGGTGCACGTACCGCCGAAATGCTCAACACGTGGGGCGTGAGGTCTCCACAGTACATCGATGTTGTCGCCAGTGGTCGGCGGAAGGTGCACGTGCCCGTCGACCTGGGACCGGACCGCAGCGACGCACGGATGCACGCCGAGACCGTAGGATCCTACGCAGTGCCGTAGGGGACCGCACCGCCACTTCCCAGCAAATTAGGGACACTGTTGCTCCTAGGGTATCGGCGAGGACCATTCGCAACCGTCTCCATGAAGCTGGGCTACGGTCCCGCACACCGTTAGGCCGTCTTCCGCTCACGCCCCAACATCATGCAGCCCGCCTCCAGTGGTGTCGCGACAGGCGTGAATGGAGGGACGAATGGAGACGTGTCGTCTTCAGCGATGAGAGTCGCTTCTGGCTTGGTGCCAATGATGGTCGTATGCGTGTTTGGCGCCGTGCAGGTGAGCGCCACAATCAGGACTGCATACGACCGAGGCACACAGGGCCAACACCCGGCATCATGGTGTGGGGAGCGATCTCCTACACTGGCCGTACACCTCTGGTGATCGTCGAGGGGACACTGAATAGTGCACGGTACATCCAAACCGTCATCGAACCCATCATTCTACCATTCCTAGACCGGCAAGGGAACTTGCTGTTCCAACAGGACAATGCACGTCCGCATGTATCCCGTGCCACCCAATGTGCTCTAGAAGGTGTAAGTCAACTACCCTGGCCAGCAAGATCTCCGGATCAGTCCCCCATTGAGCATGTTTGGGACTGGATGAAGCGTTGTCTCATGCGGTCTGCACGTCCAGCACGAACGCTGGTCCAACTGAGGCGCCAGGTGAAAATGGCATGGCAAGCCGTTCCACAGGACTACATCCAGCATCTCTACGATCGTCTCCATGGGAGAATAGCAGCCTGCATTGCTGCGAAAGGTGGATATTCACTGTACTAGTGCCGACATTGTGGATGCTCTGTTGCCTGTGTCTATGTGCCTGTGGTTCTGTCAGTGTGATCATGTGATGTATCTGACCCCAGGAATGTGTCAATAAAGTTTCCCCTTCCTGGGACAATGAATTCACGGTGTTCTTATTTCAATTTCCAGGAGTGTATATTATTGGATCCTGCTGCTTTCTTGTTCTTCAGTGCTTTTATTACTTCTTTCACATCTTCATTTAGTGGTTCCCATATATTGTCTTTCTTTTTAGTTTGATGTTGTTTCTCTTTCTTTGGGGGTGTTTTGAATCCTCATTTGTTCAGTATCTTACTGAAGTGGTCTTCCCATTCAAGTTCTATATTTGGTGCATGAGCAATTTTTCTTGGTCTTGCTGCTATGTATGGGTCTTTCTCTGCTTCATCCGCATCTCTTTTTGCCTCTCTTTCTATGTATTCTTGTTTCTTCTCTTCTATTAGTTTTTTGTAGATTCTCCTCTCTTCTGCGTACAGTTTGTATGTTTCCTCGTCATCCTGGTTTCTTGATCTGTGGAGCATTCTTAGAACAGTGTTCCTTTTGCTGTAGCATTCAGCATCAAACCATCTTTTTGCCATCCTTGTTTTTGGGTTTGTTTGTATCACTGAATTTTTTAGGAGGTCTTCTATTTGGTCTGTTGCTTTTTCAATGTCTCCTTCCTCTATTAAAGTTTCTATTTGTGTTAATTGTTCTTGCTGGTTTGTTAATTTTTCTATATCAATTTTTCTTTGTGTGATTTGGTAGGTTTTTCTTGCTGGCGGTGACTTGACGATATTTATTTTTATCTTTATTGGAATGTGCTTTCATATAGGAGTAATGGAGTCATGCCATATTGGTTGAATACTTCCTTCTATTTCTCCTCTTGTTAATGTGATATCAATGGTGCTTTTCCCATTGTGGCATATGTATGTAGGTATCTGTGTATCGTTAAGTAGGATGAAACCATCTTCTTCTAGGGTTTCAATGACTAGTTTTGTTTTATAGTTTCCTGTGTCTATTCTGCAGTTGAAATCACCTGCAATAATCGGGGTTTTGCTGTCGCATCGTTTGATGAGTGTGACTATTTCGTCAATTATTTGTACAGCATTTGTGTGCGGTTTAAAATACGCTGCAATTATATTTATGTTTGCTGCTTTTACTAGCATACTATTTTCTTGTTTTATGATTTTTTTGGTGGGCATCATCCAGGGTTTCAGTAGGATAGATATTCCTCCCATGGGTTGTCCTCTTTCTCCCTTCTTTGCCATTAGGTGATAATTGTAGAAATCTTTATGTTGCCAGCTGTCTATCAGGAAGGTTTCTGTTAGAATTGCAAGGTCCGAGTTTTCCAGAATGTCTGTTGGTGTTGGGTTACGAGCATTTTTTTATTTAGGTTAAGAGCATTTTTTATTCTCTCTCTATTCCACAAGACTGCTTTTATTTCTTGCTCTTCTGGTTTTCTTCTTAGTTTAGTTGAGCTCTGCTCCCTCTTCCACTGATCGTCTTGGGAAACAAAATCAACGTACTTTTATGTTTTCTGGCCAGAATTCTGGTTCTTGTGTGATATGTAGCTTTTCAAATGGAATGCCTACTTTGAAAGCTTTTTTGTTGCCCAGTGTGCGCAGTTCTTCAAATTCTAGTTGTCTCAGTATTCCGTTCTTTTTTAAGGTATTTCATTACTGTAGCAGTTGTGGTGGTTCTCTCTAAGTTACTAATGTACAGCCATGCTGTTGTTTCTGCTGCTTGCATTTCTCCATGTGGTTAGCACACTGGACTCGCATTCAGGAGGACGATGGTTCAATCCCGTCTCCGGCCATCCTGATTTAGGTTTTCCGTGATTGGCAAATGCCGGGATGGTTCCTTTGAAAGGGCACGGCCGATTTCCTTCCCAATCCTTCAATAACCCGAGCTTGCGCTCCATCTCTAATGACCTTGACGCATGGTGCACGGAATGGCAATTGAATCTCAATGTAGACAAGTGTAATGTGATGCGAATATATAGAAAGATAGGTCCCTTATCATTTAGCTACAAAATAGCAGGTCAGCAACTGGAAGCAGTTAATTCCATAAATTATCTGGGAGTACGCATTAGGAGTGATTTAAAATGGAATGATCATATAAAGTTGATTGTCGGTAAAGCAGATGCCAGACTGAGATTCATTGGAAGAATCCTAAGGAAATGCAATCCGACAACAAAGGAAGTAGGTTACAGTACGCTTGTTTGCCCAATGCTTGAATAGTGCTCAGCAGTGTGGGATCCGCACCAGGTAGGGTTGATAGAAGAGATAGAGAAGATCCAACGGAGAGCAGCGCGCTTCGTTACAGGATCATTTAGTAATTGCGAAAGCATTACGGAAATGATAGATAAACTCCAGTGGAAGACTCTGCAGGAGAGATGCTCAGTAGCTAGGTACGGGCTTTTGTTAAAGTTTCGAGAACATACCTTCACCGAAGAGTCAAGCAGTATATTGCTCCCTCCTACGTATATCTCACGAAGAGACCATGAGGATAAAATCAGAGAGATTAGAGCCCACACAGAAGCATACCGATAATCCTTCTTTCCACGTACAATACGAGACTGGAATAGAAGGGAGAACTGATAGAGGTACTCAAGGTACCCTCCGCCACACACCGTCAGGTGGCTTGCGGAGTATGGATGTAGATGTAGATGTAGATGTAGACCTTGTTGTCGACGGGACGTTAAACACTAACCATCACCACCATCTTTTTTTGTACCCATTATGGTTTTATTATTACTCTGGTTTCTTCTGTACCAGCTCCTCCCTACCACAGTACTCCAAGTTGGTTCCTCTAGTTCATTAACCTGATTTCGGGTTTTATTATGTTGCTCATGTGCATTGATTTGGACTTTTAGCTGATTTTGTTGCTGGAGCACAGGATTTCCGTACATTGTCATTTCCTCTGGTTTAATTTTGTTGTTGTATTTAGTTTGTATGTTGTTTCCATCAGTTTTGGTTTTCTCTGAGTCTAGGTGGCTTTCCTTTTCTAGAGTTTTCTTTATTTGCTCCTGTATTAATATCCCTAGTTGATTTTTTAGGAAATCAGTTATCTCCTCCACTTTATGCCTCAGTTCTCCCATTTCCATCTTTTTTTTTGCTTTTTCGAGAAAGCTACCCAAACCGATGTCTCTGTTGAAGTTCTTCTCAGGTCCTGTAGCTGTCTCTTCCATCTGTCTCTGTCTGCTATGTGCTGTTTTCTGCGTTTCTCCCATAGATGTCGCTAGTTGTCCAGCAGTGCAGCTGTCTTCTTCCCCGCTTGTCTTGTCTTATTGGATGTTCCCAACCTCTCTTGTAGGATTCCTATTCTCCTCCTTCTTTGCTATTGTTTTGTTTTTCAAAGATTCTAAGCATTTTATTATTTCACTCACTGCCTCTAGTAAGTCAGTCTTCATTTCCTTCTTCATATATCCTCCTTCTTCTGCCACTTTTCCGATCATCACAAGAGCGTTCTCAATACGATGCACTGCACTGTCCGCCATCTTACTCATCCTTGTACACATATAAAACTATAACATATGTCACAAAAGATAGTGCAGAGTGGACTACAAATGCTGGTGCACACACCCATAACACACAGAGGAAGAGTGACATATGAAGCATGCTCCACTGACTGACAATGCTTGAAAAGGGACTCCAGTACTCTGGTATGAAATTACTAAAAAGTCTGCCTAAAAAAATTGTGTGACAATGTACATGGCACTAAGTTTTCATAGAACCTCAAGACTAGATGGAAAAGGAATTTTACAATGTTGAAAAGTAGTTATCACATTAAATTTGGATATATTGTTACTTATAATCAATAATGTTAAAATTTAAGAAAAATTGTTATGAAGTATGTAACAATGAATGTTTTCTATTTTTGACACGTCCTACATTCACTGTACATGTCATACATTCACTGTACACCATGTAATCCTACAAGGTCAAATTAAGTTCAATTCAATGACGTAACAGTTTTTGTTTATATAAACACTATATGTTTACTAACTCATTTATCTATGTTCTGACATACAAAAGTGATAAGAAGATAGATTTGTGATTCCCTGTCCAAAAGGTCATGTTTCATAGCAATCAATGGAAAGTTGCCAAGTAAAACATGAGCGATATCTGACATTCTCCAAGATGTGTTATAGGCTATCCACAGTTCCTAACTTATATAAATGCTTCAGGAGACAGTCTGTGCAGCCCTCTGAGGTTATCTGCAGATAATGCTGTCATTTACTGTCTATTATACTCACCAGAATATCAAAACCATTTGCTTAGACACAAAATCTATATGGTGTGACAAGTGGCAATTGACTCTACATAAGAAAAAGTGTGAGTTGTCCAAATAAATACTAAATAGAATTTGTTACATTTCAGTTACACAATAAATCACACAAATATAAAGGCTGTCAGTTCATCTAAATAACTAGGAATTATGATTACAAACAACTGAAATTTGAACAATCACATGGATAATGTTGTGGGGATGGCAAACCAAAGACTGTGTTTTAATGCCAGAAAGCTTAGAAGATGCAACAGGCATACTAAAGAGACTGTCTTCGCCACATGGGTATGTCCTCTACTAGAGTACACCTGTTTGGAATCGGATCCTTAGCAGATAAGACTGATGGAGGACATGGAAAAAGTTCAAAGAAGGGCTGGTTATTTTGTATTATTGTGAAACAGGGGAGAGAGTGTCACAGATATGATATGTGATTTGGGGTGGCAATCATTAAAACAAAAGCATTTTTTCAGTACAGTGAGATTTTTCACAAGATTTCAATCACCAACTTTCTTCTCTGAGTGTGAAAATATTTTATTGATGCCAACCTACAGAGGAAGAAATGATCAGCATAACAAAATAAGATAAATCAGGGCTCTTGGGGGAAGCTTTAAATGTTCATTTTTCCAATGCACTATTCGAGAGAGGAATGGTAAGAAATAGTCTGAAGGTGGCATTTTTGTGTTAATTGCAGAGTAGTCACATGTATGTAGATGTAGAAATAAAATAACCCACAAAATGTGTTAATAATTAATAAACAGGGCACATTATTTCAAACCCAGAATCAAGACTGGGCCACAAGATGAAAAATTTGGTAACGCAGGAGTTGCCCCACAAATATACCTAGTAGCTTCTGAGACTGCCTCAAGTGATGGTTTTGAGCTAGTACTTACAGTTTTACAAAGCCTATTTAAGACTCTGTGCCTGCCAACTAGTAAAGGAAATCAAAACCTTGGTGGAGTATGCATGAATGTTTTTATTTATTTATTTATTTTGTGTTAGCAGGATAATATTATTTTAAGATTTTGATAGGGTATGCAATCTGCATGTATGGGCCATGATGTTCATGGGCCTAAACTATGTTTATAAGGTTCAGAAGTACCTTGTATTTTGATGAAACTTGTAACACATGGAGCCCATATGAAAGTAAATTTATATGCTGTGAGGACCAAAGATAGACAGGAGAGATATCTTGGCAAGTAATGGATATGAATTGTATAGTGGAGATACTTGCGTTGCTTGGTAGTCTGAACATGCAAAAATATTTAGAGATGGATCACATGTCTGTCCTGTACTAGTGGATGCAGAATATCTTGCATGTGATTATGCAGGTCTGAGTTAGTCAAATAAGCGGAGTTGAAAAGAAACACTAAAATGTGAAAAACATTTTTCTCATACGCTTTCACATTATTCAAAAATTCCAGTCACTAGAGTTTTTTGTAACTGATTCACCATTTGGTCCACTGTAGTAGTGTGTTTGTGTGTGTGTGTGTGCGTGTGTGTGTGTGTGTGTTGTGGGGTGTTTACAAGCAAGAATATGCATACTGTAAATGTTTCATCTTTTAAAGAATACTAGTTTAAAAGGTAAGCTACAATGTTCAGTAAATTCATTATATGCCTGCACATTTCTCAAGAGTCCCTACTATGACTAATATTATTCCAAACATTATTTCAGCCTGTAAATCACTATGTTTCATGTGACACTTCATTCACTTAATCTTTAACTGACCCATTATACAGATCATACCCTAGTTTCAAGCATGTAGAATGATCTGTAGTGATTGTACATGTCAAGAACAGATTACTATATAAAAGTAGTTCCAACATATTGTCTATATATGCTAAACTATATTAAGTGGTTTGTTAATAATGTGATATTAATCATAAGAATGGCCTTTGCTCTATTTATACTTGAATTTATTCAGACGAATATCTCAATCATTATACACAAAATATATTGTTGTAAAAGAGCTGTCCTCTCTTCGGTGATACTAAAATCTACAGTTCAGCTCCTAGTTTGTTCTTCATGTCCCAGTTTATTATAACTGTGTAAATAATTCCCAAGATCTCTGAAAGCAATTTTGAGACAGTTACTTCATAATAGCTGTACTTTTATCCCAAGTTTTAAGTTATTTGCCTTTCATGTCATTAATAGAAAAACTGAAAGACATTGTGTCATTAAATAGCTGCTGAGTTTCTCAAGATGTGAGCCTTTTTTTGTAGTGGTAATTTACCACTTACCACTTACATCATGTTTGAAGCAGAGACTGTTAAGATGCAGCAGCAGCTTTAGTAGCCAGTGGTAATAGTGAGTTAAATTTGGGAAAAGCTTCTGAAACCTATGACATATCACTATTTATAATTAATGTTAATTTTTTTCACATGTAGAAAACTTTTTAAGCTGAAGAAGTGTTAACCTTCATCAGTCAGAGTCTGTTCACTGATACACCACTACTGCAAAAATTAACAGCAACACTGCAGCTCATAAGACCACCTGGCCCAGATCAGGGGAACAGTTTAAAATTATACTGTTAATTTCTTGAAGTATGATACTTCAAGAATAAATGAAGCACTAGTCAATTATAAAATGATTCTTGCTTTTTTCCTATAGCTCAAGTATTTATTCGTCAAATAACAGAGTATATCATCACTTGCAACACATAATTAATCTCACCTTCTTTCTGCATCCAGACAGCAAGAAGCCTGAAAACAGTAGCTCCACATACTGCAGCAAAGAAACCACGCCAATAATTTCGAACTGCAAAGTAGACTGTTGTTACTTCTATGCTGAACAACACTCCTGTAAAACATGAAGTGAAATAAATATAAAACATTTGAATATTTAGTAATTACTAATAATGATTTGTATTATACTTATGTAACAGACAGTATATTGCATAAACATTATAATGCAAAAAAAGACATTGAATAAAGTTGTAAAAGAACTTAAATCTTTCTGCATAACGTTTTTCACAGTGACTTCTATGCAAATATCTCAGTGATTCACCATCCAAAATTCTATATTTCACATTATGGCATAAATTGTGTTACCTTCTCCTATATGCTTGAGAGACATATAAAATGCATAAGTGCTTGCAACACCAGGTACTGAGGAGATTCTCATGTTTTCATTAATTACGGAGGCCAACTTTCTACTTCAATACATTTTTTTGCATAATTTTCTCACAGAAACTTCCTTCACAACTGCCAAACAGTCCTCAAGAAATATATGTCAATTCTGAAGAATTAATATGATAGTTTTCTTTTTCATGAATATTTGACTCTGACATGAAACAAATTTTATTTGAGACGCTCACCAGCTACCATGCTTTTGTAACTCCTTTTGTTAGTTCCAAATAGAGACGGGTCATTCATGAACTAACGGGTCCAAAGGAACGGTTCATCAAGATGCACAGAACAAGCGAGGAGTGAATTATAAAGAACAGTCTTTCATAGTTCACTTTGGTTGCAGATTTTTACTTATAGGTCCCAGGAATGGGAAATGGTTGGTCTCGTTCCTGCAACAGCACATTGGCCGGTATCATTCCAGCCTAGGTCCCTTTCCTGTCTGTCTCGGTCTCCATCGTGGCTTTCTACATATAGTTCCTGGGAACAGGAAATGGTCGATCTGATTCCCGCAACAGCACATCGGCCCATCTTGTTCCAGCCTTGGTACCATTCCTGTCCTTCGCGTGAAGCCCATGCTCTGTAATCGAGTGTCTGGTATCACATTTTATAAAGAGAATATGATAACTTCTACAATATCATTTCAGTGATACAGGGAGGTGCACGAAAAATCAGCCCCGAGTACTAGACTGCACATTGTCGCCTACCAATTGTTGACTATTGCTTCAAAGTTGTTGTTTGCATTAGCTTATGTGTTATTTCTTCACTGCCTGATTATTACATGTTTACCTATTCTGCTCATAGCGGTCAACAAATTGTGCGTAATTGCTGAGCAGTCTGTACTCGGGGCCGGTTTTTCGTGCGCCACCTTGTATTATTTCACTGCGATCAGCCACATAATGCTGCAGTTGGCTGATTGTGAGGTTTTGTGGAATCATGAAAATTACCTGAGTGTGAGAATTCTGTTATGAATAAAAACTCTGTACTCAGCCGGGGGGGGGGGGGGGGGGGGGGGTCCAAGTGCTCCCTCTTGGCACCTTCCATCTTCAGTCACCTATGCTACTAATTTTCAATTTTTCATAAGAACCATATACCAAGAACAAATGAACAGTGAATGACTAAAAATGAACGGTTCCCAAAAAAGAGTGATCACCAGTGAACTAGTTCCCAAGGATGAAAGAGTTTGCCCATCTCTAGTTCCAAGCTACCACCTGATCAAAGTATAAGCTACCTTTTTATCTAGTCCCAAAATAGTCCCATCTGATCAAAGTTTAAGCTACCTATTAAGCTAGTCCAAAATAATCACATCCTTCCTTCCTCTTTCTCAAGTTCTTTATATGTTAAGATATTTGTTACTAAATCAATGCTGTTATATGGTGGAGGAAACTGACTGTAGCAGTGACATAACAGCACCAGAGCAGCAGAGCTGCAGCTTCTGCAGGTGGCCTGCACTAGAGCATAATTTACTGTGATGACACCAAAGCCTGAAGACTTTTATACAGGCTGAATCACCTAAAACGTGCACATCAGATATTGTGGAAATTGAAAATGCTATTCATGTGCGGTTTTCACAGAATGTATTGGTAGTCAGGGGTCCTTACTGTTAGCCAATAAACAGATTATAATAATACATAGGAAGTGTATTTTTTGTGTGAACATAAACTTTTTAAAATGAAACAATGCCTGTTGACATAAACAAATTAAAAGTAGGATAAATTAGAATGTCAGTGGTGTTTGTAGCAGGATTCTAGTGCGAGTTGTTTATGAGATACCATATTTTGAAAAGTTTCCACACTGACATTTGTTTATGCCATTCAACCTGTGCAGTTGCTAGGTACAATGTTGTTTTGTTGACTTATGGTGTGATTCTGTGCTCCTTGAGTGCATTGTGATTTGCTAGTCAATCAGTGTATGTCAGACCAAACAGTAGATCGTGAGTAGATGATGGGATTTACCAATGCAGAAAAAGCCAACATGCTCATGGTGTATATAGAGCATAGGAGAAATGCAGTTTGTTCTTGTATGGCATATGGAGCAAGATATCCCAATAGATGTCAGCCATCTTGGCAACTGCTTACGATATGGTAGTGTAGCATCTAGACAATGAAATAGAAGGAAACAAGTGATGACAGAAGAGGAGAAAATCAATGTTGTTGCTGCTGTTGCAGTTGATTTGAATGTTTGCTCCCATTCAGTGGCATTAGTCAAGCAAGTGTACTATGCATTCTCCATCGACATAGGTGCCATCCCTATCACATTTCTCTCCATCAAAAGCTGATCAGAACTGGTTATGAGAATCGTGTTAACTTCTGTACATCAGCATTAAGACAGGATACTCCATGTGTATCATGTGTCTAGTATAGTGATGAAGTCACATTTATCAATCATGGCCAGATAAACAGCTGAAACATGCACCGCTGGTCTGTGGGGAATCACCGTTGGCTTTGTCAGATGAAATGTCAGAATCCATGGAGAGCAAACATGTGGTGTGGGATACTGACCATCAGCTCATAGGCCTGTTTTTATTAGACGCAACACAGAACATGCACAAGTATTGCAGCCTCCTAAGAGACCATCTTCCACAGATACTAGGGGACGTTCCTCTGCAGAGTAGGGGGAACCTGTGGTACCAACATGATGGTTGTCCAGCACATAGTGCATGAAGTACTACACTATTTCTTCATGAATTGTTTCTAAATTGTTGGAGAGGATGTAGAGGAACAGTACCTTGGCTGGGCCATTCCTCGGATTTGATGTTGGTAGACTTTTTTCTGTGGAGAAAGTTGAAACATGCTGTCTACAAGGACATATCATCTACCCTGTGATATGCAATGATGTATTTACTCCAGCCTGCTCGAATGTCTCTGCTGAAATACTGGCACATGTGCAGCAGTCATTCCATAGCAGACTGGAAGTGTGTATTGTCACTGCCAGAGATGCAACCTGTGATGGCAAGTTGTCTTTTTAGTGGTCAGAATCTACATAACTTGTGTATGCATTTGTGTTGTGTGTGCTACCACAGGTATTGTGCAAGTGTCGGTGTGTCAACTTTTCAAAAGACAGTATCTCATAAATGACTAGCACTAGAATCCCACAACGAACATCACTGACATTATATTTTACCCTACTTTTAGTTTTTTTTAAATGTCAGTAGGTATTGTTCCATTTAAAATAGTGTATGTTTGTGCAAAAAATACATTTTATAAATATTATTACAATCTGTTGATTGGCTAACAACATGAGCCTCTGACTACCATTCCATTCTGTGAAAGCCACACATAATAGCATTTTCCAATTCCACAATAGTTACAGTGCAAGTTTTAGATGAATGACCTCGTATACCTTAGCAAAATATTCCTTGTATTCTGTGATAATAATGTATCAACTGACAAAGATCAGACTTTTCCATTACAGTGGCCAATAGGGTTTTTCAAACAAATAATGTACATGATGCTGGTAGCTTAGTTATGGGTCCTAAATTGGAAAATGAAATTTGTCTTTGCCTATCAGGCCCAGTTTCTTATGACACACTACCCTCTATCTACCAACATCCTTGGAATCAATGCACTTTGGTTACTTGTTGTGTATTTATTTATCTTGGCAATATTATCGCCATCAGGACATGATAGTCGTTATGTCGTGTGTCATAAAAGGACTCACATCTTATATGAAATCCATCACTTTGAAATAATTATGACTTAAACTGTGGAAATATTAGTAGGTGCACCAGAAAAATACACAGCTTATATTCATTCATGAAAAGCAGAACAAGAAAGACCAATTACAGGCAGTTAGATTTACACTGTGGGCACTGGCAGCAATGGAACTGAAAGATGAAATGAAATGGGGAGAGAAAGATGAATGCGACAGAACACAAGTAATGAAGAGAAGGAGGAAGAAAGAGGTGTGACTGACTAGGAAACTATAAGAAAAACAAGCATTAATGAGAGAAGATGGGGGCATTTGCTTTACTTTTTGATGGAGAAAACTTGGCCTCTTACAAGGTAGAGCAATTGTCCGATGACATGATGGAGGATGAAATAGGAGTTGAGATGGTAAATATAGGGAATCTACTACTACAATCACAGTTTAAAAGAGCTTTGGAAACTTGTAATAAAATACAATGGAAAGAATAGATAACATTTGTTTGGTACTTCTAAAATCATTGAAGGAAGCAGCAACAAATTAACTCAAGTTGGTGCGTAGAATATATGAGACTGGACACATACTATCACACTTTTGGAACATATCATCCACATGATCCTGAAAATAGCAAGAGCAGATAGGAGCGAGAACTATCATTCAATCAGCTTAACAGTTCATGCATCTACAGGGTGTATATGCGGACAAGAAATAAAAATTCCCGAATTTTTCCCAGATTTCTCGATTAAAATTACTCTTTACCCTGGGTGAAGATACACTTTTTCTGTGTTAAGTGACAGTATATTTTTCCTTGGAAGTGTAAAACTTATCAATCCTTTGAATGGTTATGGTTCTATACACTGGCGTAGTACTTCTCGGGTCTTTAGAAAGCCAAACTCAGTTTAAAAAAAAAAAAAAAAAAAAAAAAAAAAAAAAAAAAAAAAAAAATGGAGAAATCTTTGATGTGGAGCAACATGTATGCTGATATTTTTGTATAACGAAAGTGTAAATTTAAATTCCACTAAACGCCACATGTTACTTTCCGAGGCATTGAAATCAAGCTTGCAATGCGCTTTTGTAGCCAGTCATACTCATGTCACGTGGGTTTGCCAGCCAATGACAGAGGATATTTGAGCATAGGACATGTGATGTAGATTTTGTCACAGCCTGCTAGATAAAATGAAATAGACCTGTCTAATATTGCAGCTATTGTAACACACACCAAATAAACGAGACTGTTTTGGCACAAATGGTCATAACATGAGGAGAAAATATAATTCACAAAGTACCAATATCAAATGCTTACTAGGCCTACTAAAAGCAAAAAGTTTTATGTTCAGAAATAGTTTCACATTTCATTCATATGCTCCAGCTTCTCAAGCATGAAAAGTAGTTGTATGAAATTCTTATCTAAATTTGGAATCGTCTTATTCTTCCATAATTTGTGTGATGTCCCTATTTCTTCCTCATTCTACCAAACAATCTTGTTATCACTAATTCTATAACTTATTCTCCGGTTAACTTTGCTAACCCTGCCATAATCAACAGTTTAGTTATCCCGCATTTATTCTCCGGTTAGGTGTTATTACGTGTTCATACAATGTGTTTACCACACTGCTACTGGGGACAGTACAACTGGTCCTTACTAGTGTAGAAGTCTGGCTAAAAATTTTCTATCAAAATTTCATTTTCTTGGATACACCAAGAAGAAAATACGTAATCTTTCTTATCTATCATTCCTGTTAGTCATTTATTTCCACTCTGGTAGTCTGAATCTATGCATTTCACTGGTAATTATAAAAATGCTGATCATTCGCAAACACAGTCAACCACATAAACATACAGTGATTCACATTCACCTGTTCAGCTTCATTCCACTCAGCTCGTTTAGCCCCATCCCCTTCTATCTACAGAAAAGTTTATTTCTAGATGTGACGGGATTCCCCTGGCAGATACATGACGTACACTATACACACATTCAAAATTCAACTTATGATTCATTCAGAAATAAACTTAGAATATGTTCTAAAATGTTAAAAAACCAAAAGGGATGCGTTTCAAAATCATATGAATAACTGACAGCCCAACGTGCGCTGGATACTAGGCGCTTTGTGAAACAAGGTTTTTACCCTCAAAAATATGAATTTGGTGGCCGCATCCCATTCCCTGAAATTGCTGCCTGGGGGAAGATACCTCACTTTGCCCCCAGTAAATCTGGCAACTTGCACGCACCAGTAAAATTTTTCTGGGTAGCATTTTGCTGCTGCTGCAGCTGCTGCTTATACAGCTAACAGACACACTTCTGTAACCAGAAGCGGGAGAAGGTACTACACATGTGTGACTCAACTGCACATGCACATGAGCTCACCCGCAACTGCTCAAACGAATCTAAAGTAAACAGTTGAGACGTCATGCTCATCAGAGACGGAGGCAATTTGTTGTTATGAAGCACTGAACAGTCTTCCTAAGGCCTTTAACACATTTTGCTGTTGGCAGATGCTTGTATGAGCACTGTATTTAGTTGTTGTATATAGCGTATTTCCTTTGCAACTTAAGTCTTATTTTCATTTGTTTTTTCCTCTTGTCCATGTTTTATTGCTGCAGTACTATTCTGCAGTAGTGGGATACATAATATCCTTTGTTAGAGTATTGTTTCTTATCACTTAAAATTACAAAAATTTAACTGAAAGCTAAAACAAAAAAAATTACTGGAAGTCCAAATAATTCCCGGGCTTATCCAGGTTTTCTCTTGTATGAAAAATTATCGAGTTTCTCCTGGATCTCCCAGGTGTCCTGGGTCGTATACACCCTTATCTAAATTGTTGACAAGAATAATATACAGAAGGATGGAAAAGAAAACTGAGGATCTAAAAATGGGAAGTCAAGGTTGGAGCATCAAAAATATTATGAAAAGGATAGATTACTACTCACAATAAAGATCAGTGAGTAGCAGTCTACCCTTTTCATAATATTGTTAAAATTGAGGATCTGTTAGATGATGATCAGTATGGTTTTAGGAAAGGTAGAGGCACCAGAGAGGCTATTCTGACACTGTGTCTGAGCATAAGAAAAATCAGGACAACTTCATAGGGCATGTCAACATGGAAAAAGCATTTGACAGTGTAGAATGGTGTAAGATGTTCAAAATTCTGAGGATTATAGGAGTAAGCTGTAGGGAAAGCCAGGTAATATACATCATACATAAGAAACAAAGTGAACACCAAGAATGGAAGCACAAGAAAGCAGTGCTCAGATTAAAAAGAGTTTAGGACAGGGATGCAATCTTTTGTCCCTAATGTTCAGTCTATACACTTAAGAAGCAATGACAAAAATAAAAGAATGGATTTACAATTCAGGTTGAAGTGTAACGAATGAGAAGATTCACTTATGATATTGCGATCAGTGGAAGTGAAGAGGAACCAAAGGACCTTTTGATTGGCATGAACAGTCAAATAAGTAGCTAATAAAGATTAATGATAAATTTTAAAAAATCAAAACTAATGAGAAGTAGCAGAATTGAGATTACTGATAAAACTATAAATTTAAAAAAAGCAAAAGTAATAAGAAGTAGCAGAATTGAGATTACTGATAAACTTAACATCAAAACTCGAATTCTTTTACTTTGGAAGCAAAATAATACAAGACAGATTAAGTAAGGATGTAAAAAGCAGATCAGCAGAGACAGAAGTAGTCCACTAGTATCAAACTTCAGCCTTAATTTAAGGAAGAAATTTCTGAGAATGTATGTCTGAAGCACAGGAGTGCATGGCACTGAATCATGGCTTGTGGGGGAACTAGAAGGGAAGAGAATCGAGGCATCTGTGATGTGGTGCTATAGAAGAAAGTTGAAAATTAAGTGGAATGGAAAAATAATGAATGAGTAGGCTTTACACATAGCCATCAAATAAAAGAACATACTACCTACACTAGGCTTTCCCATCATCTTCTGGAGTGTTGCTGTGCAGCATGGGAAATGTATCAGACAGGATTGACTGAGGAAATCAAAAAAGTTCACAGAAGGGCAGTTCATTTTGTAATATCAAGAAATGGGAGAGAGGGTGTCACTGATGTGATATGTGAGTTGGGATGGCAGTCATTAAAAGAAAGGTGTTTTTCATTGCAGTAAGATGATTTGACAAAATTTCAGTCACAAACTTTCTCCTCCAAATCTGAAAATATTTTGGTGGTGTCCACTCACATATGGAGAAATGATTACAAAAATAAAATAAGGGACATCAGAGTTCTCATGGAAAGATTTAAGCATTTACCATATTTACTCTAATGTAAGCCGCACTCGAATCTAAGCCACACCTGAAAAATGAGACTCGAAATCAAGGAAAAAGTTTATCCGAATCTATGCCACTCCTGAAATTCAAGGTGAGAGAAAAATTTTAGACCGCTCCTCTAAATCGAAACAAAGTTGGTCCATTCTAACGTGAAACAGAATTGAGGTTGAATGGATGAAGATACAGCTGCAGTAGTTTGGTTCGAGTCATAAGGTTAACAATTAAGCTTTACTACGTAGCCATTGCTATGTGTCAGCTGTTCTGTCTGTATTTATATGGGTACCCTTCCTTTTTTATGTGCATCTTCTGGTTCGAATCGATTGCTTATTTTGTTTTGTTCTGATAAGTGCCATTCTCTTTGTTATAGGTGTTTACATCACTCTAAGCTGAAAATTCAGTATTGTTCTGTGTCATGCATTGTTTGTCGCATTCTGATAATGAGTGTTTACAGCCTGTCGCCGCTTGCGGCGTGGCTTGCTTAGTGCACGCTACCGCCGCTTACAATAAAAGAAGAGGAATTATCTCATTAGCGAAACAATGGCAAGAGACTGCTATTTGTTGTTACTTACACTGCTGCTTTCTCTGATAATGACCAACAAGAACCAAATAATAGCTGTGTATGATAGATGTTCTGAACAAGAGTTTGGCAAAAAATTTTCTCCATTTGAAAATCTTTGCAGACGCCTCTTTAGTACATTCCATTCTGCACAGAAATTAGAGTCACCTTAGATTTAAAAATTTAGTCAGTTGCCATGCTTCATTTCTGACTGTATCACTATTCAGCATAAGAATGATATGAATATAAACATGACAAGATATGTATATTCATCCACGTTTTCTGTTGTCTTGGTCTAGTTTTGTAGTTTATTAGGCAGACAGGATTTAAATGAGATAGCAGCAAACACGAAAGAATACATTGCATAATGTTTACATTCTTCTACTTTTTCTTTTAATTTATTTACTGATGCAGAGGTTTTGGCGCCAGTATTTATCTTTGTGCCTGCAAAGCATACCTGTGTTGCGCTACATATATTTGACGGCAGAAGTTAGTTGTAGTGACACCTACCAACATTTTTCAGAACTTCTGCTTACTTTGCACTCGATTCTAAGCCGCAGGCAGTTTTTTGGATTACAAAAACCGGAAAAAAAGTGCGACTTAGATTCGAGTAAATACGGTATTTTCCTGACTTGCTCTTTGAGAGTAGAACAGTAGAGGAATAGCTTGAAAGATTGAAGGTGATTTGATGAGACCTCTTCCAAGCACTTAATTGTTAATTTCAGAGCAGTCATGTAGATGTAGACATAGAAAACACTGACAAGAAGAAAGAACAGAATTATAGGCCATTTGTTAAGACATCACAAAATAACTTCCATTGTGCTAGAATGAGCTCTAGAGGGTAAAAACTGCAGGAAAAAACAGAGATAGGAACAGATCCAATAAATAACTGTGGACCTATGGTGTAAGTGTTACTGTGAGATGAAGACGTTAGCACAAGAGAGGAACTTGTGTTGGGCCACATCAAACCAGTCAGAAGACTGATTCACCTCCCCACCCCCCACCCCTCCCCACCCAAAAAAAGAAAAAAATACCATGTTCGTGCTTTGGTGTTTACAGAAACTCGACTTACATACACCATAAAAGTTGAATGTTCATAAGTATTCAGTAGGGCTAGGTTTGTTGTACTTCTTTCCCATTGAATGGTATTTCAGCTGGCTTAGTCTTTCTGATTCAGGATTTTACTCAAAAATCTATATCTTAGTGCCTGTCATTACTGTGTCCAAAAAGTCAGTGTTACTTCCATAACATTCCAATGGCTCATGACACTTCAGCACACAGATTTCCTTCTGTTCATCTGTCAGCACTTTTCTTATCCCTAAGTTGTCTCTCAAAATGCAATAAACATTCAATTTTTGAACACTAAATCTTCTGCTATCATTCTTATGCTCTGGAATTCAAAACTTTCTGCAATTTATCCACATGTTCATGCATTTGAGATGCTTTAGGCATTCATTGTCATTTATGTTTTCGTGGTCCTGGCAGAACATCTTGTGCCACTCATGAATTCTTCACTGAAAGCTTCTTGATCCAGGCCCACCCTCTCAGGGCATAATTACCATTTCATACTCCTTAAGAAGCTAGCAAATAAAGGTGTAAGAGGAATTGCAAACAAATGGTTAGAATCTTACCTGTCAAACAGACTACAAAAAGTTGAAATTAATTTTGAAAAAAAGAATACAACCACCCATCAATGTACTGTCCACTCCTCTGACACAATGCCTATTAGATATGGTGTGCCACAAGGCTCAATCCTGGGACCCATACTGTTTCTGCTATACACTGATGACATTAGCATGAAGCTTGCTCCAGGACATACCACACTATTTGCTAATGACATGAGTATACTAATAACAGGTACTGATACAGAGGACCATAACCATAATATTAAACCGCTTATGTCATAACTCAGCTAACAGTTCAATGAGAAAAAACTAATTATAAATATACAGAAAACAACGTACATCAAGTTCAGACTCTCATCCCAAAAACAAGAAATGCCCAATGCGATTCTAAATAACCAAGAGCTCGTGTATGTGGACTCTGTCAAGTTTCTTGGCATACGGCTTGAAGAAAATCTTAAGTGGGAGACTCACACAAATAATATCTCAAAAAAGCTATCGACTGTGTGTTACATTTTAAGGATACTCAAAAAATCTGTCACAAAATCCGTTCTCATACATGTATATTATGCTTACTTCCACTCTACATTACAGTATGGAATCATATTTTGGGGGAACTCACCTGGGGGTGGATATATTTCCAAAATGCAAAAAAAAAGGCAATACGCATAATATGTAACCTAAGACATAACAAATCCTGCAGACAACATTTCAAAACAAATGGCATTATGACACTGCCCTCTGTTTACATTTATAATATCGTCTCATTTGTCAAGTCATACCTGTTAAACAATGACTGCACATTAAAATTCAATGGAGATATTCATAACTATGCAACAAGCAGCAATCTGACCTCCATATGATTCAGTCCAGAACTACCAGCTACCAGCAGAACTACCAGCTACCGAAAAAGTGTTTTAAATGTTGGGATACAAATGTATAATACTTTGCCAAATGAAATCAAAGCAACAAATAACCCAAGAGCCTTCACACATAATTTAAAAAAATATCTGTTGGACCAATGCTTTTATACAGTTGATCATCTTTTTTAAAGGGGTTAAAATTGTAAACAATTTTATAATAAACATTCAATTAGGTCTGAAAATTATATACCGTGCATGTCTATGAAATATACTAAATTATTATATACTGTCCATGTCTATGAAATATACTGGATTATATTACTATTAAATTTGTATTGGCTGTTTGTATTTTACTGTACAACATTTGTATTTACTGTTTTGTTAAAGATAGATAATTTCCTCATTACAAAATAATGTAAAATCAATTTATTAAAAATTACTTGCAAATATGTTCGCTTGATGTGTCCAATATCATATGTACAACCGTACAGTTCTATGATTTGTATTAACTGTTTTGTTTAAAATAGATAATTTCCTCACTACAAAATAATGTAAAAATCAATTTGTAAAAATTCTTTGTAAATATACTCTCTTGACCTGTCCAATATCACATGTACAACTGTACAATACTATGATTGCCTGGATCAAAAAAATACAATACAATACAATGAAATACCATTTTTTTGTTTAATGCAAAATTAAATTGCATATTGCTGCTCAATTAACTTTTGCATCTTGAATCCTGATGCATCACCAAAACACACTATGCACAAAGCATTATCTTCACTCTTTCACTGCTGTATGTGACTAATACAAATCCCATTCATTAGCTGAGACCGTCCATCACCATTCCCACTGAAAATCTCATAACTCTACCCCTTCTAGTCACTGGTAAATTTTATTTTGGAAACTTTTGTAACAAATTCCGTATAAGTGCTGACGGCCCTCATCAGGTTTATCTTTTCTAACAGCTATAAGAAATGTATAGCTCATAAGATGAACAGATGCAGAGTAATGTTTCAGACAAGAGATTTGTGAGAAAGATTAGTTGATGGAAAGTAAGACTCAGTTCTTTGTAATAGGTGGCCAAGGACTGGACATTACAATGTACTACTAATAATTCTGTCACATGTTTTTGGGTGACTGAATCACTTCAGAAACAAAATGAAAGTTATGCCAAATTCCAATTTCCCTTTCACCATAAAACCAGTTTGTAACAATGAAGAATTATGAGTACAAGTGACTCCTGAGAATGTGACAATGGGTGAACATGTATATAGTGATGAACACACAGAAGGAAGAGAAACAAATAGGTATTCTGATCCAATATTTCAAAGCCCCTGCTGTCTGCAGAGACAGGGATGACCACAACTGTGGAAGAAAATAGACTGCTAAGAATAGACTATTGCTTGGGACAGTAAAATTAAGAATATTAACTGTAATAGGAAAGGGTCAATCAATCACAGGTGGACTTACTTATATGGTAGATGTTAGGACTCATATCAGAAAATGTAGTGACCAAATTACAAGATTACCAGTTTGTGTTTTTGACTGCATAACATATATTTATGAAGATACCTGTTCAAATAAAAGGGAGATCAGAATGGCCTGTGATCATTTTATTTTGATTTACAAGTTCATTAATCACATCAAAGACAGTATTTTGAATATGTAGCCCCAAAAACTCACTCGGTACTTTCTGTCAAGACCTTAAATTATTATTCCACCACATATTAGCCAGCTGAACTCACCCAATATAGATGATTTAAATAAAAGAATCAGTCCTATGTGTTACCATCTTTTAATGTCACTAATGGAAGTACAAACCACTTTCCCTTTTGTGATTAAACAATGCGTGTATTAACATCATTAAACAAGTCTCTACTTAATTTTATTAACACTGATGTTAACACACTACTACAATAAACAGTTTGCTAGATGTTGTTTTATGAATAAAGCTTTGAACCTGCAGACAACAAGATGGAATACCTGCTGCATAGATAAATATGCTGCTGAGTATGTGATAGTTGGAACAAATCTGTACCATAGTGTCACCTCCATTCATATTTCGAGAATGTTACTCTGAAAATCGTGTATCTTATGTACCAGGCTGATGGTGTTCTGGGTGCTACAGTGTGTGCTGTATACTTCACAAGAAAGTGAAACAGCATAGATATGTTCTTTAATTGGTGTGCTCACAGAGTATGCTGAAAAAAATAATAGTTTCACTTTCTGTTACCAGGAGAAAATGTGGGGCTGTAAGCAGCCAAAATGTGAACTGTTTCCTGTTTCGATGTCAGTATGTTGTTTCTCACTTGGCAACATGTATTGATTTCCTTTGTGAAGTGACTGTAGCTGTAAAGAGTTAAGAAGGTTGAAGTTTTCCACATGAAATGGAATGTATATTGAGAAGCAAGGCCGTGCACTGCTGGTAAAGTTGTTTTAACAGAATGGCAGCAATAGCAGTGCTCCATTTCAGGAATACCACTGACAGAACCTATCACTGGCAGAACCAGCTGTGAAGAGGCTAAAGTATATGATCAAAAAATTTGAAGAAACAGGTGAATTAGGTGGTGCAGAAGGGAGAGGGAGGCAGTCCATTCCCATGACAATTGTTAATGAAATTGCTGCAGCTATAGCCAACTGTGCAGCAATGCCTCAAATTCTGCAGCAGCGCTCAAGCAGTGTCATGGGGAATTGTATGTCCCCTGGTCAAAAGCGCAAAATATTTTGTGGTGCATTTTACACTGATATCCCTACAAGATTCAGAATGTGCACCAAATGAAGCCTCAAAATAGGCTACAATGCTGTGACTTTGCCCTTCACTTTTTGGCATGCATGATAATGGATGACATGTGGCCAGGGGATTATTCTTTGAAGAGACAAGGTGCATCTCATTTTGCATGGTGCCATGAAAGTGCAGAACTCTTGCCTATGGGGCTCTGCTCCACCACATGTTGTGCACGAACATTCATTGCACTCATCCTTTGTGAATAAACTCCTTCATTCTCGGTATGTTTTTCTTTGAGGATAAGATACCTCATAGGCTTGTTAGGTGTACAATGACATCTGCACTTTATAAGAACCTCCTTTGCAACAAATGATTCCAGCTTCACAAGAATTCAGATATGTCCATAGAACTATTTCCATGCAAGATGGGGCGACATCACATGTCATTTGCCAGGTAAATGTCATGTGACTAGGGCCTCCCGTTGGGTAGACCATTCGCCGGGTGCAAGTCTTCCGATTTGATGCCACTTCGGCAACTTGCATGTCGATGGGGATGAAATGATGATGATTAGGACAACATGACAACCAGTGTCTGAGCAGAGAAAATCTCCGACCCAGCCAGGAATCGAACCCGGGCCCTTAGGGTTGACATTCTGTCGCGCTGACCACTCAGCTACCGGGTATGGACATTTGCTAGGTGAAAGATTTCCTTTGAGAAACCATCAATAACAACCACATCATTTCTAGGCAATCACTTCTGGTTGTGGTGATATTTGAAAGATGTATCTGGACTCTTCCTCATCTGAAGGATAGCATATGAGGATGTATCACTCCAATTAGACTGATTATGCTGTGAGGAACTGTCGACCATACCATGTTAGGGATGCAGCATACTGCTGGGTCGGGAGACCATATGGAACACATGTAACTTGTGACTATATGACTATATTCTTCCCTTTTTTTCTGCTCCCACACCACAATGTGACTGCTTACAGTGCCATATTTTCACCTGGTGACAGACAGTGGAACTATTTCTTTTTTTTTTATTTTTTTTTTTATTATTATTTTTTTTTTTATTAAGAATACTCCATGAATGCACCGTTTAATGAACATACCTACAATGTTTCAGCATCCTACAATGTATACAGCTCACACTGTTGTTTGGGGTAATTTATTTGACATTTCTTTCTACTTTTTTAATTTTCTATAATATATTGGAAATGCATTTTTCTATTTTCAAACTTTTCGTCTATTAGTAACTGGCAGATATTTAAGCATTTAACATTATTTAGATAACAAAACTTCATTACAAAATTATACACAAGCTTGTTTAATTGAATTATTACCAAAAAATATTTTTTGTGTATTGAATATAATATTTTTTGGCAAATGCAACCTTAAAAATTCTGTAAATATTGATTGCTGACTCATTGCACTGCGTCATGCTATCTTTGTTTACTGTGTGAGTGTAGTAGTATTTGGGGACAGAGGTGGCAGGGAAAGTCTGAGACTTGGTTGCATGTAAGATGGACTATAATTTTTATCTTGTAAACGGAATACTGTCAAAAATGTGTGTATTTAAAATGTTATTTTTGTACATCATCAATTATGTGAATTATGTGAAAGAATATAAATACATCCATTTGGAAACCAGTGTTTAATTTTAAGAGTGACCATCTATGCCAAATCTATTGTATGATAATAATGAGAAATGAATTATTGGCTGCAAAGAAGCTATGAGCAATACAATGACAATTTATTCTTAAGAACACAGTATCTACACAGAAACTGCAAGCTGATCAGAACAAACCACCATAATTTCTGTGATATGAACGAGTCACTGATTTACACAATCACAAAACACATCAGAATCAAACAGTTAATGTAAAAGGTGTTCTATAATAGCTTACAGATTAATTTTTATGCACTGTGTTCCACACTAGCTACCTGAAGATAAAGATCCAAGAAATAGTTGTCACCTAGTCCCCGTTTCCTCCCACCCTCTCCACAACAGCCTCCCAATGCTCCCCTGGCATTCTTGTCCTATTGCCTAGTCCCTGCATGCTCCACCAAACACTGCTCTTCTCTCCCCCAACCCAACAGGACTAAACATAAAAGCTTGAGGAAATAACTAAACAATGTAAGAGGAAGCATCAATGAGTTTGGAACTAAATTCAGAAATCACATTTGAGGTATTACACACTAAATGTAACTAGAAATTGTAAAAGTGGTTAGTTTTCAAAGAATTGCTAGAAACATAGTGTTAAATAAGTAAATATATTCAGAAATATTAGGATGGAAGTACAAAATAGTTCAGGAAACATCTAAATGAAACAGAAAAAAATGGAATAACTGCAGATAAACAGTGATAGAGATGGGGAAGAGTTCTTCTTGTGAAGAAGGAATGAGGGTCAATTTTAACATATGAGAAGAAGCAGGTATTGTATAAAAATATTTCAAAATATTCAGTTCATAGCTCTGACTTTACAATAGTATTTGCAAGTGAAATAAAGTATCAGTAAAGGCATAGAACTAACATGTGCATAAAATCAATGATTAATGATCTGTCACATGATCTGTTTAAAATGTTGTTTGTGGGTTATCACAGTAGAAATTTACTTTAATCTATGGATTATGTTCTCACAACTCTTCAAATGAAGAACACATAAACAATTTAAAGTAGATATGTTTTGATGAAAAGCACTAACACACAATAAGAATAGTAAAAAGAACATGAACCACAACAATACCAGCTACTTAGCTAAAATGCAAATTACATCCACATCTGCCAAATGCCCAAATGTAGGAAATAGAAGTACTTTGGAAATGTAATGAAGAATCAAATGTTACCAATTGAATTTTCTATAATGGAGGGAACAAAATTTCTTGTTTTCAACACTGTTTTATCATCTTGGACTCAGCGTTTCTCAGAGAGTATACCATTACAAACAACTCCCAGAGTGTTACTACAGAGTATATGGATGCAGAGTATTCTTCTCCAAATATAGTGAAAAAAGTGCATAACAGACTAATATTACATGCTAAGAGCAGAGAACAAATGAAGGTCAAGTCAAATATCTACACTTGGCAGGAAAGGAAATTCCTCATGCATCAGAGATATGAAGCAGTGAGCAACAAACAAGCAAACTGAAAAAATTCAGCACACATGAGCTTTTGTATTCACCAGTTATTTTCTTAAAGTGTTGAACAGTGGTTCCAGAGTAAGATGATTCCACAAGCAAGGGAATCTGGATGGTTATGCAGACTAGTAATTCTGCATGCTCTGATCATCATTTATTATATCATCTGTAATTAGAATGGGAGCATTTTGCAAAGAATATTCCCCACTTTTCACAGTTTTATACAGACTTCTGTTATTAGACACATAATTTATAAATCATTTCTGAGAACTTACCACCAATGGGGGCAGCAAAACAGCTAGCGACACCAACAGCACAAGCTGCTGCCAACATCTCACAGTTGCGTGATTCATTTTCATAAATACCCTGGAACGATGTCACCAGCTTTGATAACAGCTGAGCAGTAATACTTGCTATGTGTACAAAAGGACCCTGTGTGAAATCAAATGTCTTTGTTAGCATATAGTTTTAATTTAAACAAATTTTAATGTGAGGACACATTTCAAGTGTTCGTTACACAGAGGAAAACAGTAAATGATATGGATACTAATAAATAATGGAAGGAGTAAAGGTGACAACTCACTGCGTAGCTGGATGGTTGACAGGCAAATAAACAAGACCGTAAACACTGTTAAGCTTTTAGACATTGTTCTTCTCCAGAGTTAACTATTACAGAATATTTATACCAGGTGTGCATGTACAAAATGTGGATTTCAGACAACAGGTGTTGTACCAGTGCAGTTTGTGCTATAAAGATTTGACACTGCACCATTTTTTGAGTCATCAACAAGTATCAGACATGCACAAGTGATAAATTGGAAAAGTGTGTGCGTAGCATTGTGTTCAATATTTTGAAATTTATACTGAGCAAAGTGCATTCATTGACAGCCTTAATTTTTTGTTTTCATTAGAAGAAAACTGCTGCTGAATCACGCCAATTACTTTGAGAATCTTATGGTGAACATGCCCCATCACATGATATGTGTGAACAATGGTTTCAGCATTTCAAAAGTGGTGACTTCAATGTTGCAGACAAAAAAATGCAAAACTGCAAAAAAATACAAAGATGTGGAACTGGAAGAATTGTTGAACGAAGATGATTTGCAAACACTAAAACAACTCACCAAGCAATGGAGTGTTAGTCAACAAGCTATTTCCAATTGGTTTCAAGATTGATAGATAGGTACCACATGAGGTGAACAACAGGCAAATGGAAAAGTGTGAAACCACATGTGAGATTTTGGTCACTCGGTACAAAAGGAAGTCATTTTTGAGTTGTATAGTTACAGGGGATGAAAAGTGGATTTATTTTGAGAATCTCAAGTGCAAAAAATCATGGGTAGACCAAGGCATACCATCCACATCAACCATTAGAGTAAATTGCTTTGGCAGAAACACAATGCTCTGTGTTTTGTGGGACAAGAGGGTGTGGTCTAGTATGTGCTGTTAAAATCTGGGGAAATGGTTAATAATAAATGTTATCATCAACAATTGACCAAAATGAACCATTTGCTGCTTGAAAAAAGGCCACAATACTGACAGAGGCAGCACAAAGTCATTTTTCTTCATGACAATGCTCCTTCACCTACGCCAAAATCAGTTCGTGGCACATTGGAAGCACTCGGCTGGAAAGTTCTACCCCAGGCAGCTTACTCACCACCCTTGGCTCTTTCCAATTACCACTTGGCTGCATTGATGGGTCATGCACTTGCTGAGCACTGATTTGATTCATACAAAGATGTGAAAAATGACTCGCTCAATGGTTTGCAGCAAAAGGGGACATTTTTACTGGTGTGGTATTCACAAATTGCCCAAACGTTTGGAAAAATGTACAACAAATGATGGAGCATTCTTTGAATAAAGCATTATTTATCATTCTGCTGGATTTAACATTTTTAGACAAAAAATCTGCATTTCATACATGTACACCTGGTACACACATGGCTACATTGTCTTAGTTACATTGCACCAACATAGCAGCTTGGCTGAGATGAGTGGTTGTATCAGGTGGGGTGTGGAGTAAGAAATGTTGGAGGTAAGGGTAGCTGATGACTATGAAGTAGAAGTAGCAAGCTCCCTCTGCCCTAGCACAGGCAGAGGGAGTTGTGTGTGGCACACAATGAGGAGAAGGAGTGGATCGGGAGAGATGTGCAAGTGAAGAATGTATGAAGTGGAAGTCTTGGCCACAGAAGTGAAGTGGAGGTGAGTGAGGGACAGGGGCTAGTGGTGACTGAGGCCAAGGAGTTTGTTGTACTCAAGGATGTGTTGTAATTTAGAGATTCTGGTTTGGGGGGGGGGGGATAAGAATACATTTGGTATCAGCTATGCAGCAGCCACTGAAGTTGAGCATGTAGTGCTCAGCTGCATTTTATGCCAGTGGGTGATCAATTGTCAGTTCTGATCTTGGTCACAATTTTGCAGTGACCATACATTCAGGTGGAGAGTTGATTGGGGATCATTTCCACATAAAAGGCTGTGCAAAAGTTGGTATGTAATGTGACTGCTGTAACCAATAGCCTCACCTCTGACAGTGTAGGATATGTCTGTGATGGTACTTGAATAGGATTTGATAGTTGCGTGCATAGAATCAGTCTTGCACCTGGGCCTTCCAAGAGGTGTGACTAGTGTGACAAGGGGTTGGGAGTGGGTGTGGCATAAAGGTGAGTGAGGATATTACTTAGATTGGGATGTCAGAGTACCACTTTGGGATAGATGGGAAGGAATGTGGGTAAGATGTTCCTCATTTCCAAGCTTGACATTGCATAGTCAATGAACTAGAAAAATATGTAGCTGAATTGTTCCAGTCTGAGGTGATACTGGTCAAGGAGGAAGCTGCTCCTTTCCAGGTGGATAAGAAGGGAGCTGCTCCTTTTCATATGTTTCATAGGGATGGTTGGTGGATTAGGGGCATGTGCTGATATGACACAGAGTATCTAGTTTGAAGGGTAATGCTAGCCTGTGTAGCCCTTAGCAAGACCTTCAGCTTATCACTGCAGATATGCTATCCCTGGGTGGCCAGCCCACGTGGGAGACATCTTTTAGAGTTGAAGGGATAATTTCTATAAAAATGGGAACTGTTTATGGTTAGTGGGCTTGATTTGAATAAAGGTTGCTACTGTGTTATAGAGCAGGTAGAAATCAACATCGAGAACATAGGCACACTGTACTGAAGAGGCCAACATGAAGCGGATAGGAGGAGGGTGTTGGGGCTGAGAAGGAAGAAGAATAAAGTATCATAGGCCTCGGCCACATCATGAAGATATCATCACTGAACCTCAACCAGATGAGGGGTTAATGATATTAGAGGGCCAGAAAGAATTCCTCTAGAAGACCTATAAATAGGCTAGTGTAAGATGGTGCCATGTGGGTACCCATGGCTGGCTGTCCCGCAAATTTATTTATACATCTTTCCCTACAAGAAGTAGCTATGGGGAAGGATGTAGTTTTTCAGATGTGTAATGAATCCAGCAGTGGATTTGGAGTGAACAGGAGATTGGGAGATATAGTGTTTGGTTGTGAAAATGTCACTGGCATGGGGAATGTTGTGGAGGGAGGTGGCATCAGCATTGACAAATAGGCTTTTTTAGCCATCATCATAGAAGATAAAACCTTGTGTGTTGTTATGCTATGTCATGTCCCTATTCAAACTTCTTCAGCAGTAGTCAATGTCTAAGCCAACTGTGAACATCTGAATGGTCCTGAAGATCCCAACAGAGGGGTAAAAATGTTGAATAATGAAGAAGTTTGAAGAAGAACATTATGTGGCGTACCAACCAAAACAATTTAATCTTCAGTGGGCAAAGTCATTTCTATGTTTGTGTGTCTGGTATGGGAAGCTATGCTGGGGGCAATGGGTTGAAGGTATTGGTCAGTATGAGTTGAAATTTTTCCGTTTGTGTATAGTAGCCAGCTACAGTTTATGCATTTTGGGAAGCATGTAGTTGGTGGGTTTGTTGGATGTAACTATTGTGAGGAGGGAGATAGATTCAAATGAGAGTTTCTGGGATGAGCCTAAAAATTTGAGTGGGGATTGGTTTTCATGCTGGTCTTCTGGGAGGGAATTATTCTGATAGGGCTTGTAGGTGGAAGAGTCAGGCAGTTGGGAGTCATCTTCTGTGGACCATTACAACAGTGATGGAGACTTTGTCTGCAGAGAGGATGCTCAGATCAGTGTTTTTCTTAAGGCTGTAGTTGGCTGCATTTTTCTTTGCCAAAAGGCTTGTGTTTTAGGAAAGGTACCTAAGAAAAGAGGGTGAGACCAAGTTGCAGATAAGGAATTCTCAGAAGAAAATTGGGAAGTGACTGGATGGGAGTGGGTGAGGGCCACAGTTGGATGAGGTGTGAATTGGGAGAGGAACAAGGTTCAACAATGGCTTTGTTGCTTTTGGTCATAAGGGTTGCTGGCAAAATAATGTTGCAATAGGGGTTAGGATAAGGAGATGTCTTTGAGAAGTTCAGTATTATTGAAATTGTGTGGAAGGCATTTGGATAGGATTGAAATTTCTATGGGACTGAAATTTTTGTTAGATCAATTGACAGTAGTGTTTTGGGTTTGTTTGCATTCTGGGATTTGTGGGATGTTGGGAGGTAGAGTTGGGGAATGCAGCAGATGGCAGATGGAAGAGGCCAAAAAGGCAGGGCCTGAATATTGATAATAAGATGAAGAAGTCAATTAAAACAGAATGCATTAAACACTTACTGTCATCTCTGAAGATATTAAAGAGATTTTTAGAACAAGAGAGGTCTTTAGATCATTAAAACATGCTGGTAAAAAATAATACAGACAGCTCGGAAAATATGAGACAAAACTTTATGCTGTTGTTTATAAACATCAAAATATGGCAAATGAATCCCACATTTGAACAGTTGAAAAAACCTTTCCAAAAAAATTTCTGTGTTAGGACTATGTTCAAATAAACATGCTCAATGAAGTTACGTAAGTGTGGCAAGAAAATATTGGGTATTTTTATGCACAATATCTGAATTTCAATTGTGTTTTTTAATGGTTACCTCAGGGCTCATGTTTTTAATTGACTTGAGAGCTCAGTCCTACAGACAGCTCACTAATAATCTTGAAGACTCAGTAATTATACCTACCACCATCACAAACACATTTTAATCTGTAATTTTTTATTCCTACTACCATCATAGACATATTTTAATCTTGCAAGTATAAAGCACATTTTAAATGAACATCTATGCCTGAAATTGGACACTTATTTATGGCCTCCCTTTCACAAAGTATTGGAAATAACCTGAGACCACAGTGATTGGTTAATCATATCTTTGATCAGGCTCTGTATGAACATCGTTTCATTGCAAATTAATGAACACAAGGTAAACAGTATTAAATGATACCTGCTTCACTAAATAATGCACTCTTTTACACCCATACTAATGAGATGTACTATAAGCTTTGTCAAACCACTGATTTCACGCTAACCATGTCTAAGGAGAAACAAATTTTGGCAGTCTTACAGTGAGTGCAAATGCTGTTTTGACATTTTGTGCTATTGAAGAATATTGGTGGATTTAATACTCAGTTCATAGCCAAGGGCATAAATGTGAGTATGTATGGTGATGCTTTACTCTCGGGGTAGTTGGTTTTAATCCTGATGACGGGATACAGTTTCATTTTCTCACTATATTATTTTCTGATGTCTTGGATGCAATTCCAAACCCTTTTGCAATGTATCATGGATGGGGGCATGTGACATTGTTGATGGTGATATATTCATCAGACAGGGAGATTTTGCTTAGTAACCTCCTTAGTGTTATTCAGCAGGGGTAAGCTATGTGCCAGCACAGTCTGACCTTCTCCCTTCTCTTTCGACTTCATTGTTCAGGGTGTATACATGGACAAGCAAAAAAATTTCCTGTATTTCCCGGTTAAAAATACACTTTCTCCCTGGTGACAGTATATTTTCCCTTGTCAATTCTTTGAATGGTTATGGCTTTATACACGGGCATACAATTTCCCGGCACTGTAGAAAATGAAACTCAGGGAAAAAGACACGTTTTGGAAATATCTTTGATTTGCAGCAACATGTACGCTGCGTATTTTTGTATTATGACAGCACACATTGGAATTCCACCAAACACCACATGTTACTTTCCGAATTATTGAAATCCAGATTTCGATGCGTTTTTGTAAGCCATTCGTAGCTCATGTCACGTGATCTTGCCAGCTGATAACAGCGGATATTCAGAGCATAGGACACGTGATGTTGTCACCCAACAGCAACATCACTGTTAAGTAGCATGAACACACAAACAGGGAAAGTTAATAGTTTGAATTAATATACATAGTGTTGGTTTCAAGTTGCAAGAGAAGCTAAGCTTTCGCATGTATTGTTCATCTTTTTCGTGCATGTTACACTTTAAGATATATCACACAAATGCACGAGTAAAATTTTTAATAATGACATAAATGTCTGATCTTCTGGGTTCGAAATTCTTCTAAATGGCTCGTCATCAAAGGGTTGATTTTTAAATGAGAGTCAAATGCTCTGTGATTTAATAAATTCATGGTACATTCTTGCACATAGCTCAACATACATAAAAGGATATTTACTTTGAAAGTAACGCTTTTCAAACCACCATTCACAATATTTTCCTGCAACCTGTTAGAAATAGGTTCGTTTCAACAGTTGCCAGGGAGCGTAGATAACAGGGGACGCTGTGCTTGGGTAGCTATCATGACGTAAGATGCCTGTATGTATGTACGTGTAAAACATTGAAAGATCATACATTATGTCATAAAAGAAAGAAGACAACAGAGGATACTGCAAGAGCATCGAAGTTTTGTGAACCATATTAAAATGTGCACATTTAAAGTGCATACTTAAAGGGCACATTCGTATGTCCAGATTCCCAATGAAATAGACCTCGACCTGAAATTAAGCTTTTCAGTGTGGTTTTCGGGATGTACATTTTCTTGGAGCACCAGTACTGTATTATATCATGTTTGGGTCTTTATTATGGCATAACGCCATACATGCTAGAAAATGAAAACGTTCACTTGAAATGCAGCGAGCAGTTGAAACTAGCCAGTACTGTGGAATTAAACATTTCGTTTCAAATACATTGACTGCCTCTGCCCAAAAGATTAACAAAAGCCTAATTTCTTTAGCAAACAGACAAAAATAACTTCATTGTTCCGCAAGGCGATTAATGCTTGATTATCAGAAAGGTGAAAATAAAATAAAATCTGAAACTAATGGCATATTTCAGCCTTCCGTAATTGTGTGAATGTGTTATAATTCACTTGATAGCTCCCAGCCACAGATATCTGTTTGTTTTTTTTTTCATTTTTTAAAGTTTTTAAAATTATTATTCTTTCTTTTTTATATTTTTACGTGAGAGTAAACGAAGGGGAAACAGCAAAATCACTAAATGTAAACACGGGTCACTTGGAAACTAGGCACTATAGCTCAGACTACTTTGCGCACAGCCCCATATCTACGACATTTGCGAACTGGGTCAACATTAAAAAAAAATTGAATTTTCAAAATATGTTCATCTTGTAGCGCACATCTTTCGGAAAAGTCTGAAACATAAAATATATGTATTCAAGGAAATGTAAGACATATTATTTGGTCTTAAGTATGCCAAAGTGCAGTGCCACACCTCTTCATAAAGCATTTTTCTACCACACGTCCAAACTATATTCAGGAGAGTGGAAATTAAAATGTCCTGTGGTGCCTCTCCTGCTTCCAGCCTGACAGTCTGACAGCCTACCCCTGTTTAAAAAAATCTCACAATTAATAGTGGATGGGATTATTTGTAATCGAGAGAACAAGAACTCTTCAGAAAATCTGAACTCTTTATTGCCTAATAACTAATAATTTGCTGTTTTGTGTGACATAAAATTAAATATAGGATATATAAAACCAATACTGACAAGGGATAAGCAAGAAATTACACATTTCTTCAAACCTAGCATTTTTTTCTCTCTAATGTTGCTACAGCTTTACATGGCGTGCTTTTCTTTCTGCAAAAGCATTATTACCTCATCATAGTTTGTCAAACATTTTGCTACATGAAAATTGAAATGTCATTATCTAACACTGAAAAAGCTGTTAATAGGAATAATACCCAAGACTGGTGTGGTTTCTCGATCTGATTACGTCTATTTTGTCATTGTGTGCTAGATAAAACAATATAGGCCTTTCTAATATGGCAGCAATTTTGTAACACACCAAATAAACGAGACTGTTTTGGCACAAATGGCCATTTTTATAACACAACAGAATATAATCCAATAAGTACCAATATCAAATACCTATTAGGCCTACTACAAGCAAAAAGCCTTATGTTAGGAGATAAGTTTCACATTTCATTCATATGGACCAGCTTTTCAAGCATGAGATCGAAAAGTAGTATTAGGAAATTTTGATATAAATTTGGAATCGTCTTATTCTTCCATAATTTGTGTGGTGTCCCCATTTCTTCTCCTACCTCGTTCTAACAAACAATCTCATAATCACCAACTCTGTAGCTATTGCTCCCACTGTCAAAATTTGTTCGCCGATTAACTTCACTAACCCTGCCAGAATCACAGGTTTAGTTATCCCACAATTATTTTCTGGTTAGGCATTATTATGTGCTCGAACAACCCATTTTCCGCGTTACTTCCAGAATAGAACTTACGCAGCTGGTAGCCAGGGGCTGTACTACTGGTCCTTAATAGTGTAGCGATCTGGCCAAAAATGTTCTGTCAAAATTTGGTTTTCTTGGATACACCAAGAAGATAATACGTAATCTTTCTCACCTGTTATTCCTGTCAGTCATTTATTTCCACTCTGATAGTCTGAATCTACGGATTTTGCTAGTAATTATAACAATGTTGATCATTCACAAACCCAACCAACCGCATAGTTAGACAGCAATTAGCATTCATCCGTTTGACTTTACTCCGCTAAGTTCATATCGCCCATCCCCTTTTGTCTGCGGAAAGTTTATTTCTAGATGCGATGAGGATTCTCCTGACAAAGACATCACGTATACTATGCATGCTTTCAAAAGTCAACTTCTGATACATTCAGATATCAACTTAAAATTGTTGAGAAATGGTCAAAAACCAACTGGGAATTGTTTCAAAATGATATGAATAATCAATAGGCAAATGTGTGCTGGATGCTAGGTGCTTTGTGAAACAAGTTGTTTTCCTCAAGAATATGAATTTGGTACCCCCCTTTTCCTGGTAGCATCTAGGTGCTTGCTGCAACTGCTTGCAGAGCCAACAGCCACATTCCTGTAACCAGAACCAGGAGAATCTACTACTCATACGTGACTGAACTGCGCATGAGCCCACATGTAACTGCTAAAACAAATTGAATGTAAACAGTTACGACTTCACGCTCATTGGAGGCAATTTGTTGTTATGAAGCACTGCATAGTCTTCCTAAAGCATTTGACACATTTTCAAATGGCAGACGCTTGCATGAGCACTGTGTGTCGTTGTTGTATATGGCGTATTTCCTTTGCAATTTAAGTTATTTTCGTTTTTTTCTCTCATTTATGTTTTATTGTTGAAGTATTATTATGCAGTAGCTGGATACAGTAATATCCTTTGTTAGCGTATCAGTTCTTCCCAGTCAAAAATACAAAAATTTAACTGAAAACTAAAACAATGAAAAATTTCCAGAATTCTAAAAATATCCTGAGTTTTTCCCGGCTTTCTCCCAGATGAAAAAATTCCCAGGTTTTTCCCGGATCTCCCGGTTGTCCCAGCTCGTATACACCCTGTCATTATACACACATCAAATAAAGTTTTGCATCACCCCAGTTCCCAGAACTCCTGAAGATAGAACTTGACTATGGATATTGTATCATAGACACAGTCCCCTTTACTGTTCAGAGATGTCACTAAGCCTGCCAAAAGATGTAAATAACCATGCATGAGCAGCAACTATTAGACAGTGGGTGAGCCGATCAGTTCCAGTCATTCCATCAGGAAGGAGATACACAGCTCATGTTGTCTTTAGTTAAACCACACCTAGACGGTCAATACTGTGGTTCAATCATGTCTTCATTGTTACTTTGTACCAGGAAGGAGATCTCAATAACGGAATTGTCCAGGTGTCTCAGAGTGAACCAAACCAATGTTATTCAGACATGGAGGAGGTACAAAGAGACTGGAACTGTTGATGACATGACTCACTCAGGCTGCCCAAGGGCTACTATTGCAGTGGATGACTGCTACCTGTGGATTATGGCCCAGAGAAACCCTGATAGCAACGCCACCAGATTGAATAGTGCTTTTCTTGCAGCCATAGGATGTCATGTTATGACTCAAACTGAGTGCAATAGGCTGCGTGATACGCAACTTCACTCCCGACGTCCATGGTGAGTTCCATCTTTGCAACCACTACACCATGCAGTGCGGTACAGATGGGCCCAACAACATACCTATTGGACCACTCAGGATTGGCATCATGTTCTCTTCACCAATGAGTGTCACATATGCCTTTAACCAGTCAATCATCAGAGATGTGTTTGAAGGCAACCCAATCAGGCTGATTGCCTAAGACACACTGTCCAGAGAGTGTAGCATGGTGGAGGTTCCCTGATATTTTGGGGTGAAACTATGTGTGGCCAATGTACGCCACTGGTGGTCATTGAAGGTGTCGTAAGGGCTGCATGATACGTGAATGCCATCCTCCGACCGATAGTGCAACCATATCAGCAGTATATTGGCAAAACATTCGTCTCATGGGCGACAATTTGTGGCCCCATCATGCAAATCTTGTGAATGACTTCCTTCAAGATTATGACATTGCCTGACTAATGTGGCCAGCATGTTCCCCAGGCATGAACCCTATCGAACATGCCTGGGATAGACTGAAAAGGGCTGTTTATGGATGACATGACCCACCAAACACTCTGAGGTATCTACGCCGAATTGCAGTTGAGGACAAACAGTGCCTTGATGAACTTGTGGATAGTATGCCACAATGAATACAGGCATGCATCAGTGCAAGAGGACATGCTACTGGTTATTAGAGGTACCGGTGTGTACAGCAATCTGGACCACCACCTCTGAAGGTCTCGTTGTATGGTGGTACAACATACAATGTGTGGTTTTCATGAGCATTAAAAGGGGCAGAAATGTTGTTTATGTTGATCTCTATTACAGTTTTCTGTGCAGGTTCCGGGACCGAGGTGATGCAAAACTTTTTTTGATGTGTGTATCATCCTCATCATTATCAACCACAACAGCACCAACATAACACTAAACTCTGTATGCACTCATCACAGTCACCTACACTTAATGTGCACATCTATCTACAACTTAACAATGACTCATTTTCATACAAAAGGTGCCTAATTGGTTCACATATAGAAAACTTTATCAGTTTACATGGTTGAATCCTTTGGGGTTATACCAGTCAAAAATGCCGTAAGATATTAACATTTTACAAAACTTAACATGGCACTGTTTTTACCACATGCATAGACTTTACTGGAAGAATTGTTTATCCTACAGCAAATAACTGTTTTATGTACTGAAGTTGACAGTTTTCAAGTTTATCAGGGATGAGATTCTACATTATTTTTTATTTTAGACGGAGACTGAAGAACAATAAATGTAAGCCACATTACAATACATACAGATGTTCACTTCTCCTAACAAATTACAAAAAAATGCTGCATAAAATTGGACAGATAGGTTTCTGTTATTCTTGCCTTCTATTTTAGCTCCCTAGGGCAATAAGAAATAGGCTTTTCAATAGCAACTGAAATTTTTGTAGTCACTAACACTGTTTCAGAGATAATACAATTTAACATACAAGCTGATCAAAGGACAAAAAAAAACTCAGCTTTAGAATAACTATCACATTCCTGAAGTGCAAAATACATTTATATGAGATCAATGAATGCAAAAGAGTTACCATGAGTGCACAGGAAAATCACAGCTTTCATACACATACATATTTTTAAAACTGCTTCAATATATCATTTATTTTTCTGACCCAGTAGAGTATTTTGCAGTATGACTAGTTTCAGTCTCCTTGGATTATCTTCAGATCTATGTAGTTGCATCAGAACCACACATCAGAGTACTGTATTACATATAATTACGTATTTCTTTGTTTCAATGAAATAATAATTATTATTTACTATATGTTTATGTGTTATATATGCATAAATGTATAATACACTTGTGTGCTGGACTTAAAATTTAAAAATGTACTGGCTACTTTCCCGTGCTTGTTAGACTGCGTGGTATGGAATCTGAAAATTCATGGAGCACCTAGCTATATCGTTTTTCCAAGGACATCAAGGAGTATATGGTACATCTACAAGAGATATCTGGAAAGTTATGTGTGACACAGCTGACCCTTAGTGTAGAAAAGTGCAATTTGATATTACTGGAGATTCATTATTTAGGTCACATTATCGGGCAAGATGGTGTATGAACTGACCCATGACTGGTACAATCTATAGAGGGTATCCCAATGTCAAGCACAGTAAAGGAATTGCAGTCATATCTCAAGATCACCAATTTCTATACAGGAAATATTCCAAAATTTGCAGAGTCAGCAAGACACCTGACACATTTGTTAAAGAAGGGAGTAAAGTTTAGTTGGACTCCAGCTCGAGAAGCAGCATTCGACTGTTTGAAAGAGTGATTAACAACTGGTTCCATCCTTGCTTTTCCTATCAAAAAACAGTTTATACTGTTGTGTTACTTGAGCAGCAATACTCTAGGCTGTTCTAAGTCATGAGATTGGAGGAAAGAATACCCAATTGCATAAACTTGTAGAGAGCTCAATAAAGAGAGAAAAAAAAAAATGATTCAGTCACTGAAAATGAAATGTTCGCACAAATTTTTGGCATCACATATTTCCATTGTTACCTGGATGGCTGACTTTTTAAGGTAATAACAGGTCATGCTGCATGGAAAAGGCTTGTGGGAATAAAAGTCATTTGACCCACTGAGCTAAGCTAAGCAAATTTGATTTTTAGGTTATAGACTATCCAGGAAAATATCATGAGAATGCAGATTGATTGAGCTGCAAAGTACATGCTGATGGAGTCCTGTACAAGCAAACATGTTGTGGCTGGTGCATAGTTATCCCAGCAAGCTTGCAAAACAAGATATTGAGGCAAGCTCATGATTCCATATTAGCAAGACAAAGTGGCTGATGTGCCACAGGCCTCGACATTGTGGAAAAGTTCTTGTGGCCAAAAAGGAACAAGGCATAGAGCATTATATAAAGAACTGCATTCCTTTATGAAAATTTCACCCTGCAGCAGAGTGTTCACTGTTATGAAACTTTTGGGAGTCATTCTTTGTTGCCCGCATAAGGTGCAGGTCCCTAAGTACTACATTGGGCAGTTAATGATGTTATCTAACCCTTACATGCTGGAAAGAAAAACTAAAAAGTTCATCTCAAATTACCAATGATTTTATCAGATAGTCAAGATGACATCTCCAGTTAATGTCAAACTACAACTTCCAACCAAAAGCACAGTGGTGCATGCAGGAAGAGTCTGTCAATTTCAGGGTGAACCAGAAGCACTGCCTAAATCATCAGCCGCTCCTCCCAACAGAGGAAGGCAATACTTAGAAAAAGAGAGAACCAGGCAACTCAAGCAGTATGCAACTATGATTGTTCCCACACATCCCTATGCTCTTAGGACTCAAAGGGGACTAGCAAACTAACAGTAAATTTCCTCTTCACATAGGATGCATTCTGGACCCGGTCAAGGACCAATATACAGAGAAAAGGCAGTAGCCACTCCAGCTCCAGCCATCAAGATCAAGACAAAGAGGAACATGAAAGCAAGAGGCACCATTGTTGTGGTGTTCCTGAGTCTGCTGGATGGATAAAAACTGGGATAAGCCCTGAAGGTATATCCTTTGGCTGCTGAGGTACTATTTACATAGGAGATGGATATAGAAATGTTGGAACAACGGTGGTCATTAAGTACAGATTTCAATATATGGGTGGTATAAAACGAAATTCAGTAACTGAAAGATACCTACAGGAAATTGCAACTCATGATGCAAGGCAGGATGCAGCTGGATTATGCCTGATAGGCATATCAGCTTTTGTACATTTGCAGGAGCAGCTGCACCAGGCCACAGAATTGGTCCTGCGGGTTCAACAAAGAAGGGGCTGGTTGGATGTGTGTAGCAGAATCTTAAAGACAGTATCCAGCACTGCCAATGCAAAAGACTTACGGTTGATAAACACAATGTTGCAACAGGTACAAGCAGTTGTCATTTGGAATCACGAGACCCTTGAAATGCACACCACACAGCTTGATGTGTGCCACACTCAAGAATCAGCAGGTGCAGCAAATCGTAACTCAGGCATTTTCAAGGAGCAGTCGGATAATGTTGACACACAGTTGACCATCGCAAGACTTTTATGGACTCACACTGAAAGTATTGCCAACATGCGCATTGAAGCCACAGAACTGCAGGAAGCTCTCCTCCGTATTGTCTGTGGCCACTTGGTGCCAATACTCTTAACTCCTCGACATTTGTTCGAAGAACTATGTAAACTCCAAGCAGAATTACCAGTGCCCTTAGAAATTTTAGGAGCAGTAGAGGAGGAATCCCTACCACTGCACAACTGTAGTGTCAATGTAGCCAGCACGCAACAAGAAACCAGAGCATGACTCCAGTTGCAGTTCCCATGAACATGTAAAGATTGCCAGTTTCAGTGCTTTGCCATTCATACCTGCTCAATAGCAAGAGGAACCCTGCAGAAATTTGTGCACTTACAGGGTCATGAAAAATTAGTTGTTTTCCTGGACGGAAAGTTACATGTGCTGTTCTTCAATGTATAATTACTGCAGTGTCAAACCAGGCAAGTCACTGTCTGCTCCAAAAAGTAAATATACAGCCCCTGAATCATGTGAGTAAACACTGTTTCACTCTGGGAGCCTGCAGCAGAGTGTCCCAGGAAGGTTATTACACGTGAAAACAAATTCTTTCAAAAGATAGGGTCTAACAGTCTATTCACAGTACCAAAACTGATAGATGTAATTTGCACCAATAATGAACATGATCATTTTGGCAGAGCACAGTGAATAGAATTAGAGGGGCAGGGATTGCTGATAAGCAACATCTCAAGACCTACTTTCCCATTACCTGCCACCATCACTAGAACCACCACCCTAAGCACAATTCCTCATTAATCTACCTACCAAACCCACCCAATGGGATCTTGCTCAAGGAAAATCTAATCTACTTAAGTAGCATTCTAGACCCAACCCTTCTCACTTCCGTGGACCAGATGATAGTAGCACAGAATAGTTTTATGATGATGAAACACTTGCTTAATCATGTGAAAAAATATAGGGCCAAACATCACCCTCAACTTATCAACATAGGAACTAGCACATCTGCTGCCTACATAATTTTGATAACCTCAGATATAGAATTGTCCAAATCCTGCCTTTACCTTCATTGAAGATACAGATCCATAGTTATCATGTCAGCAGCTGTGAAGAAGTGAATCAATGACAATGAGTGAAGTTAAAAGTGTATCTAGGATCTTTGTTCCTGAGCATCATGAGACTGAGATGGGGTACATAATGTAAGTGAAGAAGGGCAACCAAAGGGGGAAAAATGATGAAAAAATGTTTCGCTCTGACTTCATGCAGTAGAATGTAAAGTATAGAAATGCTGATGGAAAAATCAGTGTCTCCATTGCAGTCAGACTCTTGTGTTGTAATCCAAGGCCCCTGATTAATCTAAGGAGGGAGGAAATGAAGCAGTCTAAAGCTCTAGTAGCATGGAAAACAGCACAGAACCACAAGCAGGTCAGAGCCACTGTCTGCCTGCCAGACATTACCCCTGCTGATGCTGTAATTCAGCAAACATTGACACTTCCATGTGGCCGTTGTGTTCCAATGACTAGGGAGTGGGACAGCCTTCAGGATGCTACAGCAGTTTGACCAGCTGCAGCATACAAACAGCTGGACCCTGATCATCTGCCTCCACTCCAGAAGCTCGCACACAACACATGGCTCAGCACTGCCTTGTCCAGGCCATCGTCATCAGCACAGCTTGTCGCTACTATGTTGAACAGCCTGTGCCATTTCTTACCATACTTGTGACACGGTTATATTTGACATCTCCAGGTCACGAAGCAGTGACCGTCCTTTGACTGGCTGAGCCCATGGCCATGAGCACCTACCACTGTCTCCATGTTTCAAGCCGAGCCATGAGTTTCAGACAGCCCAACAATGGCTACTGCTGCAATCACTGCTCTTCAGCATGCAGATCTGTTTTCAACACCTGAGTAGTCGTGCTAGGCTCACCTGCCAAGGCCTGGCTTTCACCTGGCTCATTGTCAAGCAGCATTTAGTCTCTGCCTGCTGCAGATGCACTGATCTATGTTCATGTATGACTGCTAATAAAGAGTTTTGTCAACAGACTGCTCTGACTACATTCTCAGCACACCTCTACCCACCTCCAGTAGAGAACCACTCTCCCACACTGTCCCATAATAACAACCTGTTGCACAACACTTGCTAAAAATGTATGTTGTTGCCATATGATGGAACATATTAAAATCGACAAAAAATTAAATATTGATTTCCAACCATTAGTTCCTTATCTCAAAGTACTCAGTTGAGGATCCTCTATCATCCATGTAATTTTGACCTTAAAAGTTTTGGATATCATGTACACAAGTTAGGTATGACATTATTATTATTATTATTATTATTATGGCCTAAACAGAGGGAGTAACATTTAAAAACCATGCATCTGTTCAGTGGCAAATGTGAAAAAGAAATAAATGCACCTGTTTGACTGAACCTGTATTTTCTTTTTAATATTCCTCGAAAGAAGGATGCAATAGACTGAGGGAATATTCTTATACACATATGCAAAATTAATGTTGCATTGGTTCACTTTAAATGCTGTTTTAATTACTAAAAGAGATGTTAATAGAATTAATAAGTGTAGTTCACTGGACTGTTACTGGAAAAATTATGTGCTTAATTGGTATGATGTAATTAGATGTAATCAATTGTTTCTGCAATGAGCCATGTTGAAAGAATGCCCATGGTTTTCTAAATAATGTAATAATACTTACATTTATTTCAGCGGTGAATAAGGAAGAGTAATTTCTGCAGATATTTATGACATTTTATGCTAATGTGCAATACATATAGTGTGGTAATATGTAGGTGTACTGACTCTGAATTGTTCTTAAGCATTTAAAACAATGAAGCTATGGTTATACATCTGGAAATTATATATAGCTAAACAAAAAATTACAACAAACACTCTATGCCCCCTAGAAACTATATTTTTCAGACTCCATAGAGATATTTTGGAACATAACTTTGTTTATAAATTTAGGTTTTCCTTGGTGATACTTTGTATTTTGCAATTTCAAAAATTCTGACACAATTACAATCAACTTTAATGAAAGATAATAGGAATAGTTTACCTCTTTCCCCAATGGCAGACCACTTCCCAGAGTGGCTGTCAGCCCTATCACTTTAGCAATCAGCGTTCTGAACGTCAGGTATTCCTTCAGAGCAACACCCCGTAAAATAGTTTTCATTTCAGGAATCCCAGAACCTGAAAAGAAGTGAAATGCAATTGAAGATTTATTAGACAAGTGCTAAATATTAAGCATCACATTAAAAATCACTATACTATTTTCGAATATTTTGCTACAAATATTGCACTGAACACACGGTAAGGCCACTGCTTACAGCACCCTTGCTAACATTTGGCTCATTAAACTAAATAATGTTTCCTAGAACAAGAAATAATGCCTTCAGTACATGTTAGGAGATGGCATAAAATTTATCCATAATGCTTCTTGGTGATGACGAAGAGAGAACAAAATGAAGGTTTAGTTACTAACCATGGATACAGCAATCAGTGATATAACCATGGAATGTCAATGTAGCTTCTGGTGATTTGGTGTCTGTGTGACGTTACACTAGAAAAATGAGGGAGGGTACTGAAACCTATAGAAGTGCCCATGCCATTTGTGTTTCTATGCATCACAAATTGACACTCATAATCTATAGGTGGGTGGTTTACCTTTCCCCTCTTTTTGTTTATTAGTGGGCCACTCAGGGAGCTATGTTAGAAGTTACATTTGCATAATTTGATAATTCTCGGTTAAGAATAAAGGGCTGTATTGCTTTTATCTACTCATCTCAATATGGTCTAATGTCACTTGAATATATAATAAATTTCTGTTAGGCATTAAAGTATATTAAAGTAGATATTAGAAAAATGGAACACATTTCAACTTATTAACAAAATCAATTGGTGACTAATTATAAAATCCTGTCTAAGTGCCAAAAATAAAAAATTTCATTTTATTGTCAAAATATGGGCTACATGCCTAATCTTTGTCAGTAAAAACTGGGCTATGTCACAATCAGGGTGGAAGTGGTTTAAAACATTGCCACCTGTTCTGAAACAAAATCCGGGCTATGTGCCTGTGCTGTTGTATTTAGTTTGAGATTCAATTGTGTTCAAGTTGAAGTAATTAGTCTTGTCTGTTGTGTTTACTATTGTGGTTTATGTGATGGATGTAACAACAAAACGTCAGAAAAGGGGTGAAGGTAGTGTTTCCGAAATAAATAAGAAGCTAAGAGCAGAGGGAAAACCATATGAGAACAATAAGAAAGTTACTGCACCACAAAAACAACCTCCACCAGATGAGGTAAGTGTATATGATAACTTTAACACCTTAGGACTAAGGCTTTCATGACGAACTTCACTTGATTATGATTTTATGTGGTGTTTTAAGCTAACCTATTTTTAGATTATGCAGAGCACATTAGGTTATGTTTGACTTGGTTCCTGGACTATAGCAGACCTGCTAACTGTACAGGGTAGTAAACAAACAGGTTATTCGTGGCAGTCGCAAATTATTTAATGCCTCAATTCTTGTGTTTGTTTGCCATAGGTTTCATGCCAGTGCTGCTATCAATGTAGATACACTGCATTGGAACACAAATTAAACATATGTAATCAGTTCCTTGAACTAGGTGACAATGTTAAGCCAAACACTAATTTGATGGGAAACATAAGTGTACGAAATTTCAGAAGAAGGCGTCATGGTTCTTACGAATAATCTGAGGTGAGTCACAGACAGGCTGGTGTTTTTAATACAGTTCCTGATGTTGAAGGCGGACATTTCCAAGTTTACAAAAAAAACCTTCCTGAAATACACAAAATCACCAGGTGAAGACTGGAAACCTTGGTAAAAGCAAAAAAGAGTGATGATGTTACCTACATTGAACATAAGGGAAATAAAAACAAAGAAAGGGAATATACAGCTGCTGATGTAAAACACATTGTTGAACACATAAAAAGTTTCCCCAAGGACGAAAGCCATTACACAAGGGCAAAAAGCTCCTTTTTATTTTTCAGCCAAGATTTAAATTACAGCAGTATGTATGAGGCTTTTGGTGTGCTTTATCCAAACACAAACATTAGATATTTGTACTACAAAAAAGTATTGAAAGAATTCTTTCCCAAAAGATTTCACCACCCAAGGTAATATATCTGTAACATATGTGATCTGCTTAAAAGTAAAACGCTAAATGACTCAATCAATATAGCTGTACATCATATATCACTAAAATATCATCACAGACATGCTGAAAAAGCTAGAAAAGAGATGAAGGATGATCATATATATTCTACCACTCCTATAAGTGGCACATGCACAGTATCTATAGATTTACAACAGGTTTTCTCTTTGCCAACATTGTCACACTGCCAAATGTATTATTTATGTCAACTTTCTTGTTACAATTTGGGATTGCATATGGCAGATAATAATAAAGGTTTTATGCTTCTTTGGCACGAGTGCATGAGTGGCAGGAGAGGCAACAAAATAGTGAGCTGTGTGTTAAGGAGGATTAAAAGTAAAATTACCCAGAAAACAGTTAATAGTATGGTCTGACAACAGCTGTGGCCAAAAAAAAAAATCAAATGGTATTCTTCCTATGGATATACTTGGTCTGTAATGATTTCTTTGACGAAGTTCACCACAAGTATGTTGTCTCTGGACACTCATACTTAACCTTTGACTGAGACTTTGCTATAATTGAAAAAAGAAAAAGTGTAGAAAAATGTGAAGTTCCTTTGGATCTTGTGAGAGTTTTGGGTAATGCCAATAGCAAAACACCTTTTACGACTTCTCCAATGTAGTTAAAGAACACCTCATCACAAAAAAATTAGAAATTTCCAAGACCATTTGGCTCAAAGCTTCCAAAACCAACCCAGGAAAAGTGTTAACAAAAGAAACATTCAATGAAGTTGAAATGTGGACGCAAATGAACGTATTCAAAAAAGGTGTGAAGATGGAAACCATAAAAGGCTTAGATCTACCCCAGCTTGAACTAACAGCCAGATTGAAAACTGAGAATGAGGAGGACTTAAAAAAGATGATACCTTATCTCAAACAAGAAAACAAAATCTGACTGAGTAAACACAGCAGCTGTTTATAGATAGCAACATTGTAATATTTTGTTTATAAAATAGTGGTAAATTAATACAAAATGTAACTTTTTAAACTTTGTAAAAGGCATTATTTTGAAATAAAACTTGTAAGAACACAGTAATGTGCTTGATTTTGTCTTTGTTCTTTAACTAGTTTGTTTGTTAACAGAGCACTTCTATAGGCCTTACTGGCTTTTCATAATAAAATCGTTATTATAGAAAAACTGTAAACAGTAGTTTCCAGATTTTTCATAATAGTAAAATTATTATTTTTATCCTACCCACACCTCTCTATTTGCAGATATGAGTGATAAACTTAGCCCAGTTTTTATGTTAGAGAGGTTGGCACACAGCCCTGATCTTGTTTTGTTCCATCAACAATTCTTTGTTATTGTTGTTAAATGTTTTTACTGTAACTTTACTCTAAAAAATGTTTGTAGATTAACTGTCTTCATTTGTTTAGGCTACAAAAAAATAAGGATATCAAAGAGGAATGCTTTCTAGAAGTTTTTCGCAATTTCCACAAAACAGCAGTTGTGGAACTTACCACGGATTTCATGATTAGTCAACAGTTGTTTATATCACATAAATAGCTTGAGTGTCCAATCACTACAATCCATTTTCCGCTTGAGAGTTCTACTGTAAAATATAACAGAGAGCAAAGATAATTCAGTTTCAAGTTCTGTGTTGAATGCAGTTGTAAGGTAATTAGGAAATAGTATCTTGCTGAATTTACATATTTCAGATCTTTTCTATAAATATTCAGGAAAGGTTCATTTAAAATTCCAGCCTATACTTCCATAGTCTGATTTTGTTTTGTTTCCATCAATCATTTAAGGACAGTGTTGGTGATTTCTTAAATGAGGATTGTACATACTTCCTTCTAGTGTTTTTACACTGGAAACAGCTTTATGTGTCTGGTGTCATTGATCTTAACAGTGTGTAAAACAATAACATTCCTTCCCTTGTTTTTATGTTACACGAGTTTTTGTCCAACATTTCTTTAAAACAGTGTTTCACAGTTAGGCTTTCGTTTTGCTCATGGTAACTGCATATTTTCTGTCCTCTAGGTTTTGGCACTGAAAACTTTGCACATTGTCTTGACAGCACATTTCACTACCAGTTTATGCTTTGATTTAGAATTAGTGTGCAGTATTTCTAGATCCATTGTGAGTTTCAATAAAGCACACTGCTCATAAAATTTATAGAATGTGTACACCATTTAATTCCATTAATAGTCTGTAAAACCTTGTTGACCATTGTTGCTAAAACTGAAACATTGCTGTTGACAGCAATGTCAGTGTGGCATTCAGGAAGAAAGAAAGAGGGTTGCTCATATCAAACTCATGATCCCATTGCAAGTGAGTTTTTGAATCATCTAAAGGATGAGTCACTAACTATTGCCACCAAGAACGACTTCAAAAGTATAATAGAGCTGAAATGTTTGTAGGACAAAAGTTGTGTGGGACAATAGAGGCCATAATATGACACTTGTTTTTTGTTGTTGTGTGGGGTCGCTTCAGAAATGTGAAGGTCAACTTTGTTTTCTTAAATGGGATGCTATAGTTTGGTACTTATTTTCTGATAGTGGCTATTTTGGAGCTTTCTTCTGACAAAGAGTTGGATGCGTCTGGAGATATTGCTGAATATCTGACATAACGAATAGAAGATTCTTCCTCTGAGAATGGAAAAGAAGATGAAGAAAGAGGAACTTCGGCAGAAAAAAAAAAAGCATGACTGGATGGAGAATCATCCAGTGATGAAATGACACCATTTTGTGAACACATTTAGTGGGTTGAAACAAAAAAAAACTTGATGTCTGTGGAATTCATTTCTGCAATCTGTTCACAGATCAGTAATTATTATAAATTTATTACTGAAAAAAATTATGACAGTACGTAGATTAGCATGCTGGAAGCAATACAGCCAGCAGAATTTTATTGCTTCCTAGCATGTTCTCTGCTACATCGTGGAGGATCTCCTCACTAGGGATGAATTGGAATGAAAGTAAATCTAATCTAAGCCTAGAAGTAAAAAGTTAGAAGTGAATGAATATTGTTTGGCAGATTCTTTGCTTCAAACACCAATATATTGTAACATAATGGCCACGGGCTGGTACATGTTGATCCTGCATTTATTGCACTTCAGTGACAATTCCACCGGATCTCAAGATATTCTTCTAAAAATACATCTCATTGTAGATCACAAAAAAAAAAAAAAATGGTTCAAATGGCTCTGAGCACTATGGGACTCAACTGCTGTGATCATTAGTCCCCTAGAACTTAGAACTACTTAAACCTAACTAACCTAAGGACATCACACACATCCATGCCCGAGGCAGGATTCGAACCTGCGACCGTAGCAGTCGCACTGTTCCGGACTGCGCGCCTAGAACCGCGGGACCACCGCAGCCGGCTGCAGATCACACAAAAAATAAATTCCATGAGGCAGTAGTACCCTTTGAAAAACTAGTGATTGATGAAAGTCTGAAACTTTTCAAAGTAAGGCTCCAATTTAAGCAGTACATACCAAATAAATGTAGCCATTTTGGCATTACAGTTTTCGTCCTTTGTGATGTACAAACCAATTATATTTTGGATTATACTGTCTGCACTGGTTCCGCCATGTAAACAGAATCTGGAAATGTTGATTGTTGAAAATTGGGTGATGTTCTTGTTAGTTCGTTATTGCCATACCTCAACAAATCTCATACCATTTATTTAGACAACTTGTATTTGAGCTCCAAATTATTCCTGTGTCTCCATGATAAATATAAAAACACTGTCAGAACAGTACGCAAAAACAGGAAACATTACCACCATTGCCAGACAAGCTGAAAAATAGGTAAAAACAGTTCAAGTGCTGTGGAGCATTAATGGTACTAAAATGGATGGACAAGAAAGAATTCTGGATGCTTTCCACCGAAAATGGACTAGAGTTTGTGGAGACAGAAAAAAAGAACATAGAACAGGCTAAAACAAATTAAAACCTACCTGTGTTGTCAGCTATAATAAGTCAATGGGTGCACCTGATAAGACAGACATGCTGTTATTTTTGCACAGTGTATCCGAAAGACAATGAAGTGGTACAAGAAAGAATTCTTTCATTTGACTGACTTGTGTGTGCTTAATGCAAAAACTATTTCTGAAATACAAAAGCTACAGAAGATACTACTAGTGAAATACTACTTGGAATTAGTCCATCTGTTGGTTGATAAATTTCATAGTCAAACATGTAAAAATGCGATCCCATGGACAACCAAAGAAGAAAGCCCTTTCCAACTGCAGAATAATGTACTGCTCATTCACAATGAAAAATGATATGCATAAGGTGCAAAAAGTGTGATGTGGCTCTCTGCATGGTGCCATGTATTGAAAAATATCACACCCTAAAGAAATATTATGATGTTTTAGTAACTGTGTATGTTTCATGTAAAGGAAAGTAAAAAATAAAAAAGTAAACAAAAGTTTAAAAAAAACTGTTTTTAACTCAGCCAGTGGCAGTGCAAAGCATGCATCAAAAATGAGGATGGCAGACCACTAAAGTAAACTGTACTGAATGTGATGAGCTGAAAAAGAAAACTGCGAGCAAGAAGAAGGTAGACATTTACTATCCGATTTCTTACAGTGGAGAATTGACTTTAGGCTTTAACTATGAGCAAATAAAGCTGTGGGCCTATTGCAAAATGAGTTGCCCAGATATACTCTTTGTTTAACTCTGAGTCCAAATACATGATGGTATTTGGTTTTAAATTTCTGTAATTATTTTTTAAGATACTAGCAAGAATTGTCTGAGATTTTGGCATTTTTGCTATGCAGTACTCACTTTAAAACTATATATCTTGAAACACATTTGTTCAATGTTAATGAAATTTTAATATGTTGTAGACACATACATCAATAATGTAAGTCTCAAGTTACAGGAATTGCTATTGAAAAATTTCTCGTCATTGTTCTAAACCAATTGTTTCTCAGCCCCTAATAAACATATAACTGAAAGTGTTGGTTAGTTTCGAAGCTCTCTTTCATGGTTATCAGAAACTATAACCACTGTGACCATTCAGGGTATACTGTTTTTAGGATGAACAATGGTTCTGTGTGAATCCAGAACACGTGGGAAGCCTGCTGTGGTCTTACCCTACAGCGACCACAGGGCTGAGTCCTCTCCCCACTGACCAGGCGCACACTGTGTTTCCTCCCGTCAGCCGGCCAGGCAGCCAGGACGCTCAGCCCTTGTAGCTGCAAAAGAGCTAAAGGTGCATAAGTTTACCGCTACAATGGCCGCATATCAAATTATCCATTGTAGACCACTTATGAGCTTGTGGAGCCTTGTGATATATTGGTATTTTCTTACAGTGTGTACCATGAAAAAGATATTTTGTTCCATAGCAGGTGTCATAATCATTACCTGTGCTTCATGAAATTTTAGCAGTAGTATCCTAGTTCAAAATATTATTCACCCAGAATTTAAGAGTATATCAGTGTGAATTAATGAACATTTTTGAGAATTTTCAGAAATTACGAATACTGTTTGCGGATACTTGCAAATGTATATCTTCAAGATTCTTGATATGGTACAAGTGTAGTGCATCCTATTTTGGAATAAATTTGTCTTTATGATTTACAGTTACTGTAATAAGTAACAAAATATGTCACATTAGTTTTCTGTTTTAATAGGAGGGTATATTGACTCCATTCATTGTAAATTGTGAAATTTATTTGTGACCATAAACTGAAAAATGTTTCAGGAAAACAGTAAATATTGTACCCAATACTTCTGTTGTTGAATACATATAGTTTTCACTATAAATCACTTCAGTTCTAAAAGGCTACTGGTATATTTGTAACTTATCAAACCTGTAAGTTTTGGCTATAAATTGTTTCAGTTCTAAAAGGCTACTGGTCTTTTTGTATTATCAGACTCATAAATTAAATTGAAAGAGACTCAGCAAGCTTAGTTTAAGGTTATGTGTTTACTGTACTGTAAAATATTGCAACAGCCACACTGTGTATGCTGTTCTTTGGGTCAAGATGAGTTAGCTGCTGTTTGTAAGCAAATGGAAATTGCCCTAACTACTACCAAGTGACTGCAAGCTATTGTAAATGGCTGTGTTGGGAGAGCTACCAAGAGTAATGTTCCACAGGTACCAAAGGTACCTTAAGTACTGTCCTCTCCTGTGGATACTGTTTCTTCTGCAGGAAATACAGGATCTATCACTACTCATTCACTTGACTGTGAGTGGTGCATCAATGGTATGTCTAGGCATCCTCTAGAAGGGAGACACAGATCAGTGATGACTCAGGACATAATGCCCATCCTACTAACCAATACAATCAAGGTGATATCTTCCACTGAAATTGAAATTGAGCGAGTGACACTCACTCCACCTGTGTCAATGGGAGGCAAGCACAAAGGGGTACGGGTCTATTAATCATCAGGAGTTCAAACATATTGTGAATAATGGTAACTCCTATGGAAATGGCAGCAAGAGATAGTAAGGAACACCATGAGCACTCAGTATGTGTGCCTGGGGGCCTCATTTTACATGATGAAGATGCTATTCCAGCAGCCACTGAGGGAATAGGGTGTAACCTACTACACATTGTAGCGCTTGTTGGGATAAATTATGCCTTTCCTCTGGGCTCTGAGGTAATACTTGGATAACTTCAATGACTGGCAGAGAAAGTTGACAATACCAGGAAAGCTCACAATTTGCAGAACTGTCCCCAGAACAGACCATGGCCCCTTGGTTCTGAGTAAGTGCAAGGCATGAATCAAATGCTGCAAAGGCTCTATGACAAACTAGGCTGTGATTTCCTGGACTTGCGCCACAGGGTTGAGAAGATATGGACCAGAAGTGTGCACCAAGCCTGTTTGGTTAACCCAGGACAATAATGTTGACTGCCAGGTGAGCCTCTACTTGTGCTGCCCAATCAGCTGGTCAAATTGCACCAAGGCCCACTGGGCCACATGGTGCACTGCCAGGATCGGAGTCCACTCGGGCTCATCTAGTCGCGCACCCATCAGGCAGCACAGTGTTGTGGGGATGAAATGAAATCTCTGTGACCCGTTGCAAGCAGTTTTTTACTTTGCACACTATTTATCAACACAGCACTTCACCTCTGGTCCTATATTAAAATAAGTGATGGCTGTGACACAAGCAACAAGAGGATTACTTAAATATCCACCGTTGTTTGAAATTCTTAAATCAAATTATCATTATGTACATGTGAAAAACCTCTGCATCTTACAATTTAGTAAAAATCATTAATTTTATTAATGGTAATCCTACTGATTAGTGAATTTTTGTAATACTAGCCTAGGTATTTAAAAGTTTTTATTGACTAACACAGATGTAAGATGGTTATATCACAATAGAACTGTTCTCATATTGTATGACATTTATCTTTTTCTCACCAGGCATACCGTTCTCAAGGCAAAGTCTGGCTTACAAATGTAGCCTATTTGTAATGTGCAAGACCATATCGAATCACTCATTAAAATCCTCGGAGTTGGGAAAACTATCTAAGTTTAAATCAGATTGAGTGCTTCAATACCGTTCACTATTTCCTAGTAGAAGTTCATCTTTCTTCAGATGGAAATATCGAGGTGAAATATTACTGTATCTCATTGCTACCTATCAGAACCCCTCAGACAGCATTAAAGATAAACACCAGTCCTAATTGCCCAATTGTAAAGTGACCTGTTTCCAAATTACATACAAAAATAACCACTATTTCATTATACATATAATTCAAAAACGATGCTTTGCTGATTAACATTGTTCTTATGTGAAAAACACAATGTAAATGTGAAATTAATATTGTAACTAATCAAAAGAAATGTAGCACATGGTCAGGACGTACCAGTAAACCTATCATTATAAAATTACTACAGTAAATTAAATAGAACATATAAATAAAGCACATTAACTGGATCTCCTATATATGTTAGCACTAAAATTCAGGCACTAGTTGATTTGTTATAAACAAATTTAGAAATGTAATTGTTACCTGTAACATAATTAGTCAGAAAATGTTATATTAACTCATAACTAAGTTGAAAATAGGTTCACCTTGTTCAGCACTGAGATTGTAAATTTTTAGCAATGTGTAGCTCATATTCGGTTTAACTTTTAATTGTGATTTTACATAAAATTGTAATTTTCATTGTATGTAATTGTTAACAAAAGTATAAAAAGAGGTCACGCAGGCACCTTGGGTCACTCATTTTTTGGCTACGGTTGCGAGCATATGTATTGTAGCCTGACTCGTTTTTTGATTGTTGTGAACTCTTTGTCGTTTGATGTCAACTTCGGGTACATCTCATGTAACCGGTACAGTTTACCAGGCTCGGACGCCAGAGTCCTGGAAATATATTGGTATTAAAACTGCACTGTACTGTACTTTGGAATTTATTTGGGAATCTTCCGCAATCCTTTTCATAGGCTGGACAGTGAAGAGACATGAATCCAGGAATTTAAAAAAAAAAAAAAAACGAGAACTAAACAACTCTAAATGTTGATAGAATTGACGTGAAAACAACAGCGCATCAACTGGGCATTTTCACTCAAAACATCTGCAATGCGGAGGTGGGAAAATATAAACATCTCAAAGGCTAAAATTAAGAAACATTTGAAGGGATTTGGAAAAGTTTTAAATGCTGTTTACCTCCTCTATCTAGTAATAACAAATGGATTTGCAATTGCTTGAAAAAGACAATAATTTTGGAATCCATATGAAGTGTAAATTGAAACAAGCAGTTACTCAAAACTTCCTGTCACTAAGTTTCAGAAAATAAATCTTTGTCATGAATAAGTTTCTGGTTAAGCTTAAATATGGAGTTTCCAGGGCTAGTAAATAAAGTGGTAACAAGTTTATTACCTGTCTCATCCACATATATGTGTGAAAAGGCTTTTCTTTCTTACACATATATTAAAAATAAATCCAGAAAAAGACTTCACAGTGAAAGTAATTTGAACTGTCTTTATCTTCTGTGGTTGTTGATTTCAAAGTTATGCCACACGAAAAGCAGGCAGATCTTCCTCAACGAATTCTGAGGAAGCATTGAGCCAGTTAATTCCATAATGAAAACCCTTAGACCAACAGAAAGACGTAAAATACTTTAGTATAGCATACTACACCTACCCATTGTGCAAAAGCTTCATCAGCCCTTTCAATGTGATACAGGCAAAATGTAAAGCATTATAAAAGCATTTGGCTATTAAATGATTTGGTTTGAATTCAATTACTTCTATGTTACCATACGTACTTTTTTTGTGTTACGGCCACCACATTATGCATTATTTTTCTTTGTAGAGGCTCAGGAACACCTTGTTCCCAGCATATCAAACCTTAATGATTCTCAAAGGATTCTGCATATGTGTGGCCAGTCATTCCTGTCTTCCCATTGCTGCCTGTTTCCCAGTTGCACGGAGCCCCATTGACACCCAGGCTCGGCTGGGTACCTGAACAAGACGTGGGCCTTGACGCTGCATCGTGGCTCACATACTCCATTTCCAGTACACTACCCACAGTATGGGCAACAGGAGGGAGCTGTTAGCCACAGGTAGGCTCAGGTGGGTAAATGTGATGAAATGTATGACTCTGTTATGGACCACTAAATGGATTAGGTGCGCATTACGCATGAGAGACTCCTACCCAGGTAGCTGACTGTGCATAGGGTGCACACAAGGGTTTTTTAGCTTAGTTTTCTCTCCATCCAGACCAGACAACAGCAGCTCTAAGACACCCAGAAGTACCAGTTTAAGAGCCCAAGGAAAGCCATCCAAGAGTGAGTGTTTAGATACTAGTGCTTAACTACCAAAAAAAAAATTGCAACAAAGTCCCAGGGTTTGAAGCACTCTTAAAAAGCAGTGAAGCTCACAGAATGCTAGGTACAGGAAGCTGGTTAGAACATGAAATTAGCAGCAGTGCAATTTTTGGCTAAAATTTAAGTGTATATTGAAAAGATAACATAAAGGGAAATGGTATATTTGTCACAGTAGACAAGAAACTCAAATCCATCAAGTTCAAAATTGAAGCTGCATGAAAGATTGTTTGGAAAGACTCAGTATCAGGGGTGAGCATAAAATAGCAACTAAAGCCTACTGTTAATCACCAGACTGACCTCCTGATGTAACTGAAAATTGTAGAGAAAATCTCAGTCACTTGAACGTAAGTTCCTGAATCATACTGTAGTCATCAGGGGAGACTTAATACAGTTTTATTAGTGGTACTTATGACAAGACATCCTGAAATATTTAAAAAAAGGCATTCCCTGAAAACAATGAAGAACAGATAGACAGAACCCAGCTCATGACAGAAATATATTAAATCTAATGGCAATAACTGCACCTGGTCTCTACATAATAACTGGTATCAGTGACCATGAGGCACTTGCAGCAACAATGGTAACCAAAGTACAAAGAGCAACTAAAACTAGTAGAAAGATTTATATGTTCAACAAATTACATAAAGAAGTTGTAGTGTCACATTTCATTGACGGACTTGAAGCTTTTAGCTCAGGACAGGAGCATTTAGAAGAACTGTGACTCAAGCTTAAAAGATAGATATTTGCTCAGTAGAACAGTTCATAATGGGAGGGACTTAATATGGTATACAGACACAGGAAAGGAACATTGACTACTGTATAATAAATGTAAAACTCAGAATAGGGCTATAGATGGAGAGATGCTGAATGAAACATATTTGGCTGTCAAGAGAGAAATGCGTCAAACTTTCAATGACTTCTGTAGCAGGATATTGTCAAATGATCTTTCACAAAACTCAGAAAAAATCTGTTCATATGTAAAGGCTGTTAGTGACATCAAGGTTAATAATCAGTCACTCACAGGTTATACAGGAACTGAAATTGAACATAGCCAAGCAAATGTAGAAATGTTTAACTCCTTTTTCAAATGTTCCTCCATGAAGAAAAACTCATGAGAATTGCCCCAATGTATTCATCATGCCAGTGGAGCAATGAGTGAAATAGGTATTAATGTCAGTGGCATTGAGAAACAGCTGAAATCATTAAAATTGTACGAAGCTCCAGAGCCCGATTGAACCCTTAGCAGATTCTATACTGAATTTGTGTCTGAGTTAGCCCGTATTTTAACTATAATCTATTCTAGAGTCCTCAAACCTTTTTCGCACAGAAGGTGGAAGAAGGCATGTATTCAAAGGTATACAAGAAGAGTAGCAGAAGTGATCCACAAAACTACTGTTCAGTATCCCTGACACTGATTTGTTGCAGACTCTTAGAAGGTATTCTGAGCTCAAACATAATAAGGTATCTTGAACAGAATGACATTCTCCATGTCAACCAACATGGATTCTGATAACATCAATAATGTGAAATCCAATTCATACTTTTTTCATGTGATGTACTGGAAGTGTTGGATCCAGGCAGTCATGTAGATGCAGTATTTCTCGATTTCCAAAAAACATTTGACTCACTACCACATCTACACTTATTATAAAAGGTATGATCATATAGGGCATCAAGCAAAATTTTTGATTGAACTGAGGACTTTTTGGTAGGGCAGTTGTAGCACATTAACTTAAAAAGACAGTCACAAACATATGTAGAACTTCAGGTGTGCTCCAGAAAGTGTGTTGGCATCCTTGCTGTTCATGTTGTATGTTATTCTCCTTGTGGACAATATTAATAGTAGCCTCAGATCTTTTGCAGATGGTGCAGTTATCGACAGTGAAGTACTAGGTGACTGAAGCTGCACAAATACTTACGCAAATCTTGATAAGATTCAAAGACTGGCAACTTGCTTTAAATGTTCAGGAATTTAAAACTGTGTACTTCATTAAATGAAAAAAAAAAGTAATATGACTATAATATCAATGAGTCGGAGCTGGAATCAGTCAACTCATATAAATACCAATGTGTAAAACATTGCAGGGATATGAAATGGAATGACTACATAGGCTCAGTCATAGCTGAAGCAGGTAGCAGACTTTGGTTTATTGGTAGAATACTAAGGAAAGGAAATGAGATCACACTACAGAGAAGATAGCTTACAAATCACTCATGCAAGCCATCCTAGAATATTACTCAAGTATGAAGGACCTGTTCCAAGCAGTTCTTTACACTTCATTTGGACCACAGGAAAGGTTCTGTGAAATGTGGAATTGAAGAAAACTAGAAGAGTGAAACTCTCGGTGTGGCTCTCATATAGCAGTCAGTGTCATTGCTATCATTTGCAGTGAATTTGTGTACCTCTGCATCATTCATAAACAGAATAATTTGAGTCAGGTACATCAATTCAGATAGTGTATGTCAAGTTGCAAAATAGTAGATATATTCACACAGTGTTTCTACACAAGGATTCATTACACTAATAAAATAATCAGTGAAGTCAACAAGTATATCTTCATTATCTAACAAACAATATCTTTACCATCATATGATTTTGTTTGGAGATGAACCCATCATCAACAGTCAGATAATGTTCGAAAATACAGCAGAATTGTGATGGATATATGTAAGTTAGAAATACTAGGTGTTTAAAACAATGTTCCTTATTGTTACAGGAGATAATATTGGTGACAAAAAAATAGAGAAAAGTCCTATAAACATACAGTATCTCATAAAAAGTATCCAGACACCTCATGTAATGTGCAACTTACTGCTAGATATCATGAGAGGCGTACCCGCCAAAAGCAGTAACAGCAGAATAGGTCTGTTGGAAGTGCTCAGTGACTTCAAACATGGACTAGTCATTGAATATCACCTGAGTAACAAATTCATCAGAGACATTCCAACCCTTCTAAAAGTGCCAACGTGACCTATTGGTAATGTGTTCGACAAGTGGAAATGTGAAGAAACAACCACAGATAAACCAAGACCAGGTTGACATTATGCTTCTATCATCAGTTAACAAATTTGGAGAATCATCCCATGTCCTAGGTAAACCATTTAGGTACATAAATCAACAACGAGAAAGGACCAAATATTGAGCCTTGTAGGACACCATATTTAATATTTCATCACTTCAAAGTTAGGCTTATTCCTGTCTTATCATCTGTGATGGTAATTTTTGTTGTTATTAAGACATGACTCAGTCTATACAAGGTGAATGTCTTTAATGCCACACCATTTCAGATTCCATAGCAGAATATAATTACCTACTCAAGATCACAAAAAATGCCTACGGGGTAATTTTTTCTTGCTTAGCTCTACTAGAAATAAGTTTGTGAGGGCATATATATTTCTTTCTCAGTAAAAAAAAAAAATCATTATAGAAGACGAACTGAGCTGTTATTAAAAGACTATTATCAGAAATGTAGCCCAGTTTTGTGTTGTGAGCTACCTTCTCAAAAAATTTTGACAACAAATTTGATCTATGATTGGAGTTACCCTGCTTTTCTCCAGTTTTATACATTTGTGTTATAACCACATATTTTAATCTTAGAGGTTATATACTTTTACTGATCGACAAAACTGACTCAGAATACTCGAACAGGTGCTACCAACTGAGAAAAACATTTCTGTGGATTGATTGATACACCTCCTCAAAAGTAGCATGACTATTTACATCCATGTCCCTCTCTGCATCAACATCTATACACAGCAAATCACTACCCTCAAGCCAAAGGATATGACACATTGTACCAGTTATTAGGCCTCCTCCCTATTCCATTCGCGTATGAAGCATGGGAAGAATGACTGTTTAAATGCCTTTGTGTATGTTTCATTATTTTAATCTTGTTCAAGCAGTCCCTATGAGTGCAATACATAGCGGGTTGTAGTTTACTCCTAGTGTCATCATTTAATGTTGGTTCTTGAAACTTCATAAGTCGGCCTTTCTGGGATAATTTATATCTATCTTCAAGAGTCAGGCAGTTCAGTTCTTTCTGTGGTGTCACTGCCAGACACCACACTTGCTAGGTGGTGCCTTTAAATCGGCCGTGGTCCGTTAGTATACGTCGGACCCGCGTGTCGCCACTATCAGTGATTGCAGACCGAGCACCGCCACACGGCAGGTCTAGTCTAGAGAGACTCCCTAGCACTCACCCCAGTTGTACAGCCGACTTTGCTAGCGATGGTTCACTGACTACATACGCTCTCATTTGCCGAGACGACAGTTTAGCATAGCCTTGAGCTACGTCATTTGCTACGACCTAGCAAGGCGCCATATTCAGTTACTACTCTGAACAGATAATATTGTGACTCATGTACCGTCAAGAGCAACGTTCATCATTAATGGATTAAAGTTGAGTATGAAACTAATTACGTCCGCTTTCTGAATTCTAATTCCTTGTCATGTTCCAGACCTCACGTCAGTATAGTTCTTCCTCCTCACGCAAGCGTGCGTGAGATGAAAAGCGTGCATTTCGGCCTCCTCTAGTAACACGGTGTTGGCTCTTCTGTCACCACAACACTTTCAACATCTTTGTGGCACTCTCATGTGGGTCATACAAGCTTGTGACCATTTGAGCTGTCCTTCTGTGTATATGTACAATAATCCATGTTAGTCCTGCTTGGAACAGGTCCCTCACACTAGAGTAATAATAAATATTCACATACAATCCATACGTTACTGTGTGGAAGATAGGATTGGTCACCGGGATTATATAATGGCTGAATCATTCCTTGGCATGTATCTTCTCCAAATAAAGGTAGGCCTTTCCAATGCATGGCTCATTAGGGAACCTTTCTGGTGCAAAAAACAACAGGAAAGAAAATGAAAATGTAGTACTACAGGCGTGGTCAACTTTACGTATAGGCCACGGAACTGGAATCAGAAAAAATATGGAAACCCTGAGAACTGCTTTCTTGAATATAAATGCAGATGCAAGCCAAGTCTGCAGTTTGTGCTATTGTAGTTAACCATGAATGGTGTTACGGCGTAAAATCAAGTCTCAGCACGCCAGTCTGGAACGACAGAGAAGGCACGGCTGCGAGAAGAGATCAGCCAATCGCATGCTGACCCGATCTCCCTCCAGAATGATAACACAGCAGCAGCGGCCCCTATGTGAAGAGGACATAAGCGCCACAACTGACTGGTGATGCCCCAGTTCAATAGCAGCTTCAAGATTAGCAACTTCGATAGAAATGACAATGCTAGCCACTTCACTGGTACTCTCTATGTAGCACAGACTAGGGATTGTCTATACTGAAGAAGAGTGATTATTTTGTATGTCACCCTTTGCTTGTGACACGTCTGTGTAACTGACAAAGTTAAGTATTGTAATTTTCTTATTGTAATAAAACTCATTAATATGACTATCTGATTGTTTGTTTAGCGAACCAAGTATGCAGGTTTCCTAGACACTACAAAGGGCATCTCTGCAGTGTCCTCAATATGTTGTAAGTGTCAGTTCTGGTCAGAACAGTGTTCTGGGTAGTTGTGAGTGCATTACACTGGAGCTACGTGACTTCACACGTGGGCAAATTGTTACTGCTCGTATGGTGGATGTTTCCATAACCAAGGTCGATGAAGTGTTTGGTGTTTCAAGAGGCACCATTTCGAAGATTCATACAGCATACAGGGAAAGCGGAAAAACATCATCCACTAAGTCACAACATAGATGAAACTGTGTGTTGAATGATCATGACAGACCACCATTGAAGAAGATTGTGACAAAAAAGTCACTGCAGAGGTGAATGTCAACATGCGAACTCTGACACCATCAAAACAACAAGAAGGGAGCTCCATAAACAGGGAATTGCACGGCGAGCTGGAAATCCAAAACCACTCATCACCGATGCAAATGCTCCTATCAGGAAAACATGGTGCCAATGCCATAAAACCTGTACTATGGAGCAATGGAAGCATGTTATTTGGTTGAATGAATCTTGTTTCACACTGTTTCCAGCTTCTGGCTGAGACCATGTCCCAGGAGTGGAAATAGCAGGAGTTGGTGACGATACGGGCAGTCATATCATGGTACTTCATGGGCTCCGCGGTTCCTCTGCAATGTCGCATTACTGCTAAGGATAAAATGGCCATTTTGGCTAATCAGATCCATCCCGTGGTACAATTTCCCCAGTGGTGGTGCTGTGCTCCAAAACGACAGTGCCCCTTTTCACACAGTTCACATCATGCAGGATTGGTTTTGTGACCACGAGGATGAATTGTCGCATCTCCCTTGGCTACCTCAGTCAACAGAACTCAATATTACACAGCCTTTGTAGTCTACTTTGGAGAAAAGGGTATGTAATTGCTATCAGTTCCATCATCGTTATCTGAACTTGTCATTATTTTGCATTAAGACTGGTACAAAATTCCCTTAAAATCCGTACAGGACATGAATTTATTCATCCGGTTTTCCTACATTGTATCAGATATGGTAGTGTGTGTTTGTGGTGTTTCCACATTTTTGTCCACCTCCCGTATGCCCAGACTAGTGCCCTGGGAAGAAAGGGGACAGCGAGAGATTCAACCGGCGCTTGTGTTTGCTGTAGACTTATACACACACACAAAAAGAAGACCTGCATGTAATTTGAAAATATGGAAGGCCAGCCAGCAGCACTGTCACTAGTATAGACTTTGGTCCTTTGTTAAGTTTGAGAGCAATGTTAATGTCTCTGGTTGCAAATGCTGTACTATTGGACTTCACATCAATTAGTGTATTAGTTTTGGTTAAAGTTGTCATAACTGTGCGTTTTAGCTATTATTCCTATTTAAAAAGCAGTCTGGCTGACGCAATGAGCGGCATTAAGCTAAGAAGTGCTCACAAAGGGAAACGAACTATTGAACAAAAAAGCTATTGGAACCTAAAAGATTTTTATCGAATTGAATTTCTAAGCGTGAAAATGCGAATCTAAACTGCCCAATACTAGCAGTAACATTAAAATTTTACTGTTGTTGGTGTTGATGCTGAAGAGGCGTTAAAAACGGGGCCTGTCATGTGGTAGCACGGAGCTTCGAACATTTGGACTCTAGGAATTGTAGGACAGAGCCGGTGATAAGTGGAGTCATGGAGAGTGTCATTACAGTCGGAAACAAACGATAGGTAAGGGATGTGAGGCGCCTAGGGCGTCATCGTCTGAACTCTGACCATAGCTATGTAAGGTGTTAGGGAAGAAAGTTGAGCAGTTCGCGGCAAAGTCCTAGCTGCAGAAGTGACACTCAGCCCAAAAACTCAATTTAACACTACGACCAGTTCGTATCAAACTCAGAATTTTTGGCACAACCAGAAGCACAAGCTCCACATGGGTGAGACTTTCGTCGCGGCATACTGTTTTCCACTACGGAGGCTAGAGAATCTAAAAAAAACGAGCAATGAGGTCAGTTTCATAAGCTAAGCAGTCACTGATAACATTTCAGTCACTCTCAACCTTGAAATGATGCATTTGTGTTTGTTTGAATAGTATTGTTGGAGACAGAAAAATTAGACAATTTTTGCACTCTTACCTATGGACTGCGGTGCTACTATATGTACGAAGCCAGCTGAAAAGAGGATGAGGACGACAGGCAAGCTGATCCATGCGAAGAAGCGGGCAGCGGGATGAGTCGTCAGGTCTGCATACAGCCAAATCCGAGCTGAAACACAGAGCAGTTAAGTTAAATCATATGCTGCTTGCGAACTGCAGCATATTCACTTCTAACAAAACTGTTAAGCAGAGTTTATTAGTCTTTAGTCTCCAGTAAAGTCGGAAAAGACTGTGCGAGTGATATCACCAAATAGCTTAACAATGGCTCGCTACTGGACAGGTGCGAACACAGTCTATTTGGCAGGGTTTGTTCGTAGTTCGTCCTCGTCCTGCTGCTCTCTCTCCTATCAATCATCTCTGTGTCCTGTGCATCGGCAACATGTCTAGCTGTAGTGATAACAGGATGGTCAAATTTCTTTTGCTTTCTTGGAACAAAAGTTCTCGAAGAATGAAATGACTGTATATAAAGAAGAAGAAAAGTTGCCACGGTAGCCACTAACAGTGAGTTGGAAAAGGCAACGGGAAAATCAAGGTTTCGTAAGAAGATGCAATAGAAAGTTAAAACCACGAATTTAGTATCCTGTTTAATGCTTTATTTCCCTACAGAAAGTTATGTAATGCTGTTCTTAATCTGCATCCTGCATCCAGTAACAGCAGTATATAACACTGCAACCAGTTTTTTTTTTTTGTGCAGCTTTTCTCAGGTGAGTGTCAGTACATTGTATTTTAGCCTATATAATTTCTAATTTGATACAGAAATAACTTTCTCTCATTTACAGCATGGTCTTCAGATATGAGGTCTCTACGAGCCACATAGAACGCTCCATCCATGTTTTTTAATCAGCCTATTTTATGATTTTTCATACTTAATCTTTACTTCCATGAATAAGCCCTGCTGTAGTATTTATTGTTTCATTCGCCCTCATTCAGGTGATTACCTTGCACTGCACACACCACAGGAGTCAACACTTGAGCACCAATTGAACCGTGTCTGAACCTTGTTCTTTTCTAGTTTAGAAGAGATGCTAAATCACTTGCCAATGAACTACAATACTTGTCTAGTGTGAACCGGATTAAATAACCCAACCGCTACCAGAGCTCCAGCAGCCTCAAGCCACACGTACGTTGCTTCATACCCGTCGACATGTGTCAAATATTTGATACTTTTGCTTAAATCCTTTGTTATAAAGTAGAAGAGTAATGGAGAAAAGCGTTAACCACGTCGGGAATTAGAAATCGGTAGGCCTATTATCTACATATCTTTCGGACAGATTCCAACAGATAATACAGCAAGTAACAAACAAATTAAAAAATGAAAATGTGCTAAAATTTAAGCTGTTTGTAACTGCGTCTACAGCTTCGCGATAAAAAAAATACTGAAAAGCAGTTTCCTGTAAGAAAATTTTTAGGGGCTTTGTAAAGCTCATCTGTTCTTTGTGTGAATTGGTCGTATGGAAAATGTATGCTCCATTAATTTCCTATTTTACTACTGCACTCCAGTTCCAAAAATATACACCGAGCTTGTTATTGTTACCTAGTATTCACGTGTGAAACAAGAACGTTCCATCTGAAGAAAAGTAGTAATTTTAAAATGTACTGACATCTTGAGTGGAAAGTGCTCCCTTCCTGCGACAGAGTACCACGTTAAACAGTGCTCTGTGGATTTACGTTTTGCAGAAACAAGTACAAACAGTAAAATAATAAAAATGTTTCTTCTAGACTCTACACTTTTAATTTATTAATGGACATAAATTTTCTAAAGAATGAAATGCGGTGACTTCATGATAGTCTTCAATGTTCACCGCCTCATTGACTCTGTGTCAGCTAGGGGCTAAGAAAAATGCATAACAATACTGATCTTATTCGTACGTACACTAAGAGAAGCAAAATCGGACACGGCGTGTCAAATGTTTGAGCGCTCGCCTAGACCTGGAATTCTTAAACAGGGTTTCGACGTGATTAAGATACATCGAAATATAAATGATACGTTATACTGTATCGGTGTTCTAAGTAGTGAACAAACTGATGTCCTTTCATAATTGGAGCACATATCGAACCATGTTACATCAGGTTAGATTCCATTAGGGACTATTGCTCTCAGCGACTTTGAAAGTGTAATAATGGGGAACGAACACAGTAATCAGACACGTACAAATACTGTAATTGAAGCCTATCTAGATTTGCAACAAAATACAGATTTATATGCGACTGATTGTTGTGTTTATCCCTGGTTAGAACTATGTTATTATTAGGGGCCATAGAAAAAATTTCCGTTCGAAGGCTGTACAGTCCAGAATAGATCCACCAATCAGGGAAAATCGTGAGCACTGGGGCAACCATCCTACCGATGCACCAAGATGAAGATACTCGTTTGGTAAAACGCCGTGCCCTTGTGCGTGAAGAACAGCTTGCTTCACATCCTCGTCCGACAGGAATCGTCGACCCTGCAAGGAAGAGATTAGGACTATAGGGTGGGTGCTCGAATGTCTCCCACTTGAGATGTCATTAATTTCTGCTGGCCTCCCTGATCGACCGACGTCTTGTCGAATCGCGACCAGCAAGGAACTTGGCGCACCTTTCCACAACAGTGGTTTTCAACAAACATGCTGCCCCATACACATTCTTCATTCTCCGATGAATGTCTACCGATATTCTTCCTTCGGCAGCCAAGAAAAGAACAACAGCACGTTGACGCTGTTTGGACGCATATGGTATTCAGAATGAAAAATGCTCCTATCATAGCACAAAGAAGGCGAACACGTCCCGGGCAGATTTAAGAATGCAAAAGAAGAGAAGTACCTTTTCGACTAATCTGGCAGCTTCAAAGACATTTAAATCACAACACCTTGACGTATTCGCGCTTTCAGTTGGCAGTATTAGTACTCTTGTCATGTAATTTAATGCACAGTGTCAAGTAAAGTAATATGATACATAACGTCATTCGTATAATATGAGACGTGCCATCATGTCATCCAACATCGCACTTGTCATGTCGTGCAATATGACACAATGTGTCATTAAAGTTTGGCATGCATGCTTCCTCACTCTGGGATACTTTCTATTACAGGTTCACCTCCACTCTCAGGTACTTCCTATTGTAGATGCATCCTCCTCTCTAGACGCACATAAATTTGTGTTTATTTATTCTTGGACCCTTCAGCATACATGTAACGGGGGTGGGTTTGGGAGAGAAATGGTCCCTTTGAGGGAAAAAAAAGCAATCTACCCCCCCCCCCCCCCATAAATAAAAAAAATGTTTTCGCGTCCACCCACAGAAACTTTATCCCTCCAGAGAAAAACATTTTTTAGCTTTTACATGTATGACTGGGGAGCCTTGAAGATTGTGGGCACAGGATCGGAGACTTGAGCCTATAAATTGCAAGATGCAGGTGTGCCAACACCTTGCAGTTAAGAGAGCTCACTGCGTTGCGGAAGTAGGGTTAACTCGTAAAAATGCGTGAGTAGATGAAATATTTCGATTTAAATGCCTTTGAAACTGCCAGATAAATCGAGAAGCTAGCTCCCTTGCACTATGATAGGAGTATTTTTCATTCTGGTTCTCATTTCCTACTCTACCGTAATATTCACATTAGACCGCCATAGCTTATAGCTTGGCAACCGATGTAGGGTATTGCTGACTCGGGCGACGACTAATCAGGAATGTTGTTGTTGTCTTCAGTCCTGAGACTGGTTTGATGCAGCTCTCCATGCTACTCTATCCTGTGCAAGCTGCTTCATCTCCCAGTACCTACTGCAACCTACATCCTTCTGAATCTGCTTAGTGTACTCATCTCTCGGTCTCCCTCTACGATTTTTACCCTCCACGCTGCCCTCCAATGCTAAATTTGTGATCCCTTGATGCCTCAAAACATGTCCTACCAACCGATCCCTTCTTCTAGTCAAGTTGTGCCACAAACTTCTCTTCTCCCCAATCCTATTCAATACCTCCTCATTAGTTACGTGCTCTATCCACCTTATCTTCAGTATTCTTCTGTAGCACCACATTTCGAAAGCTTCTATTCTCTTCTTGTCCAAACTAGTTATCGTCCATGTTTCACTTCCATACATGGCTACACTCCAAACAAATACTTTCAGAAACGACTTCCTGATACATAAATCGATATTCGATGTTAACAAATTTCTTTTCTTCAGAAACGCTTTCCTTGCCATTGCCAGTCTACATTTTATATCCTCTCTACTTCGACCATCATCAGTTATTTTACTTCCTAAATAGCAAAACTCCTTTACTACTTTAAGCGTCTCATTTCCTAATCTAATTCCCTCAGCATCACCCGATTTAATTTGACTACATTCCATTATTCTCGTTTTGCTTTTGTTAATGTTCATCTTATATCCTCCTTTCAAGACACTGTCCATTCCATTCAACTGCTCTTCCAAGTCCTTTGCCGTCTCTGACAGAATTACAATGTCATCGGCGAACCTCAAAGTTTTTACTTCGTCTCCATGAATTTTAATACCTACTCCAAATTTTTCTTTTGTTTCCTTTACTGCTTGCTCAATATACAGATTGAATAACATCGGGGAGAGGCTACAACCCTGTCTCACTCCTTTCCCAACCACTGCTTCCCTTTCATGCCACTCGACTCTTATGACTGCCATCTGGTTTCTGTACAAATTATAAATAGCCTTTCGCTCCCTGTATTTTACCCCTGCCACCTTTAGAATTTGAAAAAGAGTATTCCAGTCAACATTGTCAAAAGCTTTCTCTAAGTCTACAAATGCTAGAAACGTAGGTTTACCTTTTCTTAATCTTTCTTCTAAGATAAGTCGTAAGGTCAGTATTGCCTCACGTGTTCCAACATTTCGACGGAATCCAAACTGATCCTCCCCGAGGTCTGCATCTACCAGTTTTTCCATTCGTCTGTAAAGAATTCGCGTTAGTATTTTGCAGCCGTGGCTAATTAAACTGATAGTTCGGTAATTTTCACATCTGTCAGCACCTGCTTTCTTTGGGATTGGAATTATTATATTCTTCTTGAAGTCTGAGGGTATTTCGCCTGTCTCATACATCTTGCTCACCAGCTGATAGAGTTTTGTCAGGACTGGTTGTTCCAAGGCCGTCAGTAGTTCTAATGGAATGCTGTCTACTCCGGGGGCCTTGTTTCGACTCAGGTCTTTCAGTGCTCTGACAAACTCTTCACGCAGTATCGTATCTCCCATTTCGTCTTCATCTACATCCTCTTCCATTTCCATAATATTGTCCTCAAGTACATCGCCCTTGTATAAACCTTCTATATACTCCTTCCACCTTTCTGCCTTCCCTTCTTTGCTTAGAACTGGGCTTCCATCTGAGCTCTTGATATTCATACACGTGGTTCTCTTCTCTCCAAAGGTCTCTTTAATTTTCCTGTAGGCAGTATCTATCTTACCCCTAGTGAGATAAGCTTCTACATCCTTACATTTGTCCTCTAGCCATCCCTGTTTAGCCATTTTGCACTTCCTGTCGATCTCATTTTTGAGACGTTTGTATTCCTTTTTGCCTGCTTCATTTACTGCATTTTTATATTTTCTCCTTTCATCAATTAAATTCAATATTTCTTCTGTTACCCAAGGATTTCTAGCAGCCCTCGTCTTTGTACCTACTTTATCCTCTGCTGCCTTCACTACTACATCCCTCAGAGCTACCCATTCTTCTTCTACTGTATTTTTTCCCCTATTCCTGTCAATTGTTCCCTTATGCTCTCCCTGAAACTCTGTACAACCTCTGGTTCTTTCAGTTTATCCAGGTCCCATCTCCTTAATTTCCCACATTTTTGCAGTTTTTTCAGTTTTAATCTACAGGTCATAACCAATAGATTGTGGTCAGAGTCCACATCTGCCCCTGGAAATGTCTTACAACTTAAAACCTGGTTCCTAAATCTCTGTCTTACCATTATATAATCTATCTGATACCTTTTAGTATCTCCAGGGTTCTTCCACGTATACAACCTTCTTTCCTGATTCTTAAACCAAGTGTTAGCTATGATTAAGTTGTGCTCTGTGCAAAATTCTACTAGGCGGCTTCCTCTTTCATTTCTTAGCCCCAATCCATATTCACCTACTATGTTTCCTTCTCTCCCTTTTCCTACACTCGAATTCCAGTCACCCATTACTATTAAATTTTCGTCTCCCTTCACTATCTGAATAATTTCTTTTATTTCATCGTACATTTCTTCAATTTCTTCATCATCTGCAGAGCTAGTTGGCATATAAACTTGTACTACTGTAGTAGGTGTGGGCTTCGTATCTATCTTGGCCACAATAATGCGTTCACTATGCTGTTTGTAGTAGCTTACCCGCATTCCTATTTTCCTATTCATTATTAAACCTACTCCTGCATTACCCCTATTTGATTTTGTGTTTATAACCCTGTAGTCACCTGACCAGAAGTCTTGTTCCTCCTGCCACCGAACTTCACTAATTCCCACTATATCTAACTTTAACCTATCCATTTCCCTTTTTAAATTTTCTAACCTACCTGCCCGATTAAGGGATCTGACATTCCACGCTCCGATCCGTAGAACGCCAGTTTTCTTTCTCCTGATAACGACATCCTCCTGAGTAGTCCCCGCCCGGAGATCCGAATGGGGCACTATTTTACCTCCGGAATATTTTACCCAAGAGGATGCCATCATCATTTAATCATACAGTAAAGCTGCATGTCCTCGGGAAAAATTACGGCTGTAGTTTCCCCTTACTTTCAGCCGTTCGCAGTACCAGCACAGCAAGGCCGTTTTGGTTAATGCTGCAAGGCCAGATTAGTCAATCATCCAGACTGTTGCCCCTGCAACTACTGAAAAGGCTGCTGCCCCTCTTCAGGAACCACACGTTTGTCTGGCCTCTCAACAGATACCCGTCCGTTGTGGTTGCACCTACGGTACGGCCATCTGTATCGCTGAGGCACGCAAGCCTCCCCACCAACGGCAAGGTCCATGGTTCATGGGGGGGGGGGGGGGGGGTAATCAGGAATAAGTTTTTTTATTGTCTTTCGAACCACGTTGCTTGAGTTGGGCATAATTTGTCTGGCTCCTCTACTATTACCTGCGTGATATGGTTGAACCTGTCCAGCAAAGCTTACCATATCCCCAGAGCACACAAGCCTCAACACCACATCAAGGTAATATGCCCTTTTTTTTTCAAATATTTTATTTTTCATTATTTTTATTACTCGGTTATTGTGTTTCATATTTTTAATTTCGTTTAACTTTACATTGCTTTTTATATTTTTTGTTTTATAGATACATTTTATTTATATACGCATGAGACTCTATACGCAAACATATGGAAAATAACCATAAATTCTTAATACAGTGCACAGAATAACACCAAACATAAATACTATACCGAACGAAATATTAAATAATGTGCTAAGCTTATTATAGCACTGTATGTAAATAGTTTATATTACTGAGATAAACTTACGAAAGTACCATATTATACAGATAAACCTATTTAAAAGCTTACTATATCGCAAGCTGAATGATTTACGCAACAACTAATACACTGTTGAAAAGCATTCATCTTGTTGTTATTTCTTATCTTAAAATTCTCGTAATTATTTATATAAAGTATGCAATAACAAAAACTGAATATTAAGAAACCACCGCTAGAAAAACTTACGTAAATATTTTGGCGTGAAATGTTATAACCATTAATCCAATTAAATATGGACATGATTCGCTGAAATACGCAGAAGATCTGTGAAACAATGTATGCACGACAAAATACTATCAACTTCTCAATCCTGTACAAATATTGACGAATTTAAGCTTGTTTTATCGGGAAAGAAATTTTCTGCAAGACAGCACAGTGGTTTTTGAAGAAAACGCAGGAAAACACTTTCTACTATTAAGATTTAAATGCTCGATGAAATAGAATATTATTTTGTAGAGGGCTGGACATAATTCTGGTTTGGTACATGCATTGTTTTGCACGTCCAAAGATTTTTCGATGTTTTTAAGGCACTGGTGCATAAAATCTTTCATGTATAAGCAACGAAACGATTATCAGCAGCAATACGCAATTTTAATTATATCCAAATACAGCGCTTAAAATGCAATACATTTTTATGAAACACACTTTCACGTGAAAACGTGTGGTTTTTCACTCGCCAAACCCGAATGATGAAAGATTTTTGCAAACGCTTCTAAAATTACGGTAAGAATATATTTTTTATTGTCATCTGTATTACTTTAAACGATCCCAGCAATTGCGATTCAAGTAAAACCGGATTTTATGAGAAACTTTAGACTGCTATATCCTGGCAATGGATAAAGCTTTCACAAAACAACAGGACGACCTTAATTACGTGTACTTGTCTACCTTTTTACAAAATTTGAACTGATTCACATACTTCTCAAACATAGACGTGGCACGCGTAAAATACCTCACAAAAATGTATTTTTTGCATACAAAATCCGAAAGAAGCTAGATTTTTGAAAGCTAGTTTTCAGCTTCATTGTAAGAATCCATTCTTTATTTATTTGATTGACTTTAAACCATTTCCGCGCATTCAGTACACATAAGAACGAATTTTACGTGTTGCATTTAGCTCGATTTTAAACCAACGTGTCTCGAGAAGGATAAAGATTATTCGATAAAAAAAATTATTTTCGACTTCATCCATTTATCTACTACCTTCAGTCAAAGTTTGAACCAATTCGTACAAGTTTAAAGTACACGAGTCGCAGGATTCAAAAACCACCCCGAAAAACATTTTCTTGCACGTAAAATCCAAACGAAGGAAGATTTTTTTCAAGCGGTTAAAACTTACCTTAGACTAAAGCCCGATACACCGGTGTACCAAACTTGAGCCATCAGTGTCGCTCCTGTCCAGAGTTACTTAACGGTGCCTGTTCCTACCCGTACAATCCGAACGGTCCACAAACAAATGGTGTCATTTGCTGAGTATTAATTTCAGCCAACTTAAAAAAATTTGCAAATCGAATTACTCGATTTGCACAGTTTGTCTGGGCGCCAGCTCGGTTCGTCGTTCAAACATTGCTTAATATACTGCAACATAGCTACAGTGAAACAGGTGTTCGAATAGTTATACAAATGGCGGCTGGTCCTGGCTTAACCAAAACTTTTTACCCTATGTTCCTAGGTCAAATAGGAACCCAGCAACAAGAGCTCCCAAACCGCAATATTGCACGCGGCTACCGCGCTGTAACGATAACGTCTCCATTGTCCTCGTTTCCGCATTTGCAGCACGCGCGTCGGAAAGACACGAATGCCTCACTAATCCCTTGCCTACATTTCGGTGCTTGTATATCCGCATCGGGGACGCGCTGCGTTGCATATACGTTGCAGCAACGCCCTCAAATGGGAACTTTTTGATCGCCCCTTATATCATTGGTATTACACGGGTGAAAAGTAAGCTGTCATCCAGCTTAAAGCTGATCTGAAGACCACAGAGCTTTACTGGGCTTGTTCCTGTTGGAGGCGGTATGCCGTTGCCTTCTTCCGATCTTTGAACTGACTTACCCAGCGAGTTATCGGTGGACGCACTGGTTCATGTGGATTCATACGCACGGTGTAACTAGGCATTTTTCATATTAGCATACATTTCCGGAGATGAAATAAATGATAGGTGATACATGAAATTCCTAGCTCTAACCGTGGACTGAACACGATCCTTAATCTGGCTTATTACCACTGGGATCATGTACCACAATCAAAGAACTATGGCGATGGCTGCAACGAATACTTGCTTTCATATTCCGAATGAAGATACAGCAGATATGTATATAGAATATTTGCTATGGCCAGATGCAAAGTAGTTCCCAGTCCAAAAACACAATATGGTTATCTGGTTAGTTTGTCCATTATGTAACGATTGTGGACATACGAGAGCTCTTGAAATTCAAATAGATAGTCGTAACACAGGAAGACGAATTGCGGAAGACAATAAAAATAAAGAGATATTTGCTAACTATGCAGGGGCGTGGTATCCTTGTACATAATATTGTAACCATTTACTTCCTTGTTATCTCGATGTCTTCAAGAACCTTAACATTAAGCATAAAGAATGAGTGAGGATACATTTATATGTAAGCCCACTGTAACTGAGACAAAACGACAAGAGCATTTATTCCCTGAGGCATAAAGTTTCACCTCAAGAGAGAAGATTTCTTCACTTTCTTAAATGACTGCATTTCATTATGTTTTAATTGTGCTGTAACTATTTGACCAGAAAAGGAACATTCAGCTCAATCAGGAATTGATCTTTATTTCTCTCTTTCTAAGTGTGCAAACTAGGTTTACACAATTCCGTTTTTTACTTTAACTTTCTCATTAACACGTTAACATACAAATAAGGACGGCAGAGAAATCATTTTATTTACAATTATCCATCACTTGTTTTTCAACAATAACGATGAAATCAATTATGTGAGAAGATTACACGAACACAGCATCTAACTGCTACGGAAAATTATTTTCAGTTATTTACTGAGAAGGATATTTATATTGGAAACGACATCATATTTGTGACCAAGAGGACTGCGTCATACTTCATTTCAAAATAACAAAGCTCAAGAAGCTAACCGAATAAGATACGAGGGGTGTTTTTTAACTAAGTAGCGTTTGAAATTTAAAAAAGACGTGCTAAGATATCTCAATAACTTTATTTTTACATGAAAGCCTGTACCTTAATCTACGCACTGATGCCATTACAGTCTGATTCTTCCTTGTTGACGTTGTGTACTGAGTGTTTAAGATGCCTCCGATAACCGTGAGTCCCGCCGACTGTAAAGTACGGGCTGTTATAAGATTTCTTAGTGCTAAAGGCCTAAAAGCGACTGATATTCATAGTGAGATCTGCGCAGTTTACGGAGAAAACATTATGAGTGATGGAATGGTAAGAAAGTGGATGAGAGCATTTAAAGATGACCCCACAAATGTGCATGATGAAGAACGGAGTGGGCGTCGTTCGGTCGTTAATGAAAGTTTGGTGCAGGAAGTGGACAATAAGGTGAGAGAAAACAGGCACTTTACGATTTCCTCCTTGCGGGATGACTTTCCTAATGTTTCTCGTAGTGTTTTTATGGCATTGTGACCGAGCACTTGAATTACCGAAAATTGTGCGCACATTGGGTACCGAAAATGTTGACGGATGTGCACAAAACCAAACTTTTAGACAGTGCATTGACGTTCCTTGAGCGGTACCACAACGACTTTGATGATTTATTAAGCCAAATTGTTACGGGCGATGAAACATGGGTGGCCTACGTCACACCAGAATCAAAGCATGTGGCGAATCAGACGAAAGATCTCATCACATCTTTTCGATGGGAAACTCTAGATCATCCTCTGTACAGCCCCGATCTTGCGCCTAGTGACTACCATCTGTTCCTGCACTTTAGACACACTTAGGCCGTCAGCGTCTTTAAGACGATGACGAAGTCAAAACAGTGGTGATGCAGTGGTTAACAAGTCAGGCGGCAGACTTCTATGAGAAGGGTATTCAAAAAGTGGTACAACGGT